>NC_139353.1:40056970-40656970 GCF_055883805.1 Amblyomma maculatum
GGGGTATATGGCTGCGTAACTTCGTTGCCTTTTATACACAAGCGGCGCTGCTAATATAACCCAACACCTAAATAAAGCACCAAAAGTAACGCTAAAATTACAATTACACACGAGTGCTTTCTAAAAATGAAACAGAAACTGAAACAAAATTTCACCGCCAGGAGGCCGCCGATAGCTACGAACGCTCTTTTCAAATTTCACAATATGGCCGTTAGCATTGTGGGGTGCGTTTCGACCACGTTTCGACGAATGCTGAATGTGCTTCTTCGATTGTGTACCCTCGTGAAATGTGTTGCATTTCCCATGCATATGTGTTACAGAAGTGTGTACGCTTGTGAAGTGCCTTCTACATGTGGTGTTTAACGCAAACGGGCATTTATCGTGTCGGCAAGTGTCCGGGCTTCTTTTTGCTTTGCTCGGGCCGAAGGACTGCTGCACCGCTTTATGTTTGAGATGTTCGAAAAAAGAAGGCATGGACGATTTTTTTTTCTGCGTGACTAAGAGGTATATGCGCCGACTACATTGCACTCGCGCTGAAATCGCACTGGTTGGTTCGGTGCCGGTGATACGAAGGCGGACAGCGTACTTTGCGGCTGATGCAATCGTCTGTAAAGGTAAGCCTATTCTCACGGATATTGGGCTTTGTGGGAACAGTGTCCTACCGGATTGCTGCAATCTGTGTCTTTTTGTACTGGAACGCTCTAGAATGTGCTGAAATGAAAACGTAAGACACGCGCTTGTTTTCACCTGGCTGCTAAAATGACATCGCACATGTGGTAGATGTCGCGGCGAGTTACGCAGATTTCGCTCAAGAACATCAGTCTCAACTTTCTTGAACAGAAATAATGTATGTGCTACGTTTCCTTGCATTTTGTGCGCGCAGGAAGTTCACGAAACGATTTTCGTTTCTTGACAGTTTGATACTTGCGCTCAGTTCGCAACGACTCGGTTTTGTTCTACCGTTTCCGTTCGTGCGGCAAGGTCATGTTGGCGTACTACCTTAATTCTCCTAGCACTCTCGACTCCCCCCTCCCCCCTCCTCCCTTATCTCTTACACTTCGCGCTCGCTCTCCTGAAACCTCTTTCATGTTTCGTCATCTTCTTTCACTCGGAGCGCTGCGACCCCCCCCCCCCCCCCCATTTTTTTTTTTATTTACTCGGAGTATAGGCGCGCACCGTCCTGCTGCTCGGGGAGCGTCCTCCCGCAGCCCTTCTGTTTAAACTTTTTGTTCGAGGAGGCTATGTTCGTTCTCGGCGGCCGTTCAGCGCGGCACCCCTCTGCGCTCGTGCTCTCGGCATCGAAGTGCGCTGGTCGGCCGGCCTGGTTGCATAATAGTTTATTCCAAACTGCGTAAACTATATGCCGCTATCATCAGCCTATGTTATTTTCCCCGCGTCTGGAATGCCCTTTTTAATCACAATGGGAGCATTTTTCATTTTACGGGGACCATATTTTGCGGTTGCATGGAGTGTGAATTTGCATTTTTATTATGCTTCTTTTGTTATGGCGTTTACTTTCGCTCTCGAAGAATCATTTAGGTACGTATTTTATTTTCAGCAAGACTTCAATTAAGGCACTTGTACACGTGCTAAGTCAGCTGATGTTGTTCAAACCATCCAGTTTTCATTATTTCTGTGGTCACATTTCAACATAACTGTTTGACCGCATTACTTGATTTTTGTTGTGTCTTTAGACTAGAATAAATGGATATTCGATACTGATGCCTCAGCATTCAAGTAGAGATCGACAGCTTCAATTCTGTGGCCAAATATTGTACCGGATGTTGCTATTACAGAGTTTGATTCTGACCAGATGTTTACTTTTTTTGTATTTTGCTTAAATGTACTTACATATGAAGCGGCTATCATAGCCTTAGTCGCATATGTTTACCTTCTTTGCTCATCATAGTGCGCGTATTGCAGGCAAATTTGTGACTTACTGTTATTAAAAAAATTGTAATGTATGTGTTGAAAGCAGTTTACTGATTTAAAGGGCCCAGAAAACAATTTGACTTTCATATGCTAACGATGCATGTCTGCAGATTGTCTCTAAGAATTGAAGCCTACATTTTAAAGCTGAACGGGGACCTTTAGTTTAGAGACATATTACATATTTTATTGCCATTCAGCCGTGTGCCAAGTTGAGGGAAGGAGGATCATAATTTTTGCTTTATTTTTTAAATTAGATTTCCTTATATTGCTTGCAGTTTGGCGATGAGTGGCAAAATACTGATGGTTTTTGCAGGTTTCTAACCTTAGTAAATATTTGTATTTGCTGTTTGCTAATGCCAGTTTTTTTTTTTTTTTCAGATATCTACAAAGGCATCAATTGCCTTAGCTTTTGTACAATGATTTTTAATATTCAGTTACTTGAAACATTGAGTAAAATGAATTCTTTATGGCTACCATTCACTCAAACTTGCAGTTCTTACATGACGTCAACATGCTGATCAAGAAGGACGGCAAAGAGGCAGTTGAAATTGGCCTTAACAAGACACTTGTCTTGGTTTTGAAGGACACCATTCGTGCAAGAAAAAAAGACATTGCCCGGGTGCTCGAAGTATGTTCTGAGGGAATGCGTGAAAGGAGGAAGAAGCGTAAGTATTAAGCTGTTTCCTTCTGTTTGCTGCATGTGCTATCTAATTGGCAGTTTTTCGCTAAATGCCTACATTTTTACCATTTTGCATTGCCTTATAGATATACTAAAAACATGGCTGAGCATCAGAAAGAATAATAAAACCATAACTAGCCTGTGCATTTCCTCATATGTAACAATTTTCGCATTAGCTAAATTTAAATTACCTATTGTTCTTCTCCATTGTAATGGTGCAGCTTTTTCGAATCTGTTCAACTAGCAGCAGAGAATTAGGTGATACCTGATTCAAATCTTCACAAGATTTGCTAATTTTTGCTGTCAGATGTTTGGCTTTCAGTTTGCGTGCCTCTACATGTTTTCAATTTTGTTTATTTGCGTTCCTAAATTAGACAATAAATTATCGCCTCAAAACTCAGCTGTCTCTTTTTACCTGCAAGGGGGTACACCATTGTTGTGTTGCTTATTTCTATTGTAGATGTACAGACAGTATGCATTATGCAACTCCTGGCAAACATTGGGAACCAGCCGGGAGCTCTGGATGTTGTTTGTATCATTTGTAAGTATTCTCTTTGTCATTTGAATATTCAGGAAGCCTACTTGAAACCGACATTATTAGCGAATTTTCTTTGTTTCTAAAATGGTTTACAGTCTAACTTGTAATATGTATTAGCGATTCATAATTCAAATATATATACTACACAAGTTTTCATCACAACTGTGAATTCTTTGTTGTTGTAAGTACAATCAAAAGCACTTTTAAGAGACTCCTGCCATCACATGGTTACCACGTCGTATAGCATACAAGAGTCGCCTGATGAAGCACTGGTAATGTCAAGATTGGTGCAGTGTGCCATTTGACTAAGCACTATGCTGCAGTGGACCAGCAGTGCTTTATCAGATGGCTCTTGCAGGCAGCTAGGTGGGGTTTAGCATTTGCTGGAAAGGGGTCTCTCAACCTGCTCATGCATGCTAGTACCTAACATGTTCCTAATGTCTGGAATATATAATCTGAGACTGCTTCAAAAGAAATATTTGCCACATTCTCTTATCCTACAGGCTTCTGAAGGTGGATAATGCAGTTTAATAGTTGTTTTAAAAAAATGCTGTAATTTGCTAGCCAAGTTTGAAATGATGTAATAATTTTAATTCTTCTGATATTAGGTTTACCACATTGGTTGGGAGAAAATACTGCTGTGTTTCAAGGTTCATGCTGTATAAATATAATGCCTTCAACTACAGATGCTAACATTTCATGCATTAACCATGTGGCACTGTCATAGACATTCTCATTTATAGTGAACATTCTCAATAAATCCAAATTGTTATTTTTGCATTTCAAGTTAGTCAACATATTTTTAGTATTCGAACCTTTAGTATTTCAAAGTGCTCAGACTGCCTGCCGCTATAACGATTACAACTTCTTGAACACTTGAGCTTCCTGCCGCCTCTTGAGGCTCACCACTGATGTTCTGGATGTCTATGCATACAATGTGCTATGCGTGGAAAATGTTTTAACATGCCATGCTTCAGTGTTGACATTTTTTAGAGCTTCTGCTGTTTGGTTGTTTGGTAATGCTCTGCTGTTGCACATGTAATTGTCGCTCAACTCAAAGCTCCAGTGTACACTTTCAATGAATAATGTGTGATGAAGTTTCAGAACTGCCACATAGAGCAGCGAGAACACTTTTTCCTTGTTACTAAACCTTAAATGTAAGCGCTTCAGGAAGCATTGCGATGACCTAGGGCTTGGCTGGTTCATACTTAGCACAAGAAGACGTGCAAAAGTTCAGAAATGCATTATGTGTTATGTATTACATGCACTTTTTTTTTTTTTTTGTAGTGCCCCATCACTAAGTATGCTCTTTCCACGTTTTTTTTTTTTGTTTGGTTCTGCAGTATCTACTTGGCCAGTGCGGGGTATGCTGTAGGCCTTGTGTGAAGCCTTCAGTTGAGCTGTTAATATTTTAGTAGTAAACACCGTGCTCCAGTGCTGTTTATTGTTTATTTACATTTTTAACTATCATAATAAGCATTCCAGTTCACGTGAAATGAAAAGTTCGTGGGGCAGCATAGAAGTTCTCTAACCCAGTCGCTTTTGATGTGTGTAGCCATTTTTGTTTGATAAAATAGCTTGCATAATCTAAAATTACCATGCAACAGCATGCTGCATGAATAAAAATGGGTTGACCTTATGTGCTCTCATTTATGACTTGATCAGACTGCTGGCTTTGTGCCTCCTGAACCAACCATAACAGTATACTCTGCATTGTTAATTGTGAGATAACCACCTGTGGTTTCCGATAGGGCCCTTTTCCAGCACACTGCTGTATACTAAAGGGGCATTGGCGTATTCTAAGTATAGAGTAGAAAATATGTTCAATTTGCTTTTTGCCAGGTGCAGTGCATATTTATACAGCTACTCTGTTATGCACTTCTTTCACAATTTTATCAAGGAACAGGAAGAAAAGCCTGCCACGCCGTGCGTCGGATATACTGGGAGCAGCATCAAAGAAGCTGAAGAGCATTTCCCCTTCATTCAGCAGCGGAAGCTTCTTCGAGTCATCGACTCTACTTAGGGTATTGTTTCAATAATGGGTCGATTTTAGCTGTTCAATCTGACATATGACAACGGGTCCGACAATTTGTGCTGCTTTATAGAGCACCTCTTTTTGGGCGTCTGCGTGTCGAAGCGAAGATGCGCTGCACGACGCTTTATTTCATCGCTTAAGGCCGAATTTTATGCAAGCGCACGCGTTGACACTGACATAGCATAGGATTAATATTGTGTACTGCGGTTATTGTTGCATACGACTAAAAGTTTGTTGTTGTTTTTTAAGAAATGTCACCATGCTGTTGTGTTCATTGTTCGGTTCTGTTTTTGAAAAAAATTGTATACTTTGTTGTCTGCATTTGTTGGAACTGTTTTGCTTCTTTCATTTTTTTAGGTATTTACGTACATACCATATATGTTTTTGCCCGTCTGCTAGGCTCTCGGTGGAGAGTGGCAGTATTGTTAAATAAATGAGGTTCCATAGCGCGCATCAATGAAGAAACAGAACACAAGTGCCTCCCTGCCCCCCCCCCCCTCCTCCAGCACCCGGGCACCCACTAGCCCGAACCCTGACCCTTCTATGCCGAATAAAAGACTTCCAGTTTCCTTCTGTGTGACATTTTTTTGTAACATGCTCTGTGAATTTGAAAAAACAATCATATTGGCATGGGCCATTCGAGATGTCAAAATAATGGCATGCAGCATCTCTTTACATGCTCATTTGGCATTACAGGCGGTTAAAAGGAATACCATTAAGCTTGATTGCAAATGTGCACATAGGAAAAGCATTAAGGAACGTGTAGTGGCAAAAGTAATTCCTAATTAGGGAATGCAATATATGGACGTTATCCGCACTGATTTTTATCAAGGGGTGTAAGGGTGCAATGCCACTGCTTCCACCCTGCAATAGGGTGTAAAGGTGATGAAAACACCCCAGTGCTTTGGTCCCATAGAAGGGTGGTATGACCAACCGAAACACCATCTTTGAGGGTGTACTGGCACTCTGAAGCCACTTTTTTTCAAGGGTGCATGGGTGTTAGTTATAGACATGCGAAAACACCTAATAAGGTGTTTTTGTTTTTACAGTGTGACATTTTTTTTTTTTTTTACAGTGCCCCCTTTCCTCCCAATACGAAATAGTTTTCCTCTCCCTAATTCCGTTTCCTGTGAACGCGAGGAGGGAATTTTCTCTCTCTATTCTACCACCTGTAAGTCGGGCTTTCAGACGGGCATAATGACTTTTTTACAGGTGAGACATTTGTGGCCACGGAATAAAGACTCAAGTTCACCTATTTCCTTTTTTTTTCTACTTTTATCAGCCGTTCATGCTATTGTTTGACTTACATCACCCAGCCTTCTTCACCTCCCCCCTAGCTTGGCAGATCATTTACTTTAAGCTCCTTTTTTTTTTTTTCAAAAGAAGACTTGGACACGTGCTTGGGCACTCTATATTGAGGCACTCTAAAGGGCATGTTAGATCGGACTGCGCTAACGGTCCAGTTTGTACAAGCGAGAGGGAAACAGCAAACAGGGTGAGTGCGTTTTCTGCCCTTAGTCTCAACTGGTTCACGTTAGCGCTCTTCAATTCAACATAGCATGTCCACTACCGCGACCTATCGTTACTGTCTTCTTAATTGGCACCGAACCGCTTGCTACCCAATCACTCAGCTCCGAGCCAGTGTGATTATCCCTCGCATCATTATCTCCCAGCCAAAAGCACTCCTTTAGAAATGCGACTATCTGCTAAGACTTCAATTTGTTATAAAGATATCTTGTTTGACTTCGTTTTTTCCTCAGAGCTGCTACAAGGGCCAGAATGTGGAATGTCCACCCCACTGCAAGTGTCCATCGTGGTGGCAGCAACTCATTGGGAGCCGGAGCGCTTGCGTTCATAAAGAATGAAGAAAACACGTCAACACAAATGCGTCCTTTACTTTATTTTACGGCCCACCGCTAACTTGACAGCATCTATAAATCTACCCTCTGATCCTTGACTGCATCTCATTTTAGTATTAACGGGTCTGTGGGGAGCTCAGCAACGTTCGTGATAAAAACGCTCCATCGATATGGACCCTTGAGAATTTTCTAACTACATTACATTGATGGTGGCCCTCGAGAATCTGCTACCTGTCGCCATACTGTTCATGTGGGCTTGAAAGCGCCCGCTCTCGTCAGGGGTGTAAATAGCTATCTCCGCCTCCAGGAGAGAGACAGCTGTTCTCTTGGAAAGGGCAAAATATCTAGAATCTGTTTCCGCTGTCGAGGTCTGTGCAAAAGCCCACGGCAATGTTTATTTACTAATGCATTAGCATTAATACATTCATTGTGGAAAAAACAAGGCATTAGTTTATATAGTAATGCGATATAGTTAATAGCTTCATTCACGAAAAAAAAAGCACCACATTGTATGCTGGCCATGATATTCCGTGGCCTAGTTAACCATAAAATTCGTTGATTGACAAAGATATTCCTGATGTCACCGAGTCATGCAATATAGCCGAGCGCTGATTGGCTAACTAGAAGTTTGGGGCCATGCGACCACACAATTTGACATATAGTTAGAAGTTGAGCTTACAAGTGGCGAATTGGCAGGTAATATAGACGAGCCCTGATTCGTCACCGGTGTGTGTGGTGTCATGAGGAACGGGGCGTGGCTGAGTTTGCAGGTGCTGACAGTTGACAGCTCCGTTGGTCGCGTTGCGATACCATTGCACATAACTATAAAACGCTAGCATTAGGATCTTCATCGCGCAAGACATGCTGTGGTTATCCCTAAATTTTGATGACTGGTCAGAGCAATGGTTAGGTCAAAGGACGAGATCACATGTCATGAGCTGCTATTCGTTGACGGAGGTGTTAGATCATAAGCCCACGAGAAATGACCGACTTGACAGGTACGCTGGTCACGTTGCGAAAACATTAGAAATCTCATCATCCCGGATAAAGTCTAGCGTGATTAGTATAAAATTGGCTGACTGGTCGAGACAGTGATCACCTCACTCAATCAGATGTCATCATTGTCTGTAGCAATCAGCAAATTTTATGACTAAACACTTCAGCTGCTGTCCGTGATAAGGCTTCTAAAGCTATCACAAGTAGCCGCGCAAGGCCCTAACGCACCTGCCAACTCTGCTATGTCACGTGGTCTGGTGCAGTTCACGTGATGTCACTAAATCGATTCCAAAAACTAAAACGAGTGTCATATCACACCTTCACAAAGTTCAACGCACCTTTCTGGCCATTGAATGTTCATTACACACTGGCACCCCTAATTACTGAAAAGAAAGAAGGGTATCAGCTTCATCGCAAAAAAAAAATACTATTAGAAGTTCAGCGCAACACCCAACTAGCCCTACTCTCACAAACGAAGTGGGAAGGAAGCACCCTATAAACACGAGGCAAATCACTCCTCTAAGCACAACAAAGTAGGCCTTAGCACTGACCTGGGAAAGAACACCGCAGTTGGCTCAATGCCGAAAAGTACTCACCCTGAGGTAAATGAGATTAGGAGAAGAACGAGATCAAGGATGCTCTACGAGCAATGGAATAACGAGACATGCACTCTTTGTGTAGACGCTGTCGACCCAGTTCACAAAGTTACGAGTCTGGCACTTACCAACCCAAAGGGGAGCTCTTACACAGGGTTCGTGGCAAGAGAACGGATCGCCTCCTAGTTCAAGAGGCCTTAGTTACCAACACTATCTCATACACAACAATATTAGCATACTCGTAAGAAGCATTTAGAAATCATAAAGACGGATCGCAGAACCTTACATTATTATTAGAACCAAATCTGCTTATAAAGTGAATACATGTAGTTTGGTCCCAGGACATGAATCCATGATGGGTAATGAGGGCGCAAATTGTCGCGCACGAAAACTCCCCCAAGCGACTCAGGAAATGGGATTAATGGTACATGATACTCATTACTTGCGCCCCCGTGCTTAGCCACTACTGAGCATACAGGTAAATCTTTCTACACCTGCCGAATAACTTAAGAAAACAAGAAAAGCGTATCTGTAGTAGAGTACAAACCTACTCAGCCATAACACTTAGAGTCCTCGTATATAGTACACATATACAAATCAAACTGCACTCTTAAATAAAGGGAGTCGGATGGGGGAAGTCACAACCATTTAACTCCCTTCAATTACTTTGTGACTCGTTTTTGTATGAAGGGAATCCTACAAGAATTAAGTAGTTGCAACTCCCTCCTATCCGGGCTTCCAACCCCCCCCCCCCCCCCCCCCTTTATGTGGCCCCAGCGGAGTCAATGACAAAGGCGATATGGAGAACTTGAAACGGCGTCTAAGAAATAATCTAAAAGCAGCGCCTTTCGAAGGCGTTTATAGGAAGTCAAAGGAAAGAAAAAAACTGACTAGATTTATGCCATACTTTTAATAACAAAACGTATTTATCTAATACTTAAATGCACTTTTTTTCATGAATATTGGCAGATCGAACTGCCATTACATGAGTTACGATTGAATACAAAGCCAAAAGCGCGTAATAACGGGCGTTCGTTCGATTCGGGGAGCATTGAGATCAAGTAATAAAGCTAATCACTGCACGTTCCCCACTATTCGTTGCTGTAGACTTAGTGGCATGAACGGACATTTTAAGGGATTGGTACCGAAACCGAGCAAATGAAAAATTGTTATCGGATAAGGTAGGGCAGAAATTCATGGCTTTAATCCCATTCCTTCTCGGCAGTCCTCGCAATTCGAGGCTGCCCTATAAGCATCCAATTGCGCTTATGAACACAAATATCTAATGCGCCAATGGAGACCTAGACATAGCAGCGACCTGCTGATTATTTCCTTATTTTCAATAAACTGTTTCCAGCAACAATACCTTACTGTGAACTTGCTTATTCAAATGTGTGTGCTGTCTATGGTACTGAGACAGAATCAGGAAAAGTTGCAACAAATGCCTTTTTGATGTTATCGCCCTCTCCGCGCATAATCTAATTAGGTTACCCCATAGTTTACCTATTTATTAGTATCTAATAAGCGCCGAGAAGTGCTGGGTGAGGGGCGTATTTTAAAGAGGGCGTACGGTAAGAAAAAGTGTACAATTTGCCAGCCTGCTTTCCTTTTCCTAACATGATTGTTTCATTTTTTGTTATCTTACCGGAAATTGTAACATTGCACATTCATCTTGCCAGTGCCAAAACGCACTAGTTAGCCGGCGTTCAACGCTGAAATAGAGATACATAAACCATCGTGATTCAGTTTCAAGTACCGTACGGCATCTTACTGTTGTGCTTTTAAGTCTTCAGTTAACATCTACTGGTTGTCACCGATCAATTTACAGTGGATTGTTACTTAAAAGCGGCTGGCAGTAGATGAGAATGTTGCCAAATGTATTCAAATAAAATCAATTGCACATTGGTTACTGGCGGGAAATTGAACGAATTACAGTAAAGTACCAAGAAAAATGCACAACTTGCATTTACTTGCAGGTAGTATGGAAGGAAGAAATACAAAAGCAAAGGCTCTTTTAAATTTTAAGTGTGAGGCCCTTGCGGTGCGATGAATGCTAAGGGAAGTCGACTGCATTGACGAAGGCACTACTCCAGTCGGAAGCATGGCACTATAGAAATCAATCAAAATTAACCACCTTGCACTAGGTAGAACTAAAGATTTACCGCTACATAGCTTAGCACAAACACGGTGCAATCGTTTAATTTTTGAACTGTCCTTCGTATATTCAACACTCCGGTGTCCTTTTCTGGCCGTCGCACAGATGATGTAAGAACGAGGTATACGAATACTTGTTGCAATACAGATGTAGTAAATTCACATCAGATCACCGTTTTTAAACTTGACTTTTTTTTTGTATACAAGCACGCAGCGGCGATTTATAAAACAGAAATTTAACTAGTTATTTCCTCCAGTCTAAATTTGTGACACCACTGCTTTGTTTTCTTTTTTTTGTTTTTTTCACTTAGCCGTCCTTACTCTCACCGAATTAAATTAAATGCAACCAGACCCCTGCATTATTGTAGAGAAACGCAGCAGAAAAAATTATACGAAGGCCAAACGTTTGTTTCTTGGAGGATGATCTATCGCGAGCGAGGCTTAACTGGCCAATTCGAGCGAAGTAAAGACACAAATACCTGAGAACTTGCGGCCCATCCCGTCTTTGGTGCCCGTCTTCGTTTCTCCGCGTTTTGCACTTCGTTTTGCATTCAAACGCACAACACAAACTTGTCACGCTACTCGCTGGTGCTGACGCTGATGAACATCGTTGGAATGATCGTTTGGTCAGTCATTCATCAGTTGTTGCAAGTTCTGCTCGCGGCATAAAATGAGCTTTCGTTGTGAGGGAAAACTATTACGGCTACCGATTACTTTTAAACCCAGTATTCCTGTGCTCATAGCACATCATGCCTTTAAAAGCCGTATTTCCTAGCCTAAAAGCGACCACTAACCGCGCGGTGGCAAAGCGATTGTAAGCTCTCATTTAAATCTAATAATTAGGCAGCGAATTTCGATAACAAAGACCGCTAAGAGTCGTGCCCAATATAGGTATAGCAAAATATTTTGTTATGCTATCTTAGCGAGAGTATGTGACGTGTGTAGTGCTTTTTTGTGCAGTTCTTCCGCTGCTACGACAACGACCGTGCACTCGGAAAATTGTCGCTGCTACAATGTGGTATCCCAAAACTACACAAAAAAAGAAACAGCTCCGCGAACAACAAATTTTCCATCCTGTTTTTCTGTAGGATTGTTCAATTTAGCAACGTCCTTAATTCACTGCAGTTTGAAATATAATTTCTCTCCATCGAAATATGGCAAACATATGATAGTTACATCGGGAAGGAAGCCTAAGAGTACCACCGATATTGGTAAAAACAGGTTTCGTTTACCCGATGCAAGTGTGCAGCTCTACAGCTAATGTCCAGTTCGAGAATTTCACTGCTCACATTTCCACTAAATCTTTCATTATGCTTATCTTAGAGCAAAATATTCTTGTTTATAAAAATACAACGCAAATTTCGACTCAAAATGGTTTCATAAACCTCCCAATTTTCACCGTATTTCAGCGCTATCGTCTAGGGTCGCCGTCCTCCGGTGTCTAGTATCAGCCAATGCGGATCTGGCTACATTGCAGTTTTGACGGGGCAGGTTTGACGTGAAAGTGTCTCTCTCTCGCCGGCTGCATTGGCTGACGTGGAACCTGGGATATGGCAGTTTTTCATGACGACCATGGAACGCGTAGGGTGCTTCTAAGAGTTCTCGTCCCTCGCTGTCTTTCCTTACTTCGCCCGTGTTACTTTAGCGCTATGAAAAATGATAGCATTCATGCGGATGCTGCTGGTGTCTCAGGCTGTAGCCAAAGTTTTACATATCTTAAGCCGAACTAATTTTTACACCACTGCTTTCTTGGCTTAGAAGTTTCTATTTTATGAGTTTGGATAAGCATCATTCCCTCAGCACCAGTGCCTTGGCTGGGACGTGTAGCTAAGTCAAAGTCATTTTTTCATCTCTAAAACGAATTTTGTGCATATTGGGTAAATCACTAGCAAATAACCATAAGTGTTTCGCGGAAGCCAGTGCAGGCAACAGTATATATGTGAAATGAAAGGGTGCACTACTCGCTACCCTTAATGCCTCCTTTACAATAAAAACAGTCGTGAGTTATCTTACTACCTTAGTCATCTCTAGCGCCAATCTTTTCTTTCGAGCATCTTGTGCAGTGCAAGCCATTGGCATGATATTGATCTCATGTTGGCAATGCCCAGCCCTATATATGACCAGTACATTGTAGACACGCCGCCAATATTGGGCGCATTGTTTCTGTTGCCTGCGATCCGATAAAATATTTGTTTTGTTGTGGAGCTTCGCTATTGTCTGATGGGCCTTGAAGATCACAAATACAAGCAAATGAGTGCAGCTTATGCAGCTGGTTTTTCTTGAGTAAGTGCAGGTGTTTAGAAGTAATAAAGACCATTTTTATGTTTACTGGAAGGCAGATTGTGGCGGGCACATCTTAAATGATAGAGGCGGGCGGCTTTCCGCAGTGGAAAATGGCTTCAGTTGTTCTGTCAGCCAGAATATGGAAACACCCGCGAAATGTGCTTGAATCCCTCATTCTTAAGGCAGTGATCTGCCTTATTGCGATAAAGGTTTGGTGAGTGGATTTGCGGTTTATTAACCATTACATGTTTAAAAGGACATTTTGTAAACATTTTTTTTTGCCCAAGCAGAGTTTGTACATTTTCCGGCTGCATGGCGGCAGATCACTCCGTTAATCATCACTTCACATATACAAATCTAATATTTCAGTTGGAAAACTTTATAGAGCATTTTTTGACTAATGCCATATTTTTGTGCTATTTTCAGCGCCGAATCTGTGGAAGATTCAACCCCGCGGAGTTTTGATACAGTCGGGTCAACTGTTGCCGATGTCAATAAGTCGTGCCGGAGTCATGTGAGTCATGCGTGGAACTAAAGTTTCTATTAAAGCATATTCCAAATAAAAGGCTGCATACATGTTCTAGAATGTATCTACAGGGACGGATTTTGAATATGCATTTGGTAGCCACGCTGTGCAACATGACGCCCTGTGAAGGCCTTAAAAAAAAGTTTGCTAGTCAGCCTGTACTTGTCCTGAGTGCCTGCTTGTTTCAACAATACAATAAATGTAAATTCATACTACAGAATTATTAGAAATGTGTTTAGCGGAGCTACCTGCAGGAACCGTACCCAGAGGAGACCTTCTACTATAGAGATCTTGAAAGGCGAATGCATCTCAGTACGATTGGATTCTAACGTCCTTATCATTGGTTATATTAAGGGTTTTACTGTCTTTTTCGCATAAACAACGTATAATTTTTTTTTAATTTACCTTCGGCGCTCTTACTTCCTTCTGTGCGTATCTTGAAAAACAATCTTCTGTGTTTACATCATGTGTTAGGCTTTTACGTCATGTCTTTACATCATGTGTCTTCTGCCTTTACGTCATGTGTCTTTACATCATTTGTCTTTACATATGTGTTAGGTATTCTTTTACCAACACAAGTTGGTAAAGGAATACCTAACACATGATGCATGAACTGTGGACCAATTACGCCTCCTCAGCACAAATTCTGGGAAGCCTGACGACCAATAATATACAATGACTGACTAACTCGCCACATGAACTTTTAAATCGAACTCGCACTAAGAGTTCACGTATTTAAATACATGCCCCCCATCATGCCCCCGTCAAAATGTACTCTTTCCACACTATCATCAGCACGCACATCACTGTGGCACCTTAAACTTAAGTCCAGACTGGTCAGAGGAATGTAACTCGGCAATAGGGTTTGTTTCTTAACCCTCTAGTATGAACCAACAATGAACTATTATGATCCAACTAAGTATGAACCAACTAGCCCTTCAGTAAGTACTCCTCTAGAATATCAGTGCTGAAACCTCTTAAGTTATAAATCTGTGTAGGGTAAGGGGAACTCGTGTCCTTACCCTTCGATATCTTTTTGCCTTAAGGGGAGCCCTAAGTGTTTCCTTGTAAGGCTGACAAGTGTTCCCTTATACTGCTGATACTTCTAGCTATAACACGGTCACTACTAACAAAGCGTAATTGCTTTCGACGCCGCTATGCAATAAACCTAAATGGCAGGTGATGAGAAGCATCGCATCCGGGTCCCTCTGTACTTGTGTCGTTTTGCTTTGGCATTCGCCTTCATCGTACGCAATGTTGCTGTGAAAGCCGTGAGCGTGTTATGGTTACATGTGGATGACCTTGTAGCTGCCTTTGAAGGGTGTCTAACCAAGTTCTTCGTCTTTCCGCTTCACGCAGTGGTGTGGCGATTGTCCACCCGAATGCGAGTGTCCATGGCGGCAGTACTTCATTCTGTCTCGACACTGTGTTCCGGCGCAATTTAAGCACTTGGGAGGGGACATTGCCTTCTAGCAAGAGATAAATAAATCATCTTAAACCAGAAATAGTTGGTGTCGAAATTCATTTAGTTTATTTAGAAAGAAATTGACTTGGGGACAAAGATTCAGTGCTCGGAATTTGCAGTCTCCAGCGGGTTCCAAGTGTGCTAATATGTGTCACGTATATGAAAGTAAACCAGCAGAAAGAGAGCCTACAACTATAATAACAAAATATAATCAGCATCGTGAACGTCTCACTTTTGAAATCACATATCATATTGCAAATAACGTTTGGTTCTGGCAAAGGTTGCAGACTAACATATACACAAAAGAGATTTGAGCAGGCGAAAAATAGATACTAGGCATCGAACGCAAACTGTTCTATATATGGTCCACGATGCGGAAACTAGTACAGTCTGAAACGATATTCTGTAGTACAAAACACCATTCTGCTTTCATTTATTCACAGTAGTTTTAGGGGCTTTATTTTTCTGTGCTCCAGCCAGAAAAATCGACGGAACCTTGTTAAAATACAAAAACGTCTCGTAGTTTCGTGGTAACATCAGACTTTTCTGCGAATGTGTACATATAGTAGAATGTTTGTAGTAGTTTAGTATATTGCGCACTGGTTTTCTGTATTTCATAGTTCTGCTGTACTTTTTGTTGCAGGTACACAATGTTCTAATGTTACTATAGGAATTTTCTGCGGTCATTAAAACTTCAAGACCACCATTTTCCCGGCCTAAAGTCGCATACAAATTATATTGGGACAATCGAAATTTTTCTTTAGTTCTTTATAAGATCTTTAATCGTGCTCTAAAACCTTAATCGTGCTACTTGTGTGGTACGTTTTGTACGAAGTGTTTTATGCGTTCAATATCGGTTATAAGCAATCTTAAATACTTCAGATGGAATTCAGTGGATGAGCTGCCAGACACAAAACAAATGACATTTTCATGCTTAAGGAACCTGTGCAATCTGTTACTTTTGAGTTTTTTTCTGAACACTGTATCTACTGAGATCAGGTTAGCGGCAGCGACCTTAGATTCCATTTTTGTGCGAATTATTATTGAAGATGAGAAAGTAAACGATGTTATGACAAACTTAGCAGGACTTACTACGCTTGGCGAAAGATTTCATTCGTCAGTGCTGAAAATACAGAAATTAAAAGGAGTCATTATGGATACCATATCATGTGGTGATAACGTTCATAACACCATTTCAAGAATGCATGGACGTATAGGGGTCATGTGGCAATGCAGGCGCGTACTAATGCATAGCACTCTCAATCTCATAGTCATTTCTAATCAGAGATGCAACGAGTATATGTTATTTCATATTGTTGTTTATTTTATTATTTATTTTGATATAATATGCGCCCAATTCGAGCTTCCGTCAGGGCGATCACAAGAAAAAATCTGCTTACATGCAAATATTTTTAGCAGTACAGAAGAGAGTGCTGGGGAAAGACAGGACACGCGCAGCTCTACGTTTGTCCTATTTTTTGTTGTCCGCGAGTTCTTTTTTAGTGCAGTTGCCCTATTCGTACGATTACTACTGTACTTTCTCAAATACATCTAATATGAAAACCCCTATTAAACACCTGATAGAATTTGCTTCCATAGTCTTCAGATTCCGATATTTTTGCTCAGCGTTGCCGTCACTACCGGATTGTCTCGGGGATGGAGGCAACAAATGCTGAGTCGCATGCGTTGTTCTTCTGCCTGCGTACCGGTTTCCAAATTTAGGTAAATATAGTTTAATACTAGCCTCACGAAAATTTAAAAAACAGCACGAAACTTTTATCGAAGAACACAGTCCGCAACCGAACGTATTTCACTTGCTGAGCTACAAACCTTGGCCATTCATAGAAAAATTGCTAGGCTCAAGTTCCTTTATCAACTTTATAACAATAAATTCAATTTAGATTCCAGCTTGTACTTGCGGCCGCCCGGGAGACTGTCATCTCGCACTAATCACTCCTTTGCAGTGATGTCGTATGCGCCAAGAGTTGATGTATTTAAATTTTCGTTTCTGCCTAAAACAATCATTGAATGGAACAACCTTGACCGAAGCGCATTTGAAAAAAACTTGTTCTTTAGAAACTTTTGAGAAAGAGTTGAAAATTTGTTGTGCCGCTTAAATGTACATTGCCCACCCTGTAACAGCCCGGAAGGGCTAACAGTACTTGCAAATAAAAAAAAATTCTTCTTGCTTGTGGCGCCACAGTCTTTTTAGTAAAGTTCTCACAAAAAAAAAGACATTTTACTCACCAACCGAGTCTGAAAATCTGATCTGACACAAGGATTCACAAATTTCAGTCGAGAAAAGTAGCCAATAATCTGGCAAAAAGGCATTCCGAGCTATTTACGGTTATCACGGCAGACCCCACTATATAAAAAGCACCTTCTGTTCAAAGCAAACCGGGTTTACATATTTAGCTTGTTACGGTATGTTAAAATTCCTTCATTCCTGACCGTCCTCCTACTAAATCTTAATTACCACATTCCAGTTGTTCTCAATAACTCAATTCTAAGTTTTATGTTTGGGCTCGCTAAGAGAATTTGAAAAAGACAAAAGCCAAATATTCATGTTAACCTCAAATAATTACCTTTATTCTTTTTAAAGAATGCGTTTTATTTTGTCATCTGAAGTTGATTCTACAGTTTTTTTCTTTGGTTATTTGTGCCATGTTTATTGTCTGCTTTGAGAGTGTGTTCATGCGTGTATATTATTTGCTGTGATACTGCTATTTTTTTAAATTAAGGGGTTTGCTATAACACCATGTTATAGTTTATTTTCTCTGCTGCGCACTGCTTTACACTGTGCTAGGGAAATGTGACCACTTCAGGCCTAACTGCCTTTTGTCAGCATTCCTTGTTTTATTCGTAAAAGAAAATAAAAAGTCAGTTCAACGCATCCCAAGAAGGTAAGGAACAAAAGCTCAGGTTGTTAGAATGTCAGTTACTTCACCTTTGCTTTTTTGTGCTCGTTACGTGCTATAAATAATCAGGGTTATTTTGTTGCTAACGTGATAAATGCCTAATAATAGCAGTTACATGTAATTGACAGTCCCTGTGATCCACTACAGGGAATCCTAAAAACGCATGACAGCACGCCGTTGCCGTTTTCTAGACAGCTTTGACACGTCAACACACTCTAAACACGAATAAGCCTTTAAAGGAGTAAAAAGAGAGTAGCTGTTCTTTAGCGCACTCCTTATTAAAATCGGGGCATGCTATCCGAGCCCTGCGGCATATTTTCATCGCTAAAATTACACAAGCTCATTCTCACTTGAACATATGCGAGGCTCTAGCAATTGCGAAGATTGAAATACGATTTTCTGTCCTCTAATTAATAACATCTATACCTTTATTGCAGAGGTTCATTGCATCCTATTACTGCTAATTACTTTAAATATTATTTAGGAAGAGAATATGCTTCTGCTGAGAAAGTATAGCATCCCGTATGTTTAGTGGTGAAACAACTTGAAAGCTTGAACAGAATACCATGCCCCTAAAAGGAAGTGCTCATGCTACACCCTTTTTACTCCCGTTCAGTCTTCTTTGTGTTTAGTGTGTAACAATAACAGTGAATACTTCTCTTTATATGAATTTATGTCGTCATATCTGTCTCTGCGCATAATCATTTCATAAAAAAATTTATTGAAGGTCTTAGCAAATGTCGTGCTTAACTGTGAGCACAACGTTTCACTGATGTAGATAGAAGGATGTAAATAGTCATTTTTTGAGCTAGAGAGAAGTTTGTTTCCACCCGTTAAACGCGGCACACAGCTTTGGACAGCCTTGAAGCTGAGGCGCAGTATGTTCCCCAGTTCGGTTTCATCGTCCTTGCGTATAAGTTATAACTCTGTAGCAAACTTCAGTGTAAATGTGGAGAACGAGAGCAGTTTCGCTGTTGGCTGAGTCCGTCCTTTTGAAATCGTTGACCAGCTGTCAATTTGCATGACTCGAACCTATTTTGGTACTTCCATTCCTTGAGCAACGATCACATTGTACTCACCTGAGCACGTCTTAGAGTTCACGCGTTTCGAGAGTTGCACACTCGCGAGGACAAAAGGAGCGAAAGGGAAGGTCTGGTAAAGACTTTCTCGCTTTTTCTTCCCCGAGAGAAGCTGCAGTATACGCTTAAGTATAAACACAGCTGTGGAATGAATGCCCAACAGCTTCTTTTAGGAGCTTGAACCTATGTCGACGTAAACGACCATAAACGTGGAAAACAGAGATGGCATCCATCGGTATGCCGACTCACTTTTGCATTTACTGGGACGAAAGTTACACGAAGGACGCTGCACCATGATTCTTACTCTTGTCTGTGTCCTTGCACTGATCACTTGGTGAGTGATTCCATTGTAATCAAACTTGCGGGCGACAATAATCTCTACAGGAATACAACATCGCTTAATTGTCCCTTTCTAGCGAGGCATCCACAACATTAAGTTTCGGTGGTTTTGCCGTTTATGTGTCCATAAGGTCACGCGTAGCAAATTTAACAACTTAATAGTTGTTTTTTTTTTATGTTAAGACCGTTAAAATTAGGTTTGCAAGCTCTTGATGGGGATCCCCCTTTAACAGGAAAGAGCACCATGGAGGGTACTTATAATAACTGCATGAAAGCGCGTCGGGTTTAAAAGGTGCAGCCATATATATATCCACCACTGTGTTCCCCCAAAAAAATTGTCTTACCATTTGTGATTTATTTCCTTCAAATATGTGCAATGTGTAAGCTTGTGTCATTGAAATTGTACGATTGGAGCTCGGACAGAATAAGTACTAATCTGTTTAAGAAAAATGTGCAAATAACTTTTTGATCTCGAAACGACAATCAAGCCTTTGAAAAAAAAAAGTATTTTTATTTTTTTCAGTATTCGAGCTACACAAAATTCGACTAAACGTTACCCGCATATCATGGCCCGTTACGGGAACGAACCCTGCGATTCATATGTAAGTAGATATTCTCAGCTCAATATAACTGCAAAATCAATAACGAATAAGGATATTTCTTGTTACTATGCTTTTGAAGCTCTCCTGCTTGTGTTTCTTTTATATCGTGACGGGGCTACAACAGTTAACAGTAGTGTCATCATTTCACATCTATCTCTGATGTTGTGGTCTATCCGGTGCATGAATATTGACTCTCCGGTGACATCCCATAAACCTAACCGAGCTTAAGCGCCCCACACGAATTCTGACTTATATAAACTCGAAACGTGGTTAAAAAATGCAACATCTGATGGACCATTATGGCCCCGCCGGGGTGGTGCAGTGGTAAGACGCCCGACTACTGTGCCGGAGTTCCCGGGATCGAATCCCGGCCTCGGCGGCTGCGTCTCGATGGAGGCGAAACGAAGTGGCGTCCGTGTGCTGTGCGATGTCAGCGCACGTTAAAGATCCCCAGGTGGCCGAAATTACTCCGTAGCCCTCCACTACGGCCCCCCTTTCTCTCTATCCACTTTCACTCCCACCTTCATCCCTTCCCTTACGGCGCGGTTCAGGTGTCCACAGAGCAAGTGTGACAGATACTGCGCCTTTCCCTTCCTATGAACCAACCAACCAACCAACCATTATGCTCAATTCGTCGACCTCTGGCTGTCCGCGCTTTATTGCAGATGAATTAGGTCGAAAGCCCTTGTCTCGACAGTGGCGTGGACTATACGGTGTCCACAAAAGGTGTAACCTCGAACTGCATGATCAGTTACATGAAAATTAATTATCGAAATTAATTCAATACAAATACTTTATATGTAATGAATAATGCTAGTGACAGTGCAAGATTAGTGATAGTTGCTGATATAGGTATTAAAATAAAAAGAGTAATGCAGTGATAGCACCTAATGACCAATGATCGGTATAGTGACACTGGTATAGCTAGTGATAGCCATGTAACAGATAGTGATATACTGGTGAAGATAGGCATTGATAGATAATTATATATAGTCATAGCGACGGATACTGATAGTACTGCAGTGAAGTATAGTAACGGTAAAAACGGAATGATATATTGATGATAGTAATTGGGTGATAGTGATAGAGATGATGATAGTGCAATGGTTGTAGTGACATACATAGTAGTAGTGATAGCGAATAAAGTTAGTGACGAAGGTAGTGATGATGGTGATAATGTAAATAGAACAATAATCCCATGATTTCAGTCCAATGAGGTCGTGGGTTCGAGCCCGAGCTTTAGCATTTTAGCTCTTTAGCAGTCTTAAGAATAATCCTGTAATTATTTTCTAAGCGCTTACGGATCGTATGACGCGGAATTCATGCCAGTGTCGATTACTTTGAAATTGCTGCAAAATTGAGCAGCGGAACTATGCACGCACATGTCTATACCTAAACAGCTTTGCGAGGAGAAACGCTGGTTCTTTACTGGTCATAGTACGTTCGCAGTGAGGCTTTTATGGTGGCAGCCACTTAACACGGCCTCAGGCCTCAGAATAACGCTCCGTGCAATTCTTAGTTCTTCTGCGGGCCCTCTCAAAGCGAGACCGACCTAGAGGTGGGGCCACCGTCGCTCCAGTAGTGTGGACCGGCAGCCGGCGGCGCTCGCAGAAACGGCGCACGAGGCGTACTTCTGCTTCCGAGTTTACGGCGGGTTTGTTGGCGATGAAATCGTGCCCTATGCAATACATTAGCGATTTACTGTTTAGAGTGTTCCAATATTGCAGAAAAAAATCCATGAATTTCGCCAATGCAGCAAAAAAAAAAAAGATGCGCGGATTTTAGGACAGGGCACGCAACCTTTTAGATTTACTGGCATCGCTTTGCACACTTTTTGCATTGTGCGACTCTCATAAGCCAGATACTTGGGCCTGAACATGACATATCGCCTTTTCAACAGTGTGCGCGTGCCTTATACGAGTGAGACAGGCAAGTTTAGTGTCAAGCCCACGGTGATACAAGGTTCGTGCTCTGACCTGCAGTACTTTAAAATGAATCGAGGCAACCTGGTTCATTATATCGTACTTGACTCGAGGATTAAGCGCGTTAAATGTAGCACTGAAAGAGTACTGCCAGGCGAGTTGCCGTAGACTGAGTGGGCATCTACTTTGGCTAGACAATCAGGCACAAGTATACTCCAAAAATGAGATTACGTATGATGGGACTGTACAGGAAACCTCGCCGCACAGGAAAGCCGACTGCTCACGTCTAGAGTGGTGAGTGGATTGAGTTTACCGAGCTCACAAAGAGACGAATGCTTCTAGCGGCAGATAATCTGATAGTGTTGCACTGTGGAATGACTCTAAATTATTTCCTGAAACCGAGGGAACTATAAGAAATTTCTTATGTGTGTGATGTTGATAATTTGTAAATTAGTAGTATATATATTTTTAATGACAATGAATTTCGCTTGTACACACGTACTTTATAAAATTTAGGACTATCAGCGATTATTTTCAGTAACGTTAAAGTGCAAGGTACGAATCAGTAGCGGCGAAGACATCGTAAAAACTGCGCTTGGTCTCTGTCATGGTCTGCCAAGGAATTTTGAAGGCTGAAGATTTCTTTATCATTGTAATTATTGAGCACTGACTCAATCTTATGCGAATCAAAATATTAGGGTTGCTTCCAATACACGTGCCGGATATAAAATTATCCTGAAAGAAATGGAGCTCATCTTATCATGTGACTATAAAGACGTATTTATTTCTGAAATAAACACTGACTGTTAAGCCCGTATGAAGCTATTTTCCTCCCCTTGTCATAAACAACGAATTTGCTTGGAAGACGAAGACAGCAAAGGCGAAAAGGGGTTCTAATTATTCTAGTGGGCAACCAGTGTACATTGATCTAATTGTATTATGTAATATTTAGTGAAACAGGTGCTGGGAGGATTTGTTTCTCAAACGTTCGAGCATTTCTTTAAAGCGAAATGGGCTCACTACCACTGTTACGAAAGCGCAGAAGCTTTCAACAGAAAAAAAAGATTAAAAGAAATGCATATATGGCTTTAAATAACGCGCCATGCGACATCAGCTGCATGACGGATGATGATGTAGGAGCGGGCTTCGGTGTCGTTAACCACGTGGGATTGTTTAACGTGCAGTCAAATCCCTCAGGCGAGGAGCGCCTTTCGAAACAGCCGGGATCGAACCTCCCGTTCTTGAAATCAGCAGTCGAGTGCCCTACCACTGAGACACCGCGACAGAGGTTTACAAAAAAAAGTACTCAGACAACTCTATCGTGGATACAGAGTGGCCTGTTCAAACTACAATCTACTATGCAGCAGTCGGCGGTCGCATGTTTCAGTAGCTGCAGTATTACAAACAAAAACGGGAATGCACGATTTTTGAGCGTTTGCATTAAGTTGTATTGACAGCAGCAACCTGTTCTGCTTTGACACGGCGCCTAAGACAGCACCGTTCGTTTGAGATACCGGTTGTCAATAAATCTGAAGCGCCGAAGACCGCGCGATTGATAATATCGTTTCCAGCATGACATACTCGATCTGGACAAGTTTTTTTTTTTTTCAATGGAGCGTGGAGTGATAGCCTGTTCATAGTTTTTTTCAAGAGGCAGATGGGTAAGCAAAAGCGCACAAGAACCGCGAAACAAACTCACTCTTGTACACGCCGCACGCGCACACGTAAATCACTGCGGGCTGGCACGCGACGCAAACACGCATCCACACTGAGTACGGTTCGCCGCTATGCCGCTAGGTAGCGACTCTGCTCGATCTCGAGGCCAATAGTTGCGCCCTTTCCTTCAGGGCACGGTTCAAGTGTTCACTTGAAGGGCTGCAGTTGCCGCGCCTCTCCTTTCTCCGTGGCCTTCTGCTCACCGTTTCCCGAGACAACTGCACTCTCAAAGTATAGAAACTTGCAGCTCAGCTGAACGTACACGATGAGAAAAGATCAGGGGACTCCTAAGATCCTCATTAAGGTTTTGCGGTCTCAGTTTCTCTTTTTATATCACGTCGCAGACTCGGAAGACTCGTGTTATTCAATCTCATCATCACTCATGGGACGGTCCATCTCATGTTGACTTTCATAACCAAAATAAATAGATTTTTAAACTGTGCTTCACGGCAGCGTACGCCACTCTACGCAGACTCCACTTTGATTCGTGTAACATCCAAAAACTAAACTTCTTTAGACGCCCGCTACTTTGTAATGACAGACTGCATATTGTCCCCTGCAGGTCTGCTATGACGACAAGTGCCCACCTTGGTGCAGCTGTCCCAGCTGGCTCAAGCAGTTTTTTCTGGCCCACCGCTGCGTTGACAAATGAAACATCAGGAAGGCAGTCTTCAGCCTATAAAACACAAGAGTGGCGATTTCCCTGATGTCTCTGTTTTTTATTTCTATCACTGGTGCCTCTTACACTCGGAATTATTTCGGAATTTTAATTCAGAATTTTCGAAATTATGACTCTTTAAAATGTGTGCCAGCACTGAGAGATTGCACCCTGACCATGTTCTAAACCAGGCTGAGAAGGAAGAGTATAGTTGCTTACAGCACAAATTTTAACACGCAAGTTCGGGTTGCTTCTAGGTCACTTCATACATGCCCTAATAGTGCGACAGGAGAATGAACGTCTGCCGTGAAGGAGGTCAAAGCGGGTCAAAAGTTCATGTGTATATTGCCGCAATGTTAAATACTCCTCCACTGCCTCCGCCTGCACCAAAATGTGACTGTAGCCGGTAGAGCTAGGCAAACAGATTTACTGGCACCAACACACAAGCACTGGCGAAAGAAGAGACGACTGAGCTAACCGACTTGTGAGCGAGCTCCCCGAGCTAAGAAGACGAGCGCGTGCCAGTCTCGCGAGCTCGACTAAGTGTTTAACATTGTGGCAATATGTATAGAGATTGAAAGTCACGCCTTCTAGGGTTGAGTTCGTGAGCCATGGTGTCACACATCGAGTGAAACTTCACGAGCATAAGGAATAAAACTTCGATGCATTAAAAGACAACGAAACCGCGTCGAGTGTTACATAGCAATGGTAGAGAAAGAAATTGCGAAATAATGCACGCAACCCCGCTTACGTGGCAGGTAAGACTGCGAGGGAAAGAAGCCGCACACTAACAAAACGTCAGTGTGACACAAAGACGAGTTGCGTAGACGTAACTACTCACACCGGGTACCGCAACAGGCTCTATCTTCAGACTGGCCTCCGGTGCACCATCACTGCAGGGTCATAATGTACAGTCGAGCACGATTTTAAGGTTATCGCGCGAGCGTCGACCAGCCTAGCACTCCAGACACCTGGCTACTAGGTTTGTAACAGGAAAAATCATGATTTCGCAATCTTCTCTCCCTCGTTTGCTGTTCCAAACAACAATATTCACCCCCGCGACAAATTCACCGCCCTTGCTCTCTATTCTAAGCTTTCCATTTATTGCGATAAAGTGTCCAATTTCAGATAATACTAAACAATACGTCGTGCGCACTACGATCACTGTCTGTTGGCAGAACTAAAAAAAAGAAAGAAACTGATAGCCCAACAGGGAGTGACAGTTGCTGAAGGAACAGCAAAAAGAGTGAGGGAAGCTGGCCTGATACCTCCCTCGCCTCGGCAGAGAATTTTGGGCCATGGTACTGTTCATGTTCCAAGTCGACGCTCGCGCGATAACCTTCAAAACGCGCTCGACTGTACAACACGGCCCAAGCGAGGTCCGTGAACGTCACGACGGCGGCCATCGCAACCATGACGGCCACCGACAACGTGTCCGAGATGCAGCAGCGCTACAGTACAAATCCCACCTGTTAGCTGCTTGCTCGATGCTCATCCAAGGTATTTGGGCCTTGGCTTATCTAGCTTCACCCGCCGCGATCAGTCAGATATCACCTGATCACGCAACGGCCGCGACGGTCGGAAATGCGCCGTCATGTCACATCCGAGTGCACTTGCACTTTGATAATGAAAAAGAAGCGCGCCTGAGAGCGCAGTGTGCACAAGTTGGTGTGCCGAGGCGTCAGTGGGCGGGGAGGAACGAATTGTTTAATGGAATATAAGCGATCGTAATCAGTAGGACCATAACAAAATCCGCTGCGTAAAAAAGGCACTTCCAGATCGCTCCAATGAACCCTATTATATATGAGCTGTGGCCGCCCTATCCCTGCAGACTTGCAAACTTGATCAGTGCACCTGACATTCCCTCTCAGTAACCTATGAGGTCATCCCTTATCTTGCCTGTGCATTTCATCCATGTTCATACATTCTTCATTCATGCTGATATAGTACCATTGCAAAGCAACGCAAGTCCACGCGCCCAGGCATCAAGTTTAGCAGAACGGTGATACCAACAGTGTCACTCGGGCACTATGGATTGTTAGCTTTGTCGGTGCATATGCAATAAATATACTGTAGCGCAGCATAAAATGGCGAATGGAAGGAGACAAAAAGCAGGAGCACCAACCAGTGTCTCAAAGGCCTCCTTTCTTTCAAGAAGCTTCGTTTCAATGCGAAGTGCAGAGGTAAGCAATGCATCAAGCGAGATGATTCAGCACGTGTTCGCTGCAGGATGTGGTCCCCGGAAAGGGTCTATCGAGCACGGTAAGGCTTCATTCTTTTGACAGGTACCACTTCAGGCCCTAGCTGCACAGAAGAGCCAACATTCCTTATTTCAGCTCGCTTAATTGGCGTAACACGTCGTATAAGCGACAAGCAGGGGCGGACAAGCTTTTCACAGCGCCCTCGCAAACGGATTGGACATTAAGAAAGTTATAGATGAGCTAGACTGTTCATGTTTTCCGGAAGTAGTACAGTGCTTTCCACAGACTAAACCAGAAGAGAGGATGGACATGAAGCAGGCAGAAACATTTGTGTAGGGTTACTTATAGCCATCCATGACGAACGGAGTCATCAGTAAAGGACTCCGATGGCTGACGCGACCCGACACGCCTGCAAGCCGCTCGGTTCTGATCCCGACAAGGCAGCCCACCAAAACGAATGAAGAGTGAGATTGGTTTCCTGATCGGTTTGGGCACTCCCGGCCAGTGTTGGAATGCTGCATTCGGAATTCTGCACTGCGGAGTCCGCACAGAATGTGGGATATTGCACTGCAGAATCCCCACCGTATTCGGGATACTGCGTTGAGAGAAAAAAGGTGCTTGTGAAAAATGTTGTGGAACGTGTGTGTGCATTTGGTGCTAGGCGATGGCGTCAACCATAGTGAGGGCTTTCTGGATTGGTAGAAGTGTCCTTCATAATTTTTGTACTCGGTTATGTTCGTGTAAGTGAGCGGTTATGAGCATGGAGACATAAGACCGTCACTGGGGTCGAGAGTATTGTGCCTCTTCATCGGTTTCTTTGTCCACGGCCTGTGCTCGTTCTGGTGTTCTTGGCTCTTCCTCCTCTGGGGCCCGGTGGGGAAATGCGTCATCATAAATCTCGGGAGGGCACATTTACGTGCTCACTGCCAAGAAGAGAGCCACGGCCTCGGGCCCAAACAACTTTCTATTCCAAAGCAACTCTCGTATTGTGTACTCTTGTCATTCAAAAATTTGCAACGAACTGTGACAAATATAGTTATGTGATGTTACGAAGATAGTGAGAGACCGGAAAGCGTGGCGTGACATGGTCCATAGGGTCACAAAGAGTCGGACACTGAACTGACTGTGACAAATATATTCAGTTCTTAGAGGACACTGCATTTTTTATAAAAAAGCGACCGACACAACCCTTCAGTTATACTCAGACGGAACATCTCTCTACAAGCCATTATGCAGCTGGTCACGTCTGGCCATTAACACCAGCTCCAAATTGCTGTGAGCTATGAAAAGGAAAATAAATATACGTGTAACGGGAAAAGACGGGGAATGAGCGGAATTGTTTGGGAACCGACGAGATACATATATCGTACTTCGTAATAAGGAGGCGAAATGGGGCATAATCACGGCATGTAATCCAAAGTCACGATAACCGATGGTCATTAAGTGCAACGTAGTGGGCTTGGAATACAGGACAAGGCTTTGTCCTGCAAAAGACAGTTTAGTTTCAGGCGATTATTACAATGATAACAGTGATGTTTACACAAAATATGTGCCATTGTCTGGGAAGTTAAATTACATGTAAGTGTTATGGCAGTAATCAGCGCCACCAAGGTGTTGTGCCAGTAACCAGCGGCACTGAGGTGACCGGGTGGACGTCCAGGTGACGCGCGCGACTTGGACGGGACACGACGTCTGTGTGAGCTGCGTTAGTACTAGGAGCCATGGACGGCCGTCAAGCGACCGCATGCAGTGTTGTCAATAAACGTTGGCTTGCTATGTAACAATCGGCGATGAGAATTAACCGAGTGTCGACTTTGATGTCAAAGTTAAAGCCGTTTGTGGGTGAAGCTAGGGCATTGATGGGAGGAGCACGTGGAGATCCTTGAACAGCATTTCATAGCCAACAGCATTCCGGAGGATAAGAATAGTGTTGTACTTCTCATCTCGTGCGGAAAGCCGATGTACTCACTGTTTCGTCTTTCACTGGCACCCCGACGGCCAAGTGAAGTCCCCCTCACCGAGATAATCAAGCTGTTGGCCAACCATCATGCGCCTAAACCGTCCGTGATCCTACAGCACTATCATTTTCACTACTGGGCTCAACGGGACGGCGAACCAGACAAGGAGTTCAATGCCGAACTGCGTAAGTTGGCGGACCTATGAGATCTTCGAGCTGAGCTAGAAACCAACTTGAAGGATCGGATAGTGTATGGTATTCCGGATGATGCAACGCGATGACGGCTGCTGGAAGAGTCCAACTGACGCTAGACCGCACGGTCAAGATCATCACTAGCATGGAAGCTGCCGTTTCGGGCGCCAAAATGGTGACCGGGCACGCACATGACATGACCGTTCACCGTGTGTCGAAAAGTGGCGAGGCGGCCAGTGATTGTTATCGCTGCGGCGGGAGGCGGTCTTTCACGTTCAGGAGCTTACGGTGTTTTCTTTCCCAGAAAAAAGGTCATGCAGCGAAAAATACACGAGTGAACCGAAACCTGGAACAAGTCTGCAAGGCGCTGAACCAAAAAAAAAACAGGCAACGAGGAGCAGGACCGGCCCGATATCGACCTCACCGACGGGTGATGGCCGTAGACACTGTGGATACGCCAACCGACGACTAAAACGGAGAAACGGACGTTGGTAATTTGTGGTTACTGGAGATCAGACCAGCGATACCCCCGTCAGGCCACAGGCAGACACGATGAATATCCTGGAGCCAAGAGTTTCGCCTATTTGCGTGGTGGCGGTCGTCAACGGTTAGTCGATACGCACGGAAGTTGACACAATAGCAGTTTACTCGGTAATAGATGAAGGGGAATTCACGAGACGTTTGCCGGGAATGGCGCTGGAGAAGTCTGTTTCAAGCTAAGAGGCTGCTTTGGGCACTAGTCAGCGGTCACGGGTAAAGCTTCAGTGCTTGCCAAGTTTGGGGGAAAGGTTGCACAACCATAATTTTTCATCGCCAAAGGTGGTTTACGGGTCCTATTAGGCAGAAACTGGGCGAAAACTTTTGGCATGCCACCTCGAGAGCCTGCTCAATGTTAACGCAGTCGACAATATGCAGGACTTAATAGGTCAGTTCCCTATTTGTTCGAAGAAGGTCTCGGACAGTTTTCTGGAGTGAAAGCCAAGATAAGAAAAGAGTATCCGAGGATGCACAGCCGAGATTCTTCAGGCCAGTGCCTTTTGTTCTGTAAGACATGGTGGTACAGGAGCTACAAAGGCTGCAGAGAGAGATTATCAGACCAGTACAAACATCGGAATGGGCAGCACCGTTGATTCCCGTTTTGAAGAAGGACGGGAAAGTTAGACTATGCAAGGACCTCGAGCTCACAGTAAGCCGGGCCGCAGAGTTTGGGACATATTCGGTGCCATGGATCGAGAAAATACGAGCCCAGCAGCCAGTGCCCAGGGTTTGGGACACGATCTGGGCCAAGAATTTTAGACCTGCGCCTAGTTGGGTACCTGTAATCGCCAGAGCATCTACCAGCTCGTCATCAACTGAGATAGTACTGGAGGATGACATGGTGTGGCACCGCCATGGGGGCCCATGTGGCCCCGGCTCGGAGGCACTAAGGATGAGTCAGAAGTGAACCGGGCTGACAAGCAACCAATAGAGGGTCCAGAAAAGGACTGCGGTGGCAAGCGCCCAATAAAACTCACAGAGGCAGGTGGACCAACTCCAATAGGAAATAAGATACAACAGCGTGTGACAGCCGCAATTGAACCTAACATTCCTGCTACCCCCTCACCTGCTGGTGACGCCAACATAATTATGCAAACAACAATGCGTCGACAGTCGTCCAGAGTTCGCCCTCCCCCACAACGGTATTCGCCGTAGTTAACTTGGGGCGGGATTGTTGTAGCTTCATCTTGGGGCGGGAGGAGAGTTGTGATACTAGTCAGTGCCACCAAGCTGTTGTGCCAGTAAGCAGAGGCACTGAGGTGACCGGGTGGACGTCCAGGGGGCGCGCGGTTCTTGGACAGGACAGGGCGTCTAATTGAGGAGCCATGGACGACCGTCAGCTGACCGCACGGTCAATAACGTTATCTTGTTACGTAACAGTAAGAAAATGCTTTGAGTCTTTCGTTGTTGTTTTTTGCCCCTTTGTGCTGGTTTTCATGCGCTTGCGCCTGTTATGTCTCCTGGTCATTATTCTGTTCATCCGAATGCTCCGCCCAGTTATAATCAGCCGACTCGAGAATTTAGCGCCATCCAGTGCTTGGGTACACACGTGTCCTGCTAGTTTTTTTAACGATATTTATTGCCTCAGGGCGTCAGTAGGGTATGAGATGAAGAATGAGCTAATGAACTATTGAATGGATAAAGGTTGGCTGATTTTATGAAGTCCAAGAGTGAGCGATGATGTGGTCCCTGCGTCTAAGCGAGATACGAGGCAGGATTGCTTGCTGAAAGGCCAGCTATCGTCAAGTGCCGGACTCGTGTTGATTTCAGAGCTGGGAAGACCCACAGCAAATGGTGAATTTCGGCTTCAATATTTTCGTCTTTACATATCGGACACCCTGGGGGTGGATGTAAGTAACGGAAGTGAGACCACATCCTAGCGACAGCTGGTGTGAGGGCAACCCCGACCCGGATCCTCCTAAGCGCAACCTCCTCTGCACGGGTAAGACCGCGGGGGAGGGATACCGCACGCAGAGCGATAAGAGCCCGTGTGCGGCGCCGAAGGTGTTCTTTTCTTGATAAAAGGTGGGTAGCGTCGTCCACATCAAGGAGCCGTGTTAATGATGAGTTTAGGGTCACGAGGCGCGTCGCTAAATCTGCTTGGCTTTGGGAAGGCAGAAGGTCCCGTGGAACCCACTCAATACGTAATTGCGGGATGCGCGCCGCAAGCTGGTGAATTGCTTGACATATTTTTTGGGGAACGGCTGACACGTCGGAGCAAACGTACCATTTGAAGTGCGTCAGTGCGGATGACAACTTGGGCCATAGGGAGCATAATAATGGTCGCCACGGAGCAGAGATAGGAAGCGTGCAGAGTGGGTCAGAGAAATAACTCAAGTTACCGACATTCTAGTGGAAATTAAGAAGAAATGGACATGGGCTGGTCATGTAGTGCGAAGAGAGGATAACCGATGGTCGCTTAGGGTAACAAACTGGATTCCAAGGGAAGGAAAGCGTAGCAGGGAGCGGCAGAAAGTTAGGTGGGTGGATGAGGTTAAGAAGTTCGCAGGGGTCAAGTGGATGCAGCTAGCACAGAACCGGGTTAGGTGGAGAAATATGGGAGAGGCCTTCGCTCTGCAGTGGGTATAGTCAGGCTGATGATGATGATGATGACCAGAAGAATTCAGGTCGGCAGCCAGGCGAAGAGGAAGTAGAAGAAGCAGAGTGGTGAAGCCGTCGGACGCCATGTCTAACTCATCTGACAGCAGCGAAGAAACAGAGTCACCGAAATGGGAAAAGGCCAAACATGGAGGCTCAGCCTCCCCGTTCAGAAGCCCGAAGTCGCACTCGGAAATGCAGCCGCCAAAAATGCCTACCTCGAGGAGTGCCAAGGACTTCGTTCCCCCAGCCGGCGCCGCAACGCTCGAGAAGCGCCCTGCGAAAACAGCTGCCCGCTATGAAGAAAGGCGTAAGTTTTTTACTCTGTTTCGAGACGCGGCTTTCTTGCCGCAGTTTTTTCCGCACGCGTTCAAGTCGCTGAAAGCTCGGGCAAGTGCACGCTTCTGTTCGTTTGGTAACCGACTGCCAGGTGCAAAAGTCGTGTTCGGCTGTCGCCAAACAATATTGCATTGGTGACTCTGAACTGCACAATACAGAGTGGACTGTTCACTTTGCCGACAAGGACGCCACAAGTGCTCGAACTGAGTGAGGCGTCGTAAAGCATCCTTTAGATGGTGTCAGATCAACCGCCATAATCACCGAGACCTGTAACACATGACCATGCAAGTCAAAGAGTCCCCACCCTCGGGTTCACAGAGGTATCTCACTGGTTGCTAGCTGAACGGAAAAATTTCCACTTACGATGTACTACAACGCTGGCGCTGTTTACTTTTAAGATCACTGAAAATGTTCATTTCTCTAAAAGCACGCAATTTTCTTTCTAAGTCACACTTATTTTCTAAGTCACGGATATTTCGTTAATTATACAAACGGCGATAGCTTGCAGAACTTGGGCTGCTTTCGCTCTTTTCATATGCAGACAAGCCGGATGCCGACGTTGGCGACGAAGTGCTCAGTGCGTCACCCTCGTACTCTTCAGAAGACGAGTTGGATAGCCTCTCGGATGATGGCGCAAAGCCCCAAGAGCTGCGCGGCGACAAGAGGCAGGCGGCCATTGGCAGGCCTCCTGACACCAATGTGCGCGCCAAAGGCCCACCAGGAGGCCAAGGCCGCATGCAACCGGCTTACAAAACACCGGTGGCTGGACTACCTCTTTCCATCCCGTCTTTGCAGCCCGGCCGCAATCCACTCGCCGATCCACACGTCCCAATAGCTTTCGGTAGCGAAGACCGCAAGCCAGCCCTCAGCGACCGCGTTGGCGGCATGACGGGGCATGTCGGCAATCTCAAAGAGGCAACATCACCGGGTGAAGAAAAGGGGCCACCAGAAAAAAAAGAGGGCGCCACGACTGCTACCGTTCGGTGGGGTTTGTTGGCATATGCGGGAGGCTCCAAGAAAGCGGAGTCGAAAGCATTACCAGTCGGAACCCAACCGCTTGTGCGAAAGCAAACTGAGTCACCGTCGGCGGCGGCGCCGCCGAGTTCGAAGCACCGCGACAGCATTTCGCACGCATCTCACTCCAGCTGGTGGAATACCATCATCACGGTGAGGTTTACGGTATAAGCAGCACAACTGATGAGGTCTCGGCGGCGCAAAATGAATAAGGGATGGAAGGGTATTCGGAATTAGCTGACCAATGTTTTGACAGAAAAGCCTCAGCAAGTGCGTAGGACCGCATCTGTCTAGATAAAGACCAGCCTTCTTATCAAAGCACTAGTCTGACGTTTCTTCCCTCTCTCCTCCTTTGTTCGTTTTGTATTTACGCTAAAATGTCAAATTTAGGACGATATGCTTCTAAAAACATTTGTTTTTTTAATATTGGAAATAGGTGAGCAAGAAATTGTACCTCATAAATAGCTTATTCTCTTTCCAAATCCGGTAGGCCTCAGAGAGCTTGATACTTTCTCATCCTAAATGCAATACATAAGTAAAAACATTGTCTGGTTGTGCAGCTATTGGACACGACAAATACATGCCTGACATAGCAGGGAAAATTTTTTTAACCCAATAGCGTTAAATTATCCGTTATACAGGAGATCCGGCGTGGGTGTTGTGAACGAAAAAGCACTTGCATGGCTTTCGCAGGTGGTAGTTGCCAGGTGACTTAACCGGCACTGATGGGTCGGTTGGTTGTGTGACGTCATAAGACCACATGGCACAGCAGAGTTGGCAGTACTAAATCGTGTAGCTCTTGTGAGGAGGGGGCCCTAGCGAAAAAACCATATGAGTCACAATAACCTCATACAGATTCCTCATATTAAACTCGTACAAATCTCATACAATATCATATGTTTCTCGTACGCTGAATTATATTTGTATGAGATAATATGAGCTTTGTACGAGTTTAGTATGAGTTCAGTATGAGAAGTGTGCATGAGGTTATTGTGACTCATAGGGGCTTTTCACTAGGGGGAGTTTGCGTTAAATGGTACTCGAACACATCAGATCTCTTGAATCCCGAGTTTACCCTTAGGCACGTTCGTAAGGCTCGGTTAAAGCAGCGTTTTGTATGTTAATGACTATGCGTAAGGTAATTGAAGCGCAAACATTCGTTGGAGGCACTTAGATACCTCCTAAGTGCGGTAAGGCGAAAGCCCTTATGCGACTCTGTACTCATCCGCCGCATTTGACCTCATTTGTCCCTTTTGCACTCATTTGCTTCCATTCTGTTTGCGTTATTTTCATTTGTGCTCATTTGCTTTTTTTTCGTCGCCATTTTCCTTTTTGTTTTGTTATCACACTGCCTAGACGTCTTACCGCCGGTGTGACGTCATCATCGACGGTTCTTCGTTTCTGTATCCAAAATATAGGTCCTTCGGTGACCTTGATTAATAATTACTGTAATTAAACAATCTAAATTTAATTCTACGCCATGCAGGCGTTTGTAACACAGTGCTGTTGTTTTTTTTATTATGTCGACGCCTGAGCTGTTTTCACGTCCCGTGACTATATCGACGTCCGGCACTATTTCGACGCAAATTTGACGTTTCTGGCTCTAATTAATTACTCTACAGTCATCAACCTTGGTTTCTAGGTTCATTTTTTCCTCCTCTATCTAATGCGATCGTTCTTTTTCTTACGTCTTTATTCGTTCAAACAATGGCAGGTGTGGACACCTCGCGTGGACGTACACTTTTTGCTTACACCTATGAGCCTAGAAAGGCTTTCCCCTTAAAACTAGGTAATCCGTGGTTAAGCGACTAACAAAGTTATGTATGCTCATAAGGATCCGCGAGGGGAGCCCTGGAAGGATTAGCTGTTTTGCGTCACAGTCAATGGCGGAGCCTGAGAGTCCCTTAGAGTTCTTTTTTCTTGTCTAACGCTTCACTTCGTACAACTCAGCAACTTAGTTTCTCCGTTAGGAGGCGCCAATCATAAGCAATTTTATCGGTTGCATCATTTTCAATGGTTGACTTCTAAATATTTTAAAAAATTGATTTTTAAACACGATTAGTTTATTTAAACCCTAGGTCGTTACAAGGTCCGCACTTTAAAGGACGTGTGTGTCAAATTTGAGTTTGCAGTGGCTAATACAAGTAGTGAAGCGTTGTGCACACAAGGCGCGTCTGGTCCGAATGAAGAAGTTAAGAAAAACGCGGTTCAAGGTTTTAAAAAAAGGTGCAGGGAAAGACCTACGTGTGGTGTCCGGTATCTGGACAGAGGGGATGAACAGGTTCAGACGGCAGCTCAGGGTAGACTACAACAGAGAATGTGAGCGTGTGGGTTTGAAAGAAGGGAAGGAAAAGTGCTGATGATGATAGCACGGGCTGTATGAAAAAGGAACCTGATATTGATGCTGGATACAACACTAGGTATTGGCCGTGTTCTTTTCTTTGTTGTCGTTGATGATGATGATGATGTTGCTGATAATATGGCTTTCTGGGAGCGTGATGCTATGAAGCTGGACCTGGGGAGAAAAAGAATAAGCCTACCGGCTCGCAAAGCGGGATTTCGGGGCTTGAAAAATTGCGGCGACGCTTGTTGTTGTTGTTGTAGTGGTTATTTATTGTATGTACAAAAGGAAAGAAAAGATGTTTGCCAGCCCCGGTATCTGCTATCTTATATCTGAAGCACCTGAACTGGGGCGGCGGAAATAAAGGGATAGCGAGGAGAAGGTAGAGGAAATCAAAGAGGTGAGTGATAGGGAGAAAGAAAAGAGTAGGTAAAAATAAAAGAAATATATACACTATGGTACAGTATACAGTAATTTGCATGAGGCCCACCCGCAAACGTCTTAGGTCACTGAGTACTCGGCACGTCGGGCGGGCCTCCGCAATAGCTCCACGTCCAGGCAACTGTTCACTACGCACGCACTTGCACACTGTACAAAACACTGACGGCTGTCGTGGGCGATCAGCCGTTATTGTGGGAAGTAGCACACGTGGAGCGTTCAGTCCCAGCGCGCACTATCTGGCGAGGTGAAATAGGCGGGTCATCAAGCCCGCCTGTTCGATGTACTCACACAAGCTCACGTGAGCTCGCTCGCGGGCGCGCGCACAGCCCGGCGGCCACAGGAGCACAGCTACGCTGTCCGGGATTACCCCCTGCGCTCTGTAAGCCGCCAGCAACTCACGTCGTGGTTCGGCTAGCGCGGTGCAGCGCAGTAGAAGATGTTCGAGAGTTTCTACCTCGCCACAGCCGTCACACACGTCACTATTGGCAAGTCCGTGGCGCATCCGTCGTTCCCCAGGCCACACACATCCAATGCGTGCACGGAGGATCATTGCGCGTTGCAGCCGAGTCAGCGAGCGGCCGCTGACACTGTGAATGCGCTCACCTCTTGCGATGCGTGGGTCGGGGTGCTGCGTCCGGAGGTGATCGTCGATTACCGCACGCACATCCTCCAAAGCGAGTTGCTCGTCGCTAGGAGGGAGTTCATGTGCTGCGGTCGCGAGCTCGTCGGCACGTTCGTTGCCCTCTATGCCGCAGTGCCCGGGGATCCACTGTGCCCGTATAGCGCAGCCACGCTCCGCCAAGTGCTTGAGACGTGCGCGAATCTGGCACAGCAGCGGAGTTCCCCGGCCGGTGGTTCGAAGGCGGCTGAGGGCAGCGCGGGAGTCACATAGCACGGCACACCTGGGTGGCGGCGGAGTCAGTTCAAGCAGTAGATCCAGGCCTAGGCGTAGGCCCAGCAGCTCCGCCGTGGTGGAAGAACCCAGGTATGACAGGTGCAGCTGTCTGTGCAGTTGCAGGGCGGGGATGGTAGCCGCCGCTGCTAGCGAGCAACTGTCTCTGGCCACGGAGCCGTCGGTGTAAACGAGGAGGTGGTGTTGGAGTTCCTCGTAGATGACGGCTCTGGTCAGCTGCTGCACTGCACAGGGCGGTGTGGTGCGTTTCCCCGCGATTCCGACAATCTCTCGCTGAACCTCCGTAGCAGCGGGCCAGGGCGAGAAGAGGTCGTAGGGGGGCGTTGCATTGGTGAGCTGCTCGTACTCGAGCAGCGCCGCTCCCATGCGTGAGTGGCGATGATGTCGCAACCGATGTAATAGCGGGCCGCCATCCTTTGCGCGCTGTAGGCGATCGATGTGTCGGAGCGCCCGCCGCGTGGCCTGAAGTTGTAAAGGCCACGCACCTGCCTCGGCCAAAGTAGCTGCGCATTGAGAGTTCTGAGGAAGGCCGAGGCAAATGCGGAGCGCCTTGCGATGCTCGACCTCTAGCTTCTTCCAGCATGGTTTGCGCAGTGTGACGAGCGGTAGCGCGTAGAGTATTGCCCCCAGAGCCGCGGAGTTGTACAGCCGTAACGCTGCTTGCTGGGAGATACCCTGGCCTCGAGCAGTGAGCCTGTGTACGGCGGCGGTGGTTCTCTTCATCTGCAGGCAGGCCTTGATCGCCGCGGGTCGGAAGGAAAGGCGCTGGTCTATGTCCAACCCCAGGTACCGCACCGAACGTCGCCACGGCAAGAGGGTCCCGTCCAGTGTGAGCGGCGGTGGTCGTTTGCGCGAGCTCGGAACACAGGCCATTGCGACGGATTTGTCCGCGCTGAGCGAGAGACCTAGGCCGCGCAAACAGTCGCTCACCGCCGTCAGAGCTGCCTGCAGGCACGCGCGCACCCGTGCTGCCTCGCCCGGCGGTCCCAGGCACCACAGAGCAATGTCATCTGCGTATATGGAGATGTACACATGATGCCGGCAGCCTGCAGGCAGGCAGCCCGGCACCACCGACATCGCCACATTGAACAGAAAAGGTGACAGGACAGAGCCCTGCGGCACGCCTAGCCCGACCGGGCGAGGCGCCGAGAGAGCACCCCCCACGCGAACGCGCATGGAGCGCGCCTGGAAAAAGCTCCGAATGTATTGTAGCAAGCGTCCGCCCACGCCAGCCCTCTCAAGCGTCGCGAGAATGGGAGCGCGGCAGACGTTATCAAACGCGCCCGACACGTCCAGCAGTAGAAGCAACGCAACCTGCCTCACTGCCTTCGCGTGCTCGAGCGCGCTGACAACATCGGAGATGGAATCGGCAGTGCACCGCATTCCGCGAAAGCCCGTCTGCCGCTCATCAAACAAATCCGCCGCCGCAGCCTGCTCGTTAAGGCGATGTAAAGCCATGTGTTCCATGAGCTTACCAGCCGCAGATGTTAGCGCCACTGGACGGTATCCCGCGAGCTGGGTTGGTGGGCGTCCTGGCTTGAGGATGGGGCAGACGACTGCCGTGCGCCAGTCCTCCGGGAGGGTCCCGCGTTCCCACACTAGGTTGATCTGCTGCAGGAGAACCAGCCGTTGATCTGCGTCCAGGTTGCGCAGCATCTGGTAGGTCACCCCATCCGGCCCTGGCGCCGAGCGACGGTGGCAGCGCTGTAGCGCATTGTTGAGCTCTGTCACTGTGAAGAGGGCATCACAAGGGTCACCAGGGGTAGGAGCGCTGGCTCTGTCTCCGGAACTCAGAGGTGAAGTTTGGCTGCCTGCGTTCACGGGGCTTTGCGGCGCAAAGCGGTCCGCAAACCGCTCAGCTAGCTCCTCGTAGCTAAGGCCGCTAGAGATGGCGAGAGCGGCCAGCGGCTGCGGGTTCGCTTGTGGCGTTGTGATGCGTCGCAGGGTGGTAAAGAGCCGCCGCGAGCTACAGTCCTCCTCCATCTTCCTGCAGAGCGATGCCCACTGCCGGCGGTAAAGTTTGTTGGAATGCCGCCTCGCTGCTGCGTCCAGCCGATTGTATGCTGTCCAGTCGGTTGGTCGGTCCGTCCGCCGTGCTCGTCGCTCAGCTTTGTCGCGTTTTTGTCTCAGGTCGAGCAGCTTGTTGTCGGGCGTTGGTTGCCCTGCCCGAACCTCTACGCGGCGAGTGGCTGCGAACGCGCTACGGACGAGACTGGAGAAGAAATCCGCGCCGGACGTAGCTGCGGCTTCTACTTCGCTGCGGAAGCGGTTCCAGTTGACAATGGAGTAAGTGCGCGTGGCGCGAGCTTCCTTGGCAGTGGGCTCAATGAGGATAGAGAAGTGATCAGAGCCCCAAAGTGATGGTGCGCGATTCCAGGTCGCCTCGATGCCGCTGGACGCGAACGCGACGTCTATGCAGGAGCCGGGTGTGCCGCGTCGCCGGAAGGTGGGCTCGCCGGTGTTCAGCGGTGTGAGTCCCAGCTGTGTTACCATGGCGTGTAGGTCGTCTCCTCGCGCGGTGTTTCGGGCACTTCCCCACGCACAATGATGGGCATTGAAATCTCCGAGGATGATTTGTCGGGTGGCACAACATGAAGAGACTGCACTGAAGCACTGGGCATTCCACTGCACAGCTGGACGCACGTAAACACTAGCCACAGACGTGTCCACACCACGTATGCGGACTGTAACAACAACACACTCCTGCACATCACTCGTCGCCGCCGCCGAGTCAACGAGGACATGTTGGACATCGCGCCGCACATAAACCGCGCACCGAGATTTCCCTGGTTTGTGCTGGGGATCACTGCACGGCACTGCAGCACATGCAACCTCCTCACAGGTTGTCGGGGAGTGGTATCCGACGTAGCCGGGCAGCCGCATTTGAGGGTCCCCCTCTTGTGCACGAACGTACGTCTCCTGCAGCGCTACAACCTCAGGAGACTCGTTAGACACTCGTAAGCGCAGCTCTGAATAGCGCGCGGCAAGAGAACGTACGTTCCACTGCAGGATGGAAGGAATTCGGGGAGGTGTCCGGCGACTAGCCATGATGTTGGACATCCTGTAAGGAGGCGCCTGCTGCTTCTAAGCAGACGCGCCTGTCGGGAGAGTCCTCCGGGATATACCGGGCGAGGACGCGAATTGCAGCCATCAGCTGCTCGATCTTTTTATCTCGCTCGTCCGGAGAGGTGGTGTGGATGTTGCCCGCACCGAAAATGGGTTGTGCGGTGCGAGCTGTGGTCTGGGAGCCCCCGGGGTGCTGCTGGCGTTGCTGCTGGCATGGCCGCTGCTGACGCCCCTGCTGCTGGCGCGGTCCCTGGTCCTGTCGGGGCTGCTGGGGCGGGCGCTGGTGCACGCCACGGGAGGCCATTTGCGCATAGCTGGGAGCACGCTGGTGCTGCTGGCCACCCGAAGGAGTAGTTCCCTCACAGACAACCGCGCGAACGGCCCGCCGGGAGAGGGGCATTTCTGACGTCGCGAGGATAGTGGCCACGTGCCTTTCTCTCTGCCACGCAGGGCAGACTGGATTCGTGGCAGCATGGCGGCCTCCACAGTTTGAGCACCGTGGCTTGGCTCTGGCACATTCCGCACTTGGATGTGGCCCGCCGCAACGGGCACAACGCTCCATGGCGAGACAGGCTTCGGTTGCGTGGGCCAGGCTAAAACACCGAGCACACTGTAGTGGGCGAGGACGACATGGTCGGACCGGCAAGACCCGGCCGTGGATGGATATATGTGGCGGCGGGGCAGTAGCGGCGAACCTGAGCCTCAGGGTGCTGCCGTCTAATGAGGCCGCTTTCACTGTCACAGCAGAGTCCACCGCTGCAAGGAGCTGTTCGGCGGTGCGGCGGGTGTCGACACCAAATACCAGCCCGCTGCACTCGTTGAGCGGGGCTGGTTCCTTGGCCCGCACGGGCAGGCCACGGATGACCGTTGTGGCCAAGAGGGCATTGAAATTGCCCTCGTCAGCCACGTCCACGGCCACTACGTTGCGACGCGTATTCACGCGCACTGCTAGCACGCCAGGACGTGGATGAAGCTCCTCCGCCAGGTCCCAGCCTTGTTCTCTGGTGAACCCAGTACCCCGGACTGCAGGGCGGAAAAGCACCGTCTTGTGTGGCAGCGCGGTGGGGGCCACCACAGCCGACGCAGCCCTACGGAGGGCCGCCTGACGGCGCCGCTGGGCCTTGGTTGTCTTGATTGTCCAAGGCACCAGGTTGGTGGGGTCCACTGCTGCCTGGACACACGCGCTAGGCAGCTGCCGTTCTGTGCTGGTCTCCGCCGTGGAGCAGGTGCTGGAGGTTGCCGGTCGCTCCTGCTGCACCAAAGGCATCGCTCCAGCAGGCAGGGTGCTGGATATGCCCATGACTGGAGCGGCTTCTACTGGGCCTGCAATTCCCTCCGGTGGGGTAAAGCGGGAGAAGGAGCCAGAATCAGGGGGCCGGTGGGCCTCCTTCTTGCCACCTGCTGCCTCTAGACTGTCAGTGTCGCTTCGTCTGGGGCTGGGCGAACGCCGCCTCTTGCGCAACACGGAAGTATCCATTGCGGAACCTGCGTCTTCGTCTTGGGACGCCATGTTGTGCACTGAAGTGGGAACTACAGTGTCTGGTTGTGCCTTTTCTGTTTCTGGTGCGCCGCGCGAGGCTTGATCGGGGGCGCATACACTTAGCCCGTGTCGCGTGACGATAGCAGACGGGATGTTGGACGAGCGCAAAGAGCGGAGTGCGTTCTTGGCGGCCTCCGCTGACTGGGTCGCCAGCATCTTCCGTTGGGCAGCGACAAGGAACTGCTGAAGCAGATCGGAGCACTCTTCAATCGCCGGGCGGCACGCGCTCAGGGCTCTCCTGGCTGTGGTGACCTCAGCCTTGCTTTTGCGAGCCCTGCCGCGAGACGCCCCGGAAGGCTCCATTGGCAGAGCTACAGGCTGGCTTTGAGCGAACGCTGCTCAGCTTTGCGCGAACTCCACGCCGCGCAACCCACGGGTCGGGGTTCGTTATGAGCGGACGTGTGATGCATGAGCTCCGTTGAAATAATCTGTTTTGGCGGATTGGAGCTGTGCATCATCAAATGTTCATGATCAGCGGGCTCCCTTCTGCACTTGGCATCGCCAGGAACCTCCAGCGAGCGTGTGAGTGACTTTATTTTCGGCGTTGAACCTGTTGGACTCCTCGTAAAGCGGGACAAGTGCTAACCCTAACAGCCGTGGAGACGCAGGGTAGCGACGCTTAAGCACCGCCTTTATGGATATGACATCACTGCTTTAATTGCTTCCCACTGCTGACTTTCATTGCGGTTCCTCACTCGTGCACGCACACTTCACTATTATCTTACTCTTAACTCTCGTAATTTGTGTCAGCTGGGATCCAGGGGTGCAGGTGTGTTCAATTTACATTACCCTCCCATCTCAAAGAACACTGCTGAGCATGCAACGCCTTCCATTTACGACACCTCCCAACTCGGCCCTGTCAAGTGATTTCGTGACGTCATGCGGTCCACCGACCAATCATTGTCCGACACTTGTCATCTGCCAACTATATCGACCAGCAGAGGCATGCTCTCGACTTTTCGTCAATAACGCCGACAACTCCGACACCGGATTCTTTTCAAGGCGAAAGCCTTTAATGGCTTGCTGCCGTGGCCAAAATGTGTCCCGCTTTTGCGGCGGCTCTAATTGGCCGAGGCGGGATGACATCATAGAGGTATCGACCAATCACAGAGCATCCCCCAGTATGCGCGAATGCGTGCCTTATATGACCATACGCCAAATCAATGAGCAATTACTAAACAATAACTAGTTATAATTGATATAATAATTACTCATTAACGACTAATTAAGTAAAAATTAATTAACCAAATAATGATGATAATACTCATTTAATTACCTACATATTACCTGAACAATTAATTAATGCCAGTTGCGTAGCAGAATGCAGAACTCAGGCTTTCGCCTTTTGCTACTTTAGTCGCTAAAGTCCCTCGTAATTTTTGAAGAATAGAGCCTTTAAAGCTATCGCCTCAAAATGGGTTGTATCTGCCGCTTCCATAGCAACTGCCAGTGCTTGAAGCTAGTTTTTCAATTTCCCAATCATTTCTATCACTGATTTTGTTTTTATATGTGAAGGGTTTCTTCAACAGCTAAAGAAACAAAACTCGTTTATCTTCAAAGAGCCGTCTTCCGCGGTGCACGTCCCCTTAAAACCTAGAGGTTACGTAAAACGCCTCAAGATTCAGTATTTGTCAATATGTTTTGTACAATCACTCTTTCGTGACTCAGTGCCAGCTTCACCAAAAGGGTTGTAGCACTGGATGCTGCCGCCAGTTACGCCCGCAAGATGCAGCTTTTAAGGCGAAAGCCTTTGATGGCTCATGCTGTCGTGGGCAAAATGTGTACCGCTTTTGCGGTGGCTCTGATTGGCCGAGACGGGATGACGTCATAGAGGTCTCGATCAATCACAGAGCATCACCACAGTATGTGCGAATGCGTGCCTTATATGGCATATATAAATCAATGACAAATTACTAACCACAAGTTGATAATTAATCACTAACTGAAGTTTAATTCTGTAATTCGTTAATTAAGTAATTACTGGTTAATTACCTACCTAATGACTAATTCATTACCGCATAACTTATTAGTTTATTAATTACTAATTTGTGCCAGTTGCGTAGCAGAATGCGGCACTCAGGCTTTCACCTTTCACTAATTTAGTCGCTAAAGTCCTTCGTAATTTTTAAGAAACGTCTCAAGCATAACTGTGCCCGAGGCATTCATACTGCCGCTATTGACACCTGGTGGTCGCAGCTAGACTAAAGCAGAAAATTAAGGGACTATCTCATATTTCGATTCAGGGATCGTCTACTCGACGGGGGTGTATTGGTCAAAGGAAAAGGGGGATGAAGGCACTGTACAGAGCGGGCATTTAAAGGGACGAAGCTTCAGGCGTGTTATGCTATTTCATTTTGCTTGTTATAACTCCGCCCGTTTTCCTCGCGATGACTTAGTTGTTACAGCACTCGGCTACTTAGCCGAGAGACCCAGCTGAAATACCAGTCGTGGAGGCAGTGTTTCCTTGAGTGCTGCGTGATGCCAGTGTATGCTAAACATCCTCTAGCCCGGAGCCCTCCACAATGGCATCTCATTAGTACTGCATCTTTTCGCTCGACCCGCCTCGTGGCGCGGTCGAGGTATCCGCCGTGATGTGGTACCGTTCGTACCGTTATAACGCCCTTTCCTAAACACATAAAATATTCAGCACTATCGGTGTGAAGCGGGCACTTCAGAAGAACATGGTGCCAAAATGTGGTCTAGCCCTAGGGTTCCCCTCAAAAGGTGATGCATGAAATTAAATAATCTCAAATTTGACGCATTTCAACAGCAATCATTGAAGGTCCCAAATATCTATTGATTGTGCGAGTCGTTAATTAAATGGATATGTCAGGCAATTGATCACTTATCGAATTGATCGGCTTGTCGATTACTAACCTGTTCATTGACAGACTGATGCAAACAACGCAGTAATCGATGGACTGATATCCTCTACCTTGCAGAGCCCGTTCATATCTCCCACGCGTACTCCAGAACAAAAGAGCGAGGAGGCATTAGCGCGAATGGCGAAGATGGCAGCAGGTAGCCAGCCAGCGGCGCTGCGCCCCGCCAGCATGCGCAACAAGCGGGCGGAGCACATGGCTGAAGAGGTGCTGGGCTATGCCGCCATGGCCAGAGGCGCCGCCCCGGTCCCTACAGGTACAGCGCAAACATAGGGAAGTTTATGAATTGCTAGGGGCAATCTTCGCCTGTTTATTCATATATTGGTTCTTCTTGATTCTTCACTATGAAGCTCTAAGGTGCATGTTGAAAGAAAGGTGAAAAAACATGACCGACGATTACGATAGCCACTAACGTGAAGTTAAAGAAACGGACAGCGATACGTTCGACGTGTTGGATGTGATGCTCTAGAAACACCAAGCATGGTGGCATCTGATGCCACTCCGTTACAATAGGAACACGCCTTACTTTTCGCTAGCGGCGACCGCTTTTCGATGGACGTGAAAATCACGGCGCACGTGTGCTGTACGATATCGGTGCTGGTTAAAGAACCCCAGGTGGCCGAAACTTGCGGAAAAATATGACATGCCTCCTGTCCCATGTTACTTTGGGACGTTAACTACTGTGAACTAAACCAAACCAACCCTTCAATTTCTTTTTCTTTTGTTTTGCCACTGAGGCCGCCACTCGCTCAAACTTTTGGTTGTTGTTGAGGACGACGACTTACTCTGCACCATTAAACTTTTTTGTTACTGGAGCTAAGCGACTACTTCGCTATTTTTTTTTTAATAATGCTCGACTACAAACCCTGTGGTCAGCCGCAGGCGTTATGGCCTTTTTTCTTCGCCTTTTTGTTTCATTTTCTTCCAGCCCTTTATTATTTTTGGTACACGTAAATATGCAGCTGAATGCATCGTCTCCCCAGTCTTTGGCTAATCTCCCAGTGTTTGTTTCATCTATCTGTAATCTGCTGTAAACCTTAACAACCAACGACGAGGATTACAGTCCAACACAAGTTGATGGATGTTCGGCTACGGCGTTATAGTGTAGTGGTCTCAAGCAACGTACGTATATAATTCCCTACTGAAAAACGAAAAGTTCTACCAGACAATAACCTCATAAAATCTCATCTAATCGCATAGACTCTCATACGCGGTGTCCATCATTATCATAAAATATCGTACATAATTTATGATAATGTATAAGAAACTATGAGACCTTATGCAATTATATGCGACTTGTATGTGATTTGTTATGTGAATTGAGTGTGAGATTGTGTGAGAAAATGTGAGGTTATTGCCTCGTACAATTTTTTCAGTCCATTCGTGCCGCCAAAGGTAGAGTCCCGCTGATGGCCATAAAATATTTGTTACGTGTTTTAATGCGATATGCTTTGGTCTCCAGAAAAGCCGGCTCTGTGGACGTTACACAGCTGAGTTATAAGCAGCCACCAACTAGGGTAGCTCCTTCGAGGTGGGAGTATGAGATGGGAATCGGACCATACAGGACCCGAGTAAGATCCGCAGCCCCTATAGGCCAAACAGGCAACTTCGTAAGGCATGGTTAAATCGGGACTTTATATCTGCGTCGAGTGGTCTTTCAGTCAGGTATCTTACGAATACATGCTGATTAGTAAGTGTGGGATAATCCAGGCAAAAATCAAAAGGTTAGGGTGGCGGGCGATTGCACGTTGATTCGTAAGGAAAAACCGGCGAACGGCATAACGCTTTCCTGTCATGCCATTTAGACGGAGCCTAAGGGACCCGGCCACTAGCGTGTGATTTCTGCAACCGTCCTCTCGCTGCTTTCGTCTAATATGTCGCCTTCACGCTGACCCACCAGTGTCACAGGACAAATGAACCCAATATATAAAATGAAACGTCGGGTAATACGGCTCCAGGTGGTGAAACTGGAGACGGAGTCCCACCTCTATCCAGAGTATCACTCTCTTCTGAAGCGTTTTTCATCGTGATGTGATGTGCATGCACAGAAACAATTAGCACCAGAAAAAAAATACATCTAAACAACTTAGCGCCGCTGAAGGCGGAGTAGACGGCACCAGGCATTGCCGGTAATTGGCCAGCAGTCGTTAAGTTGTTCGGGTTCACGTTTTGCGCGGCGTTTCGCTGAGGGTTTATTTTTGCGAATTTTCGACCACTGATAATTTGTTCACGCTTGCTAAGTACACCCAAAAATAATTTTGGCAAAAAAATTCTGATTTCTTTATTAATTTTCTAAACTTAAAGGATATATGTGCCTCAATAGAGTTGGGTTGGGCAAATGAGGTCAGCTAGGAAGCTTTCTGAGACACGCGGTCACTGAATTTGTCTTAAATTTACTCAACACGGCTGACGGTAATAACAGTGGTGGCTGTTGTGGTGGAGATGATGACTCTATTGTCAAGCAAAAGTCCTCACTGCATGTGGCATGTATTCAGCCGCAAGACCACCTCCAGCTGCCTCAGCGGTTCCTCCAGCCTCACTATTCCCTCCAACCACCGCCAGAGGTTCCATTCATGCTGTCGAGGACTACCTGGATTACGAGCATGGCGTGGGGCAGGCACACAGCACAGAGAGCAACCAAGTAAGCGCGGTTGTATCGAGTCACAAAAGGAAACAAGAGAAACAGCGAGTGCTATTCGTACTATTTATCACCCGCAATCAGGCCGTCCCCACCGAGAACATGACAAGGCCAGCGCACCTCAGTGGCCTACGTCACCACTACGGGATGACCCGTGGTCAGCAAAGGAAGTTGCAAGCGCAGATCTGGGTCTAGTCACGTGGTGTCATTCCTCCATTTAATCCAAGCCCCCGCGATCACAGATTCATTCGCTGACGTTTCACCACCCACACTGCAGTCACAGCGTTAGTTGCCGGATTCACAAACCTTACTGAATTCTCGGTGGCGATGACCTGCCAAGCAATGAGATTAAAGGCTCCATTCTTACACATGCTTCTGTTAGAAAAAGTGTTATCATACCTAAGCCCTCAGGATGCATAAAAATGTTGAACTTTTAACGCAAAGCGTTAAAGGCTCCATCCTTCAGAAAATTCGGCTTCGCCCTTGTGAGCGAAGGCTTTCGGCCATGACTCTGGCAGGTGGCACCTGGCATGTGACGCGGCCATGCTCTGAGCGATCCTCCCCCGCATCTTTTCCTCGCTCACCCGCAGAGCAGCGATATTCAGTCGGGGCGACTAAGGAGGGCCGGCTGCTGCTGCCTGCAGCTGTCGGTCAGATGCGTGCTGCTGGTCATCCTGGTCCTCATACCGTGCAGCCTGCTGTTTATCACCTACCGCCTCGGACAAGTGTTGTACAGGACCACCCCTCAGCGCATTGCTAGAGCCACCATCACCGCCACCACAGCGACCACGACACCTGTCACCGTGTAAGTGCTCTTCGATGACACCCTTGTCACCATTTAAAGCAACAGCCATGAAAATGCTGGCGCCTTCCGCGAAGAGTTAGTGTCAACTATTTAATAAGATCACGCTTCAGAGTGGCCCAAAGTTCTATGTGTGACACGCATTGCTTTTCGCCTTTTCTTTTTAGGAAACAAAATATAACCTTCGCCGTCTTTTCTACAAAGCTCTATTGGCTATGATGGAGCCATTCATTTTTCACTTGCGTCCCGCGGGGTTAGAACATCATGCGTATGCTTTGGCCACGTCAACTGTCTTGTGTCGTAGGGTTTCAGATATAGGTGAAGTTGTTTTATGCCTGCCATGTGTCTCTGCATCATGAACGAGGGAAATGATTTACAGATAGACAAACAATTGTCTGAAACGTCGTTGGAATCGTTCTTGGCAAAGCAGCAAGGCAACGGGTTTGCATCACAACTCGTATATTAGCCCTTACAACTCTTTTTTTATAACCTAAAGCTCTAGAAAATGTGAGCTCATGGATTCTCCTTACCTCGCAGACTTCGAAAAACTTTCCTCTACAGAGTATTAAAAAAAAAACCTAATACCTCGTTAATCTTGGCAAAGATTGCACATCCTCAGCCCGAGACACCTCAGAGTAAAAAGCTGGTCAGAGAACGGAGGAACTTTGTGTTTTGACGGACTTAATTTTCGTCATCTTTGTAACTATCTTATATAGGTATCAGAGAGAATGTGTCGACTCGAGATATTTTCCAGCACCGGTGTATGCAGCCTATATAAGACAGGCCACGTATGGGTTGCTAGCTATAAGCACTTCAAATTGATTTTGGCCTAATTCTTACATGGTTAGAACGACGCTTACCCACTTTTATTATTCGGCTTTAGCTACGCATTCAGCTACAAAGAAAATAACCAGATTTCCTCAAATCAGCCATACGATTTGTTCGACCTGACTTTTTTCTTTAAAATTGCAGGTCCAAGGGCACAGTGCCTCAGTCGGATTCCACCAGCAGTCTCAAGGAGAAAACGACGAAAGCATTGCCGCCGACGGTGAGCGAATTATAAGAGAGCTTTACCACAGCGCGCCCAGCTACCGCTTTTCGCCTGCGTGGTGAAGCCAATTGCGTGTTCACGCTTCCCCAAGACGCTAAGAAAACGGATTGCGTTGGGCTAAAGCTTCGGTATCTCGCCGCGTGTTCCCGCGGTCACCTGCTTCATTTCGCAGCAGTCAGGAAGCATTTCCATGTGTTCAGAATCGCATATTGTTACTTATTTAAAATATACCGTTTATCACTGTAAACAAAGTCACCCTTTCTGTGTCTATATAGCATCACCTTCCAGAAAGGGTGTATTGTGGTACTGATACACATTTTTAATGAGGGCAGCAAGCAGCACTACACCCATTAAGACTGCAACAGCACATTAAAGCACCCTTTCTAGACCTTTTTGGAAGACGTGAGGTTTAGACACGGAAGTGCAAATTTAACGGGGAAATTTTGTTTACAGCTTACAGCGGGGGGTAAAGCAACCCCAGTGCAGGGGAAGAAATTTGCTACACTCCCAGGTTTATGTGACGAATGAGCAGTGTACTATGCTACGCTGATCATAGAAAGGAATTGTTTCCTCTGATGTAATCAACGGGTCATGACAAGGCGTAATTTTTCAATAGTAGGCATAGGACTCAAATCGGTCTTCGACAATCATCGTCCACAAACACTCTAAAGAAGGGGGCAGACTCTTAAACAGGCATCTACCCGCGTTTCGGTCTATACCCAATCGACAACTGTAAATGCGGCGCCTAAATAAACTACTTTGAATTTTGAGAAACGAAATAGGCAAGGAAAACAAAGATTCTCTACACTTGCCTTCCGAGACAATATATATATATATATATATATAAGACGCATACCGACGCTGAGTGGAAGCTTTGTCGTGCAATGCCTCATATTGTTTATTGTTACTGTCATTTGATAGACTATTAAAGGAAAACACGTCAGGGTTTCATTCGTAAACACTTAAACTACGCGGTTAAGGGTATATGAGCAGTAGCGTTTCACACACACGGATGCTTTTTTTTTTCTTTGTTCTGATGCTACGATACGTAGCATAAGAAAACATTTTCATTTCCATTGCGAGAGCTTTGACTTTGAACACCTTTTTCATTTTTTTATTATTTCGATTAATCAATTTATCAATTACATATATTAATATTTTTAAATTAGTATCATAAAGCATTGGATTTTCATCCAGAGCATTTTGACACCTTTGACCCCTTTTTTTCAATTAAATAATCAGTTAATCCTCGCTCAAAATCCTCGCCGATAAAGCCGACGCCGGATTTTCTTGAGAAAATCGCCATTAACCCTATCGTGTTACAAATTAGGCTGAAAAAAAGATGCAGTCATGTAAGCACCTAGCCTAGTGTCGATTAAAAATCAAAGCATCATAGGCCAATAGTGTAGAGCATCTCTACGGTGATTTTTTGTGTATATTGCGTATTGTTAATCGTATCGGCTACCATCGATGCAAACCTACCGAAGTGCAGCCACATCGACATAATATTACGATCTTCGCCCTTTAACCATCTAAGCTGTATATTTCCCCGACCTCGTCGTACACTTACGCTGAAGGCGCATATTTGACATGTGCACAGGCATGCCATGCCGGTGAAGCCTTATAAAGATCGCCGCTGCTGTGAGACCCAGCTGCACTGAATGTTATCCCTAAAGAATACGCAATCTATGGAAGAAACAATGAAAAAGACGCGATAGCACAGTAGTTCGCGACCACTTCTCTCTAGCCACAGAGGTCACAATAACAGCCATGACCTTACAAGTAACTAGATGCCCCTACCTATTTAATACTCTGCCATTCGTGACAAAAATAGCCTGTATTTCCTGACCTCATGTCCAATGAGATTGAGAATAGTAGTAGACGTTCCCCGCCAACGCCTATTCGCGCCTGCAAAATTACCTACAGGCCTCCCTCCGGGATAACACTATCATAGGTGTGCAGTGGAATGCGGCCTACTAAGGACAAAAACCTATACGGTATACATTCTGTAACAGCGACTGTACAGAAACTCGCACGTATGCACGTCCTGTCTGATGGCGCGACCGTTATGCAGGAGCAATTGTACGACGACGACTCGGACCGTGACCCGAACTGCGCGGAACCCGTCTATGACCCGGACAACACGGCTGGCAAAGTGGACAGTAGTGAGCGCTCCCACACCAACGGCAGCAGCACCCAGTACCGAAGGCTCCTATGTGTCATCGACAGCAGGTGCGCGAGTCGTCCACATGATGCGCTGTCAGTGTGTCGACGCTACGGGATCAGCAGTCACTCACTCAGAGACACTAAGGTTTAGATACAGAAATTTCTAATGTTCTCTGTATTCTTGAAATTCTTGCGATCATATATCTGTATTGAAGCGTTATATAAGCTTTTAGAGACAGAAATTTATAATCCTCTCTGTATTCTTGAACTCCGTGCGGTCATGTATCTGTATTGAAGCATTATATAAGCTTTCGCAGTTTTATGGATAAGTGCGCCGAGAACTTAGAAAGGAATCATTTCTGCTCTGCCACAACTTTGATTTGGATAAAGACCTGAAAATTTGGTAAAATTTTGTTTTCTGGGACGATTTTGAGAAATTTTATAAAACACATCTACACTACCCAGAAAAAGCAAAACTACCTTAATACAAATAAAAAAACGCATATATTCCGTCAGATCATTTTCAGCTACCTAACCTTATTATACTTTGTATAAATCAACCAAAGTTGGCCAGAATTGCAGAGAAGTTAAGCGCGGCACTCCACCTCTTCGTCATTATTAATTTCCTTTGCCTCCAAAAACATTTGGCAGCAATACAAATGCAGAACTCTTCTTTCTAGTCATCAGGTTGGTTGGTTGGTTGGTTGGTTCATAGGAAGGGAAAGGCGCAGTATCTGTCACACTTGCTCTGTGGACACCTGAACCGCGCCGTAAGGGAAGGGTGAAGATGGGAGTGAAAGTGGATAGAGAGAGGGGGGCCGTAGTGGAGCCCCGCCGGGGTGGTGCAGTGGTAAGACGCCCGACTACTGTGCCGGAGTTCCCGGGATCGAATCCCGGCCTCGGCGGCTGCGTTTCGATGGAGGCGAAACGAAGTGACGTCCGTGTGCTGTGCGATGTCAGCGCACGTTAAAGATCCCCAGGTGGTCGAAATTACTCCGTAGCCCTCCACTACGGCCCCCCTTTCTCATCAGGCAACAATATACAAATTTTTTAATGCATTTAAACGGATTGACCATCTTTTGTTTGATCTTACATGGAATACCGCAACTATGTTATCAAGTTGTTGAACAGACAGCGTTACTGCATGCCTATGCAATATGCCTGGGCTCTTGGCTCATGCAGAGACCGTGAGAACATGGTTGAAACTGTGATTCTGGATTACCACCTTGAGAGCGGAAGCGCCTGGACAGGCTGCATTCCACGAATACATATACTGCTTCGGTGTCTGTGTCGTTGCGTGAGCGCCAAACCCGAGGCCTGAAGGCATCCTGCATGCAGCTCGTTGTGCATATGCTTTGATATCTGGGACACCTGAAAATGGTATCGCATTCCATATAGTGATTCTGCAGGTACCATCCAGTTGGAAAAATACTACAGAAAATTTTCTGTTGTTACGACAGAATTTCTGTGCGGTTTTTGACAGCAAACCTGTTGTGACAACAGAAAGCTCTGTAGCAACATCAGATATTTCTGTAGTTATAACAGGAAAGTGCTACAAAACTACAAACAAAAATATATACTACAGAAAAACTATAGAACTAGAGAAACGTACTACAGAACTACAGAAAAATCTGACGTTTATGAAAGAACTACAGAATTTTTTGTCGTAATTTTCACAAGTTTCCGTAGTTTTTTTCGACTGGGCATTACCAGAGTCCTTCAACTCTGGCATTACTCACACAATATAACAATAAGGTAGGCATGATGAGGAAAACATATGAAACCATGAGACATGTTCCATGTCATGCAACCAACTACATATTTTAATGACCTTACAGTTTTCCACGTATGCTTCCTTATCTATGGAATGCTTTATACTATAATATCATACATTCCCCATCCATATGCATGGTTTCTGGGCAAACCACTCCCTTCGTGACTGGTGGTAAAAACTGCCGGCGCCCCTCCTCCTCACGCAGGTACTTCTCGGTGAAGCGCACGTACGTTGTGCAGCGTCTTCCCACCGCGTATTGCTCCGACTTCATCTACTACGCCTTGTATCTGAGCAACAAAGGGAGCCTCGAGGGTAAGCGTCACGACTTGGACACCGATGCCCTCGTCAAGATCTCAGCCCACACGCTCGGTCGAAGACACCGTGGCAAGAAGATAAGGACACACGTGACCGTCGGTGGCTCACGAAGAGACTCGCCCTCGTTTGTGCGCATGTTGGAGCGACACGAAGTGCGCGAGGCCGTCATCAAGGGTCTATTGTCCAACCTCGGATACCTGTACAACGTGAGTGCAATGCCAGCGCCGCGACCTGGGAAGAAAGATCGTAAACGGGAAGTGTGCCTCTTGGAGGTGTCCCTCTTGGAGGTGTCACTGAGGTGCCGCACTGCAAACTGCAAACACTGCAGACACCTGCAGACAAAATCACATCCTTCAAAATGCTTGTACATGTCTACAAATTGCACCCTACAGAAAGCTCCAGGAAAGGTGCATTGAGGTACTGATGCACCCTTTTGATGGGTGTTGTGTTGCTTTCTGCACCCTTTGAAAGGGTGCAACAGTACCTCAATGCACCCTTTCTTGAGGGCGTGAGTTCTAGACACGTAAATGGTGCGATTTTGTTCACAGTGTATTATTTTTGGCTTAAATATCACGTTTAGGAATAGGCCACGATGTATTAGAGAAACAAACTGACCGCCGGTTAAGGCGGTTGCAACAGCAACTGCTATATGTCAGCTATTAGTGTTGCCAAATATTTTACTGATGCCAAATATTTTACCGAGAATTCTGCGAAGGCAGGTTCAAGAATCCACTAACAATCCGCTAAATATCTTGCAAACGCCGTACTGTTCGGAACTGCGACCCTCGATGTAAAAAGATATTTCTACACTGCTTTCTGCATGGATTACGAATGGTTTACGATTATATACCGCTCCACGGTTACACGACCATAATAAGACCAGGGGAAGAGAATCCGAAACCAGAATACGCAGTGGCATTTGAAAAGGCGTCTGCTTGTGTAGATTTCATAACCAGTCAAGCGCACGACTTATTAAAATGTGGCATATTTTGTCGCGCAATTCAAGTGAAGAGAAGCCAAAGCGCCGACTTAGTCACTTTTTCGGCGAAATTCGTTACCATTGCTCGTGGCAGCTCGTACTGGACAGTACGGCACGTGCCTTCTCAACAAGCGTTCATGCGTGTAATTGTGCATGCGTCCATGGCTAGGCTTAGGAAGCTAGCCGCAGTTAAGCAGTTTATATACCCTCTCCAGCGGCGAGGCGGAGGAAAAGCGCATAGCGCAGCTGGTGGTCACGTTATTGCAAGGCTGACGTCACTCGCGGTTCGGTTGGCGGTGAGCAAAAGGAGAGAGCGCACGGCACAGCTTCGGCGAGGTGCAGATGAAACTGGCGCATGCGCACTATCTAGCTTGCGCAGATGAATGACGTTCTATGATGGTAACGACAGTGCTACGCTCTGGAACTCGTCGGAGCGGTATTTCTCGTAATAGCCAAATACGAAACTTCTTAAATATCGCCGCATCCGATCACGCCACGCGTTAAACTCCAACACAACTCGCACTGTGCATTTCTCATCTCCGTTCAAATTTCATCTGTGCCCAAAAGCTTTCAAGCGCACTATAAAACTCGGTTTGACTTCAAGTAAAGGATGGACAGCGTACTGCACAATAAATTTTGTGGGAGCCCATTTTCACGCGTTTATTATAAACATTGGGAAATGATGACACAAATGTTACAGAGAAAATTAGTCGAACGGCGCTTTGCTACAATCTTCGGGTAGCAGCCGACAGCGCAGCAGCATAACGTATTGGGCACGGCCGGTGCACTACATTGAGGCACCCAATAACCCGGCTGTAGCAGCATATCATTTCGCTGCTCGGTGACGGGCCCAAGTTAGGCCTTAGCCGCATCATGAAAGTAGACGATAAGCTGAAGAGGCTTACAGCACCGGATGCCTCAAGCTTACAGCAACGTTACCCGCGAGCGCGATGGACGACGGCAGTCTGGCTGTCTGCTTTACCCTAATCGTCGCTAGGCCTAAATTCGTAGTAAAGCCGCAGGGACGGCACTTTGTAATAGATCAGCGAAGCGTTTTAGTAAATGAACCACTCATGAACTCTCAACCCCACTGTTTCGCAGTAAAGGAAATTATTATTTTCGGCGACACTTTTTCTGACACTGACGCAAGGGATCCGCGCGGACGACGTGAGCGGAAGGCGAGGCCGGCGCGGCGGTGTTTACAGCTGTGGGGGCATGCACGATGGCAGCGGTCGTGCCAAAGATGGATGCCTGGGCAAGAACTAAATCGCGCTTCACTGCAGTCTATGTTTTGTTTTCATAAACATGCTGTGTACACTTATTGGGAGTCATGTTAGCAAGCGTGAACACTGTACAGTGTATCGGCAGCTTACCGGCGCCGGCACAGCAGCAGACGATGCGGTAGCCGGCGTCGCTCTGTGACGTCACCAAGCGTTTCAACATGGCGACTGTTGTCGGTGTGAGGACAGTTCGCGGTGTCAACTTCAGCCACTTAGTTCGAAATAAAGAATGCGTCTAGGGCGCCGAAATTTCGGAAATAAAATAATAAGGTCCAGTATTATTTGCCAGACTACAAAACTGTAATATATTGGATGACCGTGGCATGACCCCTTTAAGAATTAGCTTCTGTCAGCATATAGGAACGCATACAGAAGCATCACAAGGCGGATGTCCCATAAGCGCCTCTCAGATTCCGTGCTCGAACCCAGGGCGTGAACATCCACTGGGACCGTCCGGACGACTCGTGCGACCAGCCGTTCACGCCCACCTTCTTTCGGATGCTGATCGAGGAGCTCTACCGAAATAACATCCCCGTGCTGCTTACGGTGCCACCCGTGCTCGAGCTGGTGCGCAAGTTCTGGCTCCTCAATCTCATGCGCTACCTGGACCACGTGATCGTCATGACGCACACGCTGCATCGAAAGGTGCGCACCAAATACGCGCGATACACGGGGGACATGAAGCTACCTTACCGAGCACTACAGCAGCATCTGCCCATTTATGGAGAAGCAAAACGTAATGTAAAAGAAAATACTATAGTGTCCACGTAGCGTCATGCGTTAATTAAACAAAAACAGTCGTAGCTTCCCAAAACGCTTATACGGCCAATATAACGTCTCATCAGTACTCAAAAGACTTTTTCGATTTTCGTTTCGTACAAATACAGATGAGAGATGAGTCGCAAACACAATTGCGCCCATGCATGCGAAAAATTGTTTAGCTCCGGTGAAAACCAGTGTGTCGCGAAACTTGTACGCATGGTTACACGTAGTAAAGCTCTTTATTGTCGTCCATCGTTAATCTGAAGAACAAACGCTCCTTATCCTCTCTTTATAAGTGGCCAAGTAGTGACGTCATCTGAAGCTACTGCGCATGCACGACGGGCACGGCGAGCCTGTGGCAGAGGCCATGTCAGTCCTGTTGCTCGGCACAGGAGGAGAGGAGGGGAGCTTTTATTGTCCGACAGAAATAGATAAAAAAAATGCATCTTCCCCCTCGGCACTAGGCCGGGGAGGCAGGAGGCAGCGCTTTATATGCTAGACGGGAGAGCTTGGGTCCCGGCGGCTTCTTCAGCCAGTTGGACGAGGCGTAGCTGAAGCTCAGAATCCAATCTACGCAGCAGGCTCTACTAGGATTCTTTATAGCCGATATTTAGCGCCCACCCAGGGGAATTTGGACATTCCCAGATTATATGGTCCAGGGACCCTCTCAACCAAATGTGTACACTCGGAGAGGCTGCTGAGTCGGCAGTGGTGGCGGCTCAACTCTGACGTCACGCGTGACGCACCTGTTTCTCGGCGCATGCGCAGTAGCGGCTCCGGCTACGCACGGCGTCCTTTTCTTTAGATGGCATAGTGAAGCTCTCGTTTCCAAAATTGAAGGGCGGGGGGGGGGGGGGAGGGGGGAGGTACAGTCACTTAAGCTCAGCCTCAAGTGACAACGCGTTAACGGCTGTGTCACTCGCTTAACCACTGACCATTTAATGTGTGCTTCTCTTATCTCACAAGCGCTCTTTACAAGACAGTCGTAACCAACTATATTATGTTAAACATCACACGATAAAGATATAAACGCCCGATTAACTAAGCCGCAAGGACATGCGTGCGTGGCCTAGCCGTACACTGTAAAACAAAATCGCACCCTTTGCGTGTCTATAGCTCGCACCCTCCAGAATGGGTGCATTGAGGTACGGCTGCACCTTTTCAAAGGGTGCATGAAAACTCAGCACCCATAAAGAGGGCACATTAGTACCTCAATACACCCTTTCTGGAGCTTTCTGGAGTGTGCAAGTTATAGACGCAGAGAAGTGCTTTTAAGGGCGCGATTTCTTTTTTAACAGTGTAGCGTGTCTGCTTACTTGTAACGGTTCTAAAGGGTGCGATTCCTGTCACCCTCCTTTCATCTGAATTAAGAAGCCCGAACTGAAAGCTCCTGCCAAATCGGTCGTGTTACACAACCTAATCACCAATCACTGGCTGGCCATGTCAGATGCCACACCTTCGGGAGCTATTTCCATGATTTCTCCCTCAACGCCGGGGCCTGATCTTCCGGATAACTGGGCCTGTCAGGTTATTCCCTGAAAATTCCACCACAAATCCGCAGCGGCATTTCACAGCAATATCTGTTAGCAAGGCGTCCTCCGAAAACAGTGCCATCGTCCATCTACGAGAAGATGCATTGCGAAGGTCAGCGGGTGAGGAAAATGAGTCGAAGAGAAGCTCCGCGAAGATTGGTGCCAAAGGGAAAGCGGTGCGCCATCTATTACTATGCGTGGCAGCACTCGGGGCGGTTAGAAAATGGCAGCCGTAGTGCCGGTCTGTCATCGCTAAGTAGATGTAGCAGCGAGACAATACTAAAACCAAATTCTTGAAACCGCCGCTGTCGCTGAGTTTAGCGCGTTGCGCAGTACGGTGTAAAAGTTAGCGTTAGCATTAGAACGCATATTACTGAGGAAGGTGTCCCGCTTTGCCGGCGGCGTGTCAAACTTCAGGGAAGAGGAGAATGTAAATTTCCTTCACCACTTTCGTGATAGAGGAGGGAGTGAGAGAAAAATAAGAAATGAAGGTGGGAAAAGGGCGATGGGTAAAGGGAAGGAAACCGCTGAGGCCAGAGTCGTGGGGCGGTGAGAGTGAAGAAGGGGTACGACACCCGTTCTTACGGTGTGAGCACTACGTACGTCATCGGTAGTGGCTGCTCTGTCCGGAGAGCCTTTGTGCACATGCACTCTTCCACATAAACCACATTATTTTCTGTGAATTTTAGTGATTCTTCCTAGTCCATAGGCTCAAACCGGGGACCCCAGCCTGCCATGGAAGCTTCTCTACCTCATTAAACGGCTAGGCCGAGCTGTTACTGTACCTTCGTTAGTTGCAGTGTCAGGTTCGCAGATATGTATACAGTGTCGTCCACTCTTGTGCGAACACGTGATCGGGCGGTCACTCTTCATAAAACGCCACTACGCCCGACCCAACTGCGGAGTGGAGCCATGCGGTAGACCATGCGAAGTATTGCCTCCAGGTCCATCTGTGCAATCAAAGCTTTGCTTCGATGTGACGTCGCTTCGGGCGCATCGAGGTGCTGAAGAGAGTGGAAACCTTCTTTAGTGCTCGCACTAAGAGTAGACGACCCTGTACACTTAACGAATCCATCAAGTCTTTTTTTTTTTTTTTTATCCAAGCGATTAGAGTGGGTCAATTCGCTCTCACCATCCTGCCTGCAAGCCATCCTGGTTAATAGCTGCATGATAAGCGACTGCCCCAGGCAGGCAGCGGGGATACCTGATTCGAGCCTCGCAGACCGTGGTGTGTTCTTGCATTGTGAGAAATCTGTATAGCTTTCCGGTGTATCCAGTACGCTGAAAGCTACACCACAGTACGGAATTCCCCTAAACACATTGGAACGAACTTATTCGGCCCCCCATGTGTGCAGGGTATGTTAGACTGCACCGGAAAGAGAGAGTTTGCGACCGTCTCGTACCACGCCATCCGGCAGCACGTCCTCGAGAAGACCTCCAATCCCGCTGACGCAAGCAAGATTGCCTATTCAATTGCGGTACGTAGTCAAATGTATTACACGTCACGCAGCGCGAAGGGTGTAGTGATATACTGCAATCACACCCAAGCAGTATGCATCTGAAAAGCGGACCATAAGTAATGCGGGAAGCTTCATGCGAGACTAAGACATTCACAAGCTTTGCGGGACAGCTTACCCAGCCGAATAGCCAGCCGCTTGGGGTCTTTTGTTGTTCCGTTTAAGATCCATATAGACAAATGGAATTCCCCCTTTTTTTTAGACGGGTAAGGGGTGCCGAAGGCACACATAAAGAAATGGCATCTAATTTTGCACATCACTTGAGTACTGTTGAAAGCCTGTAATATTAGTATGTCGTTGTGCGTATATGCTCAGCCAATACCGAGGAGTATCTGGTGCAGCGGTACTTACATTGGTATTAGGGGGAAAGGGAGCATCGCTCTCGATCACCCATATCATCAGGGATAATTAAGGTAGACTTTTTTCTTCCTTTGTGGTGGCGATTGGTGAGATACCTATTACTCGTACGCGTTTTCTAGTTTTCATAATCAGCTTCTCATGGACCCTTTAAGCATCCTCCAACATGCTCTTTTTTTTTTTCCTTCGCTGCTTTTCACCCATTCTTGTGAGTACAGCTCACCCCTCATAGATGCTTCCTGGAAAAACAAATTACGCGTTGTTCTGTGACTACCGTTTTCTAAATACGCCTCAGTGTTTTTGAGCAAATCCTCAATAATCGACGATACTGCATGTCGTCCGTGGTCCTTGGTACCTGCGTATGCTACACCACTCAGGCAAGGTGGTCATAGATGAACTAGACCGATCCAGATTCTTTTTATATCCAGCTGGGTGCCGACGTTTTCAAGGCAACGCTGCTGTTGAGCTCACCTCGGCTGCTGGACGCTGCGATGCCTTCCAGCCTATTCAATGGTCCCACGGTGCAGACCAACAAGACGAGCTACGACCACGTCTGCCGGCTGCCCAAGCAGTCCTTCTATGACGAAGATGAATGCGTTTGGGCGCTCGGGGCTAACACCACCATTGGAACTGAGGTATAGTACGTCCGTAGCGTTTGTATGCCATTTCTGAAGACATCTTATTTGGCCAAACAAGCGCTCACTGTACCTCTCAAGTGGCACCAAGCATACCTAAAGGTGTATTGATGTAAATGCACTGGTTACAAAAGGCAAAGCAAAAAAATTGGCAGTAGCTTAGCTCAACTCAGCCAGGATACACATAGCGAGAGGTACAAGTTTAACTTGCTTACATCTCATTGTTTAGCTTTGGTTTCTCCCGTTACGTCTAATTGTTTAGCTTCGTGCACGGCGAAACTGTAACCAACGTAGCTCTCGCTACAAAACTAAATGCAGTCGTTGCTATTAATAAGGCTGACTCGAATAATAGGCCGTATTTCCGATGTCCAAGGTTTTCCATTGTATTTACTCATTAACCCTCTGCGACACGATATCAGCGATTGAGGACACTTCTCAAACTTTTTTTTCGAACCCGAACGTCTAGAAACATTTTCACTATATCAATTATTTCGGCTACATTAGGAATACCTGTTGCTCTGAGTGGCTGGTCATTTTGAGTACCTATTAAAAAAAGATGATTGCTTTTCAAAAACACGAAATAAAGATGACCGTTGCGAAGATTTTGAACGCCTCTACAAAGTGCTATCTTGGGCTTCTGTCACTTGGTAAAATATTTTATTCACAGATAATGTAGCTGTTTGATGGAAACAAATTTGCTTTATTTTTTTGCTGATACATAGGATGGCAATTCTGCGAACGTAGAAGAGTGCTGCGAGCGTGCTTAAACGTTTTTAGCCATTCGTGTTAATTTTCCGAAACTGGGTATTCCAAATGTAGTACACACACAAAAGTTAGGCTTACTAAATAGTAGACCATGGCAGGCGTCTCAAAGGATCGATATGTATACTGGCTGTCCGGATAATGTGGGTAATGAAAATGGTGACGGACCATTGGGACCAATGTATTTCTTTCGAAGTGATATGGGCAGCACCGAGAACGAAACCTCGATTATTCGTGACAATATTTCTTCTCTGAATTTTAACGCAGTAGCGTTAAGTAGCTCATGTCGCAGAAAAGCCGGTGTCGTCGGCGGCGTTGGCCGTGAGCGATAAATCCCGGCATGCACTTCATAAATAAAAAACAACTTCCAAGATGGGCTGGGTGGGAATCGAACCAGGATCTCCGGAGTGTGAGACGTGGAGACGCTACCACTCAGCCACGAGTTCGATGCTTGAAAGCGGTACAAAAGCGCTTTTACTGAATGCGGTGTTGCCTTAGAAACATGCCGTAGAACGTTATACTGCGGTGTATATCGGTAATTATGAGCATGTTACTTACAGAAGTCGCAGTTACACGAGTAGCAAAGTACGTTTCCGCTACATTTCTCCTGCGCTCTGCGCACATGCAGAGCCACCTTGCGGCAAACACAGAAGAACCCCTCCTCGCAATGTGCGGCGCTGCCCCGACACGTGGCGAGCCACTCGCGTTGTACAGTGCACTTAGAAGTGTTGAGTATGAAAACTATGTCTTTGTGTGACTCAAGAGCATACCGAGCGAATGAGTGGGCGGTGCGAACGAGGTTCAATAACGCTATCGCGTTCCACTCTTGAAGGCGAAGCTTTTTCTTTATTGCCTGACTTCAGCACAATACACAAAGGACTTTAAAAAAGGAATTTCCATTAGACTCAGCCACGAGTTCGATGCTTGAAAGCGGTGCAAAAGCGCTTCTAGTGAATGCGGTGTTGCCTTAGAAACATGCCGTAGAACGTTATACTGCGGTGTATATCGGTAATTATGAGCATGTTACTTACAGAAGTCGCAGTTACACGAGTAGCGAAGTACGTTTCCGCTACATTTCTTCTGCGCTGATGATGATAGTGTTAGCTAGTCCCTTTGTAACGGGCGCTCTGCGCACATGCAGAGCCATCTTGCGGCAAACACAGAAGAACCCCTCCTCGCAATATGCGCGTGGCGCGCCCCTCGCCCCTGACGTTTCGCCGTGCACCCTCACGGGTTGTAGAATCAAGCGTCTTTCCTTTCTTTAGATCACTATCTTCGCTCACCCGCTTCTCCCCTTCGGGCCGCGCGGGTACCGGTGCGAGGATGCCCCAATACCCTTGCGTTTAATAAGTTTTCTCGCTCTCTCCCCTTCCAACATCCAGCGTGCGTCACTCGAACAGTGGTGTTTAGGCGACGCGGCTCCTCTTTCCGCTCACAGCGCGATTGCTAGGTGCAGCGTCTGATGCCGGACGCCTCTGAGGTGATCGCTGCGCCGTAGCGCTTCTGTTGGGAAAGCGGCCCCTGCGATGTGTGACTGACCGACATACTCAGTACGTGTGAACGCTAAAGGAACACGGGAGCAAGAAACGTTGTAGTGTGCACAACACAGTGCGATAATGTAGATTGTGAGAAGCACTTGTTTGAACAAATAATTAGAAAAACGTTGTACAGTGCACTTAGAAGTGTTGAGTATGAAAACTATGTCTTTGTGTGACTCAAGAGCATACCGAGCGAATGAGTGGGCGGTGCGAACGAGGTGCAATATCGCTATCGCGTTCCACTCTTGAAGGCGAAGGTTAAGCGTCCTCCAAATTTTGAACGCGGGATATGCGTGAAAGGCAATGCAAAATTGTAAATTGCTGAGTGAAAACTTCGTTTTGTGTGATTTTATGCAAGACATTTTCAATCTGCACGGTCGACGCAACCTATTCAGTTGCACGCATTACTTGAATGGCTGCGATGCGAGAAAAACTTGATTTGCAGCTTATTGACGCTGAAAGCCTCATTCAGAAGCTAGTACAGCAAATGTGGGACCTGAACCCTCATGCTAAGAGATACGCCATTATCTGATAAAAAGCCATCACATATACTGCGTGGATCGCGGGAGCTTCTAACTTATTTTAAAAGTGATAGCAACTTCAGTAAAACACTTGCAGCTGCCAAGATTTTGTATAATGCCATCTGCTATTATGCACAGAGGATCTGAAACATAAGTATTTTTTATTTTTATTCATTATCCGTTACCACGGGTGGCTCGCTTCGGAACAACTCTCCGCTGTACAATACCAGGAGACTAGCGGCGCAGTGACCAAATTTTCGTTGGATACAGATTTTCTAAATTTTACCTGCAACACTTCTGGCCTATAAATGCATAAACGCTAGGTAACACAAGTATGCGAATTACATCATCGTGTGCTGGCGGAGACTCTTGAGAGTTCCTTGGACTGCCAGAAGATCAAATCAATCGATATTGTCGACCATAAACCCTGACTGCTCATTGGATGGTCAAATTCTAAAGTTAAAGCTCAGCTACTCTGGTCATCTGATGAGAAGAGAGGAGTCGCTGGAGAAAGATTTGATGTTGGGAAAGGTTGAGGGTCGCCGGAGAAGGGGTAAGCAGCGAACGCGATGGTTAGATGGCATCCTCGAGGCACTGTAGATGAAGTTATGTGATGTTAGGAAGATAGTGAAAGACCGGAAAGCGTGGCGTGACATGGTACATAGGGTCACGAAGAGTCGGACACGACTGAACGACTGAACTGAACTGAACTGTGTCATATATACCTTTCCAACCTGGGCTCACCGGGCCGCTTCCCGCACCTGGCGCTATTGATCCCATCGCCCTGGCGCAGGGTATGCCCAGCAGCTTAGTGAACAAAAAAAGAAAAAAAGAACGGCGCTGAGGTAGCGCTCGATAGAGTCGATTTCAACGCCCCCGATCAACTGAGCTTGTGAGCCAACTACGGGCGCGGTGGGCTATAAACTTTAGGCAGAGACTGTGCGTGTCTGGAATGCAATAGTACGTGTGTTTAACTATCGTGAACCATTGTTGTTCTTATACATTTATAAGGCTCAAACTGTCTAATGTCAGTACGTATTATTACCCATCGTCTAGCTCGCCCTGTTCGCTGGACCTGCTGAGCTGGCTTTGCGCATGCGCCGTTCGTACGCCAGCGGCATGGGCGACGCTCCAGTCGCCGTGTTCGATCTGTTCCTGGACGACTTCGACGCCCACTGCGGCCCTAGCGGACAGGCGAAAGAGTCGCCTCTGCTGGCAGCTATTGCAGAGACCGGCCTGGCCAACGCCTGATACCGTAGAAGACGCGACATCAGCGCCACCACGACCGGCACCGCGCACCTTTTCCACCGCGAGAGCGGCGCTACGAACGTCATATATCCGCGAGCGCATGATCATAAGTACCTAGAAGATTAGACATCCCCTAGCTCATTTTCTTAAATATTTACATGCCTGTTAAGTTTTATATCATGCTGCTACAAAAAAACGTTCTTGCTTATAAAAACGCCAACTCTCTTGTGGACACTTGACGCACAACAATGAACCGGTGACGCCACCGACGTGCTCTTTCAGTTTTATCATTTTGGAACTTTATATCTTCACATCGCTATTCAATATTGTTCGTTCTTGTGTCGTGTTAAGGACACCTCTTTGCCTGCTTGGTGTGCCTCCGGCGCCCTTATATGACCTCTCAAGTTACTCATTTCTTGCAAGACGGACAGTGACGTGAAAATAGCGCGTTCGGTTGCTCTGTGTACAAATGTTGAAACATTGTCGCTTCCGGCCGGCTTTCTTCAGAGACTAACGAGTAAAATAGTTCCTATTTTTTTCGTTACAACTCAGAGTTCCTGTTTCCTTCCCCACCGCAGTGGTAGTGGAGGAGTGCATTCACCCTTCCGTATCAGCAGGGAGACCAAGATTCCGATAGCCATTCAGAAGTTTCTGGCGATGGCCAGCGGAGGCTGGACACACGAGGAGCAAGTGTCCCAGTGTGCCAGTATTGCCGCAAGAGGGACAGGCTGGGCTGGGAGCTCGGCCACAGGCATACATGCGGGACGGAGTCCACGTGCAGCCTATTCGAAGTCGTAGGAGGAGGGATTTGTCCTTCCGTGAAAGTTTGTCAGAGAGCCGTTGGAGATGTTCACCAGCGGCAATACGACGGTCAGGATGGAAAGACCTTATCGACCTTCTCAAGAGGGGTCTTGAAAAGTCAAAAGGTGTGACAGCCTCAGTGACTGGGGCGCCGTTGTCGTGCGCCGCTTTGGCCAGGGCATCCGCCTCTTCATTGCCCTGGACTCCAGTATGTCCTGGAACCCAATGTAGGGCCAGTTGATACCCCGAGTCCTGAAGGGCTAGGAGACGGGCTCGGAGAATGTTAACCGAGAGGTTGGTGCCGTGGTAGATAGTCAGGAGCTGCAGAGCAGATCTGGAGTCGCACAGAACATTCGCAGGTCCAGGAGGGACACTGGAAGCGATGAACTGTGCGGCTAGATGTAGACCGGCCAGCTCAGCAGCTGTTGAACTGGCAGGGAATGACAGGCGGCAGGACCTAGACTGGTCTAGCTGCGGTGCTGTCATAGCAGCAGCTGCTTGCAAGGTAGCGGGTCGAACAGAGCCATCCGTAAAGAGGAGTGTATATCCTCTACACTCCTTGAGTGTATATCCTCTACACTCCTCAAGGAGGGCTGCAGTTGTCTGCTGGAAGGCAGCTGCAGGGTTGTGACGTTTGGTGTGACCATCCGTATCCAAAAAGACAGGAATTGGGGGTCGATTGGGTGGAGGGGGTAGGACTGAAAAACCTGGGACAGGACCGATGATTTCTCTGTACACTGTATACAGCTTACCCATACGAGAATGGGATTTGCTGTGCAGCCGTGCTAGGAGTGAGGCACCATCTGGAGCATGGCTGAGACGATCAATGTGGGTCAGTCCCCTCTGGGCGAGGAGAAGATCCAGAGGGTAGATACCAGCTTCCGCGAGGGTAGCGGGAATCTGTGAGGATTGAGGGACCCCGAGGAATCTTCTAATCCAACGCCTTCGAATCGTGTCGAGACGAATGACTCGAGTCGACCGAAGGGAGACGAAGGGAAGGGCATATAGGATGACCGATGTCGCCGCTGCCTCGAAGAGCTTGATTGCCGAAGTGGAAGAGCAACCATTGCCATTTGCAAGGAGACGCTGGACTGCTCTTCCCACACGATCAAGATGGGGAATGAGGGCTTTGTCAGCTGGGATCCAGGTGAGACGGTCGTCAATTGTGAGACCTAGGTATCTCACCTGGCGTTTCCATGGAAGAGGGGTTCCTTCGATATGCAAAGTTGCAAGACGGCGGGAACTCCGAGCTGCCGACGCGGTAGCGCCGTAGCGCGATGCCGGCGGTGCTTCGCGGCGGAGAGGTAGGTTTCCTTTCTCTCACTCCCACTCCCGCGCAAGCGTTCCCGTGCTGGCCTCCCTCATCCTCCTTTCCACCGCTCCTCTGGGCGCGCATGCGCAGCTTCGTAGAGGCATTGGCGCTGGCGCGATCGCTGATCGGGCTGGCGGCAGTTCGGTCGGTGCCCTGTGTTTTCGCCGTTTTTCGGGATGCTTCTAGAGGATATCAACGTTCCAGCGCACGTTCAGCTTTTGATCAGGTGCATGTGCATTACTTGCAACTTCGGGCTGACGTTTATACTTTGTCAGTGTATGATGTGGCTTTGCGTTGCAGAATGCCGTTGCCTGCACGCCAACAAGGGATTTTGAATCGCGCGGTGTGATGTAATGCAGCGTAGAGTTTGAAAGTTGTCGGCACGATTTCTTGAAAGTATTGATGGAACTTTTTAGCGTTAATCTGTTTTCGAATATCGTGCGCACTGTGTTCAAGTGGCAGAACCTGTGGTGAGGCGCAAGGCGGAATGTTGGTTCAGCAGCTACCTCGGCGTTCAATAATGGCGCCGCCTCTCCTAACTGCCTCCGCATGAATAAGCGCGCAATCGCGGTTGCCGGGGCCGATTTTTTGAAGTCGTGGTGGTGTCGCGCTCTTGAAATCGCTTATTTTTCAAGCTGTAACGCATCATCGGGCCGAAATCCGCAATCTTGGAATCGAGGGCTACCTGGATGCAGTCAATGTTTGGATTATGTGCCAGTATGCGTTGCCGCTGTCATTGTGGATTAAAATGTGTATACATGCACCTGCTGCGTAACTCATCCCTAGAAAATGTAACATAGCTGCCCTCTCCTTTCTGGTGTCCGGAGAGGTAAACACCCGCAGCTACTCGATGAGACCAATATTCCATAGCGCCTACAAAACCAATAGGAAGCCCACTGGTTTTGTAGGTCTATCAGATCATTGACAGCTATGGGTGTACTAGCATTACAGACCTATCAGTTTTACCAGATGCCATAGGACCGATAAAACCATAACCTATACGACCAGTAAACAATTGACCTATAAAACCAATACTCCAACAGACCTGTAAAACCAATAGGCTAGGATACCCATAAGACCAATACTCTGGCAGACCTATAAAACCAATATCAATAATCTGATAGGCTATTAGTTTTCTATTGGATTTTTTTGCTAGGGCCGCCACTCAGGTGTGCCGTGCTATGTGACTCCCGCGCTGCCCTCAGCAGCCTTCGAACCACCGGCCGGGGAACTCCGCTGCTGTGTCAGATTCGCGCGCGTCTCAAGCGCTTGGCGGAGCGTGGCTGCGCTATACGGGCACAGTGGATCCCCGGGCACTGCGGCATTGAGAGCAACGAACGTGCCGACGAGCTCGCGACCGCAGCACATGAACTCCCTCCTAGCAACGAGCAACTCGCTTTGGAGGATGTGCGTGCGGTAATCGACGATCACCTCCGGACGCAGCACCCCGACCCACGCATCGCAAGAGGTGAGCGCATTCACAGTGTCAGCGGCCGCTCGCTGACTCGGCTGCAACGCGCAATGATCCTCCGTGCACGCATTGGATGTGTGTGGCCTGGGGAACGACGGATGCGCCACGGACTTGCCGCTAGTGACGTGTGTGACGGCTGTGGCGCGGTAGAAACTCTCGAACATATTCTACTGCGCTGCACCGCGCTAGCCGAACCACGACGTGAGTTGCTGGCGGCTTACAGAGCGCAGGGGGTAATCCCGGACAGCGTAGCTGTGCTCCTGTGGCCGCCGGGCAGTGCGCGCGTCCGCGAGCGAGCTCACGTGAGCCTGTGTGAGTACATCGAACAGGCGGGCTTGATGACTCGCCTATTTCACCTCGCCAGATGGTGCGCGCTGTGACTGAACGCTCCACGTGTGCTATTTCCCACAATAACGGCCGATCGCCCACGACAGCCGTCAGTGTTTTGTACAGTGTGCCAGTGCGTGCGTTGTGAACAGTTGCCTGGACGCAGAGCTATTGCGGAGCCCCGCCCGATGTGCCGAGTGCTCAGTGACCTAAGACATTTGCGGGTGGGCCTCAAGCAAACTACTGTATACTGTGTAGGGCTCGTGGCGCGCCGCGCATTCGAAAGCCGCGCCACTTCCCAATGCTCCCTGCGCGCGTGCCTGTTTCCCTCTCCCCGCTCGCGCGGGGATAACCGGTCCCGCGCGAGGGGGCTATAAAAGAAGGCACGCGCCGCCGTCGCGCGCTCTCTTGGTTTCTGGCTTCTTGGTTCCTGGCTCGTCGCTACCGCTTCGCTCCCGGCTCTCCACGGAAACGACCCGCAGCCACCCGGACGACAAGATCCCTGTGAGATAAAGGATGTTTATCATACGGCCCACTGTGTGTTTTGTCGTGCGCATGCCTCGGGCAGAGGAATCGCCCACAACTGGCGCCCAACGTGGGGCTGAGTTAGCACCCATGTGGACGATTTTTCTGCCAACGTGGCAGCGCACGGCAACACGACGGGCCGGTCCTTTGTATGTTAGGCGCGACGCCATTTTGAGTTTAGGGCTATCGTGTGTACAGATGACACGGAGTGTAGTATAGTAGTGTTTGTACAGTGTTTTATTTTGTTTTGGGTTATGTGCGTGTTTGTTAGTGTCGGGCGGTTTGTGTTTTAATTTTTTTTGTGCATATGTTAGTTTTATGAAGTGTTTAGCCTTTGTGACTAGCCTCTTAATGCGGGCTAGGTGGTAGTCGTGCGCGTTTAGGCTCCCGACCGGCCTTAGTTGTTGAGTGAAATGCCTCCGAGAAAAGACGTGCCAGATAGGGCCGCCGCTTCGGACGCCAGTGCGTCCGGAAGTGAGGTAAAGGACGCGGTAGAGTCTGTGCAGGTTACCGATGCGGCCGCCTTGATGAGGCAGATGAACGAGGTGTTGTCGGTGTTCGCCCTTCAGCTCGGTTCGGTGGCTAGCGCCAACCAAGCCACAGCTGCGGCGGCAGTCCCGCGTCCGCGGATAAATGTAGAGGTTCCCTCCTTTTCCGGTTACACGGACGTAAAGTCAGTCCACGAGTTCCTGCAAGAACTCGAGGATTATCAGACGGCACTGGGTTCCCCAGACGACGTGGTGCTAGCGCAGGTAATCCCCGTGGCACTTGTTGAGAGCGCGGCGCGGTGGAGACGCTGCCAGCCGGCCTTCCAGTCGATGGCAGACTTCACAGATCGCTTCCGCGCCGAGTTTTTGCCGCCCGATTACGAACGCCGGATGCTTGAGGAGCTAGCGTTGCACACACAGCACCCAGAGGAGAGCCTCCTCGAGTATGTACGCGCAATGCAGGAGCTCTACAAGAGGGCAGATCCCACGGCAACCGATCTAGAACAGGTCACGCGCGTGATGAGGCAATGCCATCCGCGCTTCAAGCCGTATTTGCGGGGACGTGGTTTTGCAAACCTCGAGGCCCTAGCACAGGAAGCGAAGGTAGTACAGGCGGATTTACTCGCTGAATTGCGCTACCAGCCACCCCCCAGGCCAGCCGAATCGCTAGAGCCGCGATGCGCCTGGGCCGGAGGCCAAGACTCCGTGCCGCGCGCCAGAGGCGCAGGCGTAATGACGGTAGGGCAGGAAAGGCCAGCGGAAGGCTTCGCGATTCCTCGCGCTCTTGACCCGTACGCGTTCGAGCAGCGGCGCCGAGCTGGGCTCGCCAGCGACGTCCGCATAGGCGCGGAGAGAGGGGAAATACGTCCCCAACCGCTTCGTGGAACGCGGCATCCCCCGACCGCGTGGCAGGTGAACGATCGGCTTTGCTGGAATTGCAACCAGCCGGGCCACGTGGCACGAGAGTGTCAAGCAAGGCGTACGCAGGGAAACGCGGACCGCCGGCGGCCATAATTGGTAACACCAGCCTGTCGCCGTCGGCGGGAGAATTTCGTGGTAGCCACGGCGGAAAATGGGAAATGTACTCCCACGCCGCGTCACCGGGCGACCGCCCCGGGGGCGCAGAGGCTTTTGTCCCCCTCGCCTGTAGAGCGCAAGGAATGATGTCGCGCTCGAGCCCTTTTATGCTAGTGCGGTTAGTTGGTCAAAGCTACTCGGCACTCGTTGACACGGGCTCAACTCTGTCATTGGTCGGTGATGATGTTTTCGAGGCCTGGCGTAGATGTAACATCCGTGTAAGGCCAGCAGAAACCCCTTTGAGCTTAGCAGCAGGGACAACAAAAGCAGAAGGAGCGGTGCGTCTGGTCCTGCGTTTTGACGGCAGGAAGCGCAGGCATCGCTTCGTCTATCTGCCCGGCTTAGCCATACCAGTTATTCTGGGAAGAGATTTTCTTTCGAGCGAAGGCATTGTGCTTGACATGGGGGAGAACGGCTATCGCTACAGCCCCTTCACCCCCCTTATTCCCTTTGTTAGCGCACCCAAAAAGGAATGCGTCGCTGAGCGAGCGAGCGTTCACGCTTTTGTCGCAGAGGGCTCCCCCGCGACACTGAATGGTAGCCCATTAGAAGCAATTATCGCGTCCTTCTCAGGAACCGGTAGTCAGCGCCGAAGGCTCGTGGAAACTTTACTCCCGTTTTCGGATTGCTTCACAGAGAAACCAGGCAGAACCGACTTGCTTCAGCACGAGATCGAAACGGGTGATGCGCGCCCTTTCAGATGTAACCCGCGGCCGTTAAGCGCGCATAAGAGACAGCTTCTCGACAGCGCCCTTGACGAGATGATAGATACCGGCGCGGTGAGACCCTCACAAAGTCCCTGGGCGTCCCCAGTGGTTCTAGCGCCAAAGAAAGATGGTTCGGTCAGGCTGTGTGTTGATTATCGTAAGCTCAACTCACTGACGCCTACGGTTGCGTACCCTTTCCAGTCGATCAAGGCTGTGATGTACGCGTTAGGGAACGCAAGGTTCTTCACAGTCCTGGATGCAAGCAGAGGGTATCTGCAGATTGAGGTGGCGGAAGGTGACATTCAGAAAACCGCATTCACCTGTCACCGCGGGCTCTTCGAATTTACTCGACTCCCGTTTGGCTTGTCTAATGCACCGAGCACGTTCATGCGATTGATGGACATCGTGCTGGGCGATGCAAGGTTCAACTACGCGATGGCGTACCTCGACGAATATTCTCACAGTCGTTCGAAGAGCATCTCATTCACTTGAATTCCGTTCTTGAAAGAATGAGACGTGCGGGTATAACGATCAACCCAAAGAAAGTGCAGTTGGCATCGAAGAGAGTGAACCTCTTGGGATTTGTGGTTGATGATGGCACTTTGAGACCGAACGATGACAAACTGCAGGCAATTCTGAACTACCCCTGCCCGACGGACGTGAAAAGCTTGCAGAGGTTTTTGGGAATGGTTGCCTTCTACAGACAATTCATCCCTAGTTGTTCAGAGCTCGCTAGGCCGTTGAACCAGCTGTTGCGAAAAGGCTCGAAGTGGGTCTGGGGCAAGGAACAGAACGACGCTTTTGTTGCCTTGGCACGCGCGATAGCGAACACCGCTAGTTTGCGCCTCCCCGACCTGAACAAGCCGTTTGTCTTGCAGACAGATGCTAGTGATGCCGGTGTAGGAGCGGTTTTGTTGCAGGAACACGAGGGCAAGCTGCGCCCTGTCGCGTTCGCTAGCCGCACGCTCACATCAGCGGAGCGGAATTACTCCGTGACCGAAAAGGAATGCCTGGCGATAATGTTCGCATTGTCAAAGTTCGACATGTACCTAGACGGAGCGGTTTTCACCGTGCAGACAGATCACCAGGCACTTTCGTGGTTAAAGAGGCTGAAAAACCCCGCAGGCAGACTCGCGAGATGGGCGCTGACGTTGCAACGTTACGCGTACGCCATTGAGTACCGCCGGGGCAGCATGAATAAGGTGGCCGATGCGTTATCACGCGCACCGTTGAAGGCTGGCAGAAGCGCAGAAGAGGCGCAGACCAGCTTTGCTGAGATCGGCGTCGCCGCTAGTGGAGAGGAGGAGAGGGCGGACGCGAGTGTCGCGCCCTGCGTAGTTAAAGAGAGAAAGGAGGCGGACAGAGTGTCCGCGCGGTGCTGCGAGAGAGAGAAGGCGCAGCAGCTGGTGGCGGCGACTACTCGCCTGCCAAGAAGCGAGGCAGAGAGAAATCTGTCATGGGGAGTAGCGGTCAGTAGGGAAGAGCTAATTGAGGCCCAGAAAGCAGACGGTCTATGCCAGCGGGTGCTGACAGAGCTTGCGAGTAGTGCAGCTTGCACCGGGAACGCTGAGGGCAAGTACGACGCGTATCTGCTGGGCGATGATGGCTTACTGCTCCGCTACATCCCCCAACTTGACGAGGAAGAGGCGATTGCATCCCCCTTCCGAGTCGTGGTCCCGAGGAAGTTGCGGAAACGATTCCTCCAGTACTTCCATGACTCAGCGCTGGCAGGCCATGGCAGCGGCAGTAAGACTTATGACAAGTTATGCCGTGCCGCGACCTGGCCAGGTATGAGAAAGGATGTGCTGGGTTACGCCCGTACATGTCCTGTTTGCCAGGTAGCCAAGCCTCGGGCGGGGAAACCCGCTGGCATGATGAAGCCGGTAGTTAGCAACTATCCGTGGCAAGTGGTCGCGTGCGATATCATGGGACCCCTCCCTCGCTCCGCGCGCGGACACCAATATATCCTGGTAATAACGGACCACTATTCCAAGTGGGTTGAGGTTTTCCCCCTTAGGAAGCTTGTGTCAGAACGGATTTGGGAGAAACTGTTGGAGACATTCACTCGTTTCGGTTTCCCTTCCGACCTGATTACAGACAATGCCTCGTATTTCACAAGCAAAGTCTTTGTTGATTCCTGTCGGGCGCTTCAAATCCGCCACAGGAAAACGAGTCCCTACCACGCTCAGAGCAACATAACCGAGAGAGTGAATCGGAATGTTAAGAGTATGCTGGTCGCGACGACCGAGCAGCACAGAGATTGGGACGCACGGCTGTCCGAACTGGCTTTCGCCACTAGAACAACCGTGAACAGGTCGGTAGGTATGACACCTGCTTACTTGAATTTTGGGAAAGAGATCGCTTTTCCGCTAGAGAACGCCCTACTTGACGCGGCGGGGCCCGCGCCCCCTCCGCTTACACAGTACGCGGCAAAGCTCCGCGAGCGCCTTGAGGCAGCGCAGCGCGCGGCTCGTGAAAACCTCGATGTCGCGCGCATGGAGCAAGCGGATCAGTACAACAAAGGTCGTCGTCACGTCGTTTTCAACACGGGCGACTTGGTACTGAAAAGAACGCACCCGCTTAGTAACGCAGCGCGTGGTTTCGCCGCGTCGCTAGCGCACAAGTGGGTTGGACCGTTCGAAGTTACGGCACGGACTACGCCACTCACCTACCAGCTGCGGTTGTTGGCGAGCGGTGAAACCGCTGGTCCGGTGCACGTCGCAGACTTGAAAGCTTACCACCTTCGCAAGGACGATAACTGCGAAGCGGGGGAAGCTCAAAACGATGCAGGTAGCAACCCGGTTCGCAACCGACGCTATAACCTAAGGCCAAGGTAGTGCACTACTTTGTCTAACGTCTTTGCTTCTTTCAGAATGCATTCTGATAAGATTTTGCAGCAGCCAAATGAACCACCGTCGCTGGGGCGGGAAACCGCACCCAGCGCTTGGTTCAAGGAGGGGCCACTTAAACAGGGGGTACCCCCCTAGTTTGTGGCCCATTATTGTGACCAGCGCGGCCATGCTGGCCGTCTTCAACGCGTCTGGAGTGGAGCCCGCTGCCCAGGCCTGGAGTACGGGCCTCAGGAAGCCAGGTGTGCCCGGGGCGAAAACGCCTGCTGCAATGTACATCCAGCACGGCGCCACGTGGAAAGGGGTCAACGATGTAGAGCAGCAGCTCAGGGCCGCTGCCAGGCGTATCCAGGGCCAAGCCCAGCTGCGCTGTGACCCCGAGGATGTGGCCGCTGCTGGAGAGGGACCAGCCGGAACAGCCCCGCCATGCCTGCTGCTTCTCCCGTCCCACGGACCAGCTGAGATGGCATCCCGCCAGAGCCAGGCGACAAGCTTTCATATTTTACGCTGACCCGGGCTCGGACATGGACATGGCCCGGCTGTTGGCGGAGCCCGGGTCGGACGCTGAGGGGGGGGAAGATGTAGGGCTCGTGGCGCGCCGCGCATTCGAAGGCCGCGCCACTTCCCAATGCTCCCTGCGCGCGTGCCTGTTTCCCTCTCCCCGCTCGCGCGGGGATAACCGGTCCCGCGCGAGGGGGCTATAAAAGAAGGCACGCGCCGCCGTCGCGCGCTCTCTTGGTTTCTGGCTTCTTGGTTCCTGGCTCGTCGCTACCGCTTCGCTCCCGGCTCTCCACGGAAACGACCCGCAGCCACCCGGACGACAAGATCCCTGTGAGATAAAGGATGTTTATCATACGGCCCACTGTGTGTTTTGTCGTGCGCATGCCTCGGGCAGAGGAATCGCCCACAACTGTACCATAGTGTATATATTTCTTTTATTTTTACCTACCCTTTTCTTTCTTCCTATCACTCACCTCTTTGATTTCCTCTACCTTCTTCTCGCTATCCCTTTATTTCCGCCGCCCCAGTTCAGGTGCTTCAGATATCAGATAGCAGATACCGGGGATGGCAAACATATCTTTTCTTGTTGTTGTTGTAGTGGTTATTTATTGTATGTACAAAAGGAAAGAAAAGATGTTTGCCAGCCCCGGTATCTGCTATCTTATATCTGAAGCACCTGAACTGGGGCGGCGGAAATAAAGGGATAGCGAGGAGAAGGTAGAGGAAATCAAAGAGGTGAGTGATAGGGAGAAAGAAAAGAGTAGGTAAAAATAAAAGAAATATATACACTATGGTACAGTATACAGTAGTTTGCTTGAGGCCCACCCGCAAATGTCTTAGGTCACTGATTACTCGGCACATCGGGCGGGCCTCCGCAATAGCTCCACGTCCAGGCAACTGTTCACTACGCACGCACTTGCACACTGTACAAAACACTGACGGCTGTGGTGGGCGATCACGTGGAAATGCACACGTGGAGCGTTCAGTCCCAGCGCGCACTATCTGGCGAGGTGAAATAGGCGGGTCATCAAGCCCGCCTGTTCGATGCACTCACACAAGCTCACGTGAGCTCGCTCGCGGGCGCGCGCACAGCCCGGCGGCCACAGGAGCACAGCTGCGCTGTCCGGGATTACCCCCTGCGCTCTGTAAGCCGCCAGCAACTCACGTCGTGGTTCGGCTAGCGCGGTGCAGCGCAGTAGAAGATGTTCGAGAGTTTCTACCTCGCCACGGCCGTCACACACGTCACTATTGGCAAGTCCGTGGCGCATCCGTCGTTCCCCAGGCCACACACATCCAATGCGTGCACGGAGGATCATTGCGCGTTGCAGCCGAGTCAGCGAGCGGCCGCTGACACTGTGAATGCGCTCACCTCTTGCGATGCGTGGGTCGGGGTGCTGCGTCCGGAGGTGATCGTCGATTACCGCACGCACATCCTCCAAAGCGAGTTGCTCGTCGCTAGGAGGGAGTTCATGTGCTGCGGTCGCGAGCTCGTCGGCACGTTCGTTGCCCTCTATGCCGCAGTGCCCGGGGATCCACTGTGCCCGTATAGCGCAGCCACGCTCCGCCAAGTGCTTGAGACGTGTACGAATCTGGCACAGCAGCGGAATTCCCCGGCCGGTGGTTCGAAGGCGGCTGAGGGCAGCGCGGGAGTCACATAGCACGGCACACCTGGGTGGCGGCGGAGTCAGTTCAAGCAGTAGATCCAGGCCTAGGCGTAGGCCCAGCAGCTCCGCCGTGGTGGAAGAACCCAGGTATGACAGGTGCAGCTGTCTGTGCAGTTGCAGGGCGGGGATGGTAGCCGCCGCTGCTAGCGAGCAACTGTCTCTGGCCACGGAGCCGTCGGTGTAAACGAGTAGTTGGTGTTGGAGTTCCTCGTAGATGACGGCTCTGGTCAGCTGCTGCACTGCACAGTGCGGTGTGGTGCGTTTCCCCGCGATTCCGACAATCTCTCGCTGAACCTCCGTAGCAGCGGGCCAGGGCGAGAAGAGGTCGTAGGGGGGCGTTGCATTGGTGAGCTGCTCGTACTCGAGCAGCGCCGCTCCCATGCGTGAGTGGCGATGATGTCGCAACCGATGTAATAGCGGGCCGCCATCCTTTGCGCGCTGTAGGCGATCGATGTGTCGGAGCGCCCGCCGCGTGGCCTGAAGTTGTAAAGGCCACGCACCTGCCTCGGCCAAAGTAGCTGCGCATTGAGAGTTCTGAGGAAGGCCGAGGCAAATGCGGAGCGCCTTGCGATGCTCGACCTCTAGCTTCTTCCAGCATGGTTTGCGCAGTGTGACGAGCGGTAGCGCGTAGAGTATTGCCCCCAGAGCCGCGGAGTTGTACAGCCGTAACGCTGCTTGCTGGGAGATGCCCTGGCCTCGAGCAGTGAGCCTGTGTACGGCGGCGGTGGTTCTCTTCATCTGCAGGCAGGCCTTGATCGCCGCGGTATCTTTTCTTTCCTTTTCCTTTTGTACATACAATAAATAACCACTACAACAACAACAACAGCACGGGCCTGCTACTGGCTCTGTAGCTGAGCCACCTCCGCTGCCTCGTGCGGACAGAAGAGAAAATAGAGACGAAATAAAAAGAAGAGAGGAGAAAAAGACGCGCGCCGCAACAACAGCCGTCGTCCCCAACCTAAGCGGTGGCGGGTGCAATGACGGCCTACAACAGATAACAGGCTAGCCCTCGCCGCAAGCGGCATTGACCTACCGGTCCCAGCCGATCAGGGCCCTCCGTGCAATTGCTTTCTAGAGTGATCGGGGCGCCTTAATTGTTTAGGGGCAGGTGTTCGCATTGGTGGCGGCGTCCGCGGTTGTGGCTCATGCGTGTTCCTGTGCGCGCAGCGTTTGCGTCGTTTTGTTGTCTTTTTTTCTAGTATGGCTAGCCTCTTTTCAAGTCTATCGTTTTCCTCCCTGAGCTCACGGTTAGCAGCCTTTGAGGCCTCTATTTTAGCTAGTATTGTTTGGTCATGAAAGGTGGGAGAAGTCTGCACATCAAGTGGAGTTGGAGGGACAGCCGAGGCATATAAGGACGGGCTCGGGAGTTCGCGCGCGCGCACGCACATACACACCCACACAGCGGTGGACAAGGACGGGAGTCCCAGCCCGTATAGAGCAGCAATACACAGCCACCGCCGAACAATTTCCCATAGACTGCGGCAATGCAAGGCCCATGAGAATGCCCTTGGCGTGGACCGAGAAGCGAACCGTGCCTACTGAGATGCTGAAACAAAAGAGCACCAGGTGGAATCATTATTGGTCTAAAGTATACTGAAAACACATTGCCAGATATAAAAAAAAACATTGCCAACGCTCTTCAGTCGAACAGAACACCAAAGGAAATGTGGTGGCGACATTTTTTCTCAGCGTTTGTTTCGAGGACGGAGGCACTACTTCTGTGCCGACTAACCTTTTTCGGCGGTGACCTCATGGCGTTCTTCGCACCCCCGTCGTGACCAGCATTCGGTAGGCTCGGGAAATCCGCGTCCTCGTATAGTGGCCTGAAGCCAGCGTCCAGAGTCCCGGACTTTGATCTTGAAACGCCATTCCTAATTCCCTCTCGTTCGGCTTCCTCGCTGTCGAACCACCTCGGTCTATGGGTGGTTTTGCTGTCTTTCGTCGTCGTTTTGGGAACATTTTTGAGTCGTTTTTGGCACCCGGTCTCTCCTGTTGCGTGGGCTTCACCGCACCACTCACACTTGGGAGGGCCACATATGTCCTTGGATGTTCGAGCGTTTACACAGTGGTCATTGAGGCAGGGGTTGTGGTTCTGGCAAACGTCCGCTCGATGACCCTGCTCGTGGCATCCGAAGCACGCCTGCCTTGTCGGCAGGTAGGGTACACCTTGTAGAGTTCCCCCATTACGGCGACCGTCTTGAGTAGTCGTGAGCTTTCGAAGGCGATCATTGCTGTCTCTGACTTGCCAAACAACCTTGCGTAGATCGCCCTGACACCTTCGGTGGTTACTTGGATATTGGCCATAAGTTTCTTGCGAGGTTCCAGCGTGGATGCCGTGTACCAATCCTCGTATCGTGCCCTCCGATGTCGAGCAATATGCATTGAACTCGTAGGTCTTGACTCCGAGGGTGAGTTTTCTTGTCCGTTGTAGCGCTTCTGCCTTGACGCCGTCCGGTGTATGAACTGTCATTATTTTGGAAGTGTCATTGACCGCGACGAGCATGTCGCCAATGTATGTAATGTTACACGCGTTCACCAGGGCTTGAATGTATATATATAGTGACTGGTTTTAAAGTCATTCACCCTTGGATTGTGGTCCATCGGTCAGAAAATAATCTTGAATCCTCCCTTGGGCAGTTTCACGAAGTCTTGCTTCCTTGGCGAGGTCATCTCTTTAGGTGCTGCGGCTAGGCTCGCTGCGAAGCTGGGTGTTGTCGACCGAGTCGTTGGGCTTAGAGTCGTCGCCTCGTGGCCGTTCGCGGCTCCGAATCTTTTAATCCTCGCCTCTTCGAGCTTCGGCCATGAGCGAAATGGGAGAGGAGCTCCGTCTCACACCAGCTCAGACGCGCTGTTCTTTTTTCCTTGTATTTAGAATTTTATAAACCGAATAACTCTCGTTGCCGTGCGCCGATTTTTGTAATTCTTTTTGAACTGACATCGGCCCGGTGCAAAGAACCTAAAGGTCGGCTGGAATTAGCTGCCTGACGAACGTCACTGTGCTCCTTCAAGATTCGGTACACACGAGAGTGGGAATGCGAAAGCATTTTTTCTGTGTGCGGCAAAGCTTCTCATAGCTTTCTGCGAGATACTTCGTGAGCGTGGTTTGTTGTGCACAAAGATCGATAAACGTTCGGAACCACAGCGATGTGTAGCAGCCGTTTATTTTCAAGCAATCTATCTTGCTGCAGCCTCTCAACTATTTAGCGCACTCTGCCTGAAAGAGACTCCGCAGGATCCGTCGGATAAGCTGCTTTCCCTCCCGACCTGTCGGATAGGATAAGATAATCTTAATTGCTCTACTTAGATATTATTGCCGACGGAGTTCTTCCATCTTTTCGTCGATGGCTTGGCTCCATCTCACAGGGTTGGCGCCCCTATTCCAGGCCACCACTGAGTTTTGCTGCTCGATGGGCATGGATGACCAATCCTCGTTGTTGGTCTCTCGCACGAGTCGGTGGGATCGCCCAGCTTCGTAGCAATCTGCCTTTTTCGCAAGATGTGGCGCCGTCTGGGGAGTGCTTAAAAATTCGTCTGCTACTGGTTGAAAGTGTCCTGCGGAGGTGAGTGCCACTCTGACAGCTACCGCCATCTGTCGCATACACCTGCCATGAATATGAACTGCACATGGCCTCCGAGATAGACTCCAGCTGCGCCGATCACGGACGCCAAGAATGCGTATGCGCAGTTGCGCCTTGTGAAAACGGCAGATTCTCTTATCGCCGCGAGCTCAGTCGACACAGTGACGTCACCATATATAGGAGTCTTCTATTGCCACAAAGCGCGCCCCTCGCTCAGAGACTTCGTCCATCTTTTGAGGTCAAGTAGCCGACGGAATATTGCCTGATCAGCTAGTATGGCTTTTCGCATTAATATTTGCACTCATATTCTACTACAGCAAACCCGTAGATAAATTTAAAATGTGCATGGCGACCGCTTGCTCGCAACCAATAAGGGTGACGCCTCGCTGCACATCCTTAGCCTCCTTCTGTGCCCATTGCAATTAGCTGTAATATATTACAACTAGATAATATAATTAGGTGCCCTTGTGTATTTTTTCTCTGCATCTGCGGCCCACAAAATTGCCCATGACTGCATAGATTTTGTTCCACTGTAGTGACATGCTGCAACCTGTGCAGATGCCTTGCAGTAATTTATGCAAGCACCACCAGCAGTGAAAAGCAATCACTGAAGACCCCAAGCCAAAGCTTGAAAAAAGCATGCCACGGCAGCTTGCAAAGCTTGAACTTATTCCGATGGCCATATCACGAGATATTCATGGAACTGTAATGAAGTATTGTTAACCGGGAAATTTAATGTCCTGATGATGAACAAAGGCTATGAAAGACACTACAATGGAGGGTTACGGAATAATTTAGCCAACCTGGTATTTTTTAACGCATGCCAACACCATGGCCACTTCTCGTATTTAACCTTCTTAGGAATGCATGCCCGTATTGAACCCATATGGTTCAACTTATTGGCACAGTGCCTTTGTCACCGCAGCAAGTCAAAATAAATTGCGTAAAGCTATTAAAACATGAAAAGCGCATCCCTGTCAGATAAGTGCATTAGACAGCCGCCTCCGTCCGCAACCTTCCAGAAACATGTAGGCCTGTAACTGGTGTTCCAAAATCTCTCTGTAGCAATTTATAAGAAATCCACAGACAAAAAAGTCCTGCCACTCTGCTTCCAATTGATTCAATTTCATCCCGGAAGTCAACACCTTCACAAGCTTAAAATTACACAGCGGTGCCACTTCAACATATTTGGGCAGCACTTATTGTAATGTATCCTGCAATGTTCTACAAATTATGCAGGAAAAGAATTGAACACGGAGCACCTGTTACTTTGAAGTGCGCATACAGTCATGGCCAGCATGACAGCGCAAAACATTCCAGCAGAGTGCAACGGCGACATAGTACTTTTATTGGCCGGCTGTTTCATTTAAAAAGGAATGTCTAACAGTCCCAGGCTGAATTTCTCTTTACTTGGTCGAGCTCTTTATACACAATCTGTACAATAAATAAGAACGCCACCACTGCCAGCCCTCTCGGAGCAGCGGCTGCCACTGTCAGGCACACCCCCCCACGACTGTGCAAAGTGGGTAGTCAAGAACGGTCGAGACAGGGTAGTCCGAGCATATTAAGCACTGCTGGCACACAAGGAGTCACCCAACAAAAAACAAAAAAAAAAAAAAACAAACAGAAGCAGAAATTAAGTGCAAACGAATAACAAAAAAACAAGGGCTGGGACAATCCTTCATTTCACAATCACCCCGCCCTACCCCAGAAGCTGGCAACATACACGGGTGTGAGGCACGTCTGTGAACACAATCTCCCATCCACGAGCAAGCGCCGTGGCACCAAAGAGAAGTGGGACGTCCTCTTGAATTTGGCCAAACTGAGAGGAACTCGAGGTCAGTGAAGAAGCAAGGAAGGGACCTAAGATTTAGACTAAGGCAGAAGATCTTCTGCAGCGGCCGTCAGTGGTGGTGGGGAGCCGATTCGAAACAGCAGGAAACAAAGTGCGAGAAAGGGAGCTAAGAAGAACCATGACTTGGGTCCGTGAGAAAAGAAGGCGGAGATGCGTGTCCATTTTTTTTTTTCTCGCTTCTTGCTGCTTCCCTAGTGAGTAGTAGTGGTCGCCTCCTTTCTCATTTAACGAGGGTGCCTGCTGTCGTCATTGCCGTTTGACTCGGCCACGTCTGGACTAGAAACTCCGTTGGGCATGGCACCTTGAGAGAACCGCTGGAGCCGTCGCCGGCGTACCTCCTCGTTGGGGTCGTCTTCCCCTGGCTGCCTCAGCCCTGCCGTCACTGTCGTGCTCCCTTCCTTAGACCCTGCGGTAGGAAAATGTCAGAAGAGTAGCAAGGTATCTGTAAGCAGTTACTACAAGTACACCAAATTACATCTGCTCAAAACATCCATAATAATGGTTTTCATCCTATGACAGCTAGTATGCACATTTCCCTTCACAAGTCATTTCCCTGATAAGTCATAAAATACAACGATGTGCTAGAAGCAGCAACAATATTATTTAATACTATTTCCCAATTTCAAGCCACCAAGCTCCAACAGAAATCAATGAAAGTAGGCTTATTTTTCTGCTTGATCGTACGACAATGTTTCAGAGGTTTGCACATTGGTCTCACTACACTAAAGGAAAAAGCTATTCTCGCGGTAAGCTCATGTCCATGACATTGAAGAGCATGACACTTCAAAACATAAAATGGGGCTTTCTTCATGCAGAGAAGAAGACCAGGCTAACACCCAAACCTTCCATAAGCACTACAGGCAGCAATATACAACAAGGTTCATGTTATTTGCTGGTTAATACACTCAAAATCTAGGCTAATAAAGATGTAACACAGTTTTTTTTTTTAACATTACAATGTTAGTACAATACGCCGCGCACAAATGGATCGCTACGCCGCCTATCGGCTGTCCCACAAAAGCTACCTAGGTGGGCTGCATCTGCTGCATCTCCCCAACGGTTTCTGTATGCTTGCAAAGAGCTTGTCTCGACAACATACACAGTGTGGGATATTTACTAGCCGTGTTCGGAGGCCTTCAGTGATGTAAAGAAACACATTGCGCAAATGGTGGCTCAAGAGCTATTCTTTCAACTGGAGGCAGAACTGAAACCAAAAACGCAATTCTAGCAAGATATGCCAGAGCTACTTGGTGGAGTTGGTGGAGTAACAACATGAGGAAAGCCCCACCCCTGTATCCTTGGCTGCATAGCCACAGAAAGCTGTCCCCAAGTATAGTTTTGCTATCGTAATAAAGAAATCGGATGTGTTGCAAAGTTTTTTCCCCGCCAAGAACACAACTGCAGAATGAATTCTGTGAGCACTAGAAAAGGAATTGCTCAGACCCTGTGCCTTGGAAAGGTAAGATGAGTATAAACAAATGCTCTTGTACTGCATTCACTTGTTACGGCAAATTTTTCAAAATTTGGCTTGAATTACACATTTTCCTAGATATCACGTTTCTTTTCCTACTGCTTTTTTATAACTGGACCAAAGATTTATTGCACTGAACGTCTAAAACTTGTCCGTTGCACTTAATCTAAGTTGCACCACTACTCATTTCCTACTTCTCTGACGGAAGCATAAGAGGAGGAAGTAGCGGCAGCCAGTTTTTTACCAGGGAATCCGGTTAGCTATTTTGGGACACAATGTATCAGCATATATAATGGAACTGGAACTGGAAGTGCGCATACCTGATGCTGCCACATCCGCAGAACTTTGTGCAGAGGCAGCTGCACTCTCTGCAGAGGGCACACCACTCGCCTGGTTTGATGACGGTCGCTGCTGGTGCTGCTGCTGCGCAGGCTGCTGCTGTCCAGCCATTGTTTCTCTGTCAACACAAAGACATGAAAATGCAAAAACCAGCAGCTCATTAATCGTTCCTCTCCATGTTAGACATTCATGGGCACTGCAAAATCTTGATATTTTCAAGCCTGTCTGTTTAAAACCACAGCTAATTCGAAAAGCCAGAGCACTGGGATACCCTGCGACGAGAGATCAAAATCATGGCCAGATCTTAGAGTCCTCGGTAAAGGCCAGAACCCTACCGAATGACCAAATCCAAAAACAGGAACTAAAATGATGTTACACAAACACCGTATAGACAGAGTCATTGAGGTTCATGCAGAGACTAGAAGCTCTCACAGATTCTGGGGGGACATCAGCCAAACACAATACAAGCTCAGCACTGGTCATTGGTCATAAGCCAGGCAAGAAAACAAAGCCACACACCAGTGGTAAATCCAGGAATAGAGCAAACAATTTTTTCATTCTGAGAATAATAACCGAGCCAAAGTTGGCACATTTCATGCCATCCCATGCCTTATTCCATGTTAAGCTATAGAAATTGCCCCATTTCCTTCCAATGTGGCATCGTCAGAAAGCCTTCTTTTGCAGCTGTGGGCCTGCATTCAGGTGGATTTCATCCACAGTCATCCTTCGTCTAGTCAACTACCGCAGCAAACAGGAGCAGCCCACCTGGCCACGATGGCACTGTACTGCTGCAACTGGAGCACGGCCGCGTCCAGCAGCGTCTGAATGTTGCGCAGGCAGCGGATGCGGGCCACAACGTGCTCCCTCTCCTGACCCTCCATGGAGCTGAGCTCTTCCATGGACAGAGACTCCAAGCCCTCAGGGGGCACGGGAGGTGGCGGGGGCAGCACTGCACACCCACAAAGGCAACAGAGAGAGAGAACAAACTGAGTGGCAGCAGCAAACAGGCCATAATCTGCTGCTAACAGCAGCCAGCAAAAAGCAGGGGCTTCAAAATGCAGAGACACGTAACACTCAATTCAAGAAAGCACGAATAAGAATTTCAGGGGAGCACTTCGTTTCCCTTACGGCAGCAAAACGAAAGCCTTTTGGTCACCCTGCGGCGATAATTGGAATGCCCTACTCCACGAGAGAGAGATATACTTTCTCCCTCTCTCTTTTTTCTCTTGAGAGTAGTCTTTCTTCCTCTCTCTCTAGAGAGAAAGAAAGGGGAGGAAAAAGAGGAAAGAGGAAGAGGAGGAGAGAGTCTTTCGCTCTAGAGAGAGACCCTCTTTGCTCTCTTTCTATAAGAGTTCTTCCTCTCTCTATAGAGAGAGAGAGCATCTCATAATTGACTATCATTATCACTAACTATAACTATCGGTCATTATATACGAGAACCACTGACGATTACTGCACATCCCTATCTATGATTGACAGATGGAGCGGACACTTTCTGCGACACACTTTCTGTGGACGCCACTCATGAGCTGTTCAAATCTCTTGCTTTAAAAAGACCAGCAGGGCTTCATTTGTGGTCTGAAAAACTACCCTTTCTTCCCCTTTTTACAAGGTCTGTGCGTGCACAGTGCCCACAATGGAAGATCCCATCAGTGGCTGGCTAAGCCAACTGCTCGCACATTCAAGAAGCAAGCAACCATTTTTACTCTTCAAATACACGTTTTACGACAGGTCTCGTGAGCAATGTCCACTTTGCCACTCCTATAGCAAAGTTCAACACTGCTGACCAGAAAAAAATTTGCAGTGCTATAAACATTAACACACATTACTGCTTAGCATGCAGCGGAGCCCTAAAAACATGGCCTGCAATGCTGCGCTGCAGTAAATTACTGTGTCTCTAATGTAAGAGCAGTCCGAGCGCAGGGCTACATCTTAACAAGATAAAGTTAAGGGCCCCGTGTCACAAAAAAGCTGGTGTTGGCGTTGTGGTTGTAACGCGAAAATCAGAAGAGAAAAACAATAAACGTTTTGCGGAAACCTGAGGTGTTGAATACGATTCCTTTGCAGTGCGAAGCGAGCTCGCAACAACTCTGCCAGAACCACATTGCATCTTTCCGAACAAAGGTGGACCTAATGTATGCATTGCCTTATGACTGTCGGTTAATGTTTAGGTGCGTCATTAAAAAGAGACTAATTACAGAAAGAACATTTCCCCTTTGCTTACCTGTGGTGCGGCGCTCACTGAAAAATTTCTTCAATTGTATGGAGCTGCCGCAACAGATGGCACGAGCCACCGCCCGATCCAAACCCTTATACATCCATCCATCGCGTTGAACAGCGTCTTCCAATTTTTGCTCCCTATCTATCTGTACTACACCTGCAGCAAAACCTCTTTTGCAAGTTTTAAAGGGTATTAATCAACCCTGTGTCCTTCAGGAAAGTTAGTAAGGCCTTGGTAGCTCGCGCAGCAGACGATCCGTCGCACCAAGGGCCCAGGACATGTTCAAGGCGCAAGGTTGTTTCTTTAGGTAAGCTTAAATTATTGCGCTGTGTCCTGCGATGTGCAGTAAACCGTTGACAGGAGGTTACCAAATGTTCAAAATTTTCACACACATCACATGTAGAGCACAGAGGCCTGCTCGCTATGCCTATTTTATGTAGGAAGTAGTTTGTGTATGACACATTTAAGCGGATTCTGTGTAGACAGTTTCGATGCCACCTGTTCAAATTGTGAGGAATTCGAAAAACGCAAGTGGGATCTATTCGGTGTAGAGGTCGATATTGATGGTTCGGGTCACACCATAGAGAGCGTTGCAATCGCCATGATTCAGTTGCTACAAGTCTTGCTGCATCTCTTCGTGAGAATGGTATTGAAATTGTCCTTGTGGAATCCTTTAATCCTTTGTGGAGTCCTTGTGTCCTTTAAAACTCATCTGTGAGTGATTATGTGCGTGTGAAAGTTAACTTTTCTTAAGGACACAGGGTTGATCAATACCCTTTAAAACTCATCTGTGTGTGCTTATGTGCGTGTGAAAGTGTGCGACACCGATTCTTTTTTTTTTCTCATTTATTTCCCCTTCCCCTCCCACACTCTGTCACCCTCATCCCTCAACCCTCATCAGGAGTAGCATGCTAGGCATACCACCAGGCAGACATCTCCTGTTGCCATTAAAATATCTCTCTCTCTCTCTCTCTCTCTCTCTTTTGCAAGTGATCCAGTGAGGCAAAGTGCAGGCATCACAGCAATGCACAGGACACCACAATGCTTAATTTGCATTTCAGAAGTAAAACCACTACAACCATGGGTAAGCAAAGCCTCAGTGAAACTCTTTTCGGCAACATCGTATGCAAAGTTTCCAGACAACTGTCCCATATTTCTCGAGATCCTAGCTCTCGGGGAACAGAGCGTTCTCACCAACTTGCACACTACAAAGTTTCCAAACCCCAAAGCAGAGGAATGGCAACACTGAGAGAAGGCCTAAAATACATACGCAGCGGGAAGAAAGGAGGCAGGAAGAAGGCTGCACCGGCAGCCATTCCAGCTGCGCCGCCAGCCTCAGCCGTACTGGGCTGTTGCGGCTGTTGCTGCTGCTGCTGCTGCTGCTGCTGGCTGGAAGCACCAGGTGGACTGGGCGCACCTGCTACGCACCAAAGGAAGCAAAGCAAATGTGGCCAACCTTACTACAAAGCAGGTAGTAAGCAAGACTGCCACACAAAGCAGTGGGGCCACCCGAGGTGTTGGCCCAGAAAGTTTTGGACCAGGAAAAGCGCCATTTTGAGGCGGCTTTACACAGCGGAAAGACCCAATTTCGAGCAACTTTGTATCAGGATGGATATTCTGGACGGTGCTTGCAGTAGTACAACAATGAGTAATTCAGAAGAGTTGCTTAGGAATGGCGCTGAGTTCGGTCATGTGCAGCTATCAAAAACACACAAAAGAAGTTATACATTACAGCCACAAAACTTAATACGTTATTTGATGGTAGTTCTACCCTTGCTCGTAATAAGAGCATGTTTGTTATGATTGTTTCCCAATACACTATGATCCTGATTAACTTTAGTGAAGTCTGTGTGTGCAACAGAAACACTCAAAGCCCCAATACCTACAGCTTTTAACTACAGTCGAACCCGGATATATCGAACTCGAAGGGGATCGTGAAATAGTTTGATATATCGATAATTCGATATACAAAAATCGGCTTGTGACGGCACTTACGATGCCGAAAAACGATACCGTATTTGTTGCATAAGCAACCCACTCGCATAATGAACCCACCCTGCACTTTTGCACGAAGAATTTGAAAAAAAAAAAAAAAAAAAAAAAAAAAGCGTTAAGGCCAGCTCGCTCACATGCAAGCGATTGAGCGATCTCAGGAACGAGTGGCAGCGACAGAGCGAAAAATTTCTAACTCCCTCTCGCTGCTCGAAGCACAGCAGCAGCTCTAAACTAGGTTTTTGTGTTGCCGCGGCAGAAATCGCGAGCGTTTTCGCTTGCATGTCGATGGTGCGCCTCACTCTGTTTCGGTGGTCTCATCCACAGCTCATTGCTTGGCAGCGTGCCAAGATGCTGCGATAAGGTCGGGGTGCGTTTATCTTTTTATAGCTCCTGCGGTGGCGGGGAGCGAACTTGGCAGAGTGCCCGTGATGGCTTGATTGCACAAGCCTGGTTCGATTTATCATGCCGCGCTTGGGGCGGCCCATGATGGCTTGATTGCACAAGCCTGGTTCGATTTATCATGCCGCGCTTGGGGCGGGCGTCATGATCGCAGCAGCTGACCGCGTGCTTTCGTTGACTCATACATGCAAGGATAAACGACTCCCGCAAAAAAAAAAAGAAAAAAAAAGAAAAAAAAAAGAAAACTTGCCGCCACTTAATGTCCGAACAGCACAATGATAAGAAAGGATGACTCGCAATAAAACAACAAAGAGAGAGCTGCCGCTTTTTAACGTCCGCAGGCACCATAGCCACCTCAGCCGCTGCGCGCGCAGACAACACACGCTGGAGAAAGCGTTGACGCCTGTCTGAAAACGGGCTGAGCTGGCTTGGCGCATGCGTAGCGCGTGCTGAAGGAGAGAGATAGCTTGGCAAAAGGATGGGCACACCCACGCACATGGCTTGCAAACGTCATGTGTTGGCGCGCAGAAAACGATAACTGCAGATGCGCGCGCCTTTGGGGAATGGGCGCGGCGCTGCCCAGACCAGCCGTCGCCGAACTGTCCCCTCTCATTCCTTCCGCACGTGGCTTGAAAACGGAACGTGGAAAACGGCCAAGGGTGATGCGATCGTCTTTGGGGAAGGCACACTTTCCAGTGCGTGGTGTGGAGTTCGATATATCGAACGAGCGGTGAAATTAAGTTCGATATATGACGCGGCTTTCCTATACTTTTACATAGGATTTTCAAGGGGATATTCCGTGAGTTCGATATAACCAAAATTCGATATATCCGGGTTCGACCGTACGACTAGGCATCACTAAAAAGTCTTGACAAAAACTATAACAGCAATAATACCCTGAAAGTAAGATCTCATTAATTTCAACAACCAGGATGGCCCAGTGAGGCCCAAGCCAATGATCAGTGTAACCCTGCAGCATTTGACATTCATTAATCTGAACACAACAGTGGTCTACACACAACACAACACATGACGTGGTATGACAGGCATAACAAATGATCATCCAGACAGCCTTACTCAAACTAGAATTGTATGACCAATAGACTGCCCCTGTCTCCAAGAGTTGTCCAACCACTTAATTTTCGTTCTGCTTCTAAGAGCTTCAAGCCAGCCCTGGGTGGTGAAGGCTATCGGCCGCGCACTAGCGAGACGAATGAGCCCAGCTGTGTTCTCATCTGAACGCTGACCGGCGCATCACTGCTTTTTTTTTGTTGTTGTTGCCACTTCACCGCCTTTGTGCACTCTCCTCCTGCTTTTCCAGCATGATAATGTATGCTCAACTTTGCTTGCTCACAACACTGTGCATGCAACAAGGCATTGATGGAAGTGGGAAAAATTCTCACAGACACACAATTCTTTGAAATGCAGGTGAAAACTGCTCAGTCCTTCACTACACGAGATTACTATGATGCAAGCAGTCCTTCACACCTTTTTTTAAGGCCGTTCGGTTAATTCCAACATTTCTCCCACTCCCTTGAAGTATGAATTAACAAAATTTCACGATGCAGGGTTTTCCCACCTAGCCATGCTGAACAGCCACAAACTCTTCAATATCGCACGAAATCAAAGGCGGTAGACCCAACCACCTCAGAATGCCAGCACAGCACAGATAACTTAAGCCTGTCACAGATACCAGCTGGAGGCTGAGCACCAGGGACATGTGAATATTGAAACTTTCGAATAAGTACTGACTATGAATTTGGGAAAAAAGTACCATGTTGAGTCATACATTGAATACCTGATCAGTAGGGGGGGGGGGGGAGAACTAAAAACAAAAAAGCAAATAATGTGTCTTGTTCATTTCAGTACCCACATAATATTTGCAAACAAAATTAAACAAATTGCAGAGAAGTGTAAACCATACTGAAAAATACAGTACAAATTTCAGTACAAATTTGTACGAGTTCTTTAAGGCGAAAGCCTTTAATGGCTTATGTTGTCGTGGACAAAATGTGTCCCACTTTTGCGGCGACTCTGATAGGCCGAGACGGGATGATGTCATAGAGGTCTCGACCAATCACACAGCACCACCACAGTATGCACAAATGCGCGCCTTATATGGCCATATGTCAATCAATGATCAATAGCTAATGAATTAATTATTACTAATTGGCAATGAATTAAGCAATTCGTCATTACTAATTAATCATTCATCTAATTAATGACCAATCAATCCATTAATTATTTAATGACAAGTTAATTAATTATTTCTAATTAGTGTCGAATGCATAGCAGAATGCGGCACTCAGGCTTTCGCCTTTCACTACTTTAGTCACTACAGTCCCTCATTTTTTTTTTTTTGTACAGGAAAGATCTGCTTGAAACCCCATGAAGCTGTCATATTGTCGCTGAATATGGTAAACATGTGCTATTTCTGGCTTCAAGAGACCACAAAAGAAAAGGAAAAAGAAGCGTCTGAATTAACCAAAAGCTCAAATTATCAAATGGATATGGAAAAAAAAAATTGCCGAAAGCAGTTTCCACCACAGTAACTGTATCTGCTGTACACCCGCAAAATGGTTGTCTGCGTTTGAGATGACACTAAAGTGAAAAAAACGTTTTCCCCGTTTTGCCAAGTGCTTCGCTTTACGCACACTGGCGAAAAAGGCCCTCTTCACAAAACGGCCCGTCACGTTTTGAGCGATACTTCATCTCACAGTCCACACAGCCAAGCATTGCAGCGATACTGCAATGAATTTGAAAATTTACAATGTATTCGGTAATTTTCGAATATTCAGAAATTCCGAACGTCATTTTTCAAATATGAATCATATAACAAACATATTCGACTCATATTCAAAATTTCGAATATTCACACACCCTTAGTGAGTACTACGTGAATATGAGTGAGAGATTAGCAATGAGTATGCGGCTGAAAAACATCTCATCGGGATTACCGTGCTTACCGGCTGGTTGCGCACCCCTTTGTTGTTGCTGCTGCTGCTGCTGCTGCTGTTGATGCTGCAAAAAGTGCTGCTGCATCTGCTGAAATGGAGGAAACAACGGGAAGCCCGCCATACCCGGAGGCCCTGCAGAGAAGGCATCCACGACATGAGACATAAATGCACGAGTTACACCACGTGAAACTTCTGCTCATCTCATATCATGCTGCAAGCAATGATTTGACTTCAAAGACTACCACACCATTGAAGAACACAACACAGCTGTGTAGGCAGATGCCTACCATTGTTCATTCAAGCACAGACAAGTCTCTTTATGTCCCTGTCCTTTGATAGAGATTTGGAAAGAGCTGACTCATGTGAAATGAATCGCAAAGGACAATGCAAGGAGGCTGCCATCAAACCAAGCAGTTCAGATAATTTATGCCCAGTGTCCTTTGCAGCAAAATGCCACTGTTCCAGACTTCCAATTTGAACGAGCAAAGGAAGAGCACCACGGTAGGACTCCTGTAAACAATCACATCAATGCCATACAGTCCCAAAGCTATGAATACTCTGACTCCCACAAAGCAGTCAATTTCGTCAGCCAAAATCTTCAAGCACAGTCTCTCTAGATCACACCTACACGTCACGTTGTAAGCTATTTGCAACTGGTCACATACAAATGCATGCTGCATTTACATACTTAGGTATTTCTAGCACACACCCTTTCCACACATTTTAACCTCCATATATACTGACCCCGCATCACAGGCGGCAGCATCTAATCACAGCGGATGTTTTCAACAGGATAGCCTGCTTTTCATTGCAAGTACAGTATTCTAAAGCACCGTCAGCGCCTATGAAGAGCACGTGCCGCTATCTCAAGTGGCAACATTGGAGGAAAAGCGGTCAGCCCTAGCCAATCTATTTCATCCAACTGTCTCTGCCTAAATTCAATTCTTTCATGATGGCAAAGAGCTGGATGATTGCGACAGTGAAGCCCATTTATGCCTAGGTTCGGTCCCCCCCCCCCAAAAAAAAGAAACAAAAAAGATTTTAACAATAATGCTGCCATCTAATTTAGACTTCAAAGAGTTTGAAATATCGGTCATAAATATGCACCTGTTCACGTGAGATGCATAATGGTTTCTCAGAAATGTCTCAAGTACTCCTCAAGTGCAAATAATTGGAGTTCAAAAAAATTGACCAGCAATTGACCAGCAACTATACTAGATGGTACTACAAACGAAGCCATAGTGGAAGTGCTCGGGGTTAATTTCGACCATCTGGGGCCCATTAAAGCACACTGACATCACACACAACACCTGGGCACCCGGCATTTCACTAAACAAGTACGGCCATGTTTAACATCCTTCCTTAGGCTCAGCATCTGAGCACCCTAAACGCAAATCCACTGCAGTGTGGCTGTGTCCCTTTAATATATAAAAGGTTTTCAACTACAAGAACATTCGTTCCATATAATGCATTATTATGGCTGTGCCTGGATTCAACATTGTTGCTAATTTGTCTTGAACAGCTTCATGGGTGATCAATACTGAATGTGAAGTAGTTATTAGCCTAGTGCTCTGTCGTTTCTCTCTTTTTTTGCCTCGAGGCTTAAAGAGAGTTAAAGAAAAAAAAGGGGGTCGTTGGATAAATCACTAAAAGGTAGCTGATCGGATGAAGTTGAAGAGGGAGCGGCAATGAGGCTTGCGCGTCCCGGCAACATATGACGATGGGTGCCATTTTCTTGATCGCTTCAGTGCCGAGCAAACCCACAACAAGTAGTGAATATCTGCCCTAGTGTTCTCAGAGTGGCAGACGGGACACCCTCGGTGGGGCAGGAGTGAGGGCGACCCCAATCTGTATCCTCCAAAGCGCAACCTTCTCTGCGTGGTTAAGACCACGGGAGAGGGTCTCGCATATTCCATGCAATATCTCTGTACGCCGTTTCAAACTTGGGTGCCCTTGAAGCTGTGCCCTACTGGACACGGTGAGTGGCACAGAGGTCCAGAGAAGATATTTTGCACTCACAGTGGGGGAAGGCCTGTGGAGGAACGTTGGGCGGGACTTGGGGCGGAGCCTGGCCAGCAGGTTGGGCGCCACCTGCTGCGTTGTTGGGCGCGTTGGCATTGCCCACTGCAGGCGGGTGCCGCAGCACGTCCATGCGGCAGGTGGGGCATGTCTGCTGCCGCTGGAACCAGGAGCGCAGGCAGGCCGTGTGGAAGATGTGGCTGCAGGGAAGCCGCTTGTTGCCGCCGCCCACCATCTCCTCGCGGCAGATGATGCAAACGTTGTCGGCCGACGCCAACTCCTCGGGCGTCGCGTCTGGATAGCTGTGCAGTGCCGCCAAAGGGTAAGGAGCACCTCAGGGGACAAAAACTTCAAGCCCAGAAACCCAATGCAAACACATATACACGATGGAAGAACTGTACTCTCCTGTCACTATCCAACGGTTGTCAGTTATACCTCTGTCACATGGGCAGTTTCAATGCCCACTGAGTCTATGAAGATCGAACTCAATGGGGATCAGCCACTGCCACACAGCAATTTTCAATGACGATCGACACTGATTCAATGAAGTTCGCGAATGACCATTGGAATGCCAAGGAGCATTGAGAGGAGCCCCGCACTCGCCCTAAGGTGAAAAACAAGACATAAAACTTAGATGAAACAAAACATCTTCTGGATTAAATTATTTAGACTACATTATACAGTTCGTCAACTAGTTCTTTGCAAGTCAAAATGATAGCTGTATTGAATGTGCGGTGTTCAGATGTAAACAAGCTGACCCTGTTCTAGGGTGTCTAGCTGCTGTTCTACAGCAGTGCGGTATGCTGCAGTGTTTCGCTCATGTTCGCCCTTTATCCCACTTTGCGACAACTAAGACCAAGAAGAGCCCGATAGCAACTACGAACGCAGCGAAGACCACTGCCAAACTGCGGCAGCATCGCTGGCGCGAAATGAATGCGGCGATTGCACATCGTTCATCGTCGCTCCGCCGTTGCTTGCCTGTGGGTAGTGCCGTGCTGTGAGGTATTTCAATACCTTTCTCTGAACGAACTTCCATTTAATAATAGCATTTAGAGCAATATCCACTTCGTTTTGTCCTGTTTCAGTTCATATTTTTACTGGGTGTTATTACCCGCGGCACCATCTGTCGGATGACACACTCACTATTCAATGGTCATGAAATTTGCCATGTGGCAGTGGCACATCTCGATGACCCTCTAAATTTTCAATGGCCATTCACTCGATGGGCATTGAGATTGCCCGTGTGACAGAGGTATTACACAAGTTACACAATATATACAGACAAGAGAGACATTTAGAATGACATGGTTCGCGTTGCATCACCGTGAGCTGCTACCACGCTCTGCCGGTACCTATGTGCTGATTAGTCCCTATGCGACACATCTGTGTGTCATTGCACAATGAATATGCACGCAGCAGAGATCACACCCGAGCTGCCCAGCCTAGGGTCCATATTCAGAGTTTGCATCATTTTCAAAAAGTGTTGCTATCTCCCTCACCTTGAGTCATCTCATTCGTAGAAACACCGGAAACGGAACTGGCAGGGACATCCAGTTGCGGTGTCTCCACCAATCAAAAGACTCAAGGTCAGGGAGATTTCGCCACTTTCGATGGCGATGCAAACTCGCAATATGGAACCAGTAGTGAAGCACCCAAACCACTGAGCCACTACGGCAGGAGCAAAGCAAAGATAAGAACAACATTGCACGAAGCGAGTAGGGCTATGGAACTCTGAAGCAAATCCGGCAGCCAACATGAATGCATGTAGAAATTTGCACGGGCCGAAATTTTAAACCCGAGCACGGCCCGATTCTGGAAGAGCCTGAGCCCAGCTCAGCCCGGCCCGGCGCTCAAATTTAAGGCCCGGGCACAGCCAGTCATGCTGTAATTGCAGTTCAAGCTAAGATACAGAACGAAATAATTTCAGAACGATAAGTTTATCCAAGATCTTGAAATATTGAGTTCTCACATTTAAAAGGACAAATTTGCTGAATATATAGAGGCACAGCACATACATAGAATTAACCTACTGTGCAAAAGCGACAAGTTATGCATTGAATTGAGGAATTTGCAACGCTCCTAAATAATGGAGCCAGTAGCGCTGAAGTTTATTTTGATGCTACCACTTGTAGCTGGAATGACTAACACATTCTTTGATAGCAAAGCAAGTTTTTTGGTAAGCAGCTTGTTAGCTTGTAGCTGGAATGACTAACACATTCTTTGATAGCAAAGCAAGTTTTTTGGTAAGCAGCTTGTTAGCTTCTCCACTGTACTAGCTCCAAATCTAAACAAGGGGTTCATTTTGTGGCCAAGTGCTCGACGACCTCGCCTGGCTCAACGGGTGCCTTTCATGTGAACTTTTCGCAAAAAGAAAAAGATAAGGAAACTCTTGCACCGCAGATGCTTTGAGTTATGTCCCGCTTCAAACGAGGTTATATCGAACCAGGAGTAAGCCACAGCGGAGACGTTTGATAAGCGACAACGTGTTGCAAATCTCGAAACGGATGCCTAAACATCAGCACCGGTGTTACCCAAGCGGAGATGCGACCCTCGAAACTAAATCGCCCCCAAGCAGCCCCTCTTCTCGGTCACTGCCAGCTACCAAAAATCGATTCACGGCGAGCAGGCGGGGAGGAAAGGCGGATCAACTGAAGCCCCTCATGGGGAGGACGTGGGAAAATGCTGTGCATTCTAGACGCCTACAGCACTATGGCCGTATTTGCGCTTTCCCAAAAGTTTTATGTGCTCGTGGTCGGGGTGCCAAGCCCTTTCCCAGCCCGAGACAAATATACCTTGGCCCGAGCCTAGCCCAAGACCAAGGTAGAGGGCTTTCGAGCGACCTGAGCTCGTGCACAGCTCTAATGCAATGATTTACTCACAGGGTGTTCATGTTCCTGATCGCTCGTCGTGACATGATCACGTCGTTGAAGGCCTTCTTGAAAGCCCTGAAGAGGAGGAACAAGCACAGTGTTAGAGCTCTCGCCCTTTTGTTAATAATAGAATTAGCTAGACAGCCCTCTCACAAATGCACGCGGTCAGAGTTCAGATATTTTTTCACGCAAATACGAAGGCATTAGCTAGACAGCCCTCTCACAAATGCATGCGGTCAGAGTTCAGATATTTTTTCACGCAAACACGAACACGAAACAACAAATGCAACAAATCCACAAAAATAGTGCAAATGTCACCTGCTAGAAACAACAATTGTATGATGTATTTAATCAGAATGCACACGTGTTAAGACTGCAATAAGATATTGAATTCATAAGGCAGTAAGATAAAGGCGATTGCTTACCTCATGCTTAAATACATGGGACGGATCGCAAATAACGGGAATGTATGAATTTTTATCATGATTGCCATGAATGCCAGGTACAGCACCACCTTGATGAAACCTAAAATACGAGAAAGACCGGAAGGAAGAAAAATGCTTTATCTTTTTCAGCTCCTGTCCATTTCTTCTTGACCCCCAGAAGCACCCTAGCACTATCTGCATGCACTTCATATCCGGAAAGCCCAATACGAGCTGGTAAGAGCTCAAGGTGATAAGGAGGAGTCTCAACTCTGTTCAATTTCTCCAAAGTAGAGAGCCCTCCACACCTCAAATTAGGTCACAAAGCAAGACTTACAATACAAACAAGTGCAAAAATATAATATAAAGTAAAACTAAACATTACCATCACATAGGAAAAAAGCAGGTAATGTCCAGAAAAAAAGCAGCATGGACAATATTTTTGACAACGGGTACAGGCAATCCTTCGGTTTAGCGGAAAAAATTTTGACAAGCACAAATTTCCCTGCCATAGCCATAGCTAGACAAATGTAAAGGTTTTACTATGAAGATTTGTCACCTTGTCGAGACAGGCACTAGGCCCCGGTCCCGTTTTCATTAACGCCTCTCCCTCTACAGACCCAAGAAAAGGCGTGCACATGTCACTCACTGATGATGAGCTCGGTGTAGAGCAAGTAAACGGCCTTATTCTCCCACGGATTTTCACTATGCAGGTCCATCGTGTGCAGGAAGTACTTGACATAAATGTTGGCCACTATGCTCAGCAGGATGGCATACTGCAACAGAAAGGCCACAAAAGGCTCACTTAGGAAACTTTCGATAGCATTATTCAGGCGTGCAGATCCTTCCCAGCAGAGGAAGAATTATTAAACCACGAAGTCACACCCCTGATTTCCCCGCAGCCAAGCCTATTGGGTCTGCCTGCTTACGAAACCTAGCTGGTAGGACAAATTTCTGTGGCTATGCGCTATAACCCACGAGCATGCTGCCCTCATCTACTTGAACACAAGATGTAGAGCAACACCTGAAAGCTACACAGCTTTCTCAAGAAGTCTTTAAAATACACTGAACAAAGAGTTATTTTTCAATGACTACACCAGGTGGCAGCACAGGGAACTGGATGATGCAATGCCATCAAATATTACATCAGCAGGCACCACTGCTTTCATTACTGATCCTTACATCCCAATTTGAATAGGCTGATCCCAGAACTTCTATAACCAGTGCAAGTTTTTCACAACACAAGGAAAGCTTAAAATAACTGATTGTATGCTTTCGCTTCCACTTTTCTGTTTGCTTTATGTTTGCAACTACCCCCCCTACGATAATGCCCAATGTGCACTGTAGGTATTTGTAATAAATAAATAAATAAAGCATAAATGGGCACACTACATTTCCTGCCAATATAACTCAACACAGGCTACCTTAACATCTCAGTGTAAAAAGAGAAAAAACAGGAACTAATCAAGCGCAAGTGTGAAGCAGAGTCTTCAGTGATGCACCTGCACCAAGAGGCGGCTTCAAAGACTAATTTATGCAGCACAACAAAGCTCACCTCGAAGCCAAAGACCACCTGGACAGACGCCCCTTTAGTGAGAGTAGTGTGGTATGCATGAGCAACAAATGCATAGTCCAGGAAACCCAGGAGCAAGAGCAATGCTGCCAAAGGAGTGGTAGGGAAAACAAAAAAATCAGGCACAGTACTTTCTAAATAAAGACAAAGGCAAGGAGACACAGTAATTTAAGGAAGCATGTGAAACATCCAGATACACTTAACAGCAGTCTGTGCCCCGCCCCCTTGACAGCTGCTTCTATGGGTTCGCTTGGACTGAAAAATTTTTCATAGGCCAGTACTGTGTACTTTATAAAAGCAGTAATTGCATGAGACACAGTTCCTTGACAATGCATTGCACAACAATAATGCCATCTTTTACTGCTGCCATTGGTGCATCTGCACAAAGCAATGAAATTCGGCAACAGAGCAACACGCCACACCATCGAGGAAGTATAATTATGCCAGTGCCCCATTTTAAGACTAAACAACAGTCAGTACGAGAAAAGCACTGATGGGAATTCTGGTAATTCACTGCATTTTGAAGAGAGACAATGCAGTCTGCGATGCAGACACTCGCAAAAAGCGACTCCCGCTCCTATTGATAATAACAGAGTTAATACTACAAAGACTAGAGCGAAAGCAGCGGCGGCACTCCCATGTAAACTCTCTCCACTCCTTTGCTAATCGTGTTCGCAGCCATGATGGTACTTCTCGCATGCTACAGTTGCGTACAGCAATGCCCTCTAGTTCTAGATACAGCAGACGAAACAATACGAAACTATCGCAAGGATGCTTTTATCAGCCTTTATATCACTTAAATTTTACAACTGTAAAAAAATAAAATGTGAAACATTTTTTTATAAACTTTAATGCATTATAGATCTACTTTTTAGAGTTTTTTGTGCCAGTAAAGCAAAAATAATGAGAGTACCATCAAGCATTACACGAGTATAGCACAACCTCCTCGCCGTGCTTTGCCCCCTTGGATAATAATGAGCAATATCTAACCCCAATACCCATTTGTGTACTTTATGGTCCTAGTAAACTTTCGCTGAACTGTCTCAATGCTGTTCACGATGAATAAGAGGGCGCAAACGGAACGTAGACCCAGAAAAGGAGACAACAGGACAAAAGCCTTTTCTGCCTACGCTCTGTGTCTACATTCTGAGTTTCTGCCTTTTCTGTGTCTACATTCCGTTTGCACTCTTATTCATCATGAACAGCCTTCAACTAGACCAACTTTCCATTCTGTCTCAATGCTCTCACAAGCCTAGCTAAGATGAAGCAAGCATCTGCAGGTTGTTCACTGAAACCACGCCAGGAAAACAAACTTCACCCACAAAAAACCCAGAATAGAAGTTACCTATCCGCAAAGCCATCTGTGATTAGCCAACTATCCAGCTGTTTTTGGGCAATGAGCAAAATTTTTTACAAACCCAGAACTTAAGCGACGTGATGAGCAGCAGTATTTTAGAGGCTCTCAGTTCGAGTGCTAATAATCAGCAAGCGCTCGTTGAAAACAGCATGCACCAAGAGCGTCAAACTTCAGCAGCAAGCTTTCAATGAAGTATTAAAGTCTGTAACCGTGTGTTCCAATTGCAAATTTCAAAAGATGTTCAGCCAAGGTTAACAATATCGCCTGCTAACATGTTTATGACAACATACTCTCAAGGATTGAAGGAAGTGCCACGAAACCACGTCTCTGTTGCCCAAGTTCAGAATAGACATTTCTCGTGAGGACTTACCAACAACTCGTACATGGAAGAGATAGGATATGACAGGGCTTCTCTCCATCTGAAAGAAAAACTCATCGTTAAGGCTCAGGCGCTGAAGGCCCCTTAATACCATCTCTTCTCTAATCTTAATGCATCTCTTCCCTAATGCCATCTCTTCCCTAAAATACTATGTGTTTTGCAACAAATACTTTAGATAGACTCAAAAGTGGCACTTGGGGACTCACGTAATCAACTCTGTCCTCAGCCAACCAGTGGAAACACTTTAGGAAGAGCAGGAGTGTAAACAGGGCCACAAATTTAGGGCTGAAGTCATCTCTGAAGACGGTGAACGCCAAACACGTTTCCGTAACGGCGTACCACGACCTTTCAATGAGATGCTGGAATAGAAAATACAACTTACTTAAGCACATTCTCCAAAACAGTGCCAAGAACATGACGTTACTAATACTTGCCTCCATCTCGGCTGCTCGCAGCTGTCCGAAGAACACTTTTCGCATTAACTTCCCCATGAGAATCACAAACACAAATGCCTGGAGATATATGATCTGAAAGCGCAGCAGAAACACGAGACCTCATGAACAGGATTGCATGCAAAAATGATTCCTTCTCAAGAAGAATACTGAAGTTCTCGGTTGCACTCAGCCATCTACCTGTACTCGTTCAAGTAGTGAAGTTACCCTTCACTACTGCAAAAAAAAGACCACCCCACTCATCATAATTATGGGTGTCCTGCCAGTGCATTGTTAACATATAATAAACAGACAACCATAAGAGAACCATATCAAGCCATTATAACATACAAAGCAAGAAATAAGTATGAAGCTGACCCTAATAGCAAACGCCACTCATCATTACATGCTAGAAGCCTTGTGGTATTTAGTGCATGCTTAACAAGAAACACTCGTACAATACTTCACTACGTCACGTACATTATGACAAGAACGCGTTCAGCAGTTGCAAAGACGCTACACTATCATGGCAGAGATAAGAAAACAGAAAGAGGCGTGTACACGACTGTTAAAGTTAGAGAAACAAGGGATGTCGTAGTGACTACAAATTATTTAAATGACACGCCAGCGATAGCAGACGCGGGCCGATCAATTGACGTCTGACATGCAAAGATCCAAATGTCATCGATCGTCAAGGTCCCGGAGCTCCTGACGCAGTTTTCTACAGCCATGTCCTCTACGCGTTTCAGCAACAGGTATTCCGCAAAACGTTTCTGCTCTTCGAAAATACCTTGTCATCAAAGCAACGAAACATTCCAGCAGACGTCACGGTACCGGCCTACAGCTGACCTATTTGTCTTCTCTGGAACGAACACAATTTCTTGAAGATGCGCAGAACAACGATCGACTCCTTCCGCTAGCGTTTAACACCTACAAGCACGAATTTAACAGCATTTTCCTTGCCACTTAGCAACAGAAATGCGCTCTATGCAGATTTAGTCAAGTGTACATTTCATCAACATGCATATCGCGTCACGGGCGTCTTAATCAACAAACCAATGCACTGCATACAACAGCTGGCGACGAAATCCGCGGATTCGATAAAGCGCCATCAAGTATGTACGCCAGAATCCACTGCAATTGACCTGTCATGCAATTCTGAAGCAAAAAAATTGTTTTCGAATGCCAACCTGTTGGCTTTCAAGGCACAGACAGCTGGGCAAAACATTTCTGCAAAGGCTTACGTAGATCAACACAACTCACCGCCATGCTGGGATTTGACTTCGTTAAATAGACCACAGAGGGGTAAAACTGTTTCTTCTGGTAATAAGCATTACCAATTACTGCGGTAGTGAGGACTACACTACCCAGAGTTAATAGGAATGCCCGCATTTTGCCGTTTAGACGTGATGAGCTGCGGATCCCAAAATTACATGATTTTTACGTCTGCTGGCAGTTTTCACTCCGCTACGCTAGATGGCCCGGGACCAACAAAACGTAACAAAAAGCTTGGAGCGACGGCTGGTGTTACAACTCGTGTCCTTTGGGGATTGGACGTCTTTATTGAGCTTAGCGCTGAAAACAGTGCACTTTAGTGCGTGTACAAGCGCGTAGTTGGTCGAATTTAGTGCATAATGTAACGACGCAGGAATCAGCGTCTTTGATCGAACATCAACGTGTTTTCAGAACCCTCTGGGTGCATCCTTTTATTTGGCGTTGTCTAAAATTGTACTACTATTACGAAAACATTATAGTTATGGTTAGGAAAAATATTGTGTTGACAATGTGCTACAGTGCTACCATCAAATCCATAAAGTTTTCTGTTTTGCAAAGCCAAGACGTTTACTTTATTTTGGTAGTTTCTAATTAATAATGTAATAACTTTTATTGCAATTTATTGTATAAGCACGTTAACTACAAAAGATAGCATCAATATTTTTGCTTTTTCTTTTGTCAGTGACTGAATATCAAGCCAACTCAAGCCAAAACTGTTTGTAGCTTGTTGAATCATAGAGAAAGAGATTGGTAAAGAGCGGACACTCCCATAGGGCCCAGCGGCCCATTTGACTGTAGTGCACCAAGCGGCCGGCGGCAACTACTTCCGGTCTTGCTGAAAGGCGCGTTATTTGAATGCTAGCATGCGCTGCGCCCTTCCCTGCCCCTTTTGGCGCATTATTTTGGTTTTACACGGTCTGCTAGTGTTTCTGTTTATGTTCAGCATGTATAACAACATGAGAAATAGGCCCCCAGTTCTATAAATTGGCCATCAACGCAGCTGCGTTACAGCCTTTGCAAAACAGTATTGCAGAAAAGACGCCAAGTCCTTTGTGAAATGATTTATTTTGCTGCATATAAAACACACAAGAGACGCAACAGATGTAGACGGATGCATTGACAAAACTTGGCACAGATTAGGCGATGTGCACAGTGCAGAAAAATAAAAATACACAAGGCGAGAAACAGCACTTAGGTAGAGACAAAAAATAGCATAACGTTGATTTCCAAATTATGGCAAATGATATGTAACAAAACAGGCATTATACATAAACTACAAAGTCTAAGTCGCGGCTACCTTAGCAAGGGTAACTTGTATTGTTCAGGGCAGAGAGAAGTACCAGAAGTACTGACGCTTGGGGGAAGGCCACTCCGTTCACTCGTCGCATCTGCCGCGCTTCGGCTGCAGTCCGTGGGTCCATTCAGTGCTGTTGGAAAAGGAATGAACATGATGCAGAAGGTTGCAATGAAATGTAAGGCCACTGCACCGCGCACACAACTGTGCATGTGGGTGCGTACTGAAGACTTGGTGAGCAGCAGTTATGGTCCAGAACAGAAAAGCTGTGATTCGTAAAATTGATACAAAAGCTACTGTTGCAACGTAGAGGTCAGGAAATGCAGGCTAACCGAACCTATCTGAAAATGCATTTCTACAGTGAGTGAAATAACAGCCACTAAACTAACAACATTCCTCAAGAGCACTGAACAGCTGAAGCAATGAAGCTTGCTGCATAATAAAACATTTCTCACTTTAAAGTTGTCCCGTTACATGCAACGCGACACCACGCAGAACTAGCCGTTCGCAAAACCGCGGCCGGCGGGCACGCCATGTTGGCTTGCCCTTTATACGCGACTTTGTGAAGCGCAGACCACCGTGATGAGCTAAACTGCCCGAAATGCCTCGCAGTTTGACAAGAACGAAACGTTTCACACCTTGCGGTTGCCCTGTTAAACGCGACACCACGCAAAACTAGCCGTTCGCAAAATCGCCATGTCACGTCACCGCGGCGGTCTGCACGCCTTGTCATGTCTGTTAGCTTGGCCTTCACGTTCGACTTTGTGAAGCGCAGTCGCCGGCGTACTGAGCTAAACGGCCTGTAATACTACACAGTTTGACAAGAAAGTCAACGATGAAACGTTTCTCACTTTACCGTTGCTCTGCTAAACGCAACACTTAGCAAAACTAGCCGTTCGGCAAACTGCGTCAGCATGGCCGCACCGGCCGGTGAACACGCCATTTCGGCGCAACGGCCTGCCTTGGTGCCTTCACATGCCACTTTGTCAAGCGTGACGAGCTAAACTGTTCGAAATGAAGCTGTTTCCCGGGAACACAACATATTACACCTTGCCGTGGTTGGGAACCGCCAGAGTTACGGCGTAACGAACTGCGCCTGAACAGCCGGCGCGCCTGTTCACGAGCTGCGAAACTTATTGGCACCGGCCGGCATGGTCAGCGTAAACTGCTTGAAATGCAGCGTAGTTAAGCAAAAAACGTTGCTCACCTTGCCGTCGTTCCAAACCGCTGTCGTTCCGCGCAGCAGCCCACAAGAGGTCTGTGCCGCACAAGCGCGAGGCACGAGCACACAACCGCACCCTTCGACAACTTCTTGTCGTCTGCTAGTGCTCCGGCGGGCTACCGTTGCAGCCGGTGCCGTCGCGCGCGCGTCCGCTCATGCGCACGTTGGTGCCGCCATCCATCAATCGGCGGCAGCGCAAAAAGTCGCGCGTCATTTCCTGGGGCCAGTTTTCGCCGAGTGACCGCTCTTTACCAATCTCTTTCTCTATGGTTGAATAGCCTTGGAATAGTTTCATGCTTATGTCGACGTCCGAATCCCGCTTATTTTTTCTACGGGAGTTCAGCCGTGGTATTAAATATACCTTGGTATTATTTTAGCCATGTGCTCCAGGCGCGTACATTGCAATGTGACACGGGTGCACGCTTGTGGTCAGAAGTAAGCTTGCCGAAGCCGCATATCTTCGTCTGTCGACGTCCGAACTCCAGTGAAAATCTGTTAATCCGCTGGTCCGTGCCGCTGTCCCGATTTACCGGTGCATCCGACCGGTTTGTTTAGAGGAACTGAATCGTTACATTGCCTTCGGGAAGCCGACATACAGCAATGTTGCGGCGCCTGCCCAAAGTGCTGGGTCTGACTGCCAAAGCGAAAAACAATAACCCGTTGCTGCGAAGTACCCGCTACGTGAGCAGCGACTGGGAGCGCAAGAAACAGAAGGCGCGGCGGGTCGTCAACAACAGCGATGACTACGTGGCCATCGATTCAAGACCTAACTTGCTGGAGAAAGCGGGGTCCATGTTCAAGGGACTTGGCGTTGATTTTGTGTCCGGTATGCAAAAGATTCCCACCTACTTCACCAAAGGTGCTGCCTTCGAGCGCAAGCTGTACAGAGAGAAGATGAGTCGGCTCATGAGCCAGAAGTACGTAACACAGAAGTTGCCACAGACTTGTGCCGTGGAGGTTCGTTCTCGAGGTTACCAGAAATACCTGGCATCTGTCAGGATAGTGTGCAGCTAAAAGAACGGCTAAGGCGGTACTTTGGTCGTTTGCCCGAATACTGACGCAATTGTACTGGTCGGATGAGCTCTGTATGCATGTTTGCTACATAAGTACTTTCACCCCTTAGGGAGCAGAAAGATAGCCCCGCCTAATAGACGCATTTGCCCCTTATACACTGGCAATCTGCTTTATTACGGCTTGTCAATGTTCTAGACTTTATAAACTGCAACATCTAAATGTACCTCACACTGCCTTGTCTACCTGTGTCTCACTTCATCCCACCAATGACCTCCTCATGCACGATTGGGCCTAATTTATAATGTAAAGAGCCCATAGAAAACCAAGGTCTATTTTCAAGCTTGTCGAGCTCTCCACTTGCATTCGTCTAGGATACTTAAAAATGCGCTAAACAACACGTTAATGAACCCATTTCAGGTTCATTCCAGAGCGCCATGGCATCCTTGGCCCAGATCTGGCAGCCGCATCGTTCCTCGTCTTCCGTGGAGCGCTCGTTAAGTTCCACGGCAATGACAAGTGGTTCAAGCGCACTAAGGACGGTGACACAGGCCTTCCGGGGAAGCGACAACCTGGCTGGGTCCTTGAAGCCATTGACGCCTCTGACACTGAGATTTACTACGAAGGCCTCGACAACCTCAGTAAGTGAGAAAATTTTGGAATGAAGTTGATAAGAGTGCTCTGTTAAGCTTCCATTTAGATGTTGCTATGGCAGTATGCTGCCACAGTGAGCATAGTGTGCTGTGGTAAGAACTTCGTGTTCATTGCCCCGAGTCCCCGCAGGGGGCATCTGTTAAAGCAGATGTTAGCATGCACTGTGCGGCGTCACGAACCCTGAACACCCATGCTTAGCCACGCGTGGCATCGCCGTGTCTGGAGAGGATGGGATCCTGGTGGTTGAGCCGATGCCAAGTGTTTGGACTTTTAAGGCCCCTCGGCAGACCTCTAAGGCCCATCTTTCACTTTCCTATCTTCTTTCTTACAACTGTCCTGTTTTCTCCTAGCTTCTTCACTTCTTCCAAGTGGCGAGGGTTAACCTTGTGTGGCTAACTACCGTGGGTTACGCCATGCTGGGTTATAGTTATGGTATACGGCTGGCATGGGCAGGACTTGTATGCCATTTCCTGTCCAGTCCCCTCGTTTGGCTCCGTGGTGAGTGGCCAGCACTGCAGCCGAACAGTATACATTTTTTACGACTTCTTCTTCCAAACCAGCTGATCGCCCTTTCAAAAAACGGCAGACCAAAAGTACTGCAGAGTTTTTTTCAAAAATTGAGTGAGTGTTTTCTAAAGTACCATGTCCTTTATAGTGACATCAATGAAAATAACCAGCCAGACTATTGTCCCCATTCCTAGTGTCCAAATCTCTGACAGACGCCCTGGGTTCAGGCTACAAAAATAACCAAGCTGCTAGTGGTGACTTGCAAACCTTGCCTCTACTGAGGACAGACCAGTCTCCATAACAGCCCACAGATCCTTAAACACAACCCATGGTGTAATATCTGAAAGGGATTTTCTAAACTCACTGAGCAAGAAATGCAAGAAGGGTTCACTGACCAAAAAGTAATAAATGTTCAGAGAATCAAGATCCGAAAAGATAATAAGGGAATACCCACTAAACACCTGGTCCCGACACTCAGCTCAAGTAGTACATTACCTGAATCAATTGAAGTCTAATAGATGAAGATCCAAGTACACACTTACATTCCTAACCCCCCGCAGATGTTTTAATTGTCGGAAGTATGGTCATGGTTCACTGAGTTGCCACGGACACAAAACTTATGCTAAATATGCCCCGAGGGATCATTCATTGGATAGCTGTGTTTCTGAACCACGCGGAGCAGCCACGAACATCCAGCGCCTCTGAGCAGGCGATGAACACAAGCCCTTGTTACCTTTAAAAATGACAGCACAAGTCCGACAGAGCAAGCGTATAAAGCACACTTGGCGCCCCCCGTAGAGGATTAAGGTGCCCCTCCTTCAACTGTGCATACACCTATGGTAACTATGAAAAAAAAAAGCATCCTAGAAGCATGGAATCATTAAGTTAGCTGTGTTTTTATAGTGTGCATGTTTTTTCGGTTTACAATTAATGCGGAGATCGGAAATTAATTTCACAGCGGTGGCTCAGTGGCTTTTAATGGAGGTGAAATACCAAAGTGCCCATGTATGTGTCAGCACACCTTAAAGAACCCTAGCTGGTCTAAATTAGGTTGAAACCATCAATTGCAGTGTCTCTCGAAGCTCATGTGTCGCGTCGGTAGGTTAAACCCAGCCAGAAAAAGGTTCTTTTCTTTTGCTGACATGGGAAGTTATAAGCAAGTGAGCCGATTCAATTGTACGTGCACTGATCTTATGGTTATGATGAACAGACATTTTATTGCAAAAGCAATACTACGCCAGGTTTGAGCCCGTCGCGTAGTCCGTGGTCGCAGTCACGAATGACCCTGAACAGCCGCGAAGGACACTTGGTCACCCGCAGCTAATGCTTTTGCTCCATATTCGGTTCAGCAGGGGCTGGGCATAAATATTTAATAGAAATAACATGGTGGTCACTGTTTCTTGCAGTCGTGACATATATATAAATGCCATCTGCTTTGAAATTCGGAGCTCATAAAGATAATAATGCTGTTTTGTGTTACGTGAAACAGTAAGCTATTGGTCAAGTCTCACTCGAATTTTGTTTAATGTAGTCAGTGTGATGCTATAAGACAAACTTTTGCACAGTTGTAGTCACAGAAAGTTAGAACAAGCAGTGATGAAATTAGGCAATCTAACAGGTGGCTGGTGTGTTAACCAATGTGCTCAGAACTTCTGATAACCATCATGACCATTCCTAAGTGCACAATGTTACTAATCCGTTGCGTTGAAGTAGTGTGTAGTCCTTACTAAGCCTAACCACCATTTAGACACTTCAGCCAAGTGTGGAAGTGCTGGCATCCAATACTTCCGTTGCATTGAGCCATAATAGCTTCTTTTCTGTATAGAAGTGCCTTAGCTCGTTCACTGACTATTTTGTTTTCTCCTCGTATCCCCAGCTTGCCTTGAAGGTCTGAAATCTCTGAAGCTGGCTGGGAATCCGAATATTGATGACTGGTTCCTAGACAGGTTGAGCCAGTTCAGAGAAACCCTGGAGCACTTGGATCTGTCAGGCTGCCCCCAGATCACGGAGCACGGGTTGGCCGCACTCTACAGGTTGAGGTAAGCCTCCACGGGAAAGGGAGGATTAGAGTTTGGAGTTGTAAAAGCTAAATATTAAGCTTCTGGTTCCTGTTACCTTGTTTGGCACTTCGGACACATTTTACTCAGGATGCATTACTTATGAGGCTTCACCACATTCTACCTCACCTGCATCGCAGGCCATCAATAAGATTGGGTAGAGTGCTGAATTCTTACTGCTCAGTAGATGTGTGTTGTCATCATCATTCCTTTGATATGACTGGTCTGTCAGTTGCAACAATTAGACTAACCTTATTACATGGTGCTACGTTTACGAAATTTAAACCTATGGTGAGCCTGCACTAAAAATCAGTGGACTTCGGACTACGTTTTGTTGTCTGTGCCATGTGTAGTAAAATGAATCTTCGGGCCGCAGCGGTGTCTGTATATGCTCATCTGTGCATTACCGTGCAATCAGACACCATGTTAACCCTCTTAACATCACACAGGCACGTCAATCAAGATAAAGACAAAGCATTTGACTTTGCGCAAGCATCCGCAAGCAGCGTCAATGTTTAGCTAAAGTTTTTGCTGGCCGCTGGTGACAGCCAAGTCAGTTTTTAATTTTAGCGCGACAGCATTAAAAGTCCCGTGCTCCAGAAAATGCAGCGTCAACGCTCCGAGCGAATTTATGTCAGGTTGTCGCTCATAGACTGGTAGCTTAGGGCTGAATACTTGCACAAGTTAAGGGATTAGTAAATAAGTGAGCAGAAACTATGTGAATGCAAACGAGGAGCCTCATGGGAAGCCGCAGACGGGAGTCAACGCTATTACATTATGCCCTCAAAGGCGGGCCTCAAGTTTCTCTCATAATTTTATTTTAAACCACATTTATGCTCACTGCTGTGGCACAATCACCTCAGAACGCGAAATCGAAACCTCATGTGTCTTTCGCCATGCAGCCATACACACTTGCAGTGGTGTCACTTTGTGGTATGCGTATTCCGTGGCCTCCGCTGTCTTATCTGGCCTGCTTTGCTTGCTCCTCTCGCTCTCCAGGTCATGCGAGATTATGTGGATTGTGGATGTGGCCACATAACCTGCACCGTAGCATGGTTTCTTTGGCTTCACTCGTCAGCATGGCCATAACTTGTTTCAACACAGCGTCAGGTGTAGCACGCTTTCAGAACATTTTTTTTTTTATGTAAATATGGTTGCCACTGACAGCCAGCTATACATCTTTAATTTAAAGCCAGGCACATAACTATGTTAATATTAAATTTCGGGTAACCTACCATTGCTTGGTACTATTTGTATCGAGCAAGGTGCACAGCAGAAAGCTCACATTATGTGTAGAAAAGCCTGCATTTAAAAATTACAATGATGCTTCACTGAATCAGCCTGAACAAGAGTGTGCATGCATATAACACAAAGACAGGTCTCATGTCGGCACTGTGCCGATTCAGAAATTTAAAAAACTTAGCTTTACTTCCATCTGGATAGCATATAGTTGCACAGTAATTGTTGCCTATAAAAGCAAATAATTAACCAGATTTCACTGCCTATGTTTTGATTGCTACCTAATGTCTGCCTCGCAGCAGTCTACCTGCAGAAGTAGTCTGCCGCCGCATTTGGAAAGCACTGCAGTTACCAACCGCAACTGGAAGTGTTCTGTAGCAAGTGCCCTCGGGTACGACGAACTGATGTTGAATGCTGCTACTGCATGCAGGAAGCTCAAGACCATAACGCTGGCCCACCTCTCCCACATCCAACACATCAAGTTGGTCGCCTTGATGCTGGAGGAGGCCATTCCTGGTTGCAGAGTGCTCGGCGTCAACTACTACGAGACCGATGCGCCCTCCGAGCAGACAGAAGAACCATCGTCTAGAGAGCCTGAACAGCAGGAATCAGGAGACTGGCGAACCAAACAATTTGCACCTACAGACAAGATGGAAGATGACTCTGAACTCGGGAAGAGACGCGCAAATTTGTAGAAAAGTGTAATATACTTATATAGGTTTCAAGCAACACTGTGAATATTAGATTCTTACGAATTGAAAATAAAATGTTCCCTCAATTGAATCTGTTGTAGTACTAAGTTTGTATATTTAAGCTCAACTGTAGACAGTTAATAAACCTTCTTGCAAGGTCATTGTTTGCAGCAAGTCTGCATCTCTGACACTGTCTTAACACAACGAGCAGCATGGCAAAAAGCTTTTCAAGGACATAAAAGTGACAGCACCTGGGCCAAGCATTTGTAACTTTGGCTCTGGACTAACATAAGGTCACTGTATTTGCATTAGTGTGTTGAGAAATAGGCTGATAAGAGAATGGAGGGCTATAAATCAACCATTAAATGTGGTTCATGACCTCAAGTTATTCAGAGCGAGGTTTGTTCACCTAAATGAAAGGTCTAAGCATAAGGGATGCAATCAAATTACACCGGCTAAACAAAGGCAGTCTGATAATTGGTAATGTAATCTTTTTTTCTAAAAACGGGGTCTGAATGCTCCTGGACACCTGCTTTCTGTAGATGTAACCCAACTTTATGCCCCATGCCATTTTATCTGCAAAATAATTTTGTTCAGCTGGAGGAAACGAGTGACTTGGCGCATGGAGTGCGGTAATGAGCGTTACAATCTGAACACACGACGTGCGGGATGAAATTTTATTAACTTAAGATTAATAATCGACAACTGGCCTTATATCATTTTCTGCCTAAAGTTTTTCGGGTGGGCAAAGTTAAGTGAAATTGTCTGGCAAGTTGATGGTAAAGTGACAAAAGCATAGCACAGAGATGCAGAATAAGAATGAATGAGAAGTACTACTCATTTGGTCCACTTCCATATTAGGCCTCTGTGCCATTTACAGAGCTTGAAGCCCATACCAACCACACCCCTATGTAAATCTTTGGGGCAGGATTTTGAAAGTAATGCAATGTAGGACTAAAAAAAAATCCTAGCTGCACACACTAACTAGCTCATCAGGTTAGGTGGTGCTTGTAAAGAACAGCATGCCGACACTTTGCATCAAATCTTTACAGTTGCGCAAGCAGGCATTGGCAGGTACCTTCCATTATCTAATACATGATGGATTCATAAACTATTTGTTTTTCCACGTATCTGTCGCGCCTGGCTCTGTATATTTTGTGTGCATGACGAGCGTCCTGAAACCTTTACACAATTTGCAGCAAGGATCACACAACACAGAATCACGTGAGCTTTGCTGACAAGTTTTGGCAGCTGTGCATCTTCTATACAACCAAATTGTGGGTGCTCAGGTGATCATTTCACCTTGATGGCCATGCTGCATTTGTTTGTGCTAGGCAAGCGTTCATTTACGAGTGATTATGCCCACAAGCTATCACTTTGACATGAACTAAATCACTACCCTGTTCAAGCATTTTCTGAGCTGAAGCAAATACATATTCCACAGCGAAGCGAACATTTGAAGAAATAAAAATTTGCTTGAAGAAAGAAAGAGTGCCACCACGCCAACATTACACATTTTACAAATCCCAATCTGGAGAAGGGAAATTTGCGGATGAAATCTCAAGCTATTTGAAAACTGCATTTGACAGTCAAATTTCTAGTTGGTACAAATTGGTTCAACTTCTTGCAGACATTATTTTAAAATGAATTTCAAGCCAAAACTGTCCTCTAATAACTATGTGCCATCATCTGTTGGCTGAACAAAAATTAGCACTAGATGAGCCCACCTCATTGCAAAATGGACACGAGAGTGCCATCAAACACACAAGCTGTATTCATCAGGAGCCAGAAATGACAGTTTGCTTTCGATCAGCCTGACTCGCCTAAGTCGACTAAGGGATTAAGGAACAAGTGGCCACCTGATATTGAAGACTTCTTTTTTAAACCAGGTTTAGTTTGACTATTTAAGATATCTACTGTCATACGTTTACGGGAGAAATCTAGAATGACAAGGTTTTTCTCTCAAGCGGACCGGATGTTGATCTAATCACACCCATGCTAAACATCAGTTTACTGTGGTTGCAGGTTTCTTAATCTTCAATGCTAGTTGGCAAACAGTTAGTTGCAGTGAAGTAGTAAATGCACTTCTGGTCATGCACAGGTGAAGGCAAAAAACATCTCCAGTTTAGTTTCTTGTCTTTACACGTTTAACCATCTTGTTTATTGAGCTTCTTCCTCTTTTTGCTCTTGGCAACAGCTGCTGTGCGGCTCCTCTTCGCAGAAACTTTCTTAACCGCAGCATCGGCCATCTCGTCGACTTCCTCCATGTCTTCCCAAAGTTCATCATCAGCCACGATCTCTCCCTTGCCTTTCTTTTCACCCTCGTCTTCAAGGTCGAAGTCCGTGCGGATAAGCAAACAGTTGAGCCTTGACTTTAGGTACATCTGCAGAACCGAAACAAGAAAAAAGCATGTAGTGATGCCACCCTCGTATCTAATGCGGCAAACTGTGCCAAATCAGAAAATCACCGCCATCCCAATGAAAACTGAAAAATTGTGCCAAACTCGCTGTTTTCATGTTCGGCTGCGCCATGGACCGCTATTCAGGGAAAGGTAACCTAGGTTGTCACAACTTTTTCAAAATGCTAAAATCCATGAGGCCCTTTTATAAAGAACATGACTCCCTCGTGGCAATGATGACCTGCGTGGGGCAGCTTTTGAGCCATAAGCACAAGCCATCACCAGTCTGGCAAAGTTCCAGTGCGCATTTCAAGCCTTTGTATTTTTCTCTTTCACTTAAAAACATGAGTAGTATGCGCATCGCGATGAAGGTCAATAGACATCCTCAAGCTTGCATGCCTCAAGAATTTAACTTCTGTCACCGTGATTCAGACTGGCCAGCCAATAACGCCCAGCGTGGATTAAATGACGAAAGGTTGTGCCTATTCTGACACAATGGTGATTTCATGGTATAACTCACATGCCAAACATGGCGATTTCTGCGTAAACGGCACACTGCATCTGTCATAATATTGTCACAGAAGCCAGTGAAACTGGTTCAGCAGGTTTACTTACACCTTCTTTTCTTTTACACCTTCTAACACTGTCTTTTCTGAGCGCTGACAAGTGACGGCTTGAGGGGAGAGCCTGTGACAACACTATGCTTGGGTACAGTGGTGATGCATAGAACGCATTTAACACTATGAAATAAAATTTTTGGAATTGACAGTCAAGCTTGTAAAGTCTGTTCATGACAATCTCGGGCAAAGCAACCAATAGCAAAAATGGCTGCTAGACACGATCCACCGTCCACCTGGGTGCAGCTGCATGGGGCTACTGTACATTTTGCCATCTGTTTCAGGTGTGCGGCGTAGTGACTGTGGCACTCCACAGCCTGTTTTACAAACTGAAAATCAAGAAGGCTTAGTGCGAGCTTATGCGCACTCGAAGCAATCAGTACCAAAAACCAAAAAAAACTAACAGCCTCATCAATCCAGAGTTAAGACAGGCCAACTTGTGGCGCGACAAAAATACTGCAGGTTTCTTTGCACATGAAGCCCCTTTACGCGCGGCTATAAGGGCTTCAAAAATGTAGGTCAAATGGGGCAATGCATCAGTGACTGCCTCAGGGAGCATGCATCGTCCCTTTATTACACTGTCCCCAAAAGCAACATAGTGGTCCATTACAATTTGTAAAAAGGTTGTGTCCCACTTTTTGAGCAGTGCACAATCCTAAAATGTTGCTCTGAGAAATGCACGATGTAAATTTTTGAATTCATTGTCACACTAAAGGAATTTCATGTGCAAGCAAACCTTCAATATCTTTGTCACGCCAAGGGTTCACCTATCTTGACTCTTGATCGAAAAGGCTGGCAGTTTTTTGGTTGTTTTGGTGTTGGCATTGCTGGCTCCCCTTTTTATGTTTTCTGTGCACTTATCGTTCATGAATTTATGTGCTCAGACATTAAATACGATCAGTTGTTAGTCAGCGCTTAAGCGTGTGTCAGCTTTTTTCGTGTCTTGTTTTTCTGCACTCTTTCCTTTTATGATGCTATGAAGTCTGATTAATCACCTGTTCATGAGGGATGCATAAGTGTGCACAAAATTTGACTGAACCAGCTGACATAAAAGATAAAAATTGGAGAGGTTTTAATGTGAAGGAGATTTAAAGAAGAAAAATACGGCAGATACACATAAGACCACAGCTTTTTGATCCTACCAGTTGAAAAACTCTAGTTCTAAAAGTGACTAGCTTCAGTATTCATTTCTTAAGTTTCTTAAAAATAGAGGGGGGGGGGGGGGGGGCTTATAGATTGTGGTACTATCTAAAGGCACCTAATGAAAGCTACTATTACCGTCCTTGACCTGTGACAATCACTTTTCTCTCTTAATTATCTCTACAGCTATTACATACAATAATTTTTCCTGCTGCATCTTTTCAACTGATTTTATTCGTGAGACGGTCATGTATTTATTGACAATTTGAAAGTTTGCAACCCAGACACAGTCTACGTTAATGGCCACCGACCGTAAACACCCAAATTTTGACCAATAAGAACCACCATTTCTTTTAAGACGAAAACCTAAAAAGGCTCATGGGCAGCGCAAATTTCCGAAGGAAATGTGCAATCGAAATTACTGCACGAACCGACAGTTAAAAAAAAAATCCCCTCCACCAGAAATCAAACTACTCCGATCACCAGCTGAGCGCGCAAACCACTCGGCCACGCTGGGCTTATGAGAAACAGATCGTAATTCTCCCTGTCTAGCGAGAGGATAATAGAACTGATGACAATGATGGTACATTTAGTTGATAATGATGATGATAGCAGAGATGACAATGGCGATGCAGTTAGTGAAAACAGTCCTGTAAAGTGGCTTTTGCCGTTTCTGCTCTTATGCTCACTTAAGTGCAGTCCTGTCACATTTTTTTTTCATAGATGGGTTCTAGGGGAAGTTTTGCAATCGAATAATACTGAAGAGTTCTGCTTAAGACTGCTTATGTGTATGAATGTGAAAATATTGTAGCGCTAGGAGTGAAATGTTTTTGAGTGAGGTTTTTGACACTTAGTGTTATTCATTCCACTGGCACTGCACTCAGTGTATGTGTTTGCATATTCCACGTACACTGCCATGCTTCACGTGGCATCTGAGATGTATTTGCTCAAAACCTCAGTTTGAAAGCACAAATGCAGGTACAGCCTCGTCCACTTCTAGCTACTATAACACGGTCACTGCTTTCAAAACGTCACTGCGTCCGACTCGGCCAAGCAATAAAACTAAGTAGCAGGCCATGCGAAGCAGCACGTCCGAGTCCCTCTGAGCTTAGCATCGATATGTGCCTGCGTCGACCGCAATGTTGACTTGAAAGCACTGACCGTGTTATAACTAGAAGTGATGACACTGTACATATGGCATTAGTTTGAATTCCTGATGCAACCAGTACATAGAATACTGTACAAAACTTCAACTGGATTTTTTTTTTTCAGTACGGTATAATCTACTGTGCAAGTCTAAATTAATTTTGTTTGCAAATACCATGCATATTTTGAAATAAACAAGATGAGCAACGTTCGCTATTTCTTAATTTTTCTTTTTTTTTTCCCACTCTTCAGATATTAAATTTTATATTCAAAAGACTCTTTCTTTCCCTTTCGCATACGATACGTATATTAAAAATTTCAATATCCGCCCATCCCTAATATATTTTACTTCGTGACAAGTTAATCTCAGCCTGAAGCTGGTGTCTACATAGCCCGTCTTTCTCCCTCCTTGCATCCCTCCCCACCGCTGTATGGCTCATAGCACTAAGCAATAGCCTGACCGCGCTCTGTTCTATCCCGCGCGCCATGTTTTTACCTTGGTGAGGAGCAGGCGGGAGTGCAGGTCGTGCACGCGCACAAACCGGTCGAGACCGCAGCTTGCTACAAGTGGCAGGTTAGGATGACAGCAAACGGCACGGATGCTGCCTGCCACCCCCTTGAACACGTGCACAATGCCCTTGCGTCGAATGTCCAGCAGAGCCACCCGGCCATGGCTGTTGCTGACCACCACTTGCCTGCATCACAGAAGAGAGCGGGAGATGCAGCAGAGAGCGTCCTACTGCCCTGTTCACTCCTGAAAGCTACAGACCAGAACAGCAGCAGCAGCAAAATAAAAAAAAAACTTGCTTTGGTCAAAAATGTTTTCTCCCAAAAGGCTGCTTGCATGCGCAATGTTGATAACTATGAAAACAACAATTATCTTTTTTTTTTTTTTAAATGCCCTCAAGAACAACAGCAGTGAAGCTGCGAAATGTCTTTTGCGGTACTCTTTTTTTTTTTTTTTTTTTTTTTTCATTTAGTTAAGCAATGACGACAAATAGAAGCTGGGCTGTTTCAGTAGAGTGCAAACTGACAGTGTACAAATCATGCACTCTTATCGCAAAGAAGAAACCACTTTCAGCAAAAGCTGAGCTTTTATAAGTGACAAAAAAACAGAAAGCAAGAAACAGGTGTTACCATGATCAGCCAGTTTCGCAAGCAAAATGTGCGCATAACTCTGGCATTTTTGGATGTTGATCCCAGAGACTAGGCTATATACAGGGGTAGTCAAAAGTTCCCAGGCCGCAGGTTCTGCTTTTGGTAGGCATATTCTGGCCTACCAATCTCAATTATCTCTGAGGTTAGAATCATGCTTCTTGTACCCTGCATATATATTTTGAAACTTGGGGCTGTCGTAGCTGCCTCACTATACTGCTCAAAAGAGCAGCGTGTGGCCTGGGAACCTTTGACTACCCCTGTACCTCCATTCACTTCAAAACAGTAGTGAACAGCACTATTCAGTAAGGGTGTCAAATGTTGAGATCGACTGATAGGACTGGTTTTAAGTCGACTTTTTTTTTTTCGGCAATAGATGCCTCTTTCACTGCTGGACAAACGTCAACACAGCCACGAAGTGTCATGCAATTATTTATGAGAACCCTTGTCCGCATTGCATAGCAACACATGAAGCATGTGCAAAATTTTCTTGGCACTACGAAATGGAAATTTCTAGCTGCTGATCTTCTTAAAATTTTCATCTCAATGTATGCTTTATATATCTTAACTACATTGTATATATATAAACGATATACAGGCATGAAAACGAAAAGAAAGAAAACGTGCATCAACACCATGCAACATGCACATGAAAACAGCTGTCGACACTTGTTTCTGTGCACATTGCATGGTGCTGATGTATTGCATTGTCTTCTTTTCACATTGTGCCTGTCCCTAGCTTAACATGTTTGGTTCCTTTTACTGCCCTCAATTATGCATTTCTGAGTGCGGAGAGTAACATACCAAAAATGAAGAAACAAAAGCGTGCACCCACACAAAAGCCCATTTGACTGCATTTACTCTTAATTCAGGCACTAATAGGCTACAAAAATGATGAAGAAAAAAAAAGGAAGAGCAAAGAAAGGAACACAAACGGCGAAACACTAAAGAAAACAGAGATCATACTAACACACATGATATTATAATGGCACTTTTATAGTACTGCAACAATTCACAGCAAATCAAAAGCAACGTAACACCAAAGCTTCTATGACACTAAAACACTAGCAGTTTTTACAAAAACAAATGCATGTGGAGTAAAGATGTCAAGCTGCCATTTGCCTGATGGGTAGCAGTACAGTTCTTTTCAGTCAATAGGGCCATTTGTTTACCCTGCACCAGCTACACAGTGCAGGAAATCTCCTAATCCTACAATGAATTTCTGCTGCACTGGTGTAGCTGGTGTAGATTAACAAAATGGCCCTAATATGTCCTTATGCAGTTCAGGTGAACGCTAACATTTTTCGGGTTAATTTCCCATCTCATAGTACACAAACGGAAGTATTCAGCAGTAAATTAAGTGCGAATGAATAACTTGTACTGCCAGGATGCCCGAAATTAGAGAGAGCAATATGGCAGTTAGTGGTAATCAGATCCTACAAACTTTTGAAATAAAAAAAAATCCTTCTTCCCTACATTATTGAATGAACGTGGCAGCGAATAGCACACCACTGTAGCCAGCCTCTAGCATCTACAAAGGACCTGTCAGTGGCAATGCATTTGTTTAGAGCGAAAAAGCTTCCTGGCTCGCTTGCAACATAACTATGAAGCAAAGTTGTGCTTCACTGGCAGCACTGCTTGAATCGCCAGTCAAAAAACAAAAAAAACACTGCACAGTACCTATCCCACACGCAGCTTATTCCCCATTGGCTAGCTTTAAAATTAAAGCTTTCTTTTTCTTTGCTTTCAACAACCCGTTACTTATTCATTTAGAGTGCAGTACATTCATGAACCAAATTGATCCAACACTTATGTGAATATGGATTCTACAGCACTATGCACGAATTTTCATCTTATGTTGAAACCTTATGCTTAATGATACTCTCAGTGCCACTCCCCTTGGGCATTTTCTCGAGGTGGCTTGACAAAGTTGGCATGGGAGTGAGTGCCATAAGCATGATTTTTTTTTTTTTGTTATTTTAGCTCCTTCTATAATTATCACTCTACATTGCCTTCAGTTTAGCATTAAGTATTTTGCAACCAAGGCTTCTTCTTTATGGTGTTTTTGTCTCGACATATCAGAATGTACATTCATTTTTATGCATATCTTCTCCATCATCCTGCAACTTCCTGCCAATAGAGGCTAGAAGTGGGATGCAAATAAATGAATAAATCTTACATAAGCCTACTTTTCTTCGGGGAGGACGCACACATTTTTGCCTTCTCAGTTCCAATATCAGTTTACAAAGCTTACTTCATGGACCACTTACTCAGGTTGTGGTGTCAGTGACAAGCACGTCAGGGGGTACTCGTCAAACTCGAAGTCGACAACAGGCCGGCGTTGACGGGAGGTTGGGTCGTATACTCGCACCTTTACGTACAGCCCAAAGGGAGAAAAATATAGGGATTAGCAAAACCAGGAAAGGAAGCTTTTTTGAACAGCCAATAGAAAAGCTACCATAGTAAAAACAAATCGATTTTGCACTTGGAGCAATGAAAAGCAAAACCAGGAAAGGAAGCTTTGTGAACAGCCAATAGAAAAGCTACTATAGTCAAAGCAAAACGATGTTGCACTTGGAGCACTAAATTTGGCTTGCAGAAGTATGCTGTAGAACTACTCATGTATACACATTAAAATGTTTGGCCACACATGAAAGCTTTCTTCTGCTTATAAAAAGCAAGTCTAGGAAAGAAAAAGACCCCGAGGACCGCGTTGATACTCGGCTGACATAACTCATCACACAACGTTCGCATCAGGCCGATTCAACACTTTCAATGGTAATAGATGCAAATTCAGAAATTTTCACTTATAAGAAAGGTTCGGACTAGTTTGTAGGATTGAACGTCCCAAAGCAACTCAGGCTGTGAGAGACGCCGTACAGTGGAGGGCTCTGGAAATTTCGACCACCTGGGGCTCTTTAACGCGCATTGACATCGTACAGCACACGAGCGACTTGCGACACAGACGAGATTCGATCTCGCATCCATAGGTATAGCAGTCAAGCACCCTAACCACTGCATCACCGGGGCAGGGCTATAAGAAAGAGATACTATAATAGTGACAAATCACATCCAAGTGCAAAATAAGGATGGCCACTTTGTTAAGGCACTTTATTATATGTCCAAATGCAGGTAGAAAAGAAAGCAGAAACCCAAATTTCCCATTTCGTCGATAATAAATGCATCATATTCAGTCTTTCTTTAAGCTTAACGCATGGAATTGATGCTACGTGTAACTAATCCTCTTTTTAAAACCTACTCCACCTAAGCAATTCCCGCTACCCACATAAAGACAAAGCCACTTGAGAATTTCCTCAGCAGAGTAAAAAAAAATTAGAAGAATTTAACTCTGCTGAACCGAATATTGAGCGAAAGCAATAACTGCGGTGACCGAGCATTCTTCTTCTTCATCTTCCTCAGCCCACACATAAAGCCCCGCTTTAACCAAGCCGTATGAATGTGCCTTAGTGGCCTAGAGGGGTAACGAAATGCCAAGGCCCTAGCAGGCTGATTCTAACATAACCGTCCCATGTGAAACGAGAGACCTAAGTTGGCAGCTCCTGCCAGCCTACATATAAAGCCCCTTTTTAACCAAGCCGTATGAACGTGCCTTATTGGGCTCTAGGAGTAACGTGAATACCAGGGTCCTGGCAGGCTGATTCTGATATAACCGTCCCATGTGAAACGAGAAACCCAAATTGGCAGCTCCTGCCAGCTTGGGGTCTTCTATGGGGGTCGTCTAAAGGTCAATGGTGGTCACCGCCGGGCCACGCTGAAGGCTCAAACTGCGAGTAGTATTGCTTTCGCAATAAAATATTTCTTGGCTGGCATACCTGGTGGTGCCCCGTGATGGCAATCACTTTTTCTGAGCCCCTCATGAAGTCCATGTCTGTAACCCACACTGGCACTCTAAGGTCAAGAAAGTCATTCCTGACCTGTTGAAAAAGAAGCATTTTGTATCACTGCAAGCATAAATTATCTTGCCTTCGCTCTTAACTATGTTAAGTACCTACATTTTTAGCCTGGAAGACTGGCTTCTGCAGGTATTCCAGATCCCACAACTTGAGGTCATTCTCCTTACCACCTGTAGCCACGACGCCTGGCTTTTGTGAATGCTGCCGCATCCTGAAGACATCTGCGCCGACTTCTGTTTCTGCCTGAAGATTGGACCGGAAGCCTTGGTTCACAAAGGTATGCAAACGCTAACATGTCGCAAAACCATCCGACAGTGTGAACAGTTGTAATGTACCTGAACGCTTCCATCCTGGTCCCATACCCGCAGAAGTCCAGAGCTCACGCAGGTGACAAGGTTTCTGGACGGGATGTGAAAAAAAGAAAGAGGAGGTGGGGAGGGGATTTAAGTGTGGTAAAAACAAGAAAAAAAAAATACGAGGCACTTTAGCGACTAAAGTAGTGAAAGGCAAAAGCCTGAAAAGTTTCATTTTGTCTAGCGTTCCTGCCATCTACAATCCCACACTTGAACGCGCGCCAAGGAACGCCCCGCAACAGGAGCGATGGCGTAACATCCAAACGCACACTTGTCGGAGAAAGTGTGACAGATATTGCGCTTTTCCTCCAGAAGTCTCATTTTGTCTAACGTTCCTACAGGAACGCGCGCCAAGGAACGTCACGCGACAGGCACCGCAAAAGCGGGACACACTTTGTCCACGTGTATCAGCAGCGCGAACACAATCAGAGGGAAAGAAGAATAAGAAAGGACAGAGCGCTGAGGTCATTCAGCGCTCTGTCCTTTCTTATTCTTCTTTCCCTCTGATTGTGTTCGCGCTGCTGATACATATGGATCGTTACCAACTAGCCCGACAGATCGTGTTTTACTTTGTCCACGACAGTATGAGCCATTAAAGGTTTTTGCCTTAAAAGAAATAATAAGTACTTTCTTTTAAAGACGATGTCTTCAGGTGTTCTCAACCACTCTGCGATTGTGACTTACGAGTTGACGACGCCCAGGCCTTTGATGGGCCCTTCCCCTCCTTTCACATCGACAACGTCTTTGCAAATGCCGCTGTTCGGACAGTAAGTCTTCACAACTTGAGAACGTAAGCCGGCGTAAATCTGAAAGGGGAAACGATGCGATAAACATTACGCATTTACACACCATCAATATCACATGACAGCTCACAGGAGGAGGGGAAATCACTTGAAACGCAAATTTGCTTATCAGTTAAAGACTGCGACGAAAAATCGCGACGGCTCTGGCCGTTCTCGAAGACAGTCGTGAAAACTCGTTATGCTGCCTTCCCAGAACAGAACACTAAAATACATTTTATGCACTGAAAACAACCATTATCATCCAGCCCTGCGACTTGCCGACAATTCATATTCCTGGGTTCACTCATTTTGTGTGAGTAATGCTAGCCTTAACTTCTCTGCTGGCTTATATGTAGTACCTCACACGATGCCCATAGTCTCAGCTTCACGAACTTTAAGAATTTGCTACCACTGCCAAAACAAAAATGCCAAAACTTGCCTCAGATTCCGATTCATCTTTCCAGCGCAGAGAAGTGATTTCAGCGCTTTTGTTGATTTCCTGCAGGCTGTTCAGATTTGCAAAGACGCGCTTCTCTGTGTTGATACCTGAAAGATGTGATGACAGGTTCGAGTTTTCGCTATTAAGCTCTATCCATATATTTATCTCGCGGCCACATTGGTAAGAAGTCATTATGGTAAACACTGCAGCGCCGAAATATATGTAGACGTTTATCATACCTTTTAGAAGTCCGGTTTCGGCTCCAACAAACACATGGTACCTGGGCGCCGCCATATTGGTGGCTACAAGTGCTACAAGCTTCATACGCCACCTGGCCGGCATAGCGATATCTAATTAAATCAGCATATGCAAATCAATACCAAGTTGCTACTTCCTTCCACTGAAAATAAAAAGCAAATTGAAAATAAGCTAACCCCCTACAGTGGACATGAGATATGTGCATCTACAACGGGCCATTTATCCCACGAGGACAACCATTGTGCAGGCATGAAACCAATCAAATCAGAGTTAATCTTTGTTAATCCACAATCAAACCGTCATGAGCGTTTATCACGGTAATGCTGAGGACAAGCCTCGGATCAACGAAAGCATCGAGAATATAACAGCTTTCACTGAGCGAACTGTTCCAAAGTGAAGCGCACATACAGTTTCTTTCCTCCTAACGAATTACCTAATTACCGAACAGCAAGTGTTGCATTTTTTTTTTTTTCCGGGAGTGTTGCAGTTTTTTTTTTTTTTTCCCCGGAAAACCATTGCAACAATAAGAACCACCCACCAGTGCTATCGCGACTGCTTCGAAAGAGAGACGTGCTCGCAGCTGCGTAGGGACCCGAGCGTTGCATTATATTTCGCGAATAGTATTTGATCCTATATTACCAATCGCAGCCGTTTTATTATTTTCGGACTTTCTCTAGCGGCAAACAGGAAATCAGCAACGAGTAGTTTCTTTGCACCGCCAGCCTTTGCAGCAGTAACTCGCATGCTAGAATTTTTTTTTTCGTGGCTCCCTCCTAGTCACGCACGACGGAAAGGAGTCTGTCCAGTATTTTTTATTGACGCATGAACACAGGTACAGGACAGTTTTCTTCGCTTGCACGCACAAAGGCTAAAACTTGACAAGAGTGGCGAGAAGGTTGAAACGATGCGTTGATGACGCGGAACGCCACACTGACAGAAGTTCACTGAAAGTTCACAAATTGACACGAGCACATGGTCGAGATGTCCGTGCTCACTTCAGCCGAGGGAACACGCAATGTTGAAGTGAACAGATGAACAAAAAAAAAAGCGTCCAACGCCACTCTAAAGACTTGAAGTTTGTCAAAAAAACTTGACGCCTCACTTGGAGGAAGTGTACTTAGTGACGGCCTTTGTGCCTTCGGACACTGCGTGCTTCGCGAGCTCACCAGGCAGCAAGAGGCGGACGGCGGTCTGGACCTCACGGCTGGTGATTGTCGACCGCTTGTTGTAATGCGCGAGGCGAGAGGCTTCGGCGGCGATTCGTTCGAAGATGTCGTTGACAAAGCTGTTCATGATCGACATCGCCTTGCTGGAGACGCCGGTGTCCGGATGGACCTGCTTCAGAACCTTGTAGATGTAAATGCTGAAGCTTTCCTTCCTCCTGCGCTTCTTTTTCTTCTTGTCCGTGGCGCGGACGGCCTTCTGAGCCTTGCCGGCCTTCTTGATAGCTTTTCCACTAGGTTGCGGAGGCATCTTCGAACTGACGTGACCAAACAGCAGACAAAACCAGGCGCTCAATGAAGGCAAAAATTGCAAGGTCTGCCTTTTAAGCAAAACTGCGGTATTCACGCGCTCCACGCGTCAGACTGGTAGTGAAAATAGAAATGTTAGTGCTGTCCTCTAACGACGAAGAGCAAATCTAGCAAATATTTTTGTAAATAATTAACAAAAATTGCAAAATTATTTATAACTTGTTTGTTATTTATTTTTGCATTTAAAATAAAATAGTATTTGCTCTAAATAAAATTACTACAAAAGTTTAGACCTTAATTATTTTAAGCTTTTGTTATTAACCGCTAGAGGCGCGTAATGCTATATGTGCGCTGCTACCAGTATAAAAGTACCCTTTATTACCAGCATTCACGCCTATCGTTGGAGAAGCTCCCACGAATCATCAGGCTAGAATTTGTCCATTGGCTCAATTTTTAACCAATGGGCACACAGAAGCTGCCGCTCAGCTGTTGGCTGAGCCACGCCTTTCGCCGCCATCTTGTTTATAGTTGCTCTGTGTCCGGCCGCGTCGCAGCAGACGTTTGTTTTTTTGAGCGTCCCAATCGCCGTGACGACTTCTCCGGCACTCGCCACTTGAGCTCAAGCCGTGTGTTGGAGCCCGCCAGCCGCAGGTAGTCTCCAGAAGCAGTTCTTTTTTTGTGAAAAGCGTTCACGCCATCATGTCTGGTCGCGGCAAGGGAGGCAAAGTGAAGGGGAAGAGCAAGACTCGCTCCAGCCGGGCCGGCCTGCAGTTTCCTGTCGGTCGAATTCATCGCCTGCTTCGCAAAGGGAACTACGCTGAGCGCGTCGGTGCCGGCGCCCCGGTCTACTTGGCTGCAGTTTTGGAATACCTGGCTGCTGAAGTGCTGGAGTTGGCCGGGAACGCCGCCCGAGACAACAAGAAGACTCGCATCATTCCGCGGCACCTTCAGCTCGCTATCAGGAACGACGAGGAGCTGAACAAGCTGCTTTCTGGAGTCACCATCGCTCAAGGAGGTGTCCTCCCCAACATTCAGGCCGTCCTGCTGCCCAAGAAGACTGAGAAGAAATCTTAAGGACTGGCCATTCCTGCATCCCGCCACACGGCCACCTTTTGCGTCGCCAGCCGATGTAATTTTTAGGCTTGTAAAACGAAGTGCGGGCAAACGTGTTGTCTCAACAGCTCACGAGAGCGCTCAAAATTTTAAGAAAAATATCGCTGGTGTAACTTGTGTGTACATAATTAAGTGTGCAATGGTGTGTCGTCTTTGTATAGAGTTGTGAATCTGTGCTCTGTGGTTGCCTTGTATTTTTTTCTTTTTGCTGGTGGCAAGTCTTTCGCATAAATAAAGTCCCATCTCATCCACATATACTGGCCTTGTTTGTCCTACTGCAGAAGAGGCGCAAGTGTTCTGGCAGAGTAATGATTAATTCTCCAAATAATTCCAAGCGCAGTAGCGTCTCGCCGCGGTTGCATGCATTGAAATGGCGCATTCGTTATATGCCGCCTAACCATGGAGCTAATGCACCTAACATTCAACACCGCTGAAGTAAAAATGCCGGGTATTACATTTTGCTCTAAATGCTAACCTAAACCACTGGAGAAAGGTTAGCTTTCGGTCGAGGAACTGCAGTACGTTTGGGCTAGATTTGAGAGGGAGTTATTTGATGGCTGCCAAATCTAGCACAATAGAGCTACGAGGTAATATACGAACACGCTGCTCCGACTATGAATGCCACACTAATTCAGTAATAGCGCAACCACTACAACAACCAACGAAAACGACTCCAGAGTGAAGGTATATGCTGAAGACCGCCGTCAAAATTTTATTGATTTTAGTTTCCTTGCAGTCACTGCAAAATGCTTGTGGTTTCAACCATGACAGTCAAAATGGTATGGTGCTTTACGTTATCTCTAAACGAAAACGCTATCAATATCACTGCACGCAGCGGTAAAAACTCCAAGCAATGCCGAATGTAAAACGAAATGTTTTATTGCGTTTTTTTTTAATGTCAACCAGCCACTCATAGGCGGCGCTTCCCATAGGTCCGCAGAAAGGGGATATAAACCTGAGCCTTGAACAGCGCCGATCATTCGCCGGTACTGCGTAGCTGGGTGAGCTGTGGAAGTTTGGTCGGACATATCCGTCTTTTTATTGAATTTTGCAAATTTTGATCTGAAGTCGCCATGTCTGGTCGTGGAAAAGGCGGAAAGGGACTTGGAAAAGGAGGTGCGAAGCGTCATCGCAAGGTACTTCGTGACAATATTCAGGGGATCACGAAGCCAGCCATTCGCCGTCTCGCCCGTCGTGGTGGGGTGAAGCGTATCTCCGGTCTCATCTACGAAGAAACAAGAGGTGTGTTGAAAGTTTTCCTGGAGAACGTTATTCGTGATGCCGTCACCTACACCGAGCACGCCAAGAGGAAAACTGTGACTGCCATGGACGTCGTCTATGCTCTGAAGCGACAGGGCAGGACCCTCTACGGTTTCGGCGGTTAGACTTTTGCGCCGATCACCTTCGCTGCTGTGGACAGCATTTCCGGTTTGGACTATGTCATGTGTAAAAAGTCTCGCAGTACTTGTGCATGTGTAAGCCCCCAGTTTTAACCGACATCTCCGCCTCATCGAAACTTCATCTGGGACTTTCAAGATGGCCGCCATCAAAACAAAAGGCTTACTGTGCATGTGTAAACCCCGGTTTCCCACCCAGTTCGGCACCACTTCGTATCTTTGATCTGCTTTTCTAGACTGCCTCCATCACGAGTAACTCCTTTCTGTGCTGTTGTGAATAAACTTATCCATCATCAGTATTTGGATGTCCTGTTGTCATACTGCGCCTGCAGCGACTTGCTGTCTCGGGCGTTCTTGGCTATGCCATATCCGCGTTCGGTACGCTGGTAATGGCGTCTAGTCTGGTGGCTAAACGCGGAACGTGAAGCTGCTGTTCGAATATGGGTTTACCAAAAATAATGATGCAGTTTTTTTAGATGCGTATGTAAGTATATGCGTCCAAAAGCATGGGAAGGGGCAGCGAAAATTGCGTGGTAACATTGCACGACGGCGTCCGTTGAGGTGATAAGGCAGATGACGGTTGCACTTAAGTAAACAGATTTGCAATATACGCTGCAGCATGCCTAGGTTAGGGTGTCTAGAACTTATCTAAAAAAAAGGGGCATCTGACCTTGCCATCTACCATGCCGCAGCTAGCGGGCGGCGGGCCTGATAGAACAGAATATTTACTGTGGGCCAGCCGGCCAGCGTCATGGCCTCCGAGATCATGGATCACGCACGCGTGACGTAATCTCGCAGGCCATGCCTGTGTGAAAGGGGTACGAAGTTCAAAAATTCGTGGCAGGTGGTCGTAATGTGACCATATTAATATTGGTCCAACCATCATATCCTTAGTGCGTTCATCGTACTACCCGTGGCACGGTGGCTTAAAATGACATTTTACATGTTTATTTTTTTTTTTTTCTTTTGTCTTTTTTGTGCCATGTCAATCCAAAATTTAATCCCCAAAGAAAGCCAATATTAGTAGTGGCGCGCAACAGGAGCGGTGACTTGTTGCAGGTCTGCTATCGATATTGCCAAATCCTACTGCGGTTCTCTAAATTTCACTACAGGCCGGGACCATTCCACGTCAAATTGAAAATGAAGCAAGCGACGTTATTCAAGGCTTGGAACCCCAGAGGCTGGACCCCATCGAAGGTTCCGAAACCAAAGGATAAACCTCCCGACGACATGGTGGATCTCAGTGACGAGGACGACTTATTCTTGATTAAGGCGATGGACGAAACCCTTTCTGGCAACTTGCCGTCCACATCCTTTGCTCAGGGTGCCTACCCATCGACTCAGAAGGCCCTGGAAAATTTAGAGGGGTTTGATGTGGTTGCTGGTCAGACGTGGATATACCCGACGAACTACCCTGTGCGTAGTTATCAGTTCAACATCGTTCAGACCGCTTTGTTCAAGAACACGATGGTCATACTTCCAACCGGCCTCGGCAAGACGTTCATAGCAGCCGTCTTGATGTACAATTTTTACCGTTGGTACCCAACTGGCAAGATCGTTTTCATGGCACCAACGAGGCCTCTCGTTGCTCAGCAAATCGAAGCTTGTTACAAAATAATGGGCATACCACTGGAAGACACTATGGAGATGACAGGTGCGTTGTTTGTACTGAAAAATCGTTTCCCGTGCTTTGTTTTCGCAAAACTTTATCTAGAAGGGGGGTTAACGCATAAGAACTGAATGCTGTCAGAGAAACAAAATTTATATATATATATATATATATATATATAAGTACTTTTCTAGGCATATGATTGTGACAGGGGTGTAGTGTGACTACTGATAGCATAGTTTGTTTAAGTTTTAAAGACCTGCCACCGGCTAACTGCAGAAACTGACGCCGTTGTGGGAACACGCGGATAGCGTAGATCCCTGCCTGTTGACTTGCCTGTTGAAAGCTACAAGCTCAAGACTGTGGCTTCAACAGGCTTTCTGATCTCACGTCACGACCTAACAATAGATCAGGGAGCCTTTCTTCACGCATCTAGCTTCTGCAACAGTGCCAAGTGATTTGTGACCAACTACACTTGCAAATAGTTGAGTAAAATACTTCTGCTCAGTGATGATGCTCACTACGTTCGTAGTCTCGATTCTAACCCACGCTAATTTCACAACTAAAATGAGGTGCGTTCTTCAGGCACAGTTCCTGCCGGTCAGAGAGCCCAAGGATGGCGGGAGAGGCGAGTGTTTTTCCTGACGCCCCAAGTTATGATGAATGACCTGCTACGCAATGCCTTGAGACCGCAGGACGTGAAGTGCCTGGTCATTGATGAAGCCCACAAGGCGCTGGGCAGCTACTCCTATTGCCAGGTACAAAATTGCCTTAACTATATGTTTTCCTAGCAGCTGATCCTGAACTTCGCTCTTTTTGCTTGCTAGGATATCACCAGCAGCAGTGCCAAGATAAGGCGATGTGCAGCAGATTTGCCCTTTCCTTCAAACTCCTGTGAAGTGAACATTGCCTGATAATGTAGCTCAGGCCTCTTTGGTGTATGCGAAGCTGTTGTCACTGAATTTTAGTAATGTTCTTTTGAGAAGGCAATGCATTTGAGCCCCCCCCCTTTCTTTTTTTCGTCATCATGCCACCCCACACTAAAACATCTTGAAGCTGTCCCTGCTTGCACCACGTTTGAAGCCTCTGCGAACTTCTTATTAGTTCAGTCCAAGCTTGCGCTGGTTTCTCATTTGCAAATGGGTATAAACTGCCATATTATCCCATAGTTTTGATAATATGGTCTGCTGTTGATAGTACGGGCAACGTTTGTGATCAATTACCTCAATATAGTAGCCTAATTTACCCCTGAGAAACCTAAAGAGCTCAGTGCAGAAGGTATGAGCTGCAGTAGTCAATCAAATGTATTTCCTGTATGGTTTAAAGTGAAACCGGTCAGGGCAAATTGACATGAGGAGACTAGCAACATAGTTGCTTTGAGTTAATAGTGGTAAACTTAGTGGAGCAATAGAAATGGGAGCACAGAGCATTTAATGTTGTTGCATGGTGTTGTGGCTTTAATTATTTTGCTGCGCTGCATCCTGTTAGTAGTTTCTCGTATTGCGGACAAAAGTGTAGAGTAGCACCAATGTAACATTGACGCACGATCTGTGCAACATCATTGCAGGTTGTGCAGGAAATCATCAAGTACAACAACCAGTTTAGGGTTCTGGCCCTGAGCGCTACACCTGGCACGGACGTGAAGGCAAGTGAAAATATGTTTATAAAATGGAGACAACCCATCTTCATAGCTTCTTCAGTAATCCGCCTTTTTCACAATATGTGGCGCCCTTTGGGAGTGGTTGAAAATTCTTCTGCTACTGGTTGAAAGCGTCCTTGGGAGATGCAGCCACCAGCGAAATGACGGTGCGTGTTCTTGACGGCTACCGCCACCTATCGCATACGCCTGTCACGAATATTAACTACACATGGGCTCCGAGATTAACTATGACTGCGCCGATCGTGGAGGCCTACGACTGCGCATGTGCAGAGCGGCCTTGGGAAAAAGGCGGATTAAGCATCGAATTTATTTCAGATAAATCTAAGACTCGTAGTGAAGTAAACCTAGGACGCTGGTGGTTACTTCCAGATTTACTGTACTTGTGCAATGTGTATGTGTTTTTTTTGTGTGTGTGTTTTTTTGTTTTGTTTTTTGCAGAGAGGGAACGTTTAATAGCAAAAACTCTCATTAGTCAAATCTCAAAGCAACCATGACATGTTTGTTTTTAAAATAATGTGACGGCTTGCATAGTAGGCAGTCACAAGCATTTCAGCCAAGCGTTGCTATGATACATGAACACACTTATTGCACACTGCCATAATGTGGGGTTGTCATTTGGAAAGTAGAGTGTCATGGTTTCCTGCCTTTTGGGATCCCACTTTTATTTGCATTAAATTATGTGTCAGGATTTCTGATGCTTGCTGCAGGTAGCTAGGATTTCTTTTGTATCGGTGTAAATGTTCTGTGGTGATTGCCATAGAAGTTACTGCAATGCAATTTACAATCTGCTGTAGCCTTTATTACTATTTCTTTCTTTCTCTTTTTTTTTTTTTTTTTTTTTTATTGTGAAAGCAATACTACCCTAGGTTTCGAGCCTTCAGCGTGGCGCGACGGTAGCCATGTCTTACCTACGTGACGCTGTGACGTCACATCCCACGTGACACTGGGTGAGAGCAAGGCTACCAACTCAAGTGGTCGGCGTAGCGCAGCAGTAGCCACGTCTTACACACGTGTCCCTGTGACGTCACACCCCACAAAAGCGAGAGCTGGACTCCCAACTCCAGCGGTCGGAGCCTGATAGCTGTCGGAGCCACGGCTTAGTTGGCAGGAGCTGCCAACTTGGGTTTCTTGTTTCACATGGGACGGTTATGTCAGAATCAGCCTGCTAGGACCCTGGCATTCACATTACCCCTATAGGCCACTATGGCACATTCATACGGCTTGGTTAAAGCGGGGCTTTATATGTGGACGTCACCCGCAGCTAATGCTTTCACTCAATATTTGGTTCAGCAGTGTTGAACTCTTTTAATGTTTTTTTCAGGCTGTGCGTAATGTCCTTGCAAATCTGATGATTTCTCACGTGGAGCTGAGAACGGAAGAGTCACTTGACATCCAGGAGTTCACACAAAAGAGGACCATTGAGAAAGTGGTTGTGCCTCTTGGAGAAGAAATTGGGGAGCTCAAAAACAAGTTTCTGAGGGTGAGGAGGTCCTTTCCTCATTTGTACCTTCCAAATTGGCTCTATTCATGCCTGAAGGTCGCTTAGAACAGCTGCAAATTCAGGTTTGGAAAAGAACAATTCACTTTGAAATGCAGGTTTTTTAGTCGCCTTTGCTTTCACTTGCAAACATGCTTTCAAGTTTCGTCAGTGGTATCAAATTGTCGATAGGTAACAAAACATTTGGTCACTAACACACTTTAAATGCATTCTACCTGATATATTCCATCAGCTGGACCTCTGCAGTTGCATAGGGAAGGGGAGTGAGAGGTAAGGAATAGATTTTGAATCTGCTATAGTACAGCAAAACTCTAGTCGTGCTAATACCGGCATACGTTACTGCTCGCATGCATATACAGGATGCAGTTCTACATTTTCTACCATTTGTATACGCCTTGTAAAAGGGCCTTTATTTTCTTGTAACAGTAGTACATATACAAGGAAAACTAGAGGAGTAAGCCTGTTATGATCACTGAAAGTAATGCCTAGACCTATTTTGATGTGTCATAACACAGGATGCAAACAGGAAGTTAGGAAGTTACCAAGATGAAAGTAGAAACGGGCTTCTGAGCTCATATGTAGGTTCAGAGATTTGTCATGTAATCACACAACAGATAAAACTCTGACACACACACAATTGAAGAGCGGAGAATAATATTGAACAGAGATTGGCACACCCAGGTGATCCGCTCCTATCTTGACCCTCTCGAGCGGTTCCATGCCATCCCCCGGGTGAACCCGGAGTCCCTGGGCAAGTACCGAATGTTGCTGCTCAAGGAGAGCTTCCAGCAGAGCCCACCGAGTGGCCTGAGTTCAAGGGAGTGTGGCCAGCTGCTGGGTCACTTCTCACTGCTCATCAGCCTGTACCATGCGTTTGAGCTGCTCCTGGCTCATGGCATGCAGCCTTTCTTCTACTTCCTCAAAGGTGAGTGAATGAGAGGGCAGTTCTAGAACAAGAACGTGCAGGCATGGCCAGCACTGTAAGGAGCACATTTTGGCATTTCAGTTTCTCTCGTGTTTGTGCACTTGGTATGTTTGCTGGTGTATATACTGTTAACCCTTTGAGTGTCAAGAAATTTGAAAAAAATTTACCCCCAGTGTAAAATTTTTTACTGCTGATTTTAAACAAACAAAATTGAGAAAGAACCGGATAAATGGGCGAGAAATATATAGGGAGAGTATTGCAGTCATATGAGAGAGCAATGATACTCGGTGAGTGTAGGTAAGCTGGGAGGGCACCAACAAAGACAAAAATCAGCCTTCACGGGCCTCCGCTAGCTTCCCAACAATGATAGAGATCAACTTTCCTGCTTCTGTTGCGATCGTGCAGAGGAAACGAGACCGCGTGGACGAGTCGAAGCAAGTCACGCGTAGAACCGGAGGTCACAATTAGTTGGATATTGTTCTTTTTTTTTCTGCAAAATGGTAGCGTAAACAATTTGATAACATTCCTTTTAGGTCTTAGAAGGTCTTCACGGGCCTGGGCTAACATTCCAACAAGGATAGAGATCAAATTTCACGCATCTGTTACGATTGCGCAGAAAAAACAAAACTGCGAGGGCACACTGCTGCAAGCAGCGCGCAACATGACAGTCATGGTCAGTTTTCTTTTCCTCTCCAAGATGGTAGCATAGACAATTTTTAATAGTACTTATACATTCTAGAAGATAGCAGCACTTCGCAGTAAGCATCTTTCTTCAGAATGGCGTGAAATTTCCAACCAACGCACGTTGAGCGCGGTACGCACACAGCAAAAACTTCGCGGGACAGAATTCGGCCACAGTACTTGTACGACAAAAACACTCAAGGGGTGTTTTTGTCAAGGTAGAAGGGAAGCCTTCTACCTTTTGACAGGCTAAAGCTTCAGAAGAGTTTGATCGCCCAAATATGCTCTGTATTATTTTGGCTAGGACTGTACACTTAGTCGGAAGTTTATAGAACACATTAACTAGGTTTCATTGCTCTCTTTGCACGCAAGCGGAATAGATTTGTGCAACTTAATTATGAACGCAAGAAATACAGAGGGCACCTTTAAATCCTATCTGCTCTAGATGAAAAAAATGATTTTTTTTTTTTTTTCAAAATTTTATTATAGCAGATCTTCACAAATGGAAGCTTGCTGCTGACATGATGAGTTTCAATTAAGTGCCACGCGAAAAAGAATGATGCATTTTTTAGTTTACTTCTCTCAGTGATGAATGCATTTTTATTTTGCCAGAGAAACAGCAGCCTACCCATAAAAGCCATAAAATAATTTTTTACTGAGTGCTAAAATTTCATGTAGCAAGTTGCACCCTGCAGCAATTGGCTGTACATTTCGACAGGGCACCAAATGTGTGGAAATGCAGCAGAGAGCCTCAGTTTCTCTATTTGTAGCCACAGTTGTTACTTATATCTCATTTCCAGCACGCCTGAGTCACACTGTGATGGTGCTGTATGTTGGTTGTAGGAATTTTGCAATGCAAAGGTGATGGTGCTTGAATTAATCAGATTAGCTGGTCATTCCAGACACCTACCTATCTGGCAGCAGCATCTATCTTTCACAATGCTACTGGTTATGCTGTTACCCCAAAATGCTGATTCTTGGACTGTTAATAGTTTTAGCAAGCATTGTCGTTTAAACTGTCATAGTTAGACTGCAGTGCTATCCGTGAGAAACTTATATATACACAGTTTCGTGCTTAGGTAGCTATGTGACACTTACGATTCCTACGTGCGCTATGCAAGGACGTTCATGTAAAGACATCCTTGTAGTGCAACTATATCATAAGGACCTCTTTTTTATGACAAGAGAGGATGGAAAAGCTTCTCTGTTTCCCCGACTCCTACAGTACTACTGTTCCAAGTCTGTAGTCTTCCCCATATAATTGTGCCCCCTCCCTTTCTCTGTCTCTTTGGCCACAGGCATTGTGGATGGAGAGAAGAGCCAGCCACGTGTCCGCTACGAGCTGATGCACAACAACGAGTTTGAAGATCTCTACATACACCTTGAGCGGCGCTTGGGAGTCTCCGAGGCCTCGGCCAATGACACACTGCACCCAACGGCTGCAGCTGCTGCATCTTCACTCTATGAGGTGCTGCTTTTGTTATTGCCGGAATTGTTCAGCTGTATTTTTGTCACTGCTTTCTACGGACATTTCTGCCAACTTTAATGCAGAGGTTCGCACAGGAGAAATAATACTTCAAAATTATTGAATATCTTGATAATCTGAAAAGAAAAAGAAAAAAAAGCTATGCATAGAACAGAAACATCCATGTGAAAACTGCTTTCTTATCAACACTACATTATCCTTTGCTCTTTGAGTAAGTCCACTTTATTTTGTTCAGTTGTCTGTTTAGGGAAAATTAGTATCTCGGCACTTCAGGTTTTCATCCCTCATGCAGAAGTACATATTTGCCTGCAAATTATACCCTTACTCAGGACAAGCAAAATTTATAGTTGATGACAGAAGCTAAAAAACATTGGAGTTAGTAAACTTGCTCTTAGATGCTTTCCAAGTTTTTTTTTTTTTCTTTGTTTGTTTGTTTGTTTGTTTGTTTTTACGCCTTATTGGAGGACGATTGAAAAATTGACCCCCTATAAATTTTTCTTCTTCTTCTACTGTTTTTATCCCTTGCCCACTCCCCATCCGGCTACTAAAATCTGTCTGAGGGCGCTAAAGTATGGCTTAAGCCCATCTGTTGCTAAAGTGGAGCCCGTCTGCGTAGTTCTGTCATTGTCTAGTGATTGGATATTGCGCATTTATGTGCTTATTTTGAGATGTATTTTCAGACTTCGTCTTAATCATAGTAGCTTCTTCTCACTGCATTTATAGAACACACTGCCCCAAAATGGAAGCCAAAGAGAACATGTGGTGGGTCACCCCAAGCTGGCAAAGCTGGAGGAAATCATCCTGGAACACTTCAGGAGCTTCGCCAGTAACGGTGAGTTTCGCGGCTGTTAATGTAGTGACAACGGGTAGTGGAACCTACTCTCAAGTTTTCACTTCGCCACAGCGGAATTGAGAAATCGAGCCAGTTATTGGCTGTGATTACAGTGGATTACATCGGTAGGATGAACAATGTTATTATGCAATCATACTCTCGCTGGCCATTTTTGGTTTGGCACATAGCTCCTCCTGAGTTCTGTCTTTGCCAGAACAGGCGCATATTCTTGGTCATCGCCACAGTTGGTGCACTGCTGACGATAACAGGGAGCAGGTTACAGGGGTGTTTATGAAGCTACACAGCATCGTAGGCGTCGGAACTGCTTTGCACGTCACTGTCATCTTTGCTTGCATGGGGATTGCTCACTGGGCGATGTAGCAAATAATGGCTCTTCGCTGCGCCGCCTCATCATGGTCTCTTTTTCATGCACGTGGAGCTCACTCCTAAAGAGAGGCATCCATACTTAGAGTGTTAGAGTGAACAAGCGAGCAGGTGGCCGTATTCTTCGGAGTGCTGGTGCATTTGGCACGGCTGCAGGTTGCAGCAAAGTGTTGCAAGTGAAGATGGCCCCAGAGATGATGCCTCGCATCACGTCTCACTTTTCTTCAGCGCTTGGCTGTGACAAATGCAGCAGTGTTCTAAAGGGCTCGGCCACACGGATGCTGACTGTTCACTGTAAGAATGGGCTACCCTGTACGTTAGTGGTTATCATTTCTTGAGGCAGGACCCTCATGTTGACAGGTGTGCAATACCCTGTCTCTTGGTGTGCGCGTCCATAGAGTCAAAAAGAACTCACCAAAAGAGCGCGGACAGCAACCTATGCCAATCGGGTTTCGGATTGGGAATTCCAACCGCTACTACAACTTTCTAAACATTTTCATTAAAATATTTTCACCACCATAGCCTGCGGCATGCAAGGAACAACAACAAGAAATGCACACACACACACACTCATACACACATCGTTCACGCTCCTCTAGGGAAGAAAAGGGGGTGGTGGCAATTGCTTTGTGGCATTCTTTGTTAATCTAAATTAGATGAAGCAAAGTGACATGTTACCCATCACAGCTTGGCAGTCAGTTGCTTATGTCAACAGCGATTAATAATGGTGCATTGTTTGGTTCGGTTCAGTTTGTGGGGCTTAACGTCCCAAAGAAATTCAGGCTATCAGAGACTGCATGGTAGAAAGCTCCGAAAATTTGGACCACCTGGAGTTCTGTGCACTGGTATCGCACAGCACATGGGTGCTTTGCTTTTCGCATCCATCAAAAAGCAGCCACCGTGGCCGCGATTCGATCCCGCATTCTTAGCCACAGTAGTTGACCACCTTAACCACAGCACCACCGCTGTGGGGGTACATTTTTAATTTGGGAGGCGGTCTCTGAAAAGATAAATGATTAATAGAAGTTGCAGTTATAAAATCTTCAGGGAGCATATATGTTTGCATGCAAATTTCAAATGTGGCACCTATAATTTTCTATAAAATTAGTAATTGTATGTTTATGTTGTGCAAATTGTGGTCGGTGCCATTTTATTTTTTCTGCAAGGAACTTACTAAATGCATGATGTTGGTTCTGTCGACATCAGGGAATGCAATAAGGATAAAATTATTTAGGGCTTATGCTATAACTTGAGTTACAGGGTCTTGTATCTGAAAGGAGATTGTTAGCACGAAAATTGGTGTCATACTTTTGCATACGATTTTCAAAATGTTCCACCTGTTCAGTGTAGGCATTAATTCTGTATATCTGGAACTGCTTTGACTGAGTGTACTCCTGTGGTCCTCACACTAGGGCCTTGAGTACTTTTGCTTGGTTCCCAGCACTTATGTACCTGACTGCCGCCAGTCTAAGCGTAATGTCTTGCATTTGTTTTTATTTTGTTTTTTTTTGCAGAGGGAGGCACCCGGGTGATGGTCTTCTCCCAGTACCGGGACAGCGTCAAGGAGATCACGACGTGTCTCAACCGTCACCAGCCTCTCGTCAAGGCTATGAACTTTGTGGGCCAGAGGACAGGCACGGCCAAGGGTTTCAGCCAGAAAGAGCAGCTCCTGGTGAGGGCAACACTTCCCAATGTTCTTTGTCGAGATGAAACCTCTTTTGGCAGTCACTGCCAGAAGAAAATGAACAAACAAATCAGAGCAAGGTCAAACTAGGCACACCGTCAAGAATAATAATGTATGCCATGTAAGCTAGATTGACGGCAGAGCGTTCACTCATAATTGTCAATGTAAATTAGTTTATAGCGAAGGAAAAGAGCGATGTCGGTTGCACTTCTTGGGGTACACCTGAACCGAACCATAAGGGAAGGTGGAAAGGGAGTAAGAGAATAGAGAGAGACAGAAAAAGGTGTCATAGTGGAGGCCTCTTTTGAAACACAGTTGCTGCTGTTGGTTTCGCACCCAGGTACTCCGGTTCAGTAGTCGAGCGTCTTAACCACTGAGTCACTGCGGTAGATGCTTTCGCTCGTTTAACCAGGTCTAAGTAGGGTTAACCCTCCGCCCTTTTTTTGCTGTGCTGAAGGCATACGTCAGACCAAACTCTTTCAAATGTCTGCCTTCTGGTCAACACAAATTATTTTATGCTTTTGTTTTCCTCATTTGGCCCAGTGAACCAGTGGGATCTGAAGTCAAGGATACCAAGTACGCTGCCAAGAGGTTTTAACTATGCCACTGTTGTGAAAACAGAAGCTAAAGGCACATGCAACTACAGAACCAGAGTTGGCTCACAATGGGCTGTGTGCACTGTGAAGGTTGGAAAATGGGGAAACTGCAATTTGTCAGGTAGCATTATTATGGGAGCATTAAACACAGTTACAATTCGGCATACTTATTGCAAAGTGGTATTTGTGGATTCATTTGAAGTTCACTGTATCCGCAGAGTCTCGTAACGTTACTGGAGGGTAGCCTGGTGGCAATGGCCTTCGTTCTGCCGTGGAGAGAGGCAGGGTTACTTAGAAGATGAGGTCCCATACTCCTCTTGGCTATTGTTCGGCATTCCAGGTTCAACCCTAACAATATGATTCTTTTCGAGGCAAATCTCGAAGAAATGATGCGAAAGTTTCCATATTGGCTCCAACACTCACATTAACATTGACCAAAGTGTGAAAAACACACCAGAGGAATAATTTAATCTGCACACAGAGGAAAGCATCCTGGTGTAGCTAGTGCTCTGAGGCAGAAACCACGTTTTCAGCTTAACACTCACTAAACTGAATATGAGACCTCATCCTCTGAAATTCCTACCATGGATGAAAAGCACTTTCAGTACATAGTGTCCTTCCTTGCGTAACATCTGCGCTCTTATTTTCCCCCGGATTAGCTCCCGCTAAGCCAACCTTCGCGTTACAGTCATAGCCTCACTATATTTGGATAAATACATAGTATAGTGCAGTTTTAATTCGATTTGACCTTCTAAAGTCCACTTTATTTTTTTTGCACTTCAAGTTGGAACGAGCAAATGGCTTAGAGGCCAGTCCTTGGCATCGCATCATTTTGACCAACTCTTTGCCCATCACATTCAGGTTGTACGCAAGTTTCGCGAGGGTGGCTACAATGTCCTGGTGTCGACCTGTGTCGGAGAAGAGGGGCTGGACATTGGCGAGATCGACCTGATCGTCTGCTTTGACGCCCCCAAGAGCCCCATTCGCCTTGTCCAGAGGATGGGCCGCACAGGACGAAAGCGTGCGGGGCGCATCGTCGTGCTACTTACCGAGGGCAAGGAGGAACAGGTGGGGCATGCAGTTCCCTCTGACATAGGGCCCTTGATAAAGCATGTTACACAACAGAAAGAGAGATGACAAGGGTACACAGCATGACGTGTGGCAGGTATAGGAAGCATTGTTAGTGCTCTATCTATCAGGCCTATTGTAAAAGAAACAGAAGAAGCAGCTCAGCCTGTTTGACTTCTTTCTTCTTGTGCATTGTTTATATGTAAGCCACCATACATTTTTATCCATTAAGTAGTTGAAAGTGTGCAGTTGTGTTTGATGTCTTCTACGTAGTTAACTTTTGGCTGTCCTTGTTCTTTCTGTTGACATGCGTCAGGACAACGTATGACACGGCGCACGGCTGAGTTCCTTGCAGCAGTGAAGGGCATCTGTGCTAGTCCCATTGTTTGTGCCAGCATGTTGTTTGTTCATTTCTCTGATCTATTCAACTGCTGCACGTGGGTCCATGTTGTCAGGCCTTTCGTAAGGCATTGAAATGCTTGGATAGTATTAATAGTGTCACCTTTTTAATAGGCTTTGTGCAGCAGCTCTTTCCAGGGAGGCTATCTTGGTAGTTTGGAAGGATTGTCCTGAAAGTTGTTCTGTTCTTCAATTTAGAGACTTGATCGTAAGCAACCATGCTATTTGGCACCGTTAAAAAGAAGCATGCCTCTTGTATGAATTTCATCAGCCACGTCCATTTCTATCGCTGGAGTCAGCAGTATAAGTGCTCGCTGGGAGTGTCATCTCTGAAAGGAATATTTTGTATGGGACTGCTACCCTCAAGAGGGAGTACTATCACACTCACTCCTCAAAGGAATTAGGATGGCCATCCCAAAAAGGGATAGTAACTTTCAAAGAAAGTGGGGCATTTACTGTTCAAAGCTGTTGAGATTATCACTACCATTAGGGATTGCACTCTTTCTAAGGTTCACTGCCAAAAGGGATAGCTTTCAGAAGTGAGTCTAGAGTCTGACCTCTGCGAGCATGACATTTGCACGGGTTTTCCAACAGGCCTACAAGGAGAGCAACTACAAGAAGCAGAGCATCCACCGGGCTATCACCAGTGGCAGGCAGCTGGGGAACCTGTACGAGGCAAATCCGAGAATGGTCCCTCGTGGCATTAACCCCGTCTGCCATCGGATGTTCATGACAGTCCCCGACTACGACAATGCCAAGTCTTCCACAGCCACGGGCAGGAAACCTCGGTCCATCCTTAATTTTTTTACAGGTCAGTATTTTGCATTATAAATTTATTGGCTATGCACACACACATAAGAAGTCTGCAAAATGCCAACAATGTTTTTGTTTTTGTTTTTCGAGAAAAGTTTTCTTAAAATTTGGTTGCTTTGCTCTAGAGTGCCTTATAAGCCTGCAGCCAAGCATTCAGGTTGCAAGCCTTTAGACCCTCAGGCACTTCTTGTACCTAGCATTTGGTTTACCATGAGCATTGAGCTCTAGTTTATATCTCGTCGCGTGAAAAAATTATAACTTGTTTTTTGCCACTTTTTCTATATTTCCTACAAATGCCTCATTCTTTTTAGCAACCTGCAAGGCTCTGGGTCCCTCGCAATCACTTGTGATCATTTTACATGCGCATAAAGTTCCGTAATGGCGCTCCATCTGCTGGAACAACTGTCTGAAAATGGAGATATTGGACAGAAAGGGACGCTTAGAGGGTGGGCCTAGATTTGGCACATGCATGCTCGTGGCCAATCTCAGGAAGGATTCTCATCTACTAGCTGTCATCATCAAAGTAGAATACTCTCAAACAAACATTTGGTGTTTGTACCTTAAAGGCATTGCGGACAAGGGATTCCCTCAAGACACTTTAGCCAGTATTAGCTGGCTAAGGCAGTATTAGCCAGGATCATGGTATAAAAATATATAGGTGCTGACACTGTGCCCGGCGGCGCGACCAGATCTTGTTCACACTCCATGCTTCTCTTGAATGCCGATGGCGCCACGCCACGGGGTTTATACTAGTCGCTGACCTACGGTGGCCGTAATGCGAGTGTAGTGGGATCGTTCATTGCCCCGGCGTGTCCGTATGCTTTGTTAAGTGCGACGAGGGCTCAAAAAGATTGAAACTGCTGTCGACACCTAATAATTTTTTGGCTACCTCAGGCTTTACTTGCTGGACCTGCATGAATGGGCGCAGTAACAGCGGGAACGAGGCCCCATGACTTATCCGAACTCATTATCGAAATGCATTCATTGCCAAGTTTTTTTCCTTCATCCTCACTATGCTAAGGTATAACTTAACTGCTATACTACCTCTTTAATATAAAAGGTGGGCCTCAATGTTCCCACACTTGGGTCAAAGAGCCTAACTGTGCATTCAAACATTGCTTGAGCAGTGTAATGCTCCGACGCTGTGATCTTTGCCGTATAGAGCATACGGTTAACTTCAGCCACGTAGGGTCTAATGAGCAGAGAAACCTCAAGAGCGTTTTTGTATCTCATCCGTATAAGAAAAACTGCCTCCACAGTCAGGAGTAGAACCCGCGCTGTCGTGCTGTGTTGCGGTACGGCTCTGCTGTTGTACGCGTGAGCACTGGGAGCCCATTTGCGACGTTTATTTCAGTTTCCTGTTAAAGCGACCTGACCTCAATAATTTGGGGCCATGAAGTTCTCCATCCAGTGTTCTCAGGTCCGGCAAATTATGTAGCTGTACATTGTTAGAAACGTTTATGGCAAATCTTCTGCTTTTCATAGTAAAACCTCGTTATAAGAGACACTCAAGGGACCCGAAAAAGGTATCTGTTGTAACCAAGGTCTCTTGTAATCACAAATTCTTACCAACTCTTATGTGCGGCAGTTTAGATTTCTTTATCTAAATTCTGTTCCATATCAAAGTCCTATTTTTTTTCCACAACGTGGAAACTCAGAACCTAATATACAAACCTTGTGATGCACTCTGTCAGTGCAAAACACCGACAGACACAGCCTGAAATGGCGCCGTAAGTCGGCCACACTGCTTAACCATGCGCGCCGCTCCTAAATCGAGTGGACGCGGTGATGCAGCGCCGCCATGCCGCTGCATACAGTGCGTGTACTAGAGGGCGAACACAATCTGGGCGCGCTCTCTGGCACAGCGGGTGGTCAGTGTCATCACCTAAATATTCTTGCAGCGTGGCCATGATTCGGTGTCTTTGCAGTGTGGTAATCTCATTTACTGAATTTGGCCACTTGATGTGCAAGCAATGTCTAGAAATGCAGTGCAGTTAACTACTCCAAAATAGCAGCACAGGTGGTTGAAAATGCTCCAAAGTTCATTTTCAGGTGCCTCTGAATTTGCTCCAGACGAGGATTTGTTACAAGCACCACTGTCAGCTTCAGCTCATGTTTGCCTGCACCATGAGCTTCATTTTATATGTGTTTCTTTTATGCTTTTATGCCATAATCCTAGTTTTCTATTTATTCTTTTGCTGTAACATTGGCAATTCTTTCTACTGTGGTATTTTTTTTTTTTCTTTTGAAGAAAAAGGAAAAGCACTTCTGCTGTTTGTCAGTTATTTTCAGTGAATCTGCCAACACAGTAGGCCCACTGGAAATAGGCGAAAGTTTTTCGTTAGCTCTTTAGAAAAACGTTGCATTTAGTGTGTACAAACATTTCCATGCAGGCAAACAACAGAAAAAGGCTGGTGCGGCACTAAATAAGCAAGAGGAACTCTACTATGAAGCACACTACCAGGTACATCCTTCAACGGTCCCACTACTGCCATCACCGTCCCAGCATTTTCTTTGCCTTCGAAACTTTTCTCCAAAAGAGGTGAGCAGTAGCTGTGCACGTCGTACGTCAGTACCCTCTCATCTTCCCAGTGTAAAACGGGCGGCGTCACAGTATGCTTTCATTTCTCCTCATCGTTGCAGGAAACAACTGGGGCCAAAGACTCAAAGAACAGTCCAAGGCTTTCCTTGTCGAACTGGACACCGTGGCAGTCCAGCGAGCAACGGAGTCATTTTCTGGCCCACTCTGGCAGAACCAAGCTCTTTGTCGAGCTGATGCACTTTTTGGAGACTGCTCACGATGCTGACGATAAGTTTGATGCGTACAGCCTCGAACTGAAGCCCTTCCTTCAGAAGGAGTACATTCTCTCATCCGACGAGTGCCTCTCCTCCGACCCCGATATGGTTGGTGCTGATGATAGAAATGGCAAGGCGGCCAAAAGAGGGCGCCAAAAGAAGTTCACCAAGAAGATCGGCGACAACATGGCTGCAGACAGTGAGACTAGTGATGAGAAGACAGGAGACGGAGAAGACGAACAGCCTAAGGCTGCTATCAGCTTACTGGACGACGAGGCAAACCGTAAGGAACCAACCATGAGGAAACCGTCAGAGGCATCTGCTCCGAAAGTGAAAAAGAGGAAGAAGAAGCGAGTCATCAACGACTACTTCAAAGACCAATCACTGTCTCCGCGCTCACGACCGGCTGCTTCCGCAACAATGACTGACCTTTGCAGCAGGGTTGAAGAAATGAACTGTCAGGAGCAAGTCGGAGCAGACCAAGATTGCATCGAAATCATCTCCTCCACTGAGCCAGCACCTGATGTTGACATGGAGAATGATGAGTTGGTGGAATCGGATCACGCCGAAGTCGAAATTCGCACTCCACCGATGCTAGACATCGACATATTTCCTAGTCAGGGCTGTGCACTCTCACCCGTTGACATGGCAAAGGTTGTGTTTGGGAAGGCAGAGACCAGCGGCATCATGTCTACAGACAAGTTGACTGCCGTGCTGGAAGTGGAGGCCACGGATCATCATGGGGTGGTTGATACGGATCATCAAAGGTCGGAAGGAACTGCTGGTGGGGGCTGCAAAGCAATGTTTTCAGAATTAAAAGTTGCCAGTGATATCGAAGACCTCCTGGGTGACGACAACTGCTTTAGTGCTGATGAGGAACTTGGTGACGTCAGGCTCAGTCCTTGCATCAAATCTTCATGCGTAGGTGACAAAAAATTGAGAGAAGATAGGGCTTCCTCAGTGCTCTCCAAGCCTCCGGTACGATTTATCATTGTTTGCTTCTGTGATCACTTTGTCACCCACATCTATGAACGCATTGTGTGCAACACAGTATGACTTTCAGCTGATGGGCTAGTTAGTCCTTGGTGGCAGCTTGGAACATGCAGTTCAGTTTGACCATTCTTTAGCTAACCTAAATATGAAAGTAAAAAATCTTTCCAGTCTGTTCAGTTCTTGTTGTGAATTCTTAAGTAGACATTGTGCTGAAAATCAGAGTGTATAATGATTCAGTAGTAACTGACGTGCAATTGCTAATAAACTACACAAGCAATAAGTTAACTAAATGTAAGTGACTTCTGTAGCTAGAGCTCCTTTACGTTTACTGATCCTAATTGCCAGATGTATTGATGTACCATTTAGCTGGCTTTTGTAGCTGGTCATTTTCGAGCTGAGATTTTGTGTTCAGCTCCTTTTCAGACAAGTAGGAGACATCATGAAATGGTGCAATGTATTTGCTATGTACTCCTTCTAATGCCCACCCTTACGTCTAATACTTCTTGGGACAAAGCGAAGTTTGTTATTTATTCTTTTATTCAGGTTGGCAGTAAGATACACACAGAAGCCCCAAGCCCAGCTGCTGTGGAAGTGTGGGACCTTGTTGGAGATGCAAATATGGACAGCTTCTGTGATGAGCTGTTCAACTCTCAGAAAAGAGGTCATGAAAACGACACATGTGCAAAGGTGCATTTCTTTTTATACACTGCATATTCGCAGTGCATTGCTACATTTGCTTCTCTGTTGTTTTAATAAACTGCTTTTTTTTTTTCACTCTTCCTCAGATCGTCAACGAAAAGGGATCAGTCTTGAACCCAGTTGTGATCTCAACTCAGCACCCTGCTTCTTCCCCGGAGCATGACAAGTTTTCTGACGAGTTGTTTGATGCCAAGTGCGAGGAGGCTGCAATAGGGACGAGGGCAGTGCAGGTAGTCGTTCTTTAATTAGCTTTCTCACTCACCTTGCCTCCTTTAAGCAAATATTTCACACTGAGTCATGTAAATCTGTCTGCGAGTTCTGAAAAGGTCGTTTTCAGGCCACTTTATAGCTATGAGTCATCATTAGGCAAAGTAGGATAAAGGCAGCTTGAAGTGTCTTTTTAATTAGTAATATTGTAAGGCCTAATAGATGAAAAGAAAATAGGAAGGAAATTTGCTTTGGCTCCTGTTCTGTCTGTGTTACCCATATATTTTTGTGCCTACCTCAAAATCAGCCGCACCCTGCCGTGGCGGTGCAGTGTTTAGGGCGGTTAAATGCTGTTCTCGAGGATGCGGGATTGAATCGCAGCCGCGGCGACCGTTTCTCTATGGAGGAAAAAAGCTAGGTGCCGGTGTGCTGTGCGATGTCAGTGCATGTTAAAGAACCCCAGGTGGTCGAAATTTGCGGAGCCCTCCGCTACAGTGTCTCTGAGACTCAGAGTCATTGTAGGACGTTAAATGATTGAAAGACCCTTTGAAACTCAGCTGTGTGTGATTATGTGTGTGTCACAGATTTTTTTTCTTTTTTCATTCATTTTTTTCCATCCCCTTTCCTCCTTTGTCACCCTCATCAGGAGTAGTATTCTAGGATCAGTAGCTGGCAGACCTCTCCTGCTACCAGTTAATATCTCTCACTCTCTCTCTCTCTCTCTCTGGGACGTTAGACCCCATAAACCAAACTAGAATAAACCGCTGATCAAGTAGCTCACAAGCAGGCTGTACTTGTCCATTTGAGCTGTCCAGTTCACATGTGAAGTGGGGAGGAGTTTGCAAGATTAAAAATTAATAAAATATAAGCAGCAGAACAATTAGAAGTCAGTGATATTCTAGCTTAACCAAGGTGAGCAAATGAAGCATGGGCAGGGCATGTAATAAAGGTGAAATAACCAATATTCACTAGACGTAACTGGCTGGTTTACAAGTGAAGGCAAGCGTAGCAAAGACTGTCAGAAAATTAGGGTAGGTGGTTGGATGAGATTGGGAAGTTTGCAGAGCACAAGGCCAGGTTACCAAGAGATAAGGGAGATGCCTTTGCCTTGCAGTGGGTGTAGTCCAGCTGAGGATGATGGTGAAACACGAAAAAAAAAAAAAAAACAATGACCTGATTCATTTTTATTCATTGTTATCCACTAGCCATCATCAGATGAACAAGAAGATAGCTAAGAAGTATCTCAGCCCTTATCAGTACCCCTTCGTTGGGGCCTTTGAGGTACCCATAAGCGAATAAATTGAGAAATATGCATCACCTTCGTAACTATGGTTGTGTATTCCTGCAATTTTCTGTCGCTGTTTTTAACAACTGTCACGTGAAGCCTAATGTTCTGTAAAAATCTTTTGCATGAAAACTGCGAGTACCACTCACTGGTTATGGTCAGAATGCATTTTGTTAGCAAATTCAGAGTGCAGCTCTCTATGAGGTAACATGAAACATGGCTAAGCTTTGCCGTGACGTGCTAGCATGGTTAACAAGTACTTACATTACACGGCGATTACAACAATTAGCGTATGCAAACCTTTTGCTTGTTCTTTTGCTTTCCGTGGCTAGAACACAAGATACATTGATGAAGCTACATTATTTTTTATCTTTGACGCAGCTGAACGACACAAAAGCAAGAACTTCGCCAAGAGTTTCAAGTCCGGTCACAGTTTTATCGCAGAAGCTCGCACCACCATCCCACTCCACGCCTTGCCGGAGCACTCAAAAGACGAGCATGGCCAGGTCCTTGGAGGCAATTTCTAACATTCCCAGAAATGTCAACGAGCCGTCTCCAATCAGAAAAACCGTTCCCTCTGGTTGGGACAGTGACTGGGACGCGCTTGGTGACAGCGATGTCGAACTATTTCAGAATGCCTCTGGTGGCCACGCTTCTGATCCCAGTGATGTGTCAGGTGACGAGCAAGGCTGTGAGGACATGGGAATCACTGAGCTTTGCAACTTCATCGAGGAGAACTCCGTAGTTGAAGCGGCAAAAGATGATGAAGACTCAGTTTTCCACCGCAGCAAGCCAGCACAGATTGCACGCAGCACTGTGGTGAACAATGCAACGTCACATGTGTCTGATGTCATCTGCGATGGCGCATTAGCTACTCATTCCTCGTCTTCAGATAGAAATGGCTTGTTTGGACTCGGAAGTGACCTGGTTGGCTGTGCCAAGAGCCTATCAATGAGAGAAAACAAAGATATAAGTAAAAACCGCTCAATAACAGAAGCATCTGTTGGTAGCACTTCACACCTGACGGAAGTGAAAAGTCGAAGCATTGTAGAGAACAGTGCGAACTGCTCTTCAACGCATACTAGTGTCCATGACAAAAGTGCCGTTGCAAGAAGTTTCTCTGCTGTGCATGGGACTTCTGACCTGAACCAAACTTCTGCTTCGAAACGGCCCTCGTTTGAAATCACCGTTGACTGGAGCGATTTGGAGTCTGGGAGCAGTTCAGATGAACCTCCGGCCGCTGTCAAGACCTTGACTCAGACGCAGAAGAGTAGAGCTTCCTTGCCGATGAGTGCAATCGGTGCAAGCGGCCTGACGCAGTCTCGCAACGTTCCCGTCGCCCTAGTCAAGCCCATCATGTCCAGTACAAGCAAGGTTATAGAAGTTGTCAGCTCTGGTGAGTTATGCCACTGTACAAAAGGACATTTGTTAATGTTACTTTAGTTAGTATTGAGGAACTGCTGAATTGATGAGTATTGATAATATTGAGAATATGTTATGTTAGTCGTATTGAGGAAGTAAAATGGGTGTAAGTGGGGCAAACCATGTGAGTGCGCTTTACGGAACCATAATTTTCTGGATTTGCATCTGACTCGGGGTATATAAATGAGCAGCACTGACAAGAAGTGAAAGCGAGAGCCTTATTACGATATTACGGTTGCAGTGGCACATTTTCCACTATGGATTGCATTCTTCTCAAAATTTATCACTGTCAGCCGGTCTCTGCAGCATATACAAAGCTTGTCATCATGGCTGCAAGAATTGGCTTGCCAAACAGTGCTATGTCACACGGTTTTATGTACATGACATGCTTCCAACCTCTTTCCGTGCAAGTAGCATAAAAAAGTTATAGATAGCTATGGGTGGAAAGCATCAAAGATTTGATAAGACGAGTTTCTTTGCTTATGTAGCATGTTTTAGACGATACTTCCATTGCACTGATGTCTGAATTATGTAAGGAAATTTTATAAGTAGATGCCATGTGCTTTCTATTGAACTCGTTGCCTTCCCTTTTAGATACGGTCAAAGTTGTTTGTGTTTTTCATACTTTATCTGAAATGATACGTTTGCATTTATTTTTTACCATTATGTTTGTAAATAACCCCCCAAGATATGCCTTGTGGGCACTGTAGGTGTTAGTAATAAATAAATATGTGTGTGGCCATCTATATGCTTTTGCAAGCATTGAGCGTGTTCATGTTGTTTTTCATTTCAGTTTGTGCTGCACATTTAAATGTAGCACTTGCTGTTTTACGAACACAGGGGTTTAATTGGACACCTTAATAGCCTAGGGAAGAAACAGCAGTTTACGTTAGGTAGTGAAGCACTGGAAGTAGTAGGCGAATATATCTATTTAGGACAGGTAGTAACTGCAGATCCGGACCATGAAAGGGAATAACAAGGAGAATAAGACTTACTGGTATCGCTCAAGAGAAAAGTATACAACAGTTACATCTTACTATGGGGCTGAAACATGGAAACTAACAAAGAGGGTTCTACTTAAGTTGAGGACAACGCAGAGGGCTATGGAAAGAAAAATGATAGGGGTAACATTAAGAGATAGGAAACGTGCAGAGTGGGTCAGAGAAATAACTCAAGTCAGTGGCATTCTAATGAAAATCAAGAAGAAGAAATGGGCATGGGCAGGACATGTAGTGCGAAGAAAGGATAACCGATGGTCGATTAGGGCAACAAACTGGATTCCAAGGGAAGGAAAGCATAGCAGGGGACGGCAGAAATTTAGGTGGGCGGGTGAGATTAAGAAATTCGCAGGGGTCAAGTGGATGCAGCTCACACAGGACCGGGTTAATTGGAGGAATATGGGAGAGGCCTTCGCCCTGCAGTGGGTATAGTCAGGCGGAGGATGATGATGATGATGAGCATAGGCACCTGAATATGTTTTCACTTCTCATTTGAGACACTGTGCAGAAATGGAGGGGCTTGCCTGGTTTTATTTCTGCAACGTGACGTCTCATTCCAGATAACGACAGCCCGGTTCAAGTGAGGAGAAAGCGGCCTCGTCGGAGGCAGATTTCATCTGCATCCTCAGCAGAGTCAGAGCCATCACCACCACCCAGACAGGTATGTTGGCTTGGGATTATATGCATACTTACTGGACATTACACTACCACTGATGACACTGGTACAGTGGTTATATGTGCCGTGTACCAGCTAAGTTGGAAGATTTTTAAGAACCGAAACTTTCTTTTGGGTTGAAATCAAGTTAATGTTGATTTTTGTTTTGCCTAGGTGAATGATTATTTAAAACTTTTCTTTTTTTTTAATTAACTCCTCATTTTTTTTAAATCTTGGTCCATCTTAACTGGAACTTCATCTGTCCTCTTGGACACTCCACTGCCGCTGATATCACTGGTACGGTGCAGCTAGCATCTATTCCAACCTGTTCATTGGTAGGCACTATCACTGTCCTGTATTAAGATACCTGCATGATCTTCCTGTTGGTGGCATTGTTTGATTGCTGCCTGCACAGTTTCAGTGTCTGACAATTTTTAAGTGTAAAATACTTCAAATTTGTCAGTTCAGCATGCCGTCACATAAATATATCCAGTGACGATTTGCTGAATTTCCTCCCAATCTATCCAAAATGTGATAGAGCTGGAACCACAACAAGGTAGTAAAATCTGAAACCTTCTTAGGCCCTGTATGGCACATCTCATCATGTATACTAATACCTTGCTACTCCCTTTGGCAAGGTCGTCATGCACATTGTTTTTCAAGGCCTTCTCCTATGAGCCTTCTTTAGGAGCAGGACTTCCTGTGAAAGAGGCTGGTGCAATTCTCAGCAGCATGTTTCGTTCTTACTCACACAATATGTTTCTTGCATTTCTGGTTCTAGAGACCACGCGAATTATTGCACAGCATGCCAAAAATTGTTATTCCTTTAATTCACTATGTGCAGTTGGTTTCTTCTACCATGCATACATAAAGAAAAGAAAAATAGCTTTGCAATTGCTTTCAGAGAAAATCCTCAAGAAGAGTCATTGTTGACAGTGATGACGACTTCCAAGTGCTTACTTGCAAGAAGCAACAGCCTGCACGAAAAGAAGCAGCATCGCAAATAAGAGCTAATAGTGAGTACATGCACTTCATTGGTTACTAGCACAATGGAGAAAGGATTTTTTAATTTTAAGCTTTCCGTCAAAAGCACGGGTATATTAGTGTAAATTTTGTTGCATTTTCAGAGGAGGCCAATACACCTGCAAGAAAAAAAACGAAGCAAACCTCGGTAGAGTAAACACACGTGGCTGTTTCCTTGGCCTGCCTTTATGAGTACTCTTCTGTATTTCTATATTTATTTTTATTTTTCAGAAGAAAAACAAAAATAATTTTGTCGAGCAAGAAGCCGACGTCTCTGCAGATGTAATAAATTCGACAGATGAGTCTGAAAACAGCAGCCTTGATCAGCTTGATGAAAGCTTTATTGATGACCAGACACAAGGTACATAATTTTTTCTGTCCTTTTGATCTAACTACGACAGCCAAGCTACTAATATACATTATCACTGCTTCATTATCTGAAGTAAAAGAAATTACTTTGAAAACGCCAGAAAAAAAATATAAATTGAGGTATAACGTTGGCGAGCCTTAAATATCTCTCTAGGTTCTTGGTGCCAAATACATAACTTTCACCTGACGAATTTACCCTACATATTGACATGCAAGCTTTATCTATTGCCATTATACAGCATAAATTATTAGTACATCAGACTAGTATTTTGTGATCACCTTTAAGTTCAATATATCTGTGTTTGACTGTATATTCATCCTCTATTCATTCGCTCGCCCACATAAGGTTTTTACCGTGCTTTCATAATGGTCCTTGATGTACTCACACATTTTCTCCATAGATTAAGCACATCTCTAAACAGCTGAAATTTCAACTTTGTGAGCCAGCGCAACATGTGAGTGACAGCGTAGCGATACAGATACACGTGACAGGCCCGCACCAACATTCACTGTTCGTGACTCAATGTGCGTGGCGTTTGCTCTCTCTGTTGCAGTCCCAAACAAGTCCCTGTACCTCCAAACGGTTCGCAGCCCAGTGGGTGCTTGTAAATTCAAAATTGGTCACACTAATCGTGTTCGATACTCGGAGGTGTTTTCACAACCTGTGCCTGAGGAAGACGACGACTACATCCAAGACAGCTTCTGTGTTGGCAATGACGACTCCTCAGTATTGCACCGACTGAGTTCTTCAGCCTCTGAAAAGGTGAGTGGTCTTTTTTGTTCCACATTTCGTAACGGATCCACCTGGGCTAGTCGTTTGAAAGGTGACTAAATGCATAGAAAGTAAGTGGGAAAGACAACTTGATGGCTATGAGTAATCAGCCAAGGTTGACTGGTAACGGGGAATGGACTCTCTGATGACCATTTGCTTTTTCTTCTCTAACACTTGGGAAAATAAACGTTAGTCTTCTCAGTTTTTTAGATATCTGCAGCATTTACATTTTGGCCTAGGCTTTCAATGTCCTTTCAATATGTCATTGAAAAAAATCCCTGCTGCAGCGGCCACTTTTCAATGGAGGCGAAAAGCAAGGTGCCCATGTGCACATTAAAGAACTCCAGGGGGTCAAAAGTTCCGAATCCCTCCACTACGACGTCTGATTTGGGACATTAAACTCCTTAAACCAAACCAATAATTCAGAAAGAATGAATCTTTCTTAGTATGATGGCCTCCCGCTAGGTAATCTTTTTTTTTTTTAACCAGTATTGTGCAGTCATGTGAGAATTCTCTGTTGGTTTACTAATGTTCTCAAATGATATTGAAATAGCAAAATCAGTGCTACGAGAAAAGTAGCACAGCAGAGTGTTTGTATAAAAAAAATTCAGGCGCAAAATAGAGTATAGAAACTGGCGGCTGGTTAAATCGGGAACATTTTAGTCCACCAGCTCTCTATAGACAGAACCCTAATTTCTATATTGAGTAGGAGCCTGCAAAACCAGCTCATGATAAATCTTCCACGCCACGATGGCTCAGGGGTCAGGGCACTTGACTCTTGAACCCAAGAAAAGTTGAACCCAAGGACATAGGTTCAATCCTGGCCACAATAGCCACTTATGAAGGAAGGCAAAAAGCAAGGCACCCATGTGCTGTGTGATGTCAGTGCATGTTGAGGAACATAGATGGTCAAAATCTTTAGAGCCCTCCACCATGGCATCCTTCATAGCCTCAGTCACTTTGGAACATTAAACCTTGTAAAAACTAAACTCTTGATAAGTCTTAGTTTAACCATGTGTTATTCTTTTAACTCTGCGGTGCAAAATAGTGACATTACTGTTTAAGCTTGTGGGCAGTGCCCCCTTCCTCTTTCTTTTTGCTTTTAACTGCCACGTCAAGGTCTCATACACTGTTAAATAATTCCGTATCCTACTAGCACATTGGAGGGCATAAATATACTAAAGAAATGGACCTGTATGCAAATTTTTGTGCTTAAATGCATTTGTGTTGCATTTCACTACAAGCGCATAGCATTGGTTTAACGGGCCAGACTGCCATGTGAATGAATGTAACACCTCCTTTGCAAAACTCGCTCAACCATGCTTTGTGACATAGGTCATGGAGAGCTGCGCAGATCTACTATCGCTGAAGGTACCTTTAGTGCGATAGCATTAAAGGCGTCCTTCTCCTGAGAATTTGACGGCATCATTGTATGCGACCACATGACATGGCTGAGCTGGAAGGCACTGTCAACTTAGGCTGCGCCTTTGAGATGAGAGCATGCCACTGGATTCCAGTCTTCCAGGAGCCCTTGATTTCGAGTTAGACACGGTGCCCCTAGGCCACACAGGTGTGTTTGTGTGGCTTTGTTAAAACCGTACATTATACCACTGTCGGGTGGGTTTTTATATAATGTGATAGCTTAGAACTGCACGCTAATTAGTGTGGATTAATAGAGACACTAATTAAGATCACTAATTAAAATAATTAAGCGAGTAGCAAAGTGCACGAACACGAATGAGGATCTGCGGGGGGGAGCCAGCAAATGAGAGTTTTTAACGCTGTCATGTCGTACCCTTTAAGGCGGAGCTTAAGTATGTCCTCCGCCCTTTTTTTTTTCTTTCTTTTTTTCATTTCTGTCAGGAGGAGCTTGAAGAGGGCTCTCTAATGCGCACTCCAGTGAAGACAAGGTTGCGCAAGAGGAGAATACAGATATTGTCCAGCGAAGATGAGTCACACTATAGTGAAACTGCTGTGAAGAGTCCTCAAGTCAGTACTGATGGTAATGCCGTCAGTGAGAGACGTCAGGGCAAACTGCCTATTCAGCTGGGCCCAAAAAGCTCGGGGAATGTCGCAGTACCCGAGGTCCCGGGATGTGCATTAGCCGATTTGCCTGGACATCGGGCAGCCAAGGTGTCGCCCGCCTCATCGGTTACTTCTCAAATGTTGTCGAGGGAAGAGCGACTACGCCTGCAGAAGGTTAAGAAGGAAGAATTCCGCCGAATGCATATGGCAAGTGTCCTGAGCGCAACAAGCTCATCTGCGGCGTGTGTTCATCAGTCACCCCCTAAAGCACAGGTATGTTCTGGGCCTGTTAGTTGTTCAGTATGACAATGCATGGGAGACATGGCTGCGATAGATGCGGACTCTGCAGTTGTCGACTTGAAGCTGACTTCATTTCAAAAGGAAATTAATCAGTGAGGGTGATCAGTTTCAATCAGCGAGGGTGATTAGGGTCATGAAACTCCTATCATTGTAAATACTACAGTTCTTAAGACTCATTTCAGGTATTTGATAAAGATATCATAATTTTCAGCTGAAATGAGGCATTCCTGTAAACTCGTTTAATGTTCTGTAGTTTGTAATTTTTCTCCTCTTCAGTCTTTTGTATGCTAACCACAGCTACCTGAAGATAGTAGCAGTTTGTTGCTTAGTTGATGGACTGTTTATTTGTTCTAGGGTCTTATTTTTGTTACTTTTTGGAACATTTTATTGCCTTAGTATTCACCACATGTGCCTAATCTGGTGGGCCATTACACTAGACACTGATATTATCACATGCAGGTGTCATTCTCAGTGGGAAGGGAAGGGTATGATGCTGGACTTTGACAAATTGGTAATCAGTAATTCTCTTTAATGAAAACATATTTGCTGCAAGAACGCTCGTAGTTTTTAGACTGCACCCTCTTCCATGGCATTTATTTGTAGAATCCAAAATGTATAGCATTCACTCTTCTTTTTGAAAACACAGTTCAGTAAGACAAAGGGCGTAGAGAGAAGACACGGATCTATTTCCTTCGTCTTTTTTCTCTATGTGTTCAAGGTGTTGTACGAACTAGTTCACATTTCGATTCTACTTGTCTTTTTATTGGCCTACTGTTGTCGTAAAACCAAAGAATTGAAGTTATTGCAAATACCTGCGCTTGTCGCTTTTTTATAATATCATTTACTCTAGAACAGGAATCGATAAAGATATGTGTCTAAAGGAACCAACATATGTATCTGCACGACCGGACCATTCCCGAAAAGTGCGTGAATATGCTTGCCGGATAAACTTATTTAAAAACAGCTTCTTCCCTAAAACAGTACATGAGTGGAATGGTTTACCTGAAGAAATTGTTTCTGGGACCCCTTCGTCTTTTATCCAGGACCTGAAGAATATTCTTTTTTAATTGATTTTAGCATTGCTTTCAACTTCACTTGTCTGTATTTCCGGTGTCCTCTAGTGTGATTAAGTGATGCAAATATCTAGACAACTACTTGTATACGTACCATTTTATTTTTCACTGCTCGTTTCATGCCTTTCAATTTACAGCTGAATTTGTACTATGTCATCTGTGCACTCATATTGTTTTGTTTTTTTCTCTTTCCTCTCTACACTAATGCCTGCAAGGGCGCTGTAGGTATGTAAATAAATAAGTAAATAAATAAATAAATCATGTCAACTTATTTATGGCTGCTGTTATTGCTGCTAAATAAAGGTTGCAGGCAATTAAAGGAGTAGAGGCATGTATTGCTTTCACAACTGGAAATACCCAGCTGTAATGAAGCTGCCTTTTGTGGCAAAAAAAATATCTGAAGGATTGCTTTAGGCAAGTGTACTCGGTATGATGTGCAAACTTGTATGAAGATGTCGGATAGCAAATTTTTAAATAAACAGTTAGTCATTGCATATCTTTTCTACTAACTGTTTGCAATTAACCAGTGTGAATGCAAGGGGTCAGGTTTACAACCAGTCAAAAATAAAAACGTAAAATGTAAGCCTTTCATTGCTTTCAGCTTTACATCCTGTGACAGGGCCAATTTCATTCCAATCGGTAGCCTGCTGAGGCCTAGCTTTGAATACCCTACCCTGTTAAGGCAAACATGTGGACTATTTCTACTGCTTAGTTGAGTTTAATCACAAAAAGTGATCTGTCTTGGTTGTGACTGCTGTACTTTTTCTATGTTCAGGTCGAAAGTATTATTACAGTTATTGTGGACACGAGGGAGATAGCTTCAGGAACGGTAAGTATAGCACTTTATTAATTTACTTTAGCTTAACCAGAGTGAGAATTCATAGGTCTTATTTTTGGTAGCTGTTGTGCGGCATGTTAGCATATAAGTAGTTTTGCTACAGTTGTCTCTGTCGTCACAAAGCCTTAAAAAATTCAGGGGTTACTTTGACTGTCTAAAGTGGTGAGAGGCGAAAGCCTTTCTCGTCGCAACTGCTAGTACGAATTATAGCCGAATCATTTGTGGTTGGTCCGGCAGAATGGTGGCAGCACCCAATAGCAGCCGTCGCAATTGCTCAGTCGACGGAGTAATCGCGACGGCAGCCACTGGGTGCCGCCACCAGTCTGCCATGTGGTGTGACGGGGTAGAGCAAAATGTTTGATGGTTGTATCAGGCGCGCACCCTTGCGACGGCTGCTACTGGTGGCGCCACCAGTCGTACGGTGAGCAGTTGTGATTAATTATCGATAATGCATTAACTAATAATTGTTTCATTGTGAAATTCAGAAGGTAGTTTCATTTTTATTACCACTCCTAATCATTAGTTGGACCTCACTGGTGTTAGTTAGGCATTACAAAACGCAGACACTTCTGTTCACAGACACTTCCATTCAGGGGCACGATACAATGAGGCATTAGAGGCTTTCGCCTCAAAAGTGCTATCTACTTTTTAAAATGCATTAACATCAAGTCGTGAATGCAAAGGTTAGGCTGCACAGCTTGTGTCATTATCGTTTATAAAAGAAGAAAAATCGTGGTCATGCCATGCTTTGCATTCATGTCGTGTCTCTGTTAACTTATAGCTCAGGAGCGCAAGTTCGTCTGAGGGACACTGAGGAAAGATTCAGTTCGTTCGTGCAGAAGGCGTGCTTCTTTCTGACTGCAGAAAGACCAGTGTCACTCAAAACGGAACTGTTGCAGGCTAAATAAGACCAAGCGGAAAAATATGGGTGCCTCCATCAGTGGCTCAATTCGCAAGTAAAATATGTGTGTCAACACCGATTTCCAGATGTACATTTCGGAAGCTTCATTACTGCCATTCACTTCAATACGGTAGCAACCACCTTTTGAGTTTATAAATGATGCATTTCGATGGGCATAGTTTTGCCATTTTGCCAGCAAGGTGGCACCATTTGTAAAGAAACAGTGTTATGGCACAGTGTGGCTAGCAGCCTCAGTCTTAAGCGAATAACATTGTTCTGAATTTCGACTTCATATGCGCTCACTGCGACCCTGTTCGTATGTACTCATTGCGAGCCTGTACGGTGGTCTTCTTTAGCATTTAGATGTCAGTTATTTTTGCAAATTTTCTGTTTCCAATGGCTAATTTCCACAAAATGAAAAGGGAAGACGAAAATTTCATTTGCATACAGAGAGCATGGAAAGAACTAGCAACGTAGCAGCTGTTAACCGCTCTATATTAGAACGAAAAGCTTTACTGCTCCATGTCTGCCAAGGTCAAGTTTGCCGTGCGTTTGGCCTTGATCACAGGTGCGGCTTGTGAAGCTAGCGGCATACGCTTCTTTTTCCTTGCACACCTTCCAGACTCGCTTCGAAGACACTCAGCTGCAAGTGCTTGCCCGGCTCTGCTGTTGCGATACCATGTGACCAGGAAAGGGTGTAACAGTTGCTTCACTTCGCATCTGTCGGCTTCATTGCTGTAATACCGCAGTTGCTTTGTCGGCTGTTTCTCCTCCAGTTTAGCCTTGGATGAGGTGCGCACTGTACCGACTGCGTCAACTCTTTAACAGCAGTGGTGTCAGGCCGTGCCTGATCACCCAGCAGCTCTTTTTGCTCTGCAAATCTAGATTTAGAGTTAAACATCACCAGTTTTCTCTGCTGGTTGGGAATTTTGCACATACTGTAACAGAACTGTGGTTTAATTCTGTACAGTAGGTTTCACAATTCGGCAGGCTTTTTCTAAAGTGGAATGTGTACCTTGCATAGTATCTAAAAAGAACAGTGAAAAACTGTCATCGCTGCAAGTGCCTTTTTTTTTTCTTTTTTTTTTTTTCTTTAGCATTTCAAGCTGTGATGCATTAGCACTAGTGAAAGAGCTGTGATGACATTGAGGCTCATCATCATTAGCTGTTTGAGTAGCGCCACCCATGGTTGGTTAGTTCAGGCACGAGTTAATTCCAGTATGTGATACAGTGTCGCTTTGTGGATGGCTGAGGTAATGGTTTCAGGTTGGTTAAGTGTCATAGGAGCCTTTGAATGTCCTACAAACAGCGTCAGTCTTCATCTCGGCCATCTCATATTGTGCAGAACGTTCTCATCCACTGCAAGCTTGTCCTGCCAATCGGTGTCCGTGGGATTGAAATCGCACTCAAGTCCGGCAATTCAGAGATAATTTACCAACTTCTTTTCAACGAGTTACACGTCTTCATTTCTTTCGCACATTGGCTTCAGATGGCGAACTAAATGGTGACGCTTTTTAGTCGTTGCTTTCATAGCTGAAATGGCAGCCCATCCCACGTGAAGACAAAGAAATCATTCACAGAGGGCAGCGCATGCAATGAGATGCCAGAACAAGGAAGCAGCTTGCTGCAAAATGTCGCTAACTATACAGTTAGGTGGCCTCCTGCTCTACCACTCGCCAAAACACGCTTCTTGGAGAGATCAACACCACAGCACATCCACTTTGGGCAGCATAGCAAATTCTCTCGTAAAGTTCTGGAAAAGTCCAATAACCATAAAACACCGTGGATGGACTGGTTGTACCCTTGAAGTATGTTAGTAAGCATGGACTTGAGTTGACTATCTAGGAACAGAAGTATTTGTGCTGCCTGGATATGGGCAAAAAGTTTGGCTTTTGGTACATTTCTGTTCCATACTCTCATTTTTTGCATCCCGTGCTTGGTGCATGTTCATTGCATTTCCAGTATTGAAAGGTTTCGTGTTCCTTCTGTGACAGACGCTTGTGTCAACGCTGCGTGCCTGTGAGGGTGTCCGGGTGGAGGTCCACTCGTTGTCCGTTGGAAGCCTCGTGGTAGGGCGCCGGTGCTGCATCATGCGCCGGGCCCTGGCCGACTTTGGTAATCCCCAGAACCACTCGCGCCTTGTGGACGAAGTGCGGCAGTTGTTCGAGCTCTACGACCGGCCATGCGTCATCCTCGAGAGGCCACAGCGAGTCAAGCCTGGCGAGCGACCTTTGTGAGCTTGCTCTTTCATTTGTCTAGTCTAATCGGATTCAGTTTAGAGTGAGGGACTCACTACTTGCCTTTCACGTTACTGAACAGGCACTCTCAGTTACAGTAACTGACCAAAGCCAGGTTATTGTTTTTTTATGGAAAAAAGCAGAGAATAGAGAGGAAGTTAGGTATGATTACATCAGATTCTTTAAAATTTCTACTGCTTCTCCAAAAGAGTGTCTAAGGCTTATGCGTGGGCACAAGTTAAAGAAGTGAATGTTACTGCAGTTTTTAATACACTACTCACACATTGCTTATATGAAAGATATTGACCAACACCAATATGTGACGCAAGAAAGATGTGGTGGCGCTGTTGTCAGCAGCCTAAGCTGACTGATGGTGAAAAAAAGGCTTAGTGCCTATAGGTATACATGGAACCAAAATTTTCAAAGCAGCTTTCTCATTTCGCACTGCATCTATGAAGTCAACTCTTGGTGCGGAGTAACCATGAATAGATTGTAAAGGTATGAAATCTTATTGCACAGGCGGAGTATATTTAAACCGCTGGCAAGCATATGGAGATACCAGTCGCGAGCACGTCCCACGAAAACACACATAATAAGGACTTACCAAGGTAATTTCCCGGTTTCAGAGAGCATCATTAAATGTGGCCGATGGTTGAAAGTTTGTGAATGCTTTGAAAAAAAGTGTGACAAAGTACGCTCGATCATTTTGAGATCAATGTATTTTTAAAATGCCCCTATAAATGTCCATTATAAAGCCAAACATACGCTTCAGCTTCTCGTGTAGTCTGACATGCTGCTGCACAGGCGACATTCCCTCTTAAATCCAGCCATTCAAACGATACAGCCATGTGGAACACAGTCCTCACTCAGCATGATAAATGACCCGTGCGCAGCCGAGCAGGCGACTAAAACTGCCGTCTGACACCTAAATCGTGTTCACGGACACCAGCATTGTCTGTGCTCGAATAGGGCGTAGTCTGCATCGCCATCTGCTAAAGTGATCGTTCTCATTTGTTTCCTTACAATCATTTTGGAGAAGTGCTTTTTGAATATAGTTTTGTCGAGGCTACATAGCATGAATTACTGGGATTTGTAAGCAAATTAAGTGCACACGGCAGCATATCAGGCTGCAGAGGAAGCTTTCCCGATTCAGAGAAACAACAAGATGATAGCGAGTCTGTCGGCGGTATGTATGGCTTCGTAACAACACATTTATAGCGGCGCTCTAAAGCTAGATTTGATTCAGAATGACGTAGTATACTTTGTCACACATTTCATCAAACCGCTCGCAAACTTTTAATAATCGCCAGCCTCCATTGATACTCAGTGAAATGGGAAAAATATTAAGGTAAGTTTTGTTTACATGTATTTCTACGAATCGCGCTCTTGACTCGTACCTTGTGCATTTCGTGGTGTTTTAAAAATGCTCCGCATTTCGAATGATGTTTTATACTTTTTCAGTCTGTTCTAAGGTGTTTTTGGTTACTCTGCACTAAAGCACAGCATCACTGGCGCCCTGTGAAAATAGAAAACTGTTTTGAAAACATTCGCTTCCTTGTATTCCTATGGGAGCTAAGCCTGCTTTTCACCCCCAGTCTGCTGCGATGTCCGTGAACGCCTCCTTTGTTTGTAAGCACACAAATGATTTGCTGGCATAGTTGGGCATAAGTATACCTTGACTGTTTTTGTTTACTGGCCTTAGCATAATTACAGTTATTTGCCCAGTTCATTTTAGATTAATAGAATACTATTGTGTGCTGATCTGGTCAAAAAAAGAAAGGCCACGTGGTTGATGAGATGCATTTCACTGCTTTCAATTTTTTATCTGTGTATCTTGTCTAAGAATTGAAGCTGTCCTGCAGTGAAGCGCTGACATTATCGGTGTAGTACTCCACATGACCCCATCTCCGAAAAACATCAGATTTATGTGCATGGTGTTCTTTTTCGTTCACGATTGCTTGTAGCATGATATTATGTTTCACACTTTCTTCAGTGTACCCTTCAGTAAAAAGCAACACTCCCTTTGCATTGCTGATTATGTGCTTTTCGCTTTCGTCACTAGATGGCATTGCGCTGTTATAAATTTTTTTTTATAAAGCCGTAACCACCGTACAGCAAAATTTTCTTCAGCGACACATACGTCCTTTTGCTGTATAAGCTTTGAATGTACAGACTAAAATGGACACTACTTTATACTAAAAATTTATAATTAGTAATTACTCTCCGGTGGAGGAGTTTTCAACACAGCGCTTTTGCACACATGGAATCGCCATTGCACTCATTGATCGTGGTTTCCAACATCGGACTACATAAAAACAGTCTCATGCACCAACTGAATAATACCCTGTCACACGAGCAAGCAAAAAATCTTTCACCTAAGCAGTCTTTTAGCGAGTTGAAAGACTTGCATTCAAAAGGAGTGGCATAGCAGATGCACAGCGCTGGCGATCTTTTTAGCATTTCCTACCGAGGACACTATCGGAAAGCGTGGCGCTAGATCTTAAAACAAAACCACTCAGAATAAACCGACGTATAGAAACATATAAATCAAATAAATGTTTTATTTTATGTTGTTTATAGTAAATTTAGCTAAAGTATGTTCACAAATGTTAAATTAAAAAAGAAGGCACGCATACGCATCAGCGGTTAGCGTCATCACGTGATATCTTCCAACTGCTTACAAGAGTGCTGCAGAAAAACTACAGTATTGTGCCTAGTTAACCTTCTGCGAAGCGTAAAACTTTTTTATAATATATAAACATGACACGAATATTCACTTTCGCTTCCTTTATTTATTCAAAGATAACCATTGGTGTCCACTGGGCTGGAGTACTTCTTTCCAGCCGTAAAAGAGATCGGCGATCTCCGCTTACGGTAAAGACCGCTTCTGGAAAGGCGATTGAACTCTGTCATGTGTCTGTGGATGAAACTCTTTTTGGGAAGGTGTCTTTTTGTTCAAATGCCTTTACAGTGCCCGTGTGACACGGGTATAAGTCTCTATAAAAATTTTCTACATCATTTCTAACAAAACAGTTTTGGAATCGTCCAAGCTTTCCACTACGCGGAAAATAATTAGACGCTTGCTCCTAATGTCGTTTTTCCCCTTAAATAAACCTGTACCTCCGTAAGATGTATTGTCGGCCTAGTTGGTGCAGAACTTCAGACATCTTATAGTAGCGCGAAAAAAACACACACAAGACAGGGTACAGGACGAGCGCTAACTGCCAACTGTTTATTGGAAGGAAAAAGGAACGTATATTTAAGTTCTGCACCAACTAGGCCGACAACACATCTTACTGAAGCATATTTCTTCTACTGCAGGCCCATCTTTATGTGTTTCCTCTTCCTACCCTCAAGTGGACACTTTGGTCACGTACATAGTCGCTTCCACGGTCCGAGCAAGGAGCCTCTCTTTCAACACCTGAGTGGCCGAGGGTTTAAATATACGTTCCTCTTTCCTTCCAATAAACAGTTGGCAGTTAGCACTCGTCCTGTACCCTGTCTTGTGTGTGTTTTTTTCGCGCTGCTATAAGATGTCTAAACCTGTACCTTTGTGGCAATGCTTTATGTAACTCGAAATCATAGACAGCTAGATTATGGCTTTTTGTTACTGTAGTGCAGTGATACATCCTCAAGTGATGCTTATTCAGGGCTGATTATTGCCTTGGCAAAAGAGATTTAAATGTTGGCCACTTTAGTAGCTTCACCCCACAATCTTGTGTACTTGTTGTGTTTTTGTATGCATAGGCCAAAACTGGAGGTTGGAGTGCGAGCACCAGGCTCTCATATTTTATGGCCATTTGAAATCTTGTGACAATATATTTCATTGTCAAGGTCAGCATATTTTCTTTTTGTGTGTTTCTTCAGTTGTAGGGCTAGTGTTAGTTTGAGGATAACGTCGTTATGTACAGAGTATGAAATCAAGAAAGGCTATCAAGTTTTTATCCAAGACATGGTGGTGTTTGCTCATACTGCAGCTATTTGTTTGAGGTCTGCTTACGTATTATTTGACGCTTCCTTCTTTTTTTTTTTTTTTCTGCTGTTGTGGGCTCAGCAAGAGGACGAAATACTTTGACTCAACATTGGCGTTCCTGGTCACCACACATGCCAAGGTCTTCTTCTCGCAATCTCAAGGTGTGTAACTCATGCATTACCACTCCTCATGGCATAGTTCACCTCTCTTTTGGTTGTTTAGGACTCTACCTTCCCACCCCTAGCTTTCTATAGACCTTTCAGAACAAGGTCAAAAGGTGGTTAACTTTGTTCGTTCAACAGGAAAAGTTGAGGATTAAGGGGCAACTCTGAGGGGTTCTTTTTTTTTTTTTTTTAACGTTTCGAGTTCCAAATCGCATCACATTTCTTCGAGTCCCCTATCTTTGGTACAAAAGAAGAAAAAGTTCCAGAGGGCACTTTGGACCATTAAAGTGCGATGAGGAGGATCAGCCCTCCACTACTGCACCTCTATCTCCCTCTCTTCTTTCACTCCCCCCCTTCCTCCCTTCCTTTACGGCATGGTACATGTGTCAGGGAAGAATTGTGATAAATACTGCGCCTTTTCTATCCTGTAAATCAATTTTAAACGCCGCCGATGCCTACTGTACTAATGCCTCCTAGACATCTGGGTCTGCTTCTGTTTGCTGTGTGGTATGGCGTTCAAGGAAGCACCAAATGAAAGGTGCCGCACGGACGCCTGGATTGGACCGTCTGGTGACGTCATGACCTGTAGTGACGGTGATGGTACATCACGCGCCCCTTGTTGAACACAACTAGTATTTAATTGAACGCATTAAAGTTCACCGGCATTCTATAATTCGTTTACAGGAAAGGAAAGGCGCAGTATCTGTCACTCGCGGAATCTTGCTATCCTCACGGTAGATAAGAGGAATTATGAAGAGCGTTTCACGATCCAGTGCATGGCACAATTGGGAAAGCACTCGGCTGGGGATCTAGGGTATGAAGGTTCAATTCCTGGTGGAGACAAGGTTTAGTAATTTATTTTTAACTCTCTCTCTCAAAAGCGTGACACCTCTGCTGATAACCTTCTGTCAACCTTCCATCGAAACGATGAGGCATTAAAGGCTTTCGCCTTAAAAATGTTCAGCAAAATACCAAGTAGAAGTACATTAAAAATGCAAAAGCCAGGAAGCTGATATTGAAAATAGGTTCCGGCCAACCTACAACGCCACATGCCAACTTGTGACATCATAGATAGAGTCCCAAAACATGTTTTGCGCGCTTTGATTGTCTAAACTAGTGACTGCAAATAACAGCTGGGGTCAGTATTAGTCAGAAATGCCCAAAAGCCAACTAAAAATTTTGAAACAAACACAACAGATATAGATGGCAGTGCTTTCAGCGATGGCATGTACCCAAGGTTGCGTTCCCTGACTGAGGCCACGAAATGGTAAAGTTTAAAAAAAAAATCATTGGTGCTACAACAGAATATCAAGCGGCTGTTAAATTTTATGCGGGTATCTAGAAAACTGAGAATGTTCTGGGAAAGTTTCAGTAAAATTTAAGGAGGTTAAGGAAACGCCAGAGCTGCCCTTTAAGCTCTCCCCTGCTCTCCCCACAGGCTAAAAAAGAGGTTTCTCTGAAGGTCATGAAAAATTTTTTAAGAGTATGATACCTGTTAGCATTTTATTACAATTGTTGTAGCACTCGAGGTTGGTCAGTGGTAGCTCAGGTACACATCTTCGGATGGCAGTGAGTGGTAGCAAATTTCTGAGGCTCACAGGTATTGCTTAAACTTTACAAAAGACTGAAGTTAGTTCAGTGCTGCTTTGTCTTGCAGCTGTGCATTGCTTAGTGTTTCTTTTGATTTGCAACACTGAAAAAGATGCATGTTTCTTTTATCATATGAGCCACTAATCTTTACACATCGACAGTTAGGATATCTGCTACCGTTGTCACTCTCACATTGTTAACATGCCGTCTCTGTTTACAGGAAACACAGCTGAGCTTGTGCTAGCTCTCGCTAAAAAGGAACGTCAAAAGGGCATGGCACTCGCATCGCCTGACTGCATTCGAGACAAAAAACATGTGAGTCTGCGGTGGTCAGTCGCATGCGCTCGAATTAGCGCTAAAGTGAGGCTGATGTTTTCATTTTGCAGGTTGTGCAATTTTACCTCGCCTTCCCAAAGGTCAGCTTGGCGACAGCCATCAGCCTGGCCTCCTCGTTTCCCTCGGTGCAAGCTCTTGTCAGCAGGTAGAGAACAGCAGTTTTTCAAATTTTTTGAAGCCTTAGGGACAACCAATTCACTGCATTCACCTTCATGATGAATGTGCATTTGTATGAAAGTAAATTGGTGCTAATTTTTGAGGCTGTGTGGTAACCGCATGAGGCGACAACCTTTGGTGATGAGTCGCCATCGCCTGTCATTGCCGCTGGTGCACCTCACACGAAGCCGCGAGACTTGGCAACAGAGCAGCACGTTTTTAGTGTTGCTCTGTTACCGCCGCCGCATTGTTCACTCAAGGACAGTATAGTTATGCTAGTATCCCCTATCTAACCCTAAACAGCATAAGTGCAATAAAAGCACTCATGAAAATTTTGGTAACGCATCGCATTTCTATAGGACACAGCGCAGGGGTGCACCAAACTACACTGAAGTGCAGACCTGCAAGAAGTGACTTTCTCGACCCTGCTCTCCTCGATAATTAGCAGTATTTGGACACACTTGCATTCCTTGTCCTATATTACCCTACCCAGCTTTCACTGAACTATATTCATGCGTTCATAGTTATGCATTGATGACATGAAGCGAGTGTCTGTATGCAGCCGTTTTGCTCAAACCGGACTAGGAAGACAAAATTCGCTTGTAAAACCAGAACAGAAGTAGCATACCCTCAAACGCTTTGGCAATTGACTGCCTCGCAAGCTGCTTTGGGGTGACGAACGACGGGCAAAATTTTCGAAAAACACAGAACCTGAGTGACAGCGACGAGTGGCAATGCTTTGGCAGCTCTCAGCCCACTGCGCGACAGCGTTGCGCGGCGTGCCGCTGCTAATTTTTAACGCTTTAACGCAAGAGCATTAAGGGCCTCGTTTGGAAAGAAAACCTGGCATCACTATTATATTTTTGCTTACAAGCATGAAAGCAACGTGGCTACAAATACAACTGAACTTGATTTCTTGTTAAAATCAAAGCCTTGCATAAACATGGCATCATCTTTCGCTGTTTCTGTCTTTTAAGAGGCAATAGATGAAAAATGCACACGGCAGTAGAACGCCGCAAAACCGCTTACGCTACACCTCCAGTTCTTACCTCCACTTCCTCATGCTTTGTGCTGCACAGTGCTTCGAATGTTCGGCCGTTTCTTCCCTTCTCTATTTGTCACTCCACTTTTACTCTCTTTCATTTTCTGAATGGACTGCGCCGCTTTCTTTCCATGTTTGTAGGCAGCTTTATTTTTTATTATTATTATTTTTTTTACTACACACTGCATGCTTTCCCCCACGGCTTCAGACCTACGTAAAGTCGGCTTCTCCTGAGTGCCTGGTGGTAAAGTCATTTTAAAAAATGCACAGTGGCGTAATTTTTTTTTTTCTTTCAGAAAAAATTCGCCTCGCCATTCTAAATAATGCGCGTGTGCGGCGATGTTGCTTCGTGGAAAGTCATCGCTGTGGCCAGATGCACTTCACTATAACCGAATTTTAGCAAAAATGTTTTTACTATAAAGGCAGAAAAATATACTGTCGTCTATAGAAGATGAACTAAGACTTCACTTTCACTTGACTATATCCGAGTTCACTATAGCGGGGTTCTGCTGTAGTAGAATAGTCATCATGAGCGAAAAGTCACGAGCATGTCTCCTGTATGTGGTAGTTGACTGTTGGCATGACCAGGCACTTATTGGTCAGTGGGCTGTGTGACTTCACAAGACCACATCACGTGATCGACTTGGCAGGAGCTGCTAACTTGGGCAGCACCTGTGAGAAGAGAAAATGGGATGAAAATCAAACCCGCGACCCTTGGATTACGAGTCAGTCACGCTATCCCTAGATCATGGAGTCACGTTCGTGCAGGTTGTCTAAATTAAGGTTTTATATCTGTATCAAGTGGTCTTTCACATAAGATGTTAGTCAGGCTGACTTTGAACTCCCCCATTGTGTGGAGTGCATTTGGCACTTACTCTCAGGTCATGAAAGATAGTGCACTAAGTTCCATTGCATACATTAGGTGCAACGCTGTCAAGGCCAGCACTCTTGCATGCGCAGCCTGCATCCATGCCCAGAGATGATGTGTTGCTTGTGGTGAGCGAAAAATGATGAATACTTTGCCAGCAGGCTTGCTGCGTATACATTTGTTTTCAGCCTAAAAATAAAATGCTGGCATTGCAGGCAAAAAAAAAAGAACAACGAAATTTGCGAGTTTGTGTTTGCTATTTAATCTCGTCATCAAGAGTAGACGTAGGCTAAAATATATTGAAAGAAAGGCGGACTGCGCTCTAGGTCATCTCATTTCTGTTGTGGCACATGTCTTGTGTGGCAGTATGTTTCAGGTGTGTGCCAATCAGTGATAGTTTTGACTCTTTTCAGTTTTGCACCACGAAACCAGCACAGATTGTGGTTGTTACTTTCTGAAGTGTGTAGGCATATAAGGGATGTATTGTGCTTATAGTTTTTTTCCCATAACTGCATTATGCTGCTGAAGATGTCAGAAGATGTGTGTAGATCATTTAAGCATAGTGCTCTCTGTATGTCACTTTAGTGAGAGCAGCAAAAAAAGAAATTGTCATTCAAATTAAGATGTGCGTGGGTATGTATTAGTATTTGGATGACCTCAAAGCTGCCACATTTTAATTGCTGACTATAATCACTTTTATAGATGTATATCCTGAAACCTCTTTATGTTTAAATGTAGTGAAAAGTCAATTTCTGTGGGAACGATTTCATTTTGTGGCCTTCGCTCACCAGAGCAGTTGTCATGGGCTAATTAACAATGTTGGTATTTTTGCATCGTGGGTTGATATCTCACTTTTTTTTTTTCTGTTTCCTTTTCCTTCCTTTAGTTCGGTGGAAGAACTTCAAGAGCGAACCAAGATCTCAGAATCCCGTGCCAGAGACATTCTTGACTTTGTTCGCACGTCTGCCATTGTGTAAATGAAAGCGAAGGCACTCAAACTGACCGCAGCACGCTGTGATGCTCTTCAAATCTAGTGTAATATATTTACTTTCAAAGGATTGCCTCGGGGCCAAATGTTCAATATTTTCAGGCTTGAAATGTAGAGTTCTCTTTTAGAGATTTGTTCCACATGTGATATGTTTCCATTTTTCAAAGCTTGTACAACCATTTTGTCTGTGTAGCTTTGTTTGTGGCCATGAATCATGGTAAAATTTTTTTGATATGTAGATATGTTTTTGGCATGATGGCAAGGGTGGATTTATTAGGAAGGGCCTTGGGAGCATTCCCCCCCCCCCCCCCCCCCCTCCCCCTCTTCTCACCCTTCTCAAGCGATAATAGAAGAACCTTGCTCAGCCCCATTTCAATTTTTTTGCAAAATGTCTTGCAAAAAAGGTGTTAAAATCATGAGGCAGATGTTTGTTTAATGCTCAAGTTAATACCTGTGAATAGTGATAGTACTTCAGAAAAGAGAATGAAAATATTTTTACGAACTGTTTTTGTTCCTTCCGTGTCACTTGTCATTTAAATACTTATGTACTGCCTGCACACTGTGTGGATGCTCTTAAGACTACTGAGTGCATGTCCTGTGTGTGGACGTTACGATGGGACCAATACTGTATATACGCTAAGACCCCTACTTCATTTGTTGTTATGAAGTTTGAATAAAACAAAAACTAGTAGCATGTTATTTCATTTCTATGATTCATGTACACATTAAGCACATGTTGACCTGTGAAATGCTTGAATGAAAGTTCTAATTATTTGCCATCCATGCATGGCAATATTTTGCCATTATATGCATGGAAGACAGAGAAAGCCTTCTTGTGCATATACATATCACCCTCTTCTCAAAATTGGTTTCGATGAAAGGCACATCTCTGCATGCTTATTCTACATATTAAGATTGTTCTTGCAAGTCGTTGCAACAAGTTAAAAGAGCTCTCATTTTATTTTCTTTAACGCAATGGTGTGAAAGGTCCTGTTCTCCGAAAAATCCGGCAGAAAAATCACGGCCAAGACACTGGTAGGTGGTATTTGGCAGGTGACGTATGGCTGTAGGCACAGTTTTGGTTGGCAGTTTTTATGTGTGATGCCACAAGATCAGGTGACATGGCTGAGTTGGCATGAGCTCCTCTTTGATGGAAGGTTGAGATGAGAATCGAACCCACCAGGATCCCGAATCAGATCAGCTCGGGTAAGGTACTGTTTCTGAAGCCGGTGTACTCTCCCAGACGAGACCGAAAGGGTGCCACTTTTGAGGATAAGCAAACGATTTTGCTAGGCTCTGAACCTCTGAATTAAAAAAGAAAATGCTGAGGGATAATGTTTATTCATTAGTCTATGGAGAGAAGAAAAACCAGAGGTAGTTTTAGGTCATTTGATAAATTAATAATTATTAGAAACTGCTACTACTTCCGAATGAAATTATCTTTGCACGTAAAATAGTTAACGTATGCTTGTAAACACCGGAGAAGCATAGACATGCGCGTCGGTTCGGGCAGCAAAGGGGGGGGGAGGTGGTGAAGGGTGGCAGTTTCTGGCCCTACGGGGCTGGGACGGTGGGTTGGCGCCGCTTGCGGTGGGGGCTGGCCAGCCACCGAATTTTTATCTGTTGTAGGCCGTCATTGCACCCTCCACCGCATAGGTGGTGGACGACGGCTGTTGCGGCACGCTCTTTCTCTACCTCTTTTTTTTTTTTTCGTTCTTCTCTATTTTTTTTTCTCTTCTGTCCGCACGAGGCAGCGGAGATGGCTCAGCTACAGAGCCAGTAGCAGGCCCGTGCATTTTCTTTTCCTTCTTCCTACAGCTATATATACTAGGCACTGTACTACAGCCACAGCAACAACAGCAGACGGCATTTAGTTCGAGGTATTCCTGCGTGGGGCGCAGTGGGACACGTGTCGCCTCTCGCGGTGATTCATAAATGCGGATGCTTGAAATACACGTTTACTTAATAAGCGAGGTTTTGTGGGCTATGCCAGCATCTGTCGGACAGATACTGGGGAAAAGAATCTTTATAAACAAGTTTATTAAACTACTGATGACGTCGTACGCGATTGATGCGATGGCGCGATGGTTAGTGGAGGTCGATTGTGGCGGCGGGCTGTACAGGCTGCAGTAGTTTGGCCGCGGTCCATCAAACCGCTGGGCGCGTGCGTTAGTGTACACATTGATTTCATAAGCAGGCGCTTCGTCTTCGCATCAAGAGTAGTCATGGATAAGATCGAGGACATTAGAGTTACAGAACTGAAGAATTCTAAGTATATCAAGCCTACGCGGCTGCTTTTCAAGCAGGTGAGCAGTGCGCTCTCCCGCCAGATGATGCGCCCAAGCACCTCTGCCATCCGATCGTAAATTGATTATCGTTACGACTGTGTTACCTTTTTCTCGCAGAACGGAAAGGAGAGGATATGGGACCTTATGAAAAGTCACGACAGGTACGTCGGTCAGCGGTTCTTGGTGTTCACGTGACGTGTTGTGCGCTCGTGATATCCTCATGGTTTGTTTAAATTTGCCCGCTTGCGAGTCTGATCCGGCGTGAATTCTTTGTTTACAGCGTCGCAGCTATTATACACAACAAGTCCAGGGACGTGCTTGTTTTCGTGAGGCAGTTTCGCCCAGGTAAAATCTCTAATTTATGAAGTGTTTCGCTTCGAGGTACGATTGCCGTTAGTTTCAGTTTGTAACTAGAGTACCGGTTGCTCGTGTTCTCACACATATATCGATGAAAAAAAAAAAAAAAAAAAAAAAAAAAAAAAAAAAAAAAACTAAAAAAAGAAGTCGGTACTTAGAAACTTGATATATTGCATGCTGTTTTCTGTTGCATTCCGCATATTTATTTTATTCGTGGTGGCCTTGGAACTTCGCATTCGTAGTGTCGTCTGCTGTTCGTGATCAAGTTGGCCGTGTTTTGTAGCTATATAAACGCAAATTATCCTTCCAAATCCGCATGCCGCTTACACCACTTAACATGAAGCGTGAGTATATAGAACATGGATTTACGGGGTGCGACTGAAAGTTAATCGCGTAGGGTTTTTCAGTTCTAGGGAGAGAACACTGCACAGTTATGAAAACAGCTAGTGCAAGCAAGAGAAGGACGTTACAATGGTTGTAGGCATTATAAATACTAATGTAGTTGGCCACAGAAGTATGAACTTAATCCTTATTGTGTTAGCTGATCGATAGATGCTGGCTGCTCACAGAACTATGTAATTGCCATCAAATCCCAGGTGAAAAATTTCTACTGGTATTCTAATGGTTCCAGTGGTAGTGGTTTATTGCCAGATTCCCAGTGCCCACTGGAACCATTGGCTACTGGAACCATTGGCTACTAGAACCATTGGCTACTGGAACCAGTAGCTACTGGAACCATTGGCTACTGGAACCATTGGCTACTGGAACCACTGGCTACTGGAACCATTGGCTACTGGAACCAGTTGCTGATGGTTCCGGCAAATAGTCACACAAAATTCTAGAAAACAGGTGAAATAAATTACATGGTTTATTTTCCTACTCTAGGAGCCAGGTCCAGGCTGACTACCACTTAATCAGTTGGCCGACTGTACTACACATGTAGTTGCAGGCTTGCGTAGCTTTGCTTTCAGGATATCCTGAATCTTCTCGGAAAGAATGCGGGTCAACCCGTTCTCAGTGCCGGCAACATCCACTGCCTTCAGGGCACCCCAGTGCTTGAGTGTTGCTACAAGGAGAGAATTCAATTTTTAGTATTACAAAACACAGATGCCATATCAGTTGAACTAGCACTGTTGTGCCGTTCAACAATAGAAAACCTGTACTACTGAACACGTCTGCAGCTGGCCAAATTTACAAAAAAGGTCCCCAAATCCAGCGGTCATGCATGCCATTTTCTGCAGTCAAGCTTCACATGCACCCTGGGCCTTGGCAGGATTTTGTTGGGAGGAGAGGGGGTTCAAGAAACAATCCCCCTTCATGTTTTTTTTTTTTTTTTTTTTCATTGGGGTCGAAACAAACATTCGAGAAAGTTTGTTACTGATCTCAGTGGGAAAATAAGGAAGCACAAGTGAAGGTGGCTTGCGATGAGAGTGAGGGCAAGGGCTGGTGTGGCTTTGTGGTGGGGGGCAAGTGCTCCTGCACCCCCTTGACAATGCCCATGCATCTACTAGAGCAAAAATATATCTTGAAATGCACCACATTTAAATGTTAGCTGACGCAGAGGTATAGGGAAGAACTAGACATGCCTTTGCTAATAAGCTAGCATAGGTCTGCTCCACTAATATATGATTATCCAATGGAGCTATAATTAGCATTTTGCCAGCTTTACCTGACACAACCTGGAGTTTCTCTGGTGTCAATGGGGGCTTGGGCTTCTCCCCTGAAGCTTTTTTCCTTGAATAAGCAGTGCCCGTAACACTTCTTTCCATTAAAACATCAGTGCCCCATATGGCTTGGGCAGTGTCTTTGACCACCAATGTGGGCTTTTTGTTCTGCAAAATCTTTTCCGCTGCACTTCCATTTATTATTATACCTTTGGTTAGGTGAAACTGAAAAAAAGAACAAAAATTTTAGTCATAGTTTACTTGAAGTCACACAAGAAAAATCGTAGCACGCAACTGAACACAAGCTAGATTACGTGAAAGCAGCTACTTTCAACAAGCAAATATTTAAGATCAACAGTTTCACTCTAAGCAAAACAGAAGTGAACGTTCATCTGCTACATGTACCCCAAGTGGTGGCCTCACACCACAGTGCCATGTCTGTGCCAGTGCAAGCTACCTAAAAGCAAATAAGTATGGAACTGTTTAATGAATGCACACTTTATGTAGCTTACTGTGCTCTGACAGCACTTGAGTAGTATGTGCTCCTTGATATTACTCTGCATAAAATGGATAACAATCATGATCTGCCCATCTACTGCTCTGCAACTGGCTTAAACAGCAAGCAGAAAATTGAAGTCGTTATGATAAAATTAAAGGAGCCAAAAGTCTACGAGTCCAAGGTAAACAAATGGGGATTTTTTTTTTTTTTTTGTAGTTATTCTGTTCAGAATTAGTCCTGTGATGATTTTAAGGAGAAAGAATATATAAATACAAAGTGGAAGGAAAAACAGTGCACATTGTTTTCCTTCCGCTTTGCATTCATTATCTATCTCTAAAATCACTACTAATTCTGGTCAATATCAACTACGAAAGAAAAAAAAAATGTCCCCTTGTTTACTTTGGACTAGTAGACTATTGGCTCCTAGCTTTAATTGCCTTGAACAGTGTTACCCCTGAGAACAAAAAAAATTATAATCATTCTACTGCAGCCTGCAGACTTGTGAAATTATTGCGGAAAGCTGCATTAACTAATGTGGGTTAAATATATACCTGAAAACCAGGGTTCTCCCCAGGGTGGCTGACAACGGTTTTGCCACCCATCTCTGAAGCTGACTGGCAACCTCTCCAACCATGCGCTCACCACTGCCCGCCTCTTGGGCTTCACATTTGCTATACTCTAGAACAACATTTGTGACTGATATGACCAGTCATGCCATTTGAGAGACCGTCACTGGCCTTTTAGTTTTATTCCAGGATGGCATCTCACCATTTTCTCTCTTACATTCATGTGCTTTCTTTGGTCTTTAAGTATGCGAAGTTCAGTGGAACCGTTGCATTTTGGTTTTGAGGATGCTTCACCACACGGGTTACACACCATGCGATGAAGTGTTCTCAAAATGCAATGAGGCCGTTTACATAGCCACTCCCTCCTTCCCATCAGTCCTTAAATGTCTATTTCCCAAAATTTTCTGGGGAGAACCCTGCTGAAAACAAAAGAACGTCAAGCATGAAAACAGCTAAAAAAAGTTTATATAACTGTTCAGAATATTATACTCACAGAACCGTCTTCCATGAAAATGAAGTCTCCACTTGGAACTACATGAGGGAAGAAACTAAGTAAGACTCCTTCTCATGCTATATGCAGGTAACTTTAATATATTTAGTCCTATATGAACCTGTTGCTTACCTGGAGCTGTAAGTACATGCTGGCTTTCTGGCCTGCATTGCCATTCCTCCCTTTGCCTAGGTTCAGCAGATGGTGCTGCAGAACATTTGAGAATATTAAAATCATGATTTGGCAGTGCAAAAGGAAATGTTACTTACAGTGAGGAACTTGACTCCAAGGCATGTTTTGTACCTCCATAGCTTCTGAAGTGAAATATATAAAATAATAGTAAAGCTTCGAAATGGTTTTGGCAATGTGGAATATTACAAAATTCACTTAAGTACTTACCTTCCATTGGGCTTTCTGCGGCAGCTATTGCAGAAGGTGCTGTAACAAAAAGAGCATTTCAAGAATAACGCCTCAAATTCGAATGTTCCTTACACATAGATTGCACATCACAGGCCTCACCTTTGAGTACTGAGGCTACCTTCTATAATTACAACTGAAGCAGTATGCGACAAGTGGATTAGCTAAACACCAGGCTTTCAGTGCCTTTTGAACTCAACCATGGCAGCTGTTTTGACGTATATGCAGCTTGTGCACAGGTACAATATGTGATACCTTACGTCTGATTAATTTGGCTGCACTAATCTGACCATTCCCATATAGCGTCCCAAATGTGCGATGCCAGTTGAAGCAGTCCAGGTGCACAAGGCTTCCATTTATCATTAGCCGCTTATTATTGCCAGCTTCATACTGCGTTATGGAGAGTACCGCTACATCATGAGAACTGCAACATATTGTGCAACCCATGTATGGTTTCGAAAACATCTAATAATATGCAAAGGGAAAACAAACCTGCAATCGTGCCTTTACTGCCAGTATGAAGGTCTTGTGCTCGTTCAACTTCATGTAATAATAATGAAGAGCAGACAAAAAGCACATGAGGTCTCACTTTTAAACTAATTTTACATGCAGAATCAACAGAAACATAAGAGTAGATCAGCACGCAACCTTACCGTCAAAAATTTTGCTCTCGAGGCACTTCTGCAAGCTCTGAATGTGCTGCTTTAAAAAGGAGTTGTCTGCTTGGAGCTCTTGCGCACGGGATCTCCAGAAGTCCTTCTGCCGCTTCATTTCCTGGAGCTCACTTTTTGAGCACAGGTCATCATCTGTGTCTGATGACCCAGCAGACTGGCGTCGAGTTCTCTTGGACTGCAAAAGGATGCATGATATGTTGGTTAACTGGTTTGGTTTGGTTTGTGGGGTTTAACGTCCCAAAGCGACTCAGGCTATGAGAGACGCCGTAGTAGAGGACTCCGGAAGTTTCGACACCCTGGGGTTCTTTAACGTACACTGACATCGCACAGGGGATTTGCTAAAATGTACTAATATGCCACACTTACGTGTGCACCAGATTTGTGTGCTTTGCCTTTTCTGTGCGCTTCTTCTAGGTTCTTTTTCAAAATTTCTTCATACATAATTTTTTTTGAAGCAGCCGAGTCATTCTTCTGTTTCTGAAAGAAGTGGAACATAAGGGAGCGAGAGATCCAAATTTGCCATTTCTTGAAAGAATATAACTATTTAAAGTAATTTCTGCTAACCCTTTTTTCAGCCTTTTTTTTCTTTGCTTCGACAGCTGCCTCTTCATCCTCATCTGTCGTGTCCGGCACTATTTTTGGGATCGCCACTCGCTTGGCGCGCATCCTCTCATGAGCGCCGTTTTCGCTCTCTGAAAGAAAGAAAAAAAAAATTATGAAATAGGCACCACTGCATACTGCACACAAACGACTAGGCCATCGCCACATACCAGCCAGCATCAGAACTTGGGCGCTGTAACAGCCGCTGTTGACGCCATCGACCGGGTCACGCCAATGTGCATTATACACGGTGCGGTTATTGAAGTCGTTCTCATTATCTGGAGCGAAATCTTCAATATCACTCGCAGGGATGACATGAAGGCGGTTATCGTGATCACAAAGAAATCGCACAACAGCGAACATTGCTGCCTGGCAGGGTATTTCAGAAAACTAAGTAAAAAAAACACCTAGACACAGCAAAAAGCACGGTACAAAGAACGAACCACCATAACAAGCATGGTCTATGACATTGGATTGGATTGGTACTGAGCCGTACTACACCGAGGGATGCTAATTTCAGAAAAAAAAAAAAAGAGTAATACGTAAATAGCAATCAGTATTTTTAAAATCGCTATAACGTTTTATAACTAAAAATGAGGTGTTAGTTTAATAACTTTTATTGCGTGCATGAAAAAAAAAAAAAGCTTTTGTGTTCCACATAGTGACACAGTGAACAGTACACATCCATCCAACCTAATCCAAGATACTGATCCAAGACCAAAAAGCAGGGTGGCGGCCATTTTGTTATTGTTTTTTCTATCTGCCTTCCATGCTCGGAGAGTAGTCTGTATGCACGACGTGCAACATCGACGTGCAACATCGCGATTCGCATGCAAATTTACTGAAGAGACTATGGGCCTTAGAAAGAAATACTTGAACCCAGGAAGCACCTCTTCCATCCCTGATTCAACCAGAAAATATCTTCATCGTTCAACCTGGCGGACGCAGGCATCGCCGACACAACAGGCCACCTCGACCGACCACGGAGCCGACAGCGATGTTTACACTGGGCTTGCGGATGCGGCCGCTTCGAGATCGGCGTCAAGTAGTGACGTGCTGGTGCCGGCACAGGTGCAGCTTGTTCAAGAGGATGTTGAGACTTCTCGAGAAGGCCATTTGTGTACCGAATCGACGGATGCAGCGGCTTCAACATCAACGTCAGCTGACGAGCCGCAGGAAGACAGTAACTTTTCTGCTGAAGATTTGCTTGCACTCACAGTAAACTTTGTCTTGGAGTTCGATCTTCCGTGGAAGGGAGTGGAAGCCCTACAAAGGTTAATAATGTATGTGCTCGCCCGGCATGACATTCCAGCAACTAAATACCGTTTCAAAAAGAGTGTCGGGGCTGAACTTCAGAGCGCCCGTTTTCATTTCTATTGTGGGCACTGCATGAAGCATCTCGCGGAGACGACTGGCGATCTTGCTGAACGAAATGCGGTACGAGGAGTGTGCTCTGTGTGTGGGCATCAGTACAACGGTCAGAAGATGCTACAGGATGGACACTTCTTCTTGACGCTGCCTACTGCACACCTACTTTCTTCTTTACTTTCGGAAAGTGATACTGCCGACGCACTCTACGGAAGACTTGGTTCGATTCACGATAGCCTCTTCGTTGAAAAGGATCGGATGTCAGACATCACAGATGGCTCCCTATACAGAGAGCTCAGGCAGGAATTGTGTTCCAGAAATGACATCACCCTTACTATAAATACAGATGGAAGTCCGGTTTTCAAATCCTCAAAATTTTCTGTGTGGCCAATCCAGATGACTGTGAATGAGCTGCCAGCAAACATCAGGCAAAAAAATGTGCTTGTGTCTGCACTTTGGTATGGACAAAAACACCCAGACATGACACTTCTGCTGAAGACATTTGTTGAACAAATGGATGATTTGTCCACTAATGGCATCACGTGGACAGTGAAGAATGAAACCATACAGTCCAAGGTAAATCCTTTTTTTTTTTTTTTTTTTGCTGATGAAAAGGTTTTAAAGGGAGAGAAAGGCTATATTAAGCCACATTGAGGAAACATTGTATCCGTTTATGAAAATCGTTTATGAGAAATTTATTTTATAAACATTTCGGCAGAATTTTGCACAGCTTAACTGTCAATGGATGTCTTGCATTGTAGAGTTATTAGTCTACTATATTGGCTCTTTTAAACTCTGCTGATGCGCACGGCTTAAATAAAGGAGTGTCAGGTGTTAAAACTAAGGTGACTTAATTAGGGCATTGAGGCCCTGACAGAGACCCTTAACGTGAAACACTGCCGCTGGTTTTGTACTTTCTTCTCCTTTTAACATGCTTGATTTAGTACACTTCTCCCCTGAAGTCTGAGGCAAGATGGGTACTAATCTGATAGTAATGAGAGGGACAGCTACCATTTTGTGCAATGTCACCATCATCACTGCATTAGACTTTTATTTAGGGCGCAGTTCATTACTACTCAGAGTGCCCTTTACATGGCACTCTGTTTTTCTCCAGCCGGTATGTATGGTGTCAAGAGGTATTGTGTTGAAAGGAACCTGAGTACTGTTGCCAGAGGTACACGGCAAGGCTAGCAATAAAATTACAATTGTTTAGGTTAACACCACCTTGTGTGCTTATAGTAGTCAAAATGTTTTGATTTGTCCTTTGCTCATGTTGTAATTTTTAGTAAGACAGTAAATGTTGTGCTTGTTTATATTGCAGGTGTACTGCTTCAGCTGCTGTGCTGATGCACCTGCACGTGCGGCCATGCAGCATATGACCCAGTTTAATGGTTATTATGGCTGTGGATGGTGTTTGCACCCTGGGAAAACTGTGAATGGTTAGTTTTTTTTTTTTTTTTTCAAAAGAAGTAATTGCAATGGAATGCAGCATCTGCCCTCTGATATGAGCAGCTCCAAGGGGAATTTGATTTTGTTCACATGGTTCTCATAAACACTTCCTTTAGAACTTTTGTTTTTTTCACACCTCATTTCAGGAATAGAAAATGGATTGTATCTGGAGAATCATTATAATATTTTAAAATGAAGGTGCATAGTCAGTACCTCAATTGCATGCATTAAGTAAGTTCACGGCTGCTGCAGTCAGTGGCATCACGAGGGGGGTGCGGTTTGCACCGGGTGCAGCTGGACAGTGAGAGGGAGGGAGGGGTGGAGGGCGAACGCCGAAAGGCACGAAATGCCTGTTGCTCAGTGGAATGGCAAGTCTGATCACTATGTGCTGACAAGAAAAAAAAAATGATAGAAGAAGGGCACCTTCAGCAAGGTTAGGTGCTTTAAAAGTGGAACTAAGAGTGAATGTCCCCAGAGTGCTCACATAGTAGTGTATTATGCGGTTCATACCTTTTCTCTGTGAAAAAGGCAAAGTGAGTGTTAAAATGACAAACGCAACTGAAAGCGTTTAAAAAAAAAATGAGCCTGGAGACGCCCATCGTTTCCCAGCTCCAAAAGGCCATTTCGCGCTTAGTATTTTCTGTTAGTATAGCATCAATGCGCGTTGGTAACTTTGCAGAATGGATGCAGAAGTTAAGTTGCACGTTTTGGAGAAAAGGACAGGAGAAAATTGGTAGATGTAGAAAATGCTAAGTAAAAGGCTTTCACCTATGCATGTGGCATGTGAAAGGCTCTTGCTCGGGACATAACTACAACGCGCAGCCTCATACTGGGCAATCACCTGTCTTAAGCCGCTTGGTCGGTGAATTTCCTCGCAACTTACACGACTTGCGTCTAAGCGTTGAAAAAAAAAAAACCAATTCACTCGCACTGCGTGGTTGGGTGCAGAGCGAATTTGACTTCAAAGCAAACAATGAGGACAGAGGAGGTGGCCGTAAGGGGGGGTTGCCGCGCTGCACCTCCGCACCGGGTGCGGGGTGCGGGTAACCCTAGCGACGCCACTGGCTGCAGTGTTCAAATACACAGTTTAACTTGTGCACCTTGCCTGTATTGTCTTTGTGCCTTTTGGTGTAATCATTGTGTTTAATACAGTGCATCAGTACTTGAAAAATTAGTTTAACTAGACTGGATTCTTTTAAAACTGAAAATTTTAGTTTATGTTGCCATTTTTTCTTTACAATGCCAAAACAGGAACCATCAAGTATCCTGTAGATACAGTCTTCCCTGGGAGAACAGCAGAAGACACCAAAAAAAAGATGCACAAGGCTGTCAAGACTGGTCAAGTAGTTCGTGGTGTTAAAGGTGTAACACCATTGATCAACCTTTCGCATTTTAATGTAATCTGGGGTTTCACACCAGATTATATGCACTGCATTTTGCTGGGCGTCTCACGACAGTTGACTGAAAACTGGCTTTCAGATGTAGGTGAGGAGCATTATATCGGAGCTCCAGAAACTCTTAAAGCCATAGATGAGCGTCTATGCTCAATAAAGCCACATCGTTGTGTGACTCGCCTTCCACGTTCCATTGGCTTAAGAAAGTATTGGAAAGCCTCAGAGTGGCAGCAGTGGCTTTTATATTTTGCCTTGCCCTGTCTGGAAGGTATCCTTCCTAGGAAATATCTCGACCATTTTTCATTGCTTGTAAAGGGTATAGCCCTCCTTTTGCAGGACACAGTCTGCTTAAATGATATAGCTTTAAGCACTGACTGCCTAGTCAAGTTTGTTGTTGACGTCCAGTTTCTTTATGGAGAGCAACACATGACTTTCAATGTTCATCAGGTGACACACATGCCTCAGAGTGTTGAGCGCCAGGGACCACTCTGGGCGCATTCTTGTTTTGTATTTGAGTCGAACATTGGGCATATTAAGCAGTTGGTCACGTCAGCTAAAGGTGTTCCTCTGCAGATTGTAGAGCGGCTCATGATGGCCAGTAATTATAAAAACCTGAAGGCCTTAGCAAGTCCTCGCACTTTGCGTTTTTTAACAAAAGCTGGTCCATCAAAGAGTCAAGCTGCTCCCCTTCTGAGTAGGCCCCGAGGCGTGACTGGCCAATTGCTTGACCTTATTACAAGCCAAGTTGGCAACATCGTAAATGGCCCTGTTGTGGAGCACGACCGAGTTATTTTGGCTCCAGGCCTCCTGTTCCACAGCGAGCAATACTTAAGGCCAAGCAAAACAGACTGCACAGCTGTAGTGACAAATTTAGGAACCTGTCTGAAAATAGAGCATATTGTTTCTTTCAAAGATGTAACTAACTCCACAAGGATTTTTGCTATTTCCAAGAAGTACTTGTCTCGCCACGCATTCAATACACAGCATATAATACATTTGGAGAACGGTAATTCATACCAGCTTGCTGAGATTTCGTCCAGTGCTGTTCCATGCAATTATATGCAATTGGATGGAAAGATCTTTTTTGTGAGAATTCTATTGAAACTGCTATCTCTGAGTTAATGTGACATTGATAGCAACTGTTTACTAATTGAGTTATATTTTACACTTCTCTTGCCTTCATATTTGTTGCTGCAAATGATACATTATAAGTCAGGAATTGCTAGCTGCTGTACATTTTTTGCTAACAAAAATTTGTGGGTCCTGAGCATGGATTATATAGGTAGAATGAGAAAACGAGTTAGACTGATGTAAAACAAAGTCTGATCTAACAGCCTATGTGTCTATGCTCGATACATCCAGTTCTAATCATATACTACTATTGCCACAGTGACTATTTTTACTAATGTATTTTTAATTATGGAGATGCTTTCAGCCCATCATTGTGACATATATTCTGCAGTATTAAAAAAAGTCCTGGTAATAGAAAATAATTTGAAGTCCTCCGGTACATTAAGAGTGCTTTTAAAAGTGTGTCTTTAGGTTGCTGTATTTTCAGTTGAACTTAACAGTTCACGCATTAGTTCTATGTTGTGCTCTTAGAAATTCTTACATGATGTCATGTATCTGCTGATCATGGCTAGAGCAAATTTGGCACTGTGGAACTGTATAATTTACCTATTCTGCATTTTTAAAGTATTATCATGTTATAAGCTTTTTTTATAGAGTTACAAGTTTTGCTCACTGTGGCTTACAAGAGCTGAATGTTGAGATGGGTCACTATTAAGTCATTGTTTCCACTCTGGAATGTTATTTCAGGATGAAGTGTCTTTTCTTATGCATTGTTGTTGCTTTTTTTCCTGTGATATAATTGTATCATGGACTTCTCTGTGAGTCCTCATTTTTGAAAATTCACCATGGTTTCTAAGCAATCCACCTTTTGGCGGAGGATGTGGCACCATCATAAGAAAGCTGCGAGAAACACATTGAACGGCAGTGTAGCAGATGACACGAAAGCGCACCATGTGAAGTGGCCACGCCAACGCAGGTAGAAACTAAAAGCTCCCCACTTTTATATCTTTGGGGCGGAAAGTAGTGACGGTGATTGCAGTATTATGTTCACGTAGTATGGAGGAATGTTCCAGCCATTTTAAAATCCACTCATAACGCACACAGATACTGTCTTCGTATCGTAGGAGCGTGTAGCATGGGCCATGGCGCGGGCTATGTTTCACATGACAATGAGACTTGCTCTCAGCGTGCAGATTCACATAGTGTTAATGTTATTCTCAAAAAGGAATTTGAAAGGACCGTGGAGACAGAGAGGAGTTCTCAAAGGGCAAAGCAGCCTGGGGTTTATTGATGCTGCAATGCTAGGTGGAATCGTCTCCTGTGACTTATGAGCGGCGCATATGCGCGGGGCGTCTTATTACCGAGCACCGGTCACCGCGGTGCCAGCATGGTGCAATGGGCATAGCTTCATCACATTATCTACAAGCTTGGAGCTATAGTATTTCATCTATGAAGCTTGGCAGAGAGGCACTTATTCACACCCCCGGCATTGTCCCAGCCGAAATGCACAACAGAACCCTGCAGGAATTGCGCAGCCTTTTTCTGACACTGGATGATTCAGCACTGTAGCCGGTTTCTTACCCCAAAACGAAGGAAAGTCTGTAAGGTTAAAAGAAAAATGCTGAGCGTCATGCAAAAGTGTGAAGTGAGTCATGCTGCGAGCAGCAAAAACACAAGGCAAACTCATGATTGGTTCAACCACTCGGCTTGCGAACGGCAATGCATCAGAACAAATGCCATACTTTTTTTTCTTGTTAGTCAGGCAGCAGTCACGATAAAACATGCTAAGTATTACGGTCTAGCGCTCATAGCCGCCTGTGATATCTGCGCTACCCAGCCCCTTCGCACGTCAAGAAAACGACAAAATGTATCGCGGTCGGGCCCCGTCCCACTTAAAGCAAACACGCACCAAACAAATCCTCACTGCGGCCATCACTGGTGGATTATAAGCTCGGTGCAAACTCCAGTAGGTACTTGTCATCATGCGCATTTCTTTTAGATGCATGCATACTTGTAACAAAGTGTTTTTCACACAGTCGAGAGTAAGCAGTCGGCTGTGAAGGTCACCCATTCACATATTGACGCTTGAGAGCCCAATTCAAGCTTCACATCATTCGTCATAGCTCAACGAAGGGAACCTGAAAAACCACGTCTTGCATCCCGGCACGCCTCAAGAGTGGCAACCGTATGCGGCACGTGTGGTTGGCATCGTTTTGCCGAGCCTGTGATGGTCACCATGCCGCCCCGTGCACTGGCTATGAGTGCGGCAATGAAAAACGCCGTTCAGTGTGTTTACATCAGTCGCAGCTAGGACTTTGCGCAAGCGCAGAAAACTCATTCAAAAGGCGGATTATATTAATTTTTTTTTCGAGTGAGTAATATTTTCTGCAAATCATGTGGTGTTTTCTGTTTGTGATCTAACATTGTATTTCTGTGTTGTTAGAAGCCACTTGGATATGCCATGATTGTTATTTGGAGTGAGTTGTTCATTTACAAGTAGTTAATTCACTTGTGGTCATAGAGCTGTGCTTGTAAGGTGGAAGTGCAGTTGACATGTCCAGCGACAGCCATTTCTGTAGACATGGCTGCCACACTTTTGTTGCTGGAAATTATGGGGGCATGGAGCATGTACATGCATGCAATTATGCAGAAATATATGCTTTTGCAACAAGTGCATTTCTTGAGTTTTATTTAAAGGCCCACTATTCACCCTCCGGTCGAAAATATTTTGTCCCCCGGTGACTGTGAGGCTTCGATCCTAGAACGCAAGGCAACAAAAAGTTCTTGAAGAGTAATTAACGCAGTTACAACCACCGCAGTCTAGCAATTTTACGTTTCCTCTTCCTTCCGTTCCCTCTCAGAGGTTTTAGATTCTCCTGCTCAGTCATCTAGCCTCTGCAAGCCAAATTCTCCTTCCTCCTCCGCATTTGGTGGGAGGTGGGGTGTCTTGTGGAGAGCGGGTGAAGCAGGTGGTGGCGATGGTAGCACTCTTCGTGCTCGAAAACAAAACGGGTGAGGAAAAAGCGCATAGCGAGTGGCAGACACAATTAGTGGTGTACACCCATCCTTCACCCGTCAGCGAGTCAGACAAGTGGATGTCATTGGGAGCTTGACGTCAGCCTCGCGACTCAATGGGCCAGCGTAGAGAACGGGGAAGCTGATTTTCCGGAGGAGTGGATGAGAGAGCTTTGATTTGTATTTTTGCTTCTTTGCGGCATGCATATTGCTGTAGCATTTCGCACAGACCATCTCTGAAACCTGATCGGAGCACTGGGGTCCTTTGCTTAAAAGGTCGTTCTGGACAGTAGCCCTTTAACGCCAGAAGCCGCACTTTCCCCTCTACAACACTGCTACAAAGCAGCAAGTTCTAGTAATAATAATACCTTTATTTTCCATCAAGGTGGTGCCCGAAGAAAATGCGAAGTAAACATGCATAGGCAAAGCAATGTAGCGTCCGCAAAAAAGTAAAATAAAATAAAATAAATAGAAGTACATTTGACGAGACATCGCGCTCAATGGTAGCGTATAAAAAATTGACAAGAACCAGCACCTTATTGCACATGAACAGAGTCGGTAACAAAGAAAAGCGAGATTGCAGTAAGATCAGGCTGAGTAAAACAACAGAAAAGGACCAATTTCTTTCCATATAGCGGTAGTAATAATAGCAGTGTCAGCAATGCAGCAGTGACAGTAATAATAACAGCAGTGTCAAACTGTCGCACACAGAAAAGAAGAAAAGAGCAAAACCTTTAAAAAGTGAGTTTTTATTTGTATTGTAAATACAAATTGATAAAATGAATTCTTATATTGTAATTGAAATTTTAATTTCTTTGAACTTGAAAAAAAGGCTGACACTAATTTTCAATTCAGTTCGCTCTTAGTTGATTGACACGTCCTTGCATGAAAACAATTGCTCCCAACAACGGCCAGCAAAGTCCTGCCCAATAAAAAATAGGTTTCGATTGTTAGGGGTTTTGTGCACAACACCTGAAAGTTATCTACTGGTACCAAATAAACTATCCAAAATCAGTAGTTACTACTAGTACCTCAGTTACAGGTCCCAGAAGAAAACCATTAGGCACCCTGCTGGAACCAGTGAGGCCAGATAAAACCAGCAAGCTCTCTACTGGTACCACTACCTTAGTTAATGGTCCCAGTAGCTACTGGGACCAGTAGCTACTGGCCCCAGAAGAAAACCAATGAGCACCCTGCTGGAACCAGTAAGACCATTAGAAAACCAGCAGGTTTCTTAATGGTTTCAAAAGAAGACCAGTAGGGTTCCTAATGGTTCCAGTAGAAACCACTAAAAACCAATAGGTTTCTTCATGGTTCCAGTACAAACCATTAAAAACCAGTAGATTCCCACTAACAAATTTTCACCTGGGATATCTTCCAGCTATTCTAAGCTTTCTTAATTGTATTGCACTTGGATTGAAGTTCAACAGGAATGCACTTTTTACCTTATGTACAGCAGATAATTCAACTCCTTTATCATGTCCTTAATTACTAGGACTCCATGTGAGAAATATCTTCTCATCCGGTCAAGTACTAATTTCTTTAACTCTAAATCTAACTCAATTGCACTATTTATGGCACTTGGCTGTTATCTATTAAAAAAAAAAAAAAAAAAAAAAGAAGAAGAAGAAGAAAAGTACAGACTATGCTCTATAGCAGCATATATCGCTTTGCGAGAATAAAGAAGTATAAATTCTCAGCTAAAGTCCTGTTTAACCTTCTATCACCTGCTGTGGGAAGAAAGTGTCAAGAAAGCTTTTGCATCTTAATTAAGCTCCTAGTGTTGTTGTTCTTTTTGAGAAATGGTGCATCTTTTTCATCGCATTGCGATATAAAATGTCGCACCTTGATTAACTTTGTTATAAAGGAACGGATATGCAGGACTGAGACTTGAGCTGTAACCAGTTAAAGCACAAGACTATCGGCAAAGATAACTTTATTCTCAATTATGGGCATGAATCGGACTGCAGATTAGCAAAGCAAAGGTTTATACCTCTCGAAGAAAACTTCAAGCTGAGCTGTGTTGGTTCATAGTCTTTTGCGCAGTTTTTCGCTGTGCAACGAAATGTCACAAGGAAAAAAAAACACAGGACAGCGCTACAAGTGCTGTTCTGGATTTGGAAGGATATGGAAGAGATCTTTATCTTGCAGTAGATGTAGTTAGGATGATGATGATGAAGGCCTGAGTGACGCGCAACATTTATCACATTCAGTGCTTCGTTATAGCACATTAGTCAGATATGATTCTGGCCAGTAGGAGGGCGTGTAATATATACATATATAATTTTTTATGTGATTGATGATGCTCTTGTTTCTTAGCTTGCAATGAAGTGCACATGTGGATGTTTCCTCACAACTTTTTTAGCAGTCTACTATGGTCGAATCCCAGCACACGAGTTGGCTTCAGGGGCACCCATCGACACCCGCAAATATCCAGGAAACTTGGGTGTTACGCTCGAGCTGTGTGCAGGCATAATTGACAATGAGAAACTGACACCTGCTGAGACCATGCGTGAAGAGATGCTGGAAGAGTGTGGATACAATGTGCCATTGGCCAACATACAAAAGGTCACCTCATTCAGGTAGTAATGGCTCCATACTCACCCTGATTATTAACATAGTCAAAAGACAGTAAGCATATGCAAATAGTAATATTTCCAAGCTGAATCAGATGCAGATATAGTGTAGCTGAAAACTGTATCGAATTGAATTGTGCTACAACCGAATTGAATACAATTGTCTTTTCATGAATATTTGTCACTTGTGCAAATGTTCTCAGTTTCTCACAAAACAAGCAAGTTCGAAACACAGAAGGGCTAGAGGTGGTGCTGCTTTGGGGCGCTGTAGCTTATGAAGTTATAGCTTTCACTTTAAAAAGACACAAGGATATTGCAACACTCAGTCAGGATATAAACTCTACAACCCTCAAGTGAAATGTGTGTAAAATTACTCTTTGCTATTGATAATGCAAGAGAATGAACTGTCGTCAGATATCAGATTGGCAAGAGCTATGCAAGAGACATATGGTGTTAGCTCATTAAGGTTGTGGTTGCAGAGTCCATCTGAGCTCTGTGGCACTTGCTGGAATGAACCATGTGCTGAGCCTTCTATTCCGTGCATACCACTCTCTGTAGTATACTGCATGGTACTGGATAAATCCCATTTTGGGACTAGGCGTCCAAATAGGGAGGGGTATTTGAACTTGCCATTTATTTTGACAATGTTCTAAGCTTGAAGCTTGAAAACATATTCATTTCATGCTCAATGATTTTAAACTACTTTATTCATTTGGCTAATTGGATATGAAAATAGTACCTAATTTGCTATTTGAAAATTTTGTGTTATGTGCACATGATGTCTTCAAAGATTTCACTACCCTTACGAAACATAATGATGTTACATACTCTCTTTCCTAGGTCAAAATCTAGGAGAGGCAATATTTTCAGAATTTCTGATTTCGACTTGCTGTACCTACACAATTGTAATGCGAGTTCTTTTCGAGAAATCACATTGTTGAGGACGTTCTTCGTGTTGCATTTAGAAGCAAGGTCTGAATATAACACTTTTTTTTTTTTCACTGCTCATCAAGGTAGCTTATCAGGCTTGCAAGTTAAGAGAAAACAAGTTTGTCATCCTTGGGGCCATAAAACGAGGCTAAGTTAAGAAAAAAAATGGCTGTGAGGAAAAGCCGAAAATTGGCACTGTACAGCACCAGACGACGCGTGGCAGCGGCCACAGGCTTCACAGCGACCATGGCTTAGGGCGAGTCAGGTCTACGTGATGCTTCACATTGTGTTGGTTAAGATCAGTGCATGGGTAAAGTTAATATTTCACGTTATAATCATAATAAAACTCTCTTTCTTTCTTCCAAGCTCTCCCCTCCTTCACTATATTCGTTGTTCTTCTATTAACATGCAAATACAGTATATACAGTATTGCACATTTTTATTGTTTGAAGACTTTAAGAAATTTTTCTCCGTCAACGTCTGGCTGATTTGCAGTTAAACTGTGGATTACTGTAACCTTTCTCTTGTAGTAAGTTTGCAAGCTCAATGCTCAGTTACACCGCAAATGAACTTGCAGTGAACAGAGGCAGGAAAATCTTTGAACATTTTCGCAATAAAGATGCACAATATTGTTGTAGGCTTTATGTAAGATGTCTGTTAACACATAAAACTTGAACTGTGCATACATGAAGCCCAAATTTTGTGACATGTTTTCAATTCCTTCCACCTCTTTCTCTCTTCTTGTTACTTTCAGGGCTGGTGTTGGGATTCTTGGTCAGAAACAGGACCTATTTTTTGTAGAAGTGACTGACGACATGAAGAAAACTTCAGGCGGAGGTCTTGATGAGCAAGGCGAGATGATTGACGTAGTTGAGCTTACGAGAGCTGAAGCCAAGAAAATGCTGTTTGATGAGACCATCATGAGGCCCGCTGCACTGCTCTTCGGTGTTACCTGGTTCTTGGAGGTCAAATCAAAGCAGTAAAAGGGCCTTATCAATGTATAGAATATGTTTAAAAGAATTAATTTGCATATATATATTCACATCAAGATACCACTGCCCGATGAGAGCACTTTGGGACACCCCTGGTGCTCTGGTCTTTTTAGAAGCCAACAAAAAGCATAAAAAGTACTTGGAAGTCTGTAAAACATGTTGAGCGGATATTATTTTTATTACTATGCTACTGTGGCTAACACTTCAGCCCAATGAAAGTTCATCATGCGATGTACTCAGTACATGTTCAGTATTATAACTAGATAATGGAACCTAATTCTATATTCATTTGTCATTGCATTGTGTAGTTACTGTGTTCATAAAGGGCTAATTAAAGAGAGATAGGAAAGACTTTTTTTTCTGCATACCATATTTTTCTGTGTATAAGACACACCCCTCAAATTTAGAAACATTCAATGAAAAAGTCAGTATACTAATGTGCACCCCTGTACAAGACGCACCTCACTTTACCTAGTTAGGGCAATGGTACTTATACTATACATGCTTGTGCTGCCATCACGAAATTCTTTGTACCGGTGAGAACACTCAATCCTTCCGTGGCACCAAATAATGGGAAAAAGGGGCAACACTGACACTCAACGAAACTCTTACTTGTGCAGAGCAGCTACACTTTATTTTTACTCAAAGGCTTCCTCTTCAGGCGTGCTATCGAAAGGTTCGCAGAATTCTGGTGACAGCGCTGCCAAAACATCCTCTTTGCACTCATAATCGCTGCTTGTTCGTTGCCATGTTCAGGCGTCTTTGTGCTCTGGTGTCACTGCCATCATTTCATGATAGTTCAGTAGGAATTAACATTGCACAAAACAAGAAAAAAAATAAGCATATATAACTCGGGGTTGTACAGGACGTGCCAGCAAACTTCTTGTAGCAAAAAAAAATAAAAAATGTCTTATACACTGGAAAGTATGGTACATATAGCCTAATATTCCTAGGTAAGCTTATCCAAAGTCTTTAGAATGCTGCTGCTGTTGATGGTGATGATATAGTGCAATGTAAGTGAAATAAAAATGTACGAACCACGTTTCTTTGTTTCTTAAGGAGAGAGAGAGAAACTTTTATTCGTCCAACAGAGTGACTATCCCGCTCTTCGGGGGTTAGACCCGGAGTTGCAGGCCGGTATCCGGTAGTTCTTGGACTCCGGTGGCATCTTTACTTCACATGCAGTCTTTACTTCACATGAACACCAATTCAGCACATTCGCATGTGGAAGTCCCAGCCTTACTTATGGGCACACTCGCCTCATAAAATATCCAGTTCAGTGGACCAGCTTGCTGAACCCACAAGGAAGGTTAGCTTGTTATGTGAAATAGGCTTTGTGTAGTTCTTCATTTATAACAGCTTTAGTTGGTCATCGCATTTTGCTGCGCTCTGCGTACGTGGCAGCTGTGTACAGGTTAAAATATTGACGTTCAGAATGCATCGGTGTGCATCTATAAAAACCAGATAGGTAGGAATTACATCTTCACATTTATATTTGGTGAATTGATACCATAAATATGTTTTATTGCTTCTATGCTTATTTGTGCTGTCTGCATTATGCTTTAAGTCTTGATATCAGCTGTACTGCCATGTGAGGGTGTTCTGTGTGAAAGTATTGTGCTTGGACTAGAATAATACTTCTATAACTGCTTATTTGTGCTTCCTGCATTATGCTTTTATATTTTGCACCGGAGCTTTAATAAAGTACGCAACCATGTTTTTTCTATGTGCGTCTGTAAGGAGGCTACTGTTCCATATAACCTTTAGTTTGTCTTGCTGCGACTGAATGACCGTGAAAAAAAAACATGCAGAAAACGTGGCTCATGTATGTTGTTCCACCTTTCAGCATTTACACGTTTGGATAAAACCCGTAAATAATAATAAATTTGGCAGCGCACCATAGGCGAATTTTACGAAGAACTAAAAGATTGAGTTCTTATTCAATGAATTTCTGTCACTTTTGTTGCAGGTACAGGGAGCTAAAATAATATTTAGTGAAGGTGAGCAGCACAAAGCTAATCAAAAGAGTCGTCATATGAATTCACTTCGTCATTTATATGTTGTCCTCATTTCATGCGCTAGCAATATGCCCGGGAGTTGAACAGTGATGACTATGTTTCTTTTAAACATTGCACTTTCTCGTCTTCGTTTAACTTAATCAGTTACTACAGCCGCCCACCGTAGCCGCGCGCTGTTCGAGGCCACGGAGAAGGAAGCCAATGCAGCAAGCGGTCGCGCGACCGTTTTGGTCGAAAAGCGACAGTCGCAAATGGTCGCATCGGTCGAAAAGCAACTGTCGCGGGCCGTTCGGGGTCGACTCGCGAAGGGCGCGCGACCGGCAGTCGCATGCGACCAGAGAGCAACCATCGAATGCGACTTGCGGGTTGCTTTCCACATCGTGTCTGCCTTGAGTAACAGCTGAGCCGCTATGTGGTGAACAGTCAAGGTAGACACGATGTGGAAAGCAACCCGCAAGTCGCATTCGCAAGTGTGAACATCGGTTGCTCTCTGGTCGCATGCGACTGCCGGTCGCGCGTCCTTCGCGAGTCGCAAGTGATTCCAGTAATCGGCTGCAGAAGTGCTTAGCTACTCTCCTTGGCATAAGCCAAACTATTTCTATCATGGAGGAAGCTTCGCTTGGCACAGTGTAGGCACGCTGCGTTTTGCCCATCGTTTATAGATACGTTAGTGCTACACCCAATGTCGCTGCCGATCATAGCGCCACTTTTGTTTACAAACATGTCGCTGTCCTCACATGGCGCGCAGGCGCAGCGCAGGCGCAGCCTTGCAGTTCTTGCCTGTTGCATGTCAGTGTTTATTTCATGACCTATTTTCGCTCTGAGAAAAGTGATGGATAAAATCGACGACATTCGAGTTACTGAACTAAAGAATTCTGAGTACATAAAGCCTAAGCGATTGTTTTACAAGCAGGTGAGAATTGTGCATACGTTGCGCCGAAACACATCTGTCAAATTCATGTATGTAACAAATCATCCCATCGTAAATTGGTTGCCGTTATTACCTTTTACATTGCACCTGCAGAATGGAAAAGATCGAATGTGGGAATTTATGGAGAGTCACGACAGGTACGTAGTACGTTGTGCGTCTCAACTTCAGCGTGCTATACCTTGGGTATTTACCTTAAACTTAATTAACGAACGTAGATTTTGAGAGGGGGGAAAAAATACTTTTACCGTGCTCGTACAGAAAAGAGGCCTTCGTAAGAATTTCCTGCAAGCTGTCGCAGTGAAGCAAGTGCGGAGGTTTTTCTACGGATTTTACTGCGGCAGCATTCCTCCAGTGCGATATATCCTAGTCTATTAATCTTTCCGGTGTGGTAAATCTGCTCACATATAGTGTCAAATAAGTGCACTTTCTCCGTTGCCACGTTTTGGTCTGCAATTTTCTGTCATAAAATTTAGGCGAGGCGATCATTTCCTATCCTCCCACTCTGCTAGCCTTCGCCTCTGCTCTACATGTGTCGGAGATATTGGAAATTGGAGGATATATCATCTGAATGTTCGGAAAGCATATTTTGACAGGAATTTTCTTTTACTTGATGGAAAAGGCTATCATAGGCCGTACACAGGCTGTAATACGTCTCATAACTTTAAGCTCTAAAGTGTTGTTACAAGCAGGCATGCACGCAAATACAGCCATCCATCATGTCACGCTTGCTTGTACCATTACTAGGTTGTACTGTACTTTGAAAGTTGGTCAAGTGATTGGTTTTGAGGTTTGAAAGTGAACACATCAACAGCATTGCCACAAAGCATGAAGTGCTGTGTTGGGAAGAAATTGAGTAACATATATAAATGTTCAGTTAGGATAATCAACTCATGGTATATTCTGTGGCGCACTTTTGTTGTTCAAGTGTATCTGTTTTATCACCAGAGAAAACAAAAACATTGACCTTTTCGAGAAAAAGTGCAGGTGGCCCGCGGTCTTAGGGTTGAATTGTCACCATTTATTGTAGTGCAGTTGGGTCTTATTCTGCTAAATGACATTTTTAACTTCATACTGAGTTTATGCTATCACTTGCTTGGAATGATTAAGCCATGTCAGTGACATGTTTATGCTTGCAAGTCTAATGGCGTGTGAATGCCCTTTTCACAGTGTCTCGGCTGTCATTCATAATACAACCAGGGATGTCCTCGTCTTTGTGAGGCAGTTTCGCCCAGGTAAAACCAGCGTTTCTTTACTGACCGTTTTGTCTTCATGATCTTGAGAACCTATTATTTCAACTGTAGATGTATGCTGATTGGCTGAATTTAACGATAGAGGGAAGCAAAAATGATGGCAGATTTACATACCGCAAGCTGAAGTGTCCATTGCATCCACCATATATGCATTTATGTGCAATGTTGTCCGCTTCTAATCGATCTGATCATGTAGTTTGAGATGTGTAGTAATTCTAATAATCCTGCATGTCACACTTTCCAGTTTGAGGCTTTGATAGCAAAGATTGATAGTGGAATCAAAAGTTTAGTGAAACATTTGTACTGCTTGTGTTTGATAATTGACCACTTCACATTTGTATTTGACACGTGAACGATTGCCAGTTATAGACATTTAATCTACAGACTGGGGAAACCACTGAAAGTCACAGGGAAGGGAATTCCTGACAACAAGTCTTGAAATGTTCTAGACAACTTCCAATAGGGAGTTATAGGAATGCAAGCTGCTTCACAAGTGCTCACAGTGTTGCCACTGAAACCACTTGAACATATTCCACTATAGAAAACACACAGGCTATGGCCATTGCAATATTTTAAAATTTTCTGTTTTGTCAGTGGGAGTGAGGAAGCAGAGAGCTAATTATCAGGCATTGTTGGGAAAGCTTGGTAAAGCTTGGTAAAGTGACATTGTTAGAGCGGTTAGTCTTGTCATGCATGTCCTAATATCACGAAATGAATCAAAATGTTTGAGTATGTTTGGGTTTTAGCTTTCTTATTTGGCTGTCCTATTCGGTTGAATTCCCTGTACGGTACACAGCAGTTTGTCTGTTATACTTGAAGTAAGTTAATATGTTATGTGGGCTGTTTATAGAAATTTCATCTTTCATGCAAAGTAGACTTGCATGTCACAATTTATTTGACATCAGCAGTGCTGGGCAGTATTGTTACTTTCAGCCAGTAAGCCACATTCCCTTGTGCTAAATTTGGTTTAGTTCATGAGGTTTGACAACCCTAAGCGACTTGGGCTATGAGAAACGCTGCAGCGGAGGCCTGATAATATCAACCTCCTGTATGGTTCTTTAGCATGCTCAGTATAATAAGAAGAGAATAGAGCATGCTTTAATGACTGGTGGTAGTTCAAAAGCGCTCAAGAGGAAACCAGGTATAGGCAGAAATCATATGTACATACTAACAAACAAGGCGAGCAATGTCATTATCAATAAGTAATATAAGGTAGTCAGAGTTCAGTGCTAATTTAATTTATACAACAGCTGAAGTAATTAGGACAATAATAAGAATCCTAGTATTGCAGAGCATCAGATGTCCTGCCGATAGAATCCAGTTATGAGAAAGTGCTTATGTATGCCCCTTTCTCTTCACCTTGTCATTCTAGTGCACCTCAAATTCACGCTTGGCTAGGGTATAAACCTTTTAACCGCCAATTTAGCTCCTTAAAAACCTACCAAAGTCTGCAATATTTTTTAAGTGCTCATAATTTTTTTCATGCAATTCTCATTCAAAAAATATATTACGTTTTTGGTTTTTCGTTAGACCTTGCCCAACAATCTAAAATGAAGAAAAAATGCTATTGAGGGCAGCTTTTTCTAATGCATACTGTTGTAACTGGTCACAACATACTGAAATTTAAAGTATTTTTTGATGGAATACACCAACACTGGAAAGTGATTACAAATATTGCTTCCCGTGCCCAAGGATGTGGGGTCAAATCCCAGCCGCGGCGGCCGCTTTTCGATGGAGGTGAAAATCAAGGCACGCGTGTGCTATGCAATGTCAGTGCACGATAAAGAACTCTAGGTGGTTGAAATTTCAGGAGCCCTCTACTATGGCGCCTCTCATAGCCTGAGTCGTTTTGGGACGTTGAGCCTCACAAACCAAACGAAAATTCTAGAGGGCACTTTGGACCACTAAAATGCGATGAGGCGAAAGCCATTATAGCGCGATGGGTCGTAGCCCTCCATTATGGCACCTCTATCTCCCTCTCTTCTTTCACTCCCACCTTTTTCCCCCTTTAGGAAGTGGTACATGTGTCAGCGGAGAATTGTGACAGATACTGCGCCTTTTCTATTCTGTAAATGAATTTCAAACGCCGCTGATGCCTGCTGTACTAATGCCTCCTAAACATCTGGGTCTGTTTCTGTTTGCTATGTGGTGCGGCGTTCGAGGAAGCGCCAAATGAAAGGCACTGCACGAACGCCTGGATCGGATGCCCGGCGGGGTCAGCTTCGTCTATGCATGAATCACCTGGTGACGTCATGACCAGTCGTGATGGTACATGTTGCGCCCCTTGTCGAACACAACCAGCATTCCATTGAATGCATCAAAGTTCACCGGCGTTCTATAATTCTTTTACAGGAAATTAAAGGCACAGCATCTGTCACTCGCAGAATTTCGCTATGCTCGCGGTAGACAAGGGGAATTATGATGAACGATTCACGATCTGGGGTGTGGTGCAGTTGTTAAAGCACTCGGCTGGGGATCCAAGGGATGGAGGTTCGATTCCCGGTGGAGACAAGGTTTATTTATTTTTAACTATCTTCCTCGAAAGTGTGACAGCCTCTGCCGACAGCTCCTGCTGACAGCAATGAGAGCTTGAAGGCTTTCGCCTTAAAAATATTGCTTTATCCTAACACAGACAAGTTTTCACAATCAGTTGTTTAATGTGTCGTGGAAGATCTCGAAGCAGGGTTTTGCACAAAGGCGAACTTGGCAGTCCTTGTACCACATCGTCGTCATGAACATGCAGCTTAAAAGCGAAGTTGGAGCCACTATTGGGTACCGTTTAGAGATAGTCAGCAATGCTGCTATCAGAACTACTCCAAGAAGCACTTTTTTCTCGGATCATCAATGCCTCTGGCATTCTTCATATGTAGCACCATTATCAAATGTTTGTTGCTAGGCTCAACATACGTGCAAAAAGCATGAAGTTCAGTTTTCATAGGCAAATGCTACCCTCTAGGATTTAAAAATTGCAACCAACGCAATTAACACCCCAAACTTGTTTTTGGCGGCAGAAGCAGCGCGACATCGAGCCGAAAAGGTGTGACTCGTCATTGGTGGTATTGGTACGAACTGTCATGACGAGTACAGCTCAGGGTTGGTGTTCTAAAGGGTTAAAGAGTACCCTTCTGCAAAATGCTACCTTCTGTGTGAATTATGAGGCAAGACTGCAGTTTAGCCTGAGAGAATAGTTACATTTAAGTCCACCAAACAATTGTTAAACCAAGCCAAATTTAATGTGTTCAATACTTTGCAGTCACACATTTTACTTGCATGCAGTTAATACATTCACTTGGATGTGCACCTTATTTTCAGTAATTTCTGATATTTTTAATGAAGGTGGTGGCATGTATTGATAATCATGTGGATGGGTTCTCAACTTTTTCAGCGGTTTACTACAGTCAGATCCCAGCTCGTGAGTTGGCTTCGGGAGCTCCCATTGACACACGCAAGCATCCGGGCAACTTAGGCGTAACACTTGAGCTGTGTGCGGGCATCCTTGACAACAAAAAGCTGACTTCTGCGGAGACCATGCGTGAGGAAATATTGGAAGAGTGTGGATACGATGTGCCATTGGCAAACATACAAAGGGTCACCTCTGCTAGGTATGAACGGACACATGCGGATACTTGTCAGTGGCACTGTCACAAAAAGGCAGACCACGATCATGCTTCTGTTAGTGTGTGCAAAGGTCTCACAGGAGTGTGGCTGAGGCTGCGCTTCCAGCGAGCATGAGTGTCATCATGGCCGGCGTGCACGCCAGCTTGCTCAGCATCAAGGTCGCCGTGGGGTACCCGCACTGTTGGAAGTGACCCTTAATTGTTTGGCACTAATGAAAATTATTGATATGCATGACCTTGCTCAACTGTTGTCGCGTTTAGCCCTTCTGATGGCAGTAGCAAATTCCGCTCGGTTCTGTCAGTAAGTTGTGGATGTAAGTTGTATTGCATTGCAATTTTTTTTGTTTATATTTGTGTGCATTGCTATAATGAAAGAGACTGCTCTTTTTTTTTACTTCCTTGAGCACAAGTGCTTATAGCTTTATTATCTGTGCTGCACTTTGGTGGAGAAATGCACATGCTTTGCTGAATGCTTTACCCAGATTTGCAGTTGCACGAGGCCATTGATTGGACATACCCTCAAAGTGCCAACTTCTTTAGTTGAGCTCATTGTAAATTGCAAACCACATCAGTAGCTGCACATATCAGAGCATGCTCAGTTTTCTACTTACCGTTCTTGTGTTAGTGTCCTGTGAGAACTTAATGTGTTCTTAAGAGACACCAGCTGAGACTTCTTGAAAGATGTCTATAATCTCTGAAGCACTTGCATCCTCTGTGCCAAGGCAGTCAATATTTCTTGGCTAGCACAATTAAAGAAGCGCTTCCAGAAAATTTTTGAAATCCACATTTTTTTTTTTAGGTGCAATAGCCATACCAAGCTAGTAATTGTGACACAGAATTATTGTTACTATGATGATGTAAAATTAGTGAAGGCTGTGTATTTCACCTACATTCGGCTTTGCAGCAGTTGCATGGAGTCATATAGGGGAGGCCAAGCCACTTGTTATGAACGACCTATTATCAGACCTGGTGGAACGCTAATCTCATAGTAATCTCGCTGAACATCATAACACACTGATAGGGCCTTGTACGCATGCCTATATGACAATGTGCATCACTGTTGAGTTATTTACTCTTAATATCGATGCATAATATGCCTACATACAAAAATTAAAGTGCACATATATTAACCCCAGTTGCGTGTAGAAGTGGTCTTAATTAGTGTGAAGCTGTTCATATAAAAGATATTCATAGCGCAAAATTGTTTTTCTGCATAATCGTTAATAATTATTAATTCCTTTTTTTATTGCTCACAGGGCTGGTACAATTGAAGGTGCCATGGAAGAGTTGTTTTTTGCAGAAGTTACTGATGACATGAAGAAAACTGCTGGTGGGGGTCTCGAAGAGCAAGGCGAGATGATCGATGTGGTTGAGCTGACAAGAGCCGAAGCCAAGAAGGTGCTCTTTGATGACCACATCATGAAGCCAGCTGTGCTTCTCTTTGGTGTTACCTGGTTCTTAGAGGTCAAGTCAAAGCAGCAGAAAGGTTTTAATAATGTTTAGAATGTGTTTGGTGGAGTAACCTCTTTATTTTTGATATGCTGGATTGCACTTCTGCTTAACAAACTTAAGCTTTACAGACTTATTATTAATGGCATGTATGTTTATGTCAGAACAGCAGTGCCTGATGCACCCCGATGACATAATACATTACTGCTCTTAAAGCAAGTATAAAAGCAAAAGAATACTCAACAAGTCTGTACTGTACAGGGTACCCTTGCTGTTTTACTTACACTTTTATGATCAATATGTAGAAGGACACTGTTACACAGTAGTAGTTCATTATGCATTGCACTTGTTCAGTATTGCCGCAATCTTAATTGCATTTCCATTTGTCACTGCAAAATGTAATGCTTCTGAAATAAAGGGGTTTATTGCATGATGTCTTTGTTTTTTCTTTGGTCTGTGTTAGAATAAAGCATGGCCTTCAGTGCAATTTTGTTTACTAATAATTGCTGTTACTGTCATCGGAAATTCAATTCTCGGGGCTCAGCTCGTTCGAGGGAGAGCTTTTCTGTTCACCTCCAGTATGTGTGTACATCTCTCACAAACCATTTTGGGAGCTCAATGACTCCCTCGCTTATTTTCTACACATAGGTTTTCCAACACTAGTATGTTCCGAAAGGGATGCCTATGACACTATGAATGACGCTGATTAGTTAGCATGCGGCATGTTAACCACATAAATGTCCTCATGCCGATAAGACGAGTGTTGCATAGTCTTTTCTTGTTTTGTTTTGCTTTTTAGTTTAATGAAAGTTATTCATTTGCCAGCAAAGTGCTAAATTAATTCAGCTTAGAAGTAACCATTTTCAACACACACATTTTTAGTATATACATACCAGGATGAATTTTGCTTTAACTACAATGTTTCTGCAGAAGTTACGTAGTCTTCCTTTGTGATGAATGTAGAAGGAGAGAGAACTCTTTAATGAAAAGCAGAGAATTTAGCCAGCATTTAGGATTTGCTGAGGTGTTACTGCATAGAAAAGGGAATGGGGAAAGACAGGCGAAACGAGACAAGTGTTCAAAACTAAAGTGTATGGGGAGGTCGAATGCGACCATTAAATGCGTCAAGTAGTGTTAAACAATGAAGTGAGATGCATAATCCCACAAATGAGCTTGCAAAGAGCTCACGGCATAAAAAATGTGTGACAGTAACCTGCAAGTGCACGAAGTTAATAGTGTGAAAAATGCGTGAGGGTGACATGCAATGTGAAGCTATAGCTTGTCAAGAAGTTGAATGTCTTTCAAATATGCAAATAGAAAGTTCATTGCTTGTCTCTTGCCTAGGGCACGCTAAGGGACCTAAATTACTGTCCTATGTTAAAGGCACTATACAGAGCTTCTCCATACAATGCTCATAGTAAACATGCTCCTCATGCAGGGCACTCAAACAAGATGTCCTACAGTTTTGATCACGCCACAGTTGACAGTGCAGACTGCTCGTCTGACCAAAACAGTATTGCAAGCTAATGAATGTAAATACCCTTTATTATGGACACAGTGAACTAAAAGACATGCGGTACTAACTGTAGCCTGCTATATAGATAGTGAGGGGGAGGTAAAACAGGGATTAAAGCACCCATAACTGTCACTGCAACTGGGACACTTCATTAAATGCTGGTAGCATGTAATGAAAAGTCTTTTCTTGGACCTTAAATACGAAAGTGCATGGTGGTACCGAGTCTGGTGTGGTATAGCGATGGTGCCGACAACTGCCAAAGATATGCCAACACAGTTGCAAAAATTAAAATGGTGATAGCCTACCCAGCTCCGCCAGGGTGGTGCAATGGTAAGACGCCCGACTGCCGTGCCGGAGTACCCGGGTGTTCGATCCCGACCGCGGCGGCTGCGTTTCGATGGAGGCGAAAAGAAGGGGCGTCCGTGTGCTGTGTTGATGTTGTGGCTGTAGGAAGAAGGAAAAGAAAATGCACGGGCCTGCTACTGGCTCTGTAGCTGAGCCACCTCCGCTGCCTCGTGCAGACAGAACAAAAAAAAAAAAAAGAGAAGAAAGAAGAGGGAGAGAACGACGCGCGCGCCGCAACAGCCGTCGTCCACCACCGAAGCGGTGGCGGGTGCAATGACGGCCTACAACAAAAAACATTTGGTGGCAGGTTAGCCCCCGCCGCAAGTGGCGGTGATCTACCTGCCCGACCTCCGTGTGCTGTGCGATGTCGGCTCATATATGTCAAAAATCCCCCCCCCCCCACGTGGTCGAAATTACTCCGTAGCCCTCCACTACGCCGCCTAGCTCTCTCTCACTCTCACCTTTCTCCATTCTTTTACGGCGCGGTTCAGGTGTCCACAGAAACAAGTGTGACAGATACTGCGCCTTTCTCTTCCTGTGAACCAATTATTATTATTATAGCATAACCCTTCCTCTAATTGCCTCTCATCGTTTGCCTATTATCAGCAATCGTTGCAGTGCTACATATAATTGTAATTGCATGCATGGTTTACAGTAAAGAAAAGGCACTGTATCTGTAACATTTCCGGCAAATGTGTTTGTACAGTGCACCATGCGCGCCTGTCGTCGGACAAAGTTCCTTGGCAAGCGTGGGATTGCCGATATGGCAGGAATGCTAGGCAAGAACATCTCGCGGAATCTCTGGGCCCGCCGGGGTGGCGCAGTGGTTACGGCGCTCGACAACTGTTCCCAAGGACGCGGGATCGAATCCCGGCCTCGGCGGCATCTTCCTCGATGGAGGCGAAAAGCGAAGCGCCGCGGTGTGCTGTGCGATATCAGTGCACGTTAAATAACCCCAGGTGGTCGGAATAGTCCTCCACTACGGCGTCTCGCCTGAGTTGCCTTGGGACGTTAAACCCCACAAACCAACTAACCAACCAATCTTTTCTCTGTTTTCACTTTCACTCGCACCTTCCTCCCTACATCTAAGGCGCACTTACTGACACCTGTGAACGACAGAATATGAGTCATTAAAGGCTTTCGACTTAATAGTAATAATTGGCTCACAGGAAAGGAAAGCGCAGCATCTGCCACACTTCTCTTGTGGACACCTAAACCGCTCCGTAAGGGAAGGGATGGTGATGAGACATATGGTGAGAGAAAGAGGTGCCATTGTGGAGGGTTACAGAGTAATTATGACCACCTGGAGGTTTTTGACGTGCACTGACCATGCACTGACATCGCACCACACAGTAATAAAACTTCGCTTTTCGGTTGTCGCAGTTGTAGCAGTTGTAGCAGTTGTAGTTTCGATTGCCCTCGGATTCGCGTTAAATAACGCAAGCCTAAAGTAGCCGATCCAATCCTTTGCACATTTTTTTTTTTTGTTGTGCTTTTCTGTTCAATTCGCTTCTTTCGCTTCGCGTTTAGTAGTGCTTACATGTAACGTTAGTGTTTGTTCGAATCTGCCTGCTGGCTTGTTGCCTGTCAAATAGCAGCGATACTTCAACATGCAGAACTCGGTAGCTGTCAAAATGCCTTGCGGTTGAATCGACGTCGAATGCGAGGGTAGCCCACTCCACAATCGTTCCGAACAGCTGTCAGCTCGAAGAGCGAGGCCAGGTACGCCAACAAACCATCCTGACATCATTGTGTTTTCGCCTTCGCGAGCATGTCACCACGTCACAGGTCTTCTAATTGTCAAAATGCTTTTAACTCTGATTCAGTTTTCAGAAATTATGGCCACGCAAGACAGTTTACTCGTAAGACACCCGTCTAGTACTGCGTCCTGACGGCACCTGCTCGGCTTGATTATTATTCGTTTACTGTAACTCTGATCGTTGGTTTATTATGTTATGCATTTTGCTGGAAAAAAGAAGGCCAAGCTTGTGGGTGACCTCAGCTTTGATGCATTTCAGGGGATGGCTACCATACCGGACAAGGCAAACCGCAGGGAGCTTTGCGAAATCATCTGTGCGCAAAAAGAAAAACTCCACCGATATGAGACGAAACTCGGAGGTAATGAGACATTTATTTTCTTTCCGTAATGTAGTAACGCGCCTACTAACCTTTAATCTACCTCTCTACAGTGACACAGTTTGCGATTTGACGTGAAGTTTAAGTGCATCGGGGAGACAGAAACTGAATGGAGCACGGGTATCCAGGTGTATGCTACCACAAATAAACAGTTACACTTTGTATCCTTGCAGACCTTGTTCGTGCCTACAAAAGCCTGCAGAAAGAGAAGGATGCCCTGGAATTGAGCTTGAAGGCACTGACATCTTCGAAAGCCAACGAAAAAGCCCGTTCAAGTGCGTCGAATGAGTCAGTGACTAGAAAGGAAGGTGAAGAAGGCAGAGCAGCATCTAAACAGTCAGTAAGTTTTTCTTAACATTGGACAAAGAATGTGTCGTGTATTCCTACTGATGTTCATCACATTCCAAACGATGGGAAGGATAATCACCGTATCTCAAGAGTTGCTATACTTGTTCATCCTAGCACAGAAGAAAATGCGTTTGTGTACTGCTTACATCATAAGCCACAAACACACAATGAAATCACTTAACTAAACTAGATAACTACAGTGAGATTGTCCTAAATTTCAGTTAGGTTTGTCCAGATTGTGAAAGGCTGACTCTGATTGCGGACTACAAGCAGTACTCACCAAATTTTAGACCAATAATAATCTCTTATGTGACTTCAGACTTAACATCCTGCTTATGGTAGACAGTGGTGTAGCTGAAAATCTTTTTCTGTGCGGGCTCATACGTTCGTCTCACAGGGAGGAAGGGAATGAGTGCAGAACAGTACTAAAAGATAAGCTGGCCATATATGTCAAGAAATGCTAATCTGCACTTAAATTTATGATGTGGAAGAGTTTTTGCTGGGTAAATGTTTTTTTTTCGCATTTTTAGGGAAATGTATCAACGAGGATTTGCTCTATTCATGTCGCGAAATATCAATCAATTTTACACTCCCAAATGAGGTGAAGTGAGGTGTGGATTATTGCATTTTTGTTATTGTTCTAATAGCTGCTTCGGTGAAAAGCAAGGCACCTGTTTACTGTGCGATGTCAGTGCACATTAAAGAACTCCAGGCGGTCAAAATATCCTGAGGCCTCCACTAAGGCATCCCTCATAGCCTGAGTTACTTTGGGATGTTACCCTAAAACCCAAACCAAACCTGTACCGCAGTGGTAGCATATTTGTGACGCGTAGAGTGGTCAAGTGCTCTAGCTACCTCTTGAGAGGGTAAAGGGGAGCGTATGCTTTCACTGCTTCTATTGATTGAATTGATGGCAGAACAGCACTGTTTGCTACAAACCCTCTCAAAGTGCTGGGCTTCTTTTTCTCATGAACGTTTCCTGCCTGTTTTGGATTGCTTGATGCTGTCGAAGAGGCAGAAGAGGCAGACATCAGTGTAGCTCTGCCGATCCTATTCCTTGCAGACTGAGGGTAAGGAGGATGAAAGTTCTGCCAGTGATTCCGTACAAGATGAGTCCCCGGAGGACCACGTCGCCGCTCTCTCCCAAGCCCTGTCCACCCTCTCTGAAGAGAAGGCACGCATGGAGGCTGCCTTCCAGGCAGACCGCAAGCGACTCATCCAGGAAAAGGAGGCTGCGCTTCGTCAGGCTGACGAAGTGCAGAAGAATGCAGCTGAGCTTTCCGCTGCACTGGACGCCAAGATGGCAGAGGTAAAAAATAGAATGCCGATTCATGTCAGTGAGTGGATCGCATGTCCCGTTTTCTTTGGCCACATGACCCACTCAAGTGGCTCTGAAAGCAGATTCTTCAAATTTCAGGGTGTCGGGGGCACAGCTGCTGATGGTTATTTTAAGCTACTTGAGAACATGCTATATTTCGCGGTTGCTGTTCCTGGCAATGGAAGCAGGAGCTTTGGAGCCGAAGCATGCCTTTCAGCTTTCTGCAGCAGAATAGTCACTGTTAATGGACTGCTGTTAATGGACTCCTCTTAAAAATGGATTCTTGGTAACACCTGTTAAATGGGGCACGTTTCTAGTATGACTGTGTACTTTCAACATTAAAGAGATTCGGGACAAAAAACGCTATTTTATTTCAGCAATCGTTAGGGCACATGCGGTTACACCAAGATTCCATAAATCGCACCAGCTATGCCACTGACAAAGCGATGCAGCTGTAAACTGTCCACCATTGGCTTCGCTTCAACCTTCCGAATGGGGCAGGTGGTGTTTGGGGGAGGTTCCTCTATGGCAGGTTGAGAGAAGGAAATGCTCCACTCCATGTGCAGGGACTACGCGCTAGCATGCATAGTCAAATCTCATTGCCTTAACTGGGTAAATTGAGGTGCATCTCATACAGGGTTATGTCTTAGTATAATAAATTTTTCGTTGAAAGCAGCTAAATTTGAAAGCCCTAAATGGGTAAATTGAGGTGCGTCTCGTATAGAGTTGCGTCTTAATATACTAAATTTTTGTTGAAAGCTTCTAAATTTGAAAGGGGCGTCTTATACGCCGGAAAGTATGGTACATGCAGAAATGAGGTAAGAATGGAACCGTAATTGGAATAGAATTGTAATTGAAATAGAATCAGAATCCTAGTGGATCAGAATGGTGAGTGAAAGAAAAAAAGTCAGAATTGGGATAGATTGGTGAGTGAAAGAAAAAGCTGTTGCTTGCCTTTCATGGCATCAGTTCAATTTATCGCCCCTTACTTTTTTTTTTTTAGTGTTTGTCTCAGAGCCTGGTCACAAGTCTGTCAACTTTTAGTGCCTTGCATGGATTATGTTGTGCTGGGTCAGGAAAGTTATCAGGGCATAAAGTGGAGGCTCTCATGTCTGTCTGGCTTGGTTTCATTGTTTCCTTCTCGTTTTGTGAGAATTTGAGCGTTTGTTAAGCATCTGTATGTAGGAGCTTTAGCCAAGACAACAAGCATGCAAAAACAAAGGCACGCAAGGCATTTTTGTGGGAATTTCATGTCATCCACTTTTCTTTCACTGTGGCGCCATTTTGTTAGCCAGGTCTCTTGATGGCTGCTTTGGATATACTTAGTTTTGTCCCAATGTGGAGATGGAGGAGTGAAATGGAGTAGAATAAACAAGACTGTCATATTTACTGTTGGCTCACAGCCATGTATGATGTTATGAAGGAACACTCTTGGTTGCCATTATTGCTTAGGCAGGTTTTGTGGATGACAATTAGAGGTGTATGAATATCAAATTTTGGAGCGCAAAGTCAATACAAGTGATTTGGGTGCAAACTGAATAGAGCATCTTCGAGTGATTTCGAATATCAGTAGAGGTGTGGTAATTTTAAAGTTTTTGAATACAAATCGAATACAAATATGAGAAAATAAATACCTTCAAATATCGAATCCAATATCATATATCTCATCAGTGAAAAAGAATGTAATATTAAAAAGTAGTACACATCGTTTGTCTTGTTTATTGCAGAATTCACATGATATTTGCAAATAAAATTAAACTAGAGTTGCGCAGAGGTGTATACCGCACTATAAAAAATCTAGCATAAATTTTATAGAGGATTCCATATACCAGTTTTTTGTACATCGAAGGACCTGCATCAACCCGAGTGCAGCTGTGATATCGCGGCCGAATACAGTAAACTCGTTAATTCGGCCATCGAGAGACCGGAAAAAATGTCCGAATTAATCAACACCTCGAATTATCGAATGGGCCTGTAGAAACTGCTGAAAACCATTTGCATCGCAGTAATTTTATCTGAAGAACACCTGCACAATAGTTGTCAGAATTGGAGATGAAAGTGTCGACGCTACGTTTTGTGCGCACTGTTGGGAAGGGCTTCTGAATGTTAGAAAAATTCAGAATTTCAGTTTCTTTTAATGCGAATATGAGTCGAATAACAAATATATTGCATTCAAATGGAAAATTTCCAATATTTGCGCACTCTTAGATATGAGTAAATGTGGTTCAGGCTAACCTCAAACATTTTTTCACATAATGCAGCTATAGACAGAAACAAAGATATAGCAAACAGATTTTGTTTTTGCTATCAACGAAACAATTTAGTATATCTGTAGTGTCAACTAGGAAGGTAGTCTCCACCCTGCTGAGGTTTTGAATAAGATCGCAGTACCGATAAATAAAATAAAATGAAGGTAGAGGAATCGTTTGGTAAGTCAGATGCAAATTGCCTGCAGTGACCGCCACACAGGATTCCTCCTAACAAAACCAAGCCTGTTGTTAAAGCTCTTTTGTTGAGAAAACAAGAACCTGACCACCTTATTGCGATGTGTCTTGCTTGTTTAATATAGTGAAAGATCAAAAAAGTTTGTTTGCTGTTGTGATGGGGCAAGAGAATAATATGTGCACAGCTAATTGTTACTATCTTCTGTTTTCTTTTAAAGTGGTATCCTACTGTAGTAATCGTAGCAAACTTTATTTTATTTTTAGGAATAATAATACTTTCCTTACATTTTTTAAGTTGCATCCAGTGAATAAAGTCTGCTATCACACTCAGATAATGTTTGATGTAATGCTCACATGACTATGGAAAAAGAGCTTACTAAATGCTGTCATAAAGTACTGTAAGGTGACCATTAGATACCTCGTCACTTAAAGAGTGTCACCATCGGCCGAACTGGTCGGCTTCCAACCCAGGTACTCCGGTTGAGTAGCCGAGCGTCAGCCATTGAGCCACTGTGGCAGTTGCTTCCGCTTGTTATAACCAGGCTTAAGTGCGGTTAAACCTCCACAATTTTCTTCTTGCTTACTGTGGTCCAAGATATGCAGTTTCTAGGTTCTAACTAGTAAATTGAGAGTGTTCACCGCAAAGCAACCACGGCAACGCACGTATGCCACGTCCTCGCTGCTTCCTACATGAGCTGAGCTGCTTTCACACATGCCATTTTTCCTATCATGGTGACATAGAGGGATAAGATCTTTGCCGGTCGATTCGTAGCCAGCTGTCGGCTACATAGTGGCATGGTGCAGTGACGAGCCACGTGGTGTTACACTGCGTTTTCCGACCCACAAGCACACTGCGGCCGCGCCAGGTTGTCGATTTTGTGGAGGAAGAGCTCGTTGATTCACGTGACAAGTGCAAGGTACTGCCAGTTTGAAATGTTGCTGCAATTTGCCATCAGCTTAGGTCAACGAGAAATTCACGATTTCTGAATGTGCCCGGAAGTGCAGTGTGAATTGGTTCGAATAGCTAACAAGAATGTGAGGTAGTTTGGGGGCTTTGCAGTTAAGCAGTCATTGTCTTATTGCCATGACTTATTTGCTATTTTGTGAGCACAGCTTCGATCAAAGCTGCGCGAGGAACAGATGGCTCGTCAACAAGAACAGAGCGACCACGCAGCCATGCTGAGGGAGCTTCAGCGCTTGCTTTCCGAGGAACGGACTTTGCGTGACAACTTGGAGGACAAGCTTGAGGAGGCCACACGAAAAGCCGCACAGGTGAGGGACAAAGCTTGCTCGATCAATGGTTCGTTGATTTATTTATTGATCCTTTTAAAAGCTACTAATCATTCAAACGGACTGCTGTTCCCAAGGTCGCGGATTGAATGCCGGCTACAGTAACCATATTTTTCGGGACAGGCGAAATACAAAAAGGCCTGTCCTTCTAGAAGGATCCTTCAGTATAATCCCCTCTCTGTTTTTGAGAGGTGGGCGCCATATTATGCACAGCCTTACGAAACCGACATGGATGGGAAGGGCCAATTAGTGATGTTATGCATTGACGAGGAACCGCTCTGTGCTCTTGTTCATGGTCAGTTGTGGATTGCTTGTTGCCAGCAAAGAATGCTAACAGAGTGAGCTTGGGTAACTGCCCTACTTGAGCTTAGAGGTGTGTAACATTCTAGCAAAAAGAAGGAAACAATAATGTAGCTTGTATATTTAGATACAGACAGATTTGCCTTTCGAGGGTGTGCGAGTGATCAGCTGATCAGTTGGAAGTGCTGACCTCGCCTTGCTGATGGAAAACAACCTGAATATTTGTTGATGAAACAACCTGAATAATGATGGACAACAGAGACTAAGTGACTGGGCCAGGCATATTGACTGGCGATCGGTGTGCACCATGCTGCAGGCAGACCTGGCCAAAGAGTACGAGGCCAAGGTGGAGAAGCTGACCCAGGAGCTGGACGAAGTGCGCAAACGGTTGCTTGCCTCGGAGGAGAAGCTGCGGCAGCCTTCGCCCCTGCTCCTGAAGTTGCAGCAGGAGCTGGTAGAGGTCAAGGTGAGACACAGGGGCTGGCCTTGAACAACCCTGCCTGAAGCAGTCGTGTTGTGAATTGTTGAAGGTGAAAGGACCTTGCAGTGTCTGAATTTTGCCTTAAATGTATTTCAGTTCATTTTGAAATGGCATTACTTTGGCCAAGATTAAGAATGTACTTTATTGACAAGACAGTAGCCAGGAAATGCAGTGATACTAAGGACTAACCCATAACCCCATACTATGGGCTGGAGACTCCGAGGCAATGCCATCATCTGCATTGGAATTCCCACATAGTGGGCTGTACTGTCATTCTCCTCACAGTGGAAATAAAAACTGATCAGCAGACAGGTTCTGGCGCTTGTTTTTTTTTTACCCTAGGTTTTTGGTGGATGTGGCTTACCTGCATAATATAGTAAAGTAAAACGAATATAGGGGTAGTGGTGCATTCGCAAATTTTATGAGTTTCAGACTCTGCCGATTCCTGTGTAAGAAGAATTCATGGATGTGGTTCATGTACAAATGGCTCATTTATTTATTGATTGATTTTTTGAAAAGCCACTAATCATGGTCGGTTCATTGAAGGCTGATGGTTGGTCCCCCCCACCCCCCTTTTATTCAGGCTCAACACCAGGCTGCCCTGGAACAAGAAAAGAAGCGGGCGGGTAACGTTCAGGCACGTTTGCACCAGCAGACAACAGGGAGTGAGGCAAGGGTGGCCAGCCTGGAGAGTCGCTTGCAGGTGCGTCGGTCATTTGTTTATCTGTCTGCACTTAAAGGTGTGCTTAGTCAGAGCAATATGCGCTTACTCGACTGCATGCTCGTCTCTCCACTCATTCAGCCTACCTGCTTAGCCAACCTCACTTCTCTGCTCTCTTGCCCTTCACTGCAGCCACCGGTGTTATTACTCGTCCCGATTTTTCGAAATTCATCAGTTTGCCTGTGCATGCACCAGTCATCAGTTCGCTCAGTTCTCTCTCTCTTGCTCAGTTTCTCGCTCAGCCAGTCCCATTCTCTGCACGAATTGCCCACCTAATAAAAATATTCTGCAGCTTCGGATCTAAAAAAGAAAGAAGCAGGAAACATCTTCGCATTACTTTGCAGGTGAAAAATATGGAATAGCCAAGGAAAGAAGTAGACATTAATGGTTACACAGTGGGATAGTAGAACAGCAGGAACAAACATAACGTCACTATACAGTGCAAAAGAAAAAGAATTTCAGACATGTAATGCAGCTGAGCCTAGAGTATAATGTGCAAAAGCTTGGTAGTTGGTAGATGTAGTTGACGTTACTGCCTTCTCGCCAGCACCTGCCAGAGACATGCTCAGGAGGAGGAGGGTTCTGATGTGTGTAGATAGTTTAACCATGTGCACAAATGTGCTGGAATTGCCTAGGGGACAGTGTACTGTCTTAACTCCACAAAATACAAGGATTCATAATAATAAATAATAAAGATACAATAGTAATAATGATTCAGTAATAAAGATACAAGGGTCCTGAAAGCAGAGCTGGCAACTCCTGTCAGTACGGTGATACAGGGAAAGGTGCGCCGGTTAGACTTCATCCATTGACGCTTTCACACTAGAACAATGTTGTGTAGTGTCAGACGCGACAGGCGCACTTCCTTCCACAGGGTGTCTGGCAGTCTGAGGCACTGTGACGCTTGGCATGCCACAGCTACATGATGTGGCGTCGGGTATTGTAAACGATCTAGGCAAGTGCCTTGAATGCTTCCAATTGTCCCAACTCTCCCGAAACAGGAGTTATCCCAGGCAGTGGGCACGTACGACCGGCTACGCATGCAAGACCGTGCAGCCATCCAGCGCCTGCGTGAGCGTCTCTCCCAGCTCGCCCAGGAGAATGCAGCTCTGGCAAGCGCAGCGGGCATCGGTGCCAGGGCCTCTGAACTGCCGTCCCAGGTGTGCCCCGCTATGTGCCAGCATTGCAGTTTGCCTCTTGCGCCAATGTTGCCATATTTACTCGCATAGTGGGTGCCACTCACATAATAAATGCTCCCCAAGATTAGCCTAGAATATTTTAGAAAAACTGAGTGACTACTGCTTGAAAGGAGGATGAGAACAAATTGAGGTTGACCCGTATTGATGTATTACTGTATTCAAACAAATATGACATTACTTTCACCGAAGCTTTCTGTGAGCTGGAAAATCTGGGCCGGAAAATGAAATACAAGGGTCTCCATCACTGGTCGATTTCACAAGTAAATGCAGTGTCGGTACCATCGTTTACTTGAAAATGCTCATTGCAGTTTTACGCGATAGTGTACTGGGCTTATTGTGCCTCGAAAATACAAGTTTGAAAAAAAATGTGCACATGATTTTGTATCTAAATCGTGATGCAGCCGCTTTTTAGTGCAGCACTCGGAGTGGTGTCACTCCGTATTGCTTCCCGTTTAGCATCCGCAGCTAGTCAAATTGGACGCTAGTTTGCGAAAGGCATTCATACCGACGACATGTGTAGCTCAAATTGTACGCCGTTGATTGTAAGTGTAGGCGTCCATCGAGAAGTGAGAGAGGTATTGCATATTTCTTTTCTCAAAAGACCGAACCGACTGAATATGATTAACACTTTGCCAAACTCTGTGCCAGCTTCTCAGTGCTGAGAATTCGCGAAATGAAAAGGCGGTGTTAAAGGTGCTATCACGTCTACTCTTAAGTGTCCTCATAACCTCTTTCCAGAGCACAGCTCCGAAGATAACTCTGTTGCCAACCCACTCCTAGGTTGACATCGGCGTAAACAGCAGAGGATGAAAGTGTGACAATAGCAAAGAGGGCATGATAAGGAAAGCGGAGGAGGAGGGTATGGTGGGAGTGTGAAAAGAAATGGGGAAGGAGGGTAAGGCGACAGTAGATGAGAGCTGTGTAGCAGAGGAGGAGGGTACTGTAAGGGCAGTTCTTATTCAGCAGTGGCAACTGTTGCCCGTGAGTGCACCACCCGGGGTGGTGCGCAATGGTGAAAGATCGCTGCGCATTGATCCAAAGCCAAAACCAAGAGCTGCCTCCATTCATCAGCCGTGCATGCTTTGTCTGCGGCCATTGATAGTTTAAAAACCGAAGCAGCTGTGCTCAAAAATCGCATTACCTAAAAATGTAATCGTTGGCCAATTTTTGCCAATGCAGATGTCACAAGTTTGGATAGTGTAGCGGAAAAAATTTAATTCTCTGAACAATAAATCTGTCTTTCGCTACCAGACAAATATTGACGTACCCAGAAAGAACCAGAGAAGTGAGTTTTACTAGGTACATAAATTGGCTAGTGCTGTCTTTGGTGTCTTTCTAAATTTCAACTTTTGCAAGTGCATCTGTCCGCCGTGACACATGTGCAATGTCTTAACACTGGTTCAACTCTACCCACATCCCAGGACAGTAACCTGGACGTGAAAACCCTACTCGATCGTTTTGGCAAGATGCGTCTGCTGCTCAAGGAGTCTAACCAGCGTGCCGAGAAACCTGTCGACCTGATCGGTGAGCCTGCTCACTATGGGCCTGCATTACAGTGCATGCACCGGCCGTAAAGCTTTGGAAGTAAAAACAGTTTGGTAAAACTTCAAGGTGATGCACAGCTCCGCTCTATTCAGCTGCTTTACATACACGGAAAACAATGCAAAAGCCACACAGAGGACAAAAAAAGGAAAGAGGAGACACAGGTGCTGACTGTAGACTCTATAGTCAGAGTCTATGTCTCGTATTCCCTCTCTTGATCTCTATGTGAGAAGCATATGAAGCATAAAATAGCGATACACTGCTTACATGCTGCATTTTGACAATGCCCAGCTCTGCAGTGATGGTGGTCAACAGTGAACCTTTAAAATCATTCAAGAACCACGCGCCAGTCTGCGAAGTGCTGGTGCACAGCGCTGAAGGCTCAGATGTAGCATTTCGCACGCTCATAAAATCAAGCCCAGTAAAGTTCTTGGCAAAACATGGAATGCATCGTCTGTCCGCATGACCTCTAAAGTCGCACTACAAAAGGTTCCAAGGGGTTACTGCAGGTACCATGAACTCCAACAAAGGTCTCACGATGATGTCAGGTTCATGTTGACTATGTATCCTCATGTGAGCAACTTCAGGCTGTGCTGCACACTGCATGTCATAACTACACCTTCAGTCGACAGTTACAAAGACGAACACTTCATTGTTTTTCTTCCTGTTGAAAAGCTGGGAGCAGGGTTCCTCTTAATGCAAAGCCAACATGAATTTACAAAGTTGTCATGTTTGCCTGGTATAGTTTAGGCTGTTTAATACAAAACCAACACAAATCCCTGGGTGTTGTTGTGTTGAGCCTGATGTGTCGTTGCATCGCGGACAGCCTACTTCCGTGAGCTGGCCGAGGAGGAAGTGCTAGGCCTGCACGCCAAGTGCCGAGAAGAGCTGCGTCAGCTCAAGGACGAGTTCGAACAGTACAAGGTTCACGCCCAGTCTGTGCTTCAGGGGACAGGAGGCAGCCAGGCAGGCTTCTCGCAGGTTGGTTACACCCCTCACGAATACTAACAGTGCAAGCTTATGTTGTTGGTGAAAGTAGGCATGTGTGAACCAAAACTCTATGAATAGTTAAAGCTAGACCATCTCTGGACGTGCGTTGCATTTGTATCTTCTATCAGTGTTATTGCTGTCTCTTCCTGGATCCTTGGGCTGCGCTTTGTTTTCAGTGCATTGCCATTGTGTTTTGATTTAAATCAAGTGTTTTAATGATGCAGGCTGTGCAGGAGAGAGGAGTGCAGTCACCAAGTTCTGTAACTGGTGTGGTTCTTTTTCTATTCTTGCATTTCCTCGCCTCTTCATTCCCTTGGCAGACTTATCAGCTATCTAGCCAGCCCCAGCTTGTTGTAGATAGAGCAGGTTCCGACGCTGCATTCAGGAGGTCTCGCAATTAAATAAACTTGCCTGAAAAGCGGATGTAATTTTGCAGTTTCTCGAATTACGTTAACATACGCAACTTTCCAGGTTGCACTTGAAGAGGTCCTGAGCAGTGAGGTCAACCAAAATGGGCAGCCTTGTAGTGCAGTCCATGTTTACTTCTACACTCGGTGACGAGAGAGAATGGCATATTACACAAGGTGGCCAATAATTACATGCAGTAGGAAAGAGCAGAGACGAGATGGTGAGAAGTGGCGGAGCCTAAATTGAGCTTTGTGCCTGTGAGGCATTAAGCATACATGACTAGCTTGTTTTGCCAATCAATAAGAGTTATGAGCAAAATTTTCAGCGAAACTGAAGCACATTGCATTTTCATCCCGGCATGTTACGCCTTGTCGGTTTTCTCAGTGTTCCTCAGTCCTAGCTTTGCAATTTCTTCTTAACCATCACTTCCAGGGTCAAGAGGTCGTGGCAGAGTTGGAACGGCTGAGGCAGCAGGTCAAGGACCTCCAGGGGCAGCTGAGGACGCAGCGCGCACGCTTTGAGGCTCAGGAGGAGAACAGCAGAGAAGCGGCATCCAAGCTACAGGTGCTCTGTCACTTTGAACGATACCTTGGCAACGCATGGAAGGGCCTTTTGATTCGGCTCTAGTGCATGTTACTAGACTGTGTCGAAGCACATTGTTCATTGCCTTCTCCACATCAGGATGAACCATCTTAAGACAGTGACCTTAGAGGCTGGAGTGCTCTGCAAGCGCCAAAATCATAGTGACTGGAATTTTTAGGGCTGACTTTTTCCAAAACACAATCTGAGCATCACTTATCAGGTACTCCACCAAGCCTTCTTTAATATAGCGAAATTGATCCCTTTTTACCAGTGGAGTGGGCTCTCCTGACTGTCATAAAGACTGTCCTCTGCCCACTGCGGCTGCCTTATCCGCACAACCTTCTCCATACAAAGTCTCTAACTGCCCTAGCATTTGGAGCCAGCAAAAAGTAACCCCACTTTTGCAGTTGGCACAAGCAAATTTATGCAGCTATTTTTACAGAGAGAGAGAGAGAGAGAGAGGGGGGGGGGGGGGGGGTCTGTAGTACCCCGTTCTGGTTACTGGTACGTTGGCCCAAGAGCCTTTGCAGGAAATGATGTATCCACCGCCTCTATGAAATATTTACAATGCTGACATTTGACAATCTGCTTGGAAGCCACCCTTGTGACAGCCAAATGGTTTTGCAAGGAGCTTTAACGCAGCATTTCTCTTATTGGGCAGTTTTAATTTCTTTTTCTGATGTCATTAAGTGCCGTTACATGTGACCATACAGAGCTTTGAGCATGCTTGAAATTGACCATATTTTTTGGTGTCCTTGGAGCTTGATACGCAACCTTAACCATTTTGGTAATGATATTAATGATATTAATCGTCAGTTAGATGAAGGCATCAGCACGAGGTTATGCCTTTGTCTGTCAAGCCTGGCATGATCTTGTCACTGGAATATGGAATGTGTCGCACCTGAGGTATCAGTGACATTCCCTTTACCTCTACGCATATTGAAAAAACTTTTTCGGGACATTCCGAACACATGGTACACTGGTTTTTGCTCCCTTGAATGAAAACTAAGTGCGGGTTTTAAGTGCCACCAGTTTCACAGTCTCTTCGGCCACGGAGCATAATATGTGTTACCAGCAGTGTCTTGCTGAACAGAGTAGTCTGACTAGGATTAATGAACACTCAATTTTTGTGTACCAAAGCAGTTTTATTGAGGCTTGCAGTGTTGCAGAGTTCTGGGCCATTCTCTATGGTTTGTTGACATTCATTTCAGTCTCAGTACATGAAAGAAAGCAGCCTCTGGTTTAGGCTGTGTACTGCATATCTGATTCCTTTGTGTGAGAGGTGAGTTAAAATTACTTTTCAGATTGTTCCAACAGGATTATAACGAGCTTAAAGGAAAAGAGTTGTGGGAGCTGGCAGCAGTGAAATTTGCCGGTCAAGCTACGGTGTCCCTTGTAGCCTGAGTTGCTTTGGGGCATTAAATCTTGTGAACCAAACCAAACCTAAATATTTTGAGCTTCACAGCGCAAAGCTGAAAAAAAATAATAAAATAAATAAACCTTCAAGGTTCTGCAAATATCTCACAAAAACCGCTAGCTCGGAGCACTTAGTATATTTGCTTTTTGATTACTACCCAGTCAACGATTAGGCACCTGTGTTTCTGTTCATGTGGTCAGTGTTCCTTTTCTTTTCTTCTTTTTTTGTTCAAAAAAGGGAGCTCTGCTGCCTTGATCCACGCTGCATACCTTATTACAAACCTGAAGTGTTTTGGCTGTATTGAAGTTTTGCTGGCATGGTATTTGATAGCAGATTGCCTTAAAGGCGACACTCTTTTGTATATCGCATTTAATCCAGTATGAAAGAGCACTGAACAAGGGTTGGAAGGAGAGTCTCAGTTCACAAGCCGAGCCAATATTCCGACTAGGGGACTTGTCTTTGTACTTGTCTTCGTTGAAGACAATTCGCCTTGTCGAAACATTGGCTCAGCTTGTGAACTCATACTGTGTATCCATCTTCTTTCTCTCGTTCAACCCTGGAAATTTAATCCAGGTGATTTGCAAAGAAAGAGCACCTGATGTTATAATGATAGGATGATGGTATGTTGACGATCTCCACCCATATGCTTGAAGCATGCCCTGTCGGAGACAGAGACGCGACACCGGCAGGAGTGCCAGCGGCTGGAGCAACGTTGGAGCAGCAAGCTGTCGGAGCTGGAGTCCTTGATGCAGGCACAGCGTGACCGCTCCCTTGCTCTGGTGGAGGAGAAAGACCGCGAACTGCAGGCGCTTCGTGCCACGCTCGCCAGCCTCGAGTCCGAGAACCAGCGCTACGACTGGCAGGCGCAGTGTGAGGCTGCCGGCAGCCCCCTCACCATGGTGAGCATGGTTGGGAAGGATGCCACCCAACCCTTTTCCGCTGTCGTGCAAGTGGGGAAAATAGGACAGTGCGTTCTTTTCACTTGCTTCAGGCTTGTACGGTAGCAAGATAACACACCCGAATAGCGTTCTCCTATTTTCACACTTCAGCATTCTAAATTGTGGCAGCTAAATATTCATGTTCGTGTGTTTTCAAAACTTAAGTAACACTTGTACGAATTTCAGTTTGCTGCCATGAACCCCATAGCTGAAATTTCATTCAGCTATGGGGTTTTTTGCAGTTAGTTCACAAAGATAGCAGTTCAGAAAAGTGGCACGTGCATGGTAAAACTACATATACTTCTAAACATCTACGGATGAGCCTCACCGTGGTGGTGCAATGGTTAGGGCACTCGACTGCTGTACCCAAGGATGCGAAATAAGTTCCCGGCCGTGGCGGCCACTCTTTGGTAGAGGCGAAAAGCTAGGCGTCTGTGTGCTGTGCAGTGTACGTTAAACCCAGGGGGTCAAAATGTCTGGAGTCCTCCACTATGGCGTCTCTCATAGCCTGAGGCACTTTGGGACGTTAAGCCGCATAAACCAAACCATCTCTGGATGAATAACAAGTTTGCAATATACGGGGTGTACCGACATTCGAAAGTGGAAACAGTCAACTTCGTGCTTCGTTGCAGCTTGTAACTTGTACCAGAATTAAACATCATGAATTAGAAAAACCGACCGCATCAAGCTTTTATATTAACAGTCAAATGGCATGTCTGCAGTTAAGGAGCATGCAACAGGTATTCTGATGGAAACAGTGCGACAAATGAACCCAATGCTGCTACCGTTTTGACAGCACTGCGTGGTGTTGGCAGTCGGGGACAGCATACTCGCTGAAGAGCAAATCAACATTATGTGGTTAGAGTTGCCATTTCACTAACAAAGAGCACCAGTTCTAGAGCTTCAGAGCCACAAACAAAAGTGTGACATTTCAGGAGACTTCTCGGGAACGTGATGCAAGCTCCGATGGTGAAGGTGACCGGCTGGACCCTCTATTGTCCGAGCTGCTATCAAAGAACCTGGGCTACACATCCAAGGATGGTAACAGCAAGGTATGCCTGGACGGACGTCGCCTCACTCTTTTCCTTGTTCTTGCACTTCACACGTGGGCAGCAGAGCACACTACACGTCCTTTTGCATGCTTGTGGCCGTCTGTGGAAATTGAGCACGTGCTCGTTGTTACACGTTCAACAATGTGAGGTACCATCATGGAAACAAATGGTGTTTACTGTAAAGCACTCCAAGGCATCATTTATGCAGGCGAACCAGCTACTTCACTTTGATGGTTCACCAATTAGCACCACTAATCATTACTTGGAGAATCGCTAAGATAGCCTGCGCATTGGCATGCCTGGCTGTTTTTTGGGTGCCCAAGTTGAGTAAAAGGCAAAAATTGCAAAAAGCAATATTGCAAAATTATTTAGAACTGAACACCGTATTCGCTTGTGTATATATCGTAACCTTATATATGTATATATACAAGGCTGCGGACTCGTCAAGCTGCCTACCGGCAGCTTTTTTTCCATAGTCTTTCATCCGTTGAGAACATGGTGGGAATAAGATTTGATTTGATATGACTTGCTCTTAAATGGCGTACAATTCTATAGACAGCTCATGCTGTTCAGTAAGGGCCCCTTTTTTCAAGCGGGCATCGTGTTGTGACCACTGTGCTCGTTTGCTGGAGCATCGGAGTATGAACTGCTCTAAGGCAACCGCGAGCGCTAGCCTTCCAAATAGAAGTTTTCTGCCTATTTTTAGTCCAAGTGCCTGCTTTTCTTGTTATGATGATTGATGGCCACTCTTTATTGACCACACTTTCTCCATACAGCTATGTTGTGTTGCTTGGTCCACCATGGCAGATGAGATGCTGCAAAGTTGCTTGTTTCTATAGGCCAGCGCATTGGGCGAGGGAGTTTTCGAAGTTCCTCCACTCTGGACTGCTGGAAACCAGTTTGACTGCAGCTTCCACCAAGCTAGTAAGAGAAGCACATGACAGTCTTGTGAACAATGTGGCAGCGTCCAGGAGCACTCATTGCAAAGGCCTATATGGGGACATAAGAATTTCCAGTGCTAACATTTGTAGTACTTATAGTACTTCCATTTGATATGCAGAAGAAAAACATTTTATTCGAAGCGTACACAGCTCGTTCGATCGAAAAGCCATTGTCATATCCCAATTTCGGCGTGGGTGTATTGTCAGGAATTGTAGAAAGTGCTCGGAAAGCGGTAGGAAAAATGGAGGCCTGCAGTTTATCGATCTGGCTGAAAATTTGGGATCCATGGCTAAGGGATCCATGGCTAATTAATTATGGTTAATTAAAATAATTGTATATATAAAGCATAAAAAAAAACAACTAAACTGCCGAGTCATTGCATCATAGTTTATCGTAGCTAAAGAAATTGAAAGTGGTGAGTTGTCGTGCCCTAGTCCGTCATTACTATAAAAGTAAAAACTTAAGTGTGATTATCATTGCAGTGTAATCTGTCATAGGTAAAAAAGTAAATGAATGCCCGCTATTACATCTACTTCTACACAACAAAGCTTAAGCGTCCTCCTAATTTTTAAAAATCTTGTTGACCTGGCACCTGAGGGGGGGAAAACATTTACTTATGTGTACTTAAAGGATCCTGAAGCGGGATATTACATGAGGCAACCTTCACCAGCCGGCAGGTGTGAAAAGCTTCAAAGTGGCTTGATATCTGCAAACGTACGGAAGTCTGAATATGCGTCGCTCTACTTCAGTAAGAGGGGCACCTAGGAAACGCAGTGTGCCCGACAAGTTTTTTCTTGTCGCGCCGCAGACTGAGTGCCAGCTGCTACACTACGCGCAAGAGCTAGCCCGCAAGGATGCCGAGCTCTTGCGGACCCTGAGGGAGAAACGGGACGTGGAGTCGGCCCTCAGAGACCTCCAGCGGTCAGTGTTACTCAAGGAACAGAAGGACGCCCAGGAAAGGGAGGCGCTGAGGTGAGTCCCCACATTCCCATAGGAAGGAACGTCACTTTTACTCAGACGTACACTAGGGAGCCCCTTTCGCTCCCTGAGAGACTCGCAATAGCTTTTTTTTTTTTAAGAATGGTCATGCCTGAGGCTATGTGGGCAAGAAAACATGACCTCAGAAGAGTAAAAAATAGATATGTCACTGTTGCTGACGGTTCCCTCGTGCCAGAAGGCCATGACTGTTGTGGCAAGAGCTTGCTGCTAGGAAAAAAAAAATTGCCCGAATAAAGGGAGTCTCCAGTTATCCTGACTGGAGACCAAGAACAGTGCAGTTTCCACTTTGTGCCGAGATTGTGGTTACTTCACAGTTACTGCTGTGTCATAAATGTAATGACTTCTGCGCTCCAACTGGTATACTTCATGCATGCTACGATGACATAGGGGCAACCAGCAGTGTTTGCATTGCCGTTAGCGCACGGCACACTTATGAAGTTGTAACCGTTCAAGCGACAGTACAGCAGAACGCAAGCTATCAGACTTTTTCCTCTCCAACTACGTTTTTTTTTTGCAGTCACTAGTTCGGACACAGAGCAAAGCTTAGAAAGATGACCACAGATCGGTTGACGTTATGTTGGTACGATAAAAGCAAAAAAATGCACCCAGTAAGTGTCGACTAAAACTCCTGCACAGGTTACGCTTGTCCCAGCTAGAGCACATGCCAGGCCCCGATGACAGCGGCAAGGTGAACCTGCAGTACCTGAAGAATGTGGTGCTGCAGTACCTTCTGTGCAACGAGGCCCCCGCACGCAAGCACATGCTCAACGCCATCGCTGTCGGCCTGCGCTTCACTCCGCGGGAGGCCCAACTGGCGAGGCAGGCTGTGCAAGCCTGGTGGTGACTTCACCAACCTTCCTTCACTGGACCACGTCGCGACGAAGACTGACCTTAACTATTTGGGCTGCATTGTTTTGCATGGTCAAGGGAACAACTTCACACTGCTGCATTGTTAACTACCAAAGGAAGAAGAAAAGAAACTTGTTGACTAGGATTTATGCGAGAAGTTGCTCCTTTTGCACAATCCCCTGTGACCAGCAAAAGGGACATAAGTAACTCTTTAAAAAGTTCCATTGCTTTTCATTGCTAGCACTGGCAGCAGTGATCAGCAATAAATGCACAGGGATCAGCAAGGCGTAAGGCATTTTTTTTTATTTTTCACAATCGTATCAAAACGTACAGCTAATGCTTTTTGTTGGCTCAGTGGAAAGAGTATACACTTTGCACAGAGATTGTTCTACGTGTGTAAACGTCATGGGACATTAAAGTATATATTTTGCCTATTTTTCACCGGTCTCTTCAATGGTTTGGCGGAAATAGTGTCCGGTCCTAGCTGCTCATATTTTTTCAACAAGGCACGAAATCGATAATAGAACTGTTTTTCACTGATGCACCTTGAAGACAAGCAAAAGTATAAATGCCCACATCTGGTTAAAAATTGGTGTACTGTGTTGCCCGACCCTTTTCCACTCGTCACGCTAGCTGCTAGGAGAAATGAACACTGCTTTGGCTTGCCACTAGATAAAATGACTAAGACCATGCTTGGATTGGCCGCTTAAGTTTCTCCAGAAAAGCTCCCAGTGAGCTAGAAAAAGTGTAAAAAAGTAAAAAAAAAAAAATCCCTTAAGCTAAGCCTTTAAGAGTCTCCCCTCTTGCAGTGTCTCCGAAGCATCAAGTTTGAAACACTGCAGCAATGTGATTCTGCTGACTAAACAAAGCAGTTTCACTAATTAAGCTGCTGAACTCGTTACATCGTCTTTCACCTGGTCCGTTTTGTTCAAGAGCGGAATGATGACAGTGGCTTGGTTCATCGGGAAAGAAAACTCCAGCAACTGCGTAATGTAGCGAGACATCGTGGTTGCTCGTAGTGAAGGCGCCTCATAGCACGTTCTAGTTGGCATAGTCAGAGACAATTATTGATTAAATGTTATGCGAGGGAAAGCCATGTTTCTCGAGGAAGCCAGCAGGAATGAAACTGCCAGTTTTCCTTCTCTACGAGTGCCTGCATGGGAGCAGCTGCTTTAGGAAGGCGCAAAGAACCCTGCGGGAGGATTGGCGTTGAGTGTCTCCTGCATGTCCTTCGGAAAGATGCCGAAGAACTTGAACCGCTCCCCCATCTTTTCCGGATTGGTCAGCATATCGTAACCTGTCAGCAAGTCCTGGCGAGCCTCAGGTGGACAGTTGGCCAGGAGTTTCTGGAACAGCAAAATTTATGGTCGGCCTTTACAAAGAATTTACTCGTTTTGCAACAAAAATGATTAGGGGGGCCTCTAATTCACAATGAAATGCAGATATCTTCTTGGCCTGTTACCCAATGCCAGTCCTTCAGAAGGGAAAATGTTTGGGCGTGTTGGTTCATCGTCAACACAGCGAAGCGCTCAAAATCACAAAGGACGAGGAGGGGACAGGACAATAGCGGACAATCATCTCTTGATGATTTAGCACACGGCCAGTCCTTACTGGGTGGTCTATGTCCAAATAAAATTTCCTAATTAAAGTCTTCAGCCAGTGCTTAAAGAAGGTTAACTAATGAATCACATCTTGTCCACTACATTGGAAAAGCGGGAAGTACTAGCTTGATCTGATGTGCTCTTGATGATTTAGCACACGTCCAGTCTATATTACAAAACTTGAAGCAGGCATATGGCTGCAAGCCTCGCACTGGAAGCGAAAGTTGATAGAAATTGGTTCTTGTTCTTTAGGACTAAGTGTTGAATCTTTTACTTCACTGCTCCTGTTGTACGTTCAGGAAAATATCTTTTCAGACACTGAATTAAGTGTAGTTGAGCATGTATCTTGAAGTGGTATTAACACCAGGGAGCCCGGCATGTACAGGGGTGTGTGCACTGCATTGCCTGCCCAGATCCTCCACCCTTCAGCTCGGCATGCACATGGGCAGTCAGGAGGTGAAGGTGATATCACTGGTACCATACGGACTCTAGACATGACAAAATGCCTCGCTGTGTGAATTCGTTAGATATGTGAAGAAAATGGTCATTCCCGCCTAGGGTGAAAGGCAGAGGAGATATTCGTGCTGGCCATGCAATCTCTTCCCTATCGCCAAAGCATGACCAGTAGTATGTACCAGCACTGCCACTTAAAGGTGTGAGATTTCACTTACATAATATGATCACTACTGCTTAGGCAGAGATTCACCACCCACAAGAATATGTACGGCTTAAAGAAACCCTGCACCTCTTAAGAGCAATAATAATGCGGTGAGTGCAGTGGTAACTGCACTATTACAGTGTGACGCAGCTTTATAATTTAGGTAAGCTGCAAAAAAGGTATTCAGAGCCTGCGCTCTCTTTTAGTCATGTGCAGCTGACTTTTGGAAGCACGGACGTTTCAAGCAATGAGAGAAAAAAGTTTGTTCCAGCCTACCTCCAGACGTATGTGGATGCCCATGTTTCTAAGGAACTCTCCCTGGGCAATAGGGCCAAAGGTCAGTGCTGAAAAGAAATGCACAGCTTTCATTAGTAGGTAGGCCATTTGCCGGCAACAAGGGCGCAAAAACAAACTCTGCACCTCTGTCCTTCAGAATCCGTCTCAGGTAGGAAAAGTCCACATCGGCGGTCAAGTCTGCTGTGCCCGGTTCGGACAGCGCAGGGTGGAGGGCATGGTTCTTGAATGCCTGAAAGGTGAACCATGCATAGAAGGGTTAGGGACTTCCATGATCGGAGGCCAGTAGCTTGGCTGCTATTTCAAGCATAGGTCGACGGAATGGCGATGCTGGACGCACTGCCTAAACGAAGGCAGCCAAGCAACCTACTGTTTGGTTTGGCTTATAAGGTTTAACGTCCTAAAGCGACTTAAGGCGATGAGACACTCCGTAGTGGAGGGCTCCGGAAATTTCAATCACCTGGGGTTTAACGTGCAATCTGCGGTGTTCTAAGAACGGCTTTGGTCCTGAAATCCCAGAGACTAAGCTGCAGTGCCGTTAACTGCACACATCATCACCAGATGTTTTGTCCCTTGCGCTTAGTTTCGGTTTTATATGGAATAATGTGCTGGCTTTCCTTGCGCTGCAGGGCTCTAGAAGACGAGTTTTCCTTCGCCTCATGAACTGATATGTGATCATCTTGTTTACAGCTCAACTCCCCATTGGGACAGAGCACCAAACTGCAATATATTGAACATTTAATTTAACGGATTTAGTTAATTCGCTGTGTAATTAGAGGCTTTGCAGTAAACTGTGTCCACCACAACTGCAAGTTTGTTCAAAAAAGATTTTTTTTTTTCTATTTTTCGAACCCATTATTTTCAGGAATTTTCGAAAGTTCGCTAAAACACACTATATAAATAGTTTGAAACAGTGGTTCACAGGTGGGAAACTACATCTTTCTTAAACAGAGGAATATTTTTATTTCTATAAGTGCTAACATCCTGCCATCAACATAATGGCAGCCCATCAGCTAAAAGAAAAGAAAATTGTCAAGAACTGTTTCCATATTCTTCTTCAAAAGCATTAACTGCTTTGCCTCAAAATTTTGGCACTGATAAATATGCAGCAAGTATATTTCTTTGCTGTCTAGCTAAGCAATTTTTTTAAGTTGCTCTCATCGTCACACGTTGTAACTGCTGCAGTAAGTAAAAAACGCCAGAGCCAGTAATGCATAAACCTTGGCCGCAGCTCTATGTTGCTTAGGTTAGGTTGGGCTAAGCGTGAAAATTAAGCGCTCACACGGAACGTGTCCGTCTTGTCACCATCGTGCCCGTAGTCGACGACGAGTCCGCAGCCTCCATGCTCGTCCATGCGACTCGCTAGCTCCTGAACAATGACACCTGCCTCGGGGCAGACTTCAACGTGGTCTCGCTCCTCACCAGTCACCTGCAACACGAGAACAGGGAAAAATGCGATGCATGCACATGAATGACAATGTAACATTTTTGACGAGATTTCTCCATGTCAGGCATTGATGCAATGGACATAAATTTAGAGAAATCTGAGATATAGGCATCCTTTCCCCCACCTCATACTTGACTCCACTGAAAATCGTGTGTTGTAGCAATTCTGGGAAGTTAGTTTTCCCTCGCTCTCTACTCAACGCTCCCGCATACCACATACGTTTGGATGCCTTCGCTGCAAGCAGAAAAAAATAACTGGTCTTGACAGAACTTTCATCAGTGCAAACCGCCATCTGACAACAGTTTAGTTTAGTTTATATGGCGTAACACCCATAGATGACTCGGGCTGCGAGGGATGCCGCAGTGAAGGGCTCCAAAAATTTCAACCACCTGCTGTTAAGTGAAAACAAAGCACATGGCAAGTGGAATGTAATATGTTCTTTGCCAAAAATAACCGAGCAGCTCCGCCATCAGGTGAAGTAGGCGCAGGGCCAAGCGACGACACTACGACTGCAGTCGCTGGCTGCTGCTCCCTGGCCGCGAGTGTAATTTGGCTGATATAAGCGTGCTCCCTCTATGTTTTCTGTGCGATGATAAAAAGTAAGCAAGTATCATGTGCAGCTTCTGATTTGATGCTGTCAGTGCACTGTGCTGCATAGAAAGCGTGCTCCACTTAACACAACTCGCTCAACGCTACTTTTTGGCTGGTGCTGTGAAGTTGTACCATTTGCAAGAATACCTTGTGCATTTACTATCAAGACAAAGCTCCTGTAATTACAGCGATTGGGCAAGCACTTGCTTTCCTGCTCATTTGGAACGTCGGGAAAGTAAGGCGGGGAACGGATCTGCAAAATTCAATACACTTTTTCTTGTGGTTCCTAGTCTCCTGCTGGGACCACGACCGGGTTTGTTGTGAAGCTGCATTGGGCTGGAGGAGAAGAAAAATAAGAAGGTATGAATTCAAGCTCTTTCAAGTTTGTTGTTACTACATACTGCCTTTAGTGCCATGTGGTAAAGTATAAAAGCACGTAATGTTTTTCACATTTGTAATTATCTGCTTGCATTGTCTTGCAGGCATCCTTTTCATTTTATGACCAAATTGCATCACTCTCACAACTCGAACATATGTCACTCACTGCACAATACGTGCGGCTGTTTCTTTTCTTTACAGGAACACCACGTCTGAGCCTAATAAACAGTACGCCTGGAAATCAATAGAACATCGGAAACGCGGCTTTAGAACTGCTAACTATTTTTCTTCTACTCGCTATTACCTAGCCACTTGATTAGTAGTTTAGCACCCACTGTCAGAATGGTGCCATCAATAACTCATTAAACAAAATTCCAGATGTGACCTTCAAGTGCCAGACAAGTTCACATTCGGATCCCAAGACTTAATACCATGCCTGCGGAAGTCCCTGGTCACAACCACAACATGGTGAGAGAGTTCAGCCGGAGATTCAATGCAATTTCCTTTTAGGCACCTTTCATTATAGGAAGGATTTCTTGGGGGATCATGCATTAGGGAGCATTTACATCAGACATTCGTTGTTGTCAAATATTTTAGAGTCGGTTGCATCCCTACTCAAATTTTCCGCATTCACTTTGGCATTACAATCGCGAAAAACCATTATGCACTTCTGCTCGGTTACTTCTGACAAAGGTGGTATCGGTGCTGTACCATTCAGCTGCTAAAACCAGATCAAGGACGCATTTTTCCACCCGTGCAAAGCAAGCACCCAATAAGAGCTGCATGCCACTCACATTGGCAAAGAAACTCGCCGGTGTAGGTCCTCGAGACAGCACATATCTTAAGTGGTGTGGACCCGGCCCGTCGTCAAGGTCAATGAAGACCTCTCGCCACCCTTCTGAGGTGCGCTGGAACTTGTGTACGGGCAGGGCGTCGAGGAATTCATGGGCAATAAAGCACGAGAACCCGCGGGGCACGTCGTGAAGGTGTCGGTACCAGCCGACAGGAACACCATGCTTCGTGATGCTGTGCTTGTAAGTGGCCTGCACATGAGGAGCAGCATTGGTGATCGAAGCACTTTTTCTTTTCGCAGACTTGCTCATGTATGGTAAGAGCATAATGAGCCAACTTTGCTAAAAGAGGCCTATGTGAAAAGCAGTACAGGGTCATGTCGCTTACTCAGATCAGGACCAACATCATATCTTACGTAACAATGGCCACTGGTTAGTGGAGCGCATCTGAAATGAAATCACCTCAACAAAACAACAACACTCAGAATTTATGCGAGTGCAAAGTTTATTCTAAAGCAGGAGCTGTCGCACCATGCCTTCAGGAGCCTGGTGTGCCAAATAAACATCATACTTGGCATATTTTTGTCATAACGCTTATCTCAAATTTATGACTTGCCTCTTCACTGTCCTTCTTCACTGGGAGGCGTAGAGTCACCGGGTTGTGTTCGAGCACGTCCTTCACAACGCTGACAGTTCCGCACAACTTGAGCTCCTGCACTTGGCTCAGGTGCGGGCTGATTTCGACTAAGTGCAGAGACACCACTTCCATGGCGTCACTGTACTTCGAGAACACCTGCGCCATACCATGAACCATACACTGCAACCCTGGTTTCTGGACTGGACAGTGACAAAAAACTGATCCATGAGTTGCGAGGGATATAGTTTGTACAACATGCGCCTGTGGAAAGCAAATGCCTCAACAAACATATTCTATGTTGGCACAATGTGGGGTAACTGAACATTGTGTAAACGAGTTAGTCAAACAATATCAGGTATTGCGCTGCAACTGAACTACACAGAGTAAAGCTCGTTGTTTTACGGTTGAGCGAATACATAGCTATTATAGAGACCACAACGTGCAGAAAAGAATACAAGGTCATGATTACGTGGCTGCGACGAGGGAGGTTCTTCAACAAGAAAGACAAGCTTGTTGCGTGGCTACATGTGAAAGTAAGTATGTCTTAATTAAGCTGCAAATCGTCCCAAAACTTACCTTAATTGAATGTGACCTCATTCTGTTCGATATCATACCGTGCGCAGCCGACGCGGGGGATACACAAACCACAGACACTCCACTAAACGACTTGGTGCTTACGCTACAAGGGTAATAATGCTCACCCGCAGCATGTCGTCCGAAAGAGTACCGCGTCCCGGTCCAAGCTCTACGATGTAAAGCGGCTTCGGCTTTCCAGCCTTGACCCATTCGTTCAGGAACCACACGGCAATCAGCTGGAATAGAGCCACGAGACAAGGTTTTCACAACCTTCAAAACATCGTCGCAGGTGAACATTACGCACCTCTCCGAACATTTGAGATATTTCAGGCGACGTCGTGAAATCTCCCGAACTGCCGAACACATCTCTGTGCATGTAGTAGCCCTGAAATTGAAAAAAGGAAACGACGACGTTGATACATTTGTGCGTAGAAACGTTTATTTTTGCTTCTTTTCATTGCAGTAGACACGATGGGAACAGAATACGTACGGACATAGGATTTGTCAAGACTTCCTTCATGTACTCGGCCACAGTAATCGGGCCCGTCGCAAGTATTCGTGATCTCAGCTGTTGCAGAAGCTTTGTCTCCGCAGATTTTGCCTGCGCTTCGATCACCATGGAACGTTTGCTCAACTGCTTGGCGATACCTACGAAAACAAGAAAACATGCTTCGCTCCGGGCTTCGCCATAATTTCCCGATATACTTCTAGAAAACAAAACAAAACAAAAATGAACGTTGTACACAGTTCTGACGCACGTAGCGCGAGTATTTTCCAGGCTGCTTAAACGCTGCCAATTGCACAGCAAAGAAAGTCGTTGCTCGTGTTCTTTCCCACGATAAAAGGTGTCATACCCGGATCGACTGTCGGCGTTTTGCCGTGAAGTTTTCTGAGACCGCTGCCCGGTGCTCGGAGGAGCTTGCAGACTGCACGCGTCACTGCCGAATTCATTTTCTTGTGTTCGGGCGCGTTACCGAACAATCTGATAGCTTCAGGTCATTAACAGCTATAGCAGAAGTAATTACGAGTTTTTATCAGTGTCCTCGTTAGATGTCTTCAAAGTACCCTCATCAGCTGTTGCAGGCGCTGCGCCCTTTCTCAAAGTTGAATCGGCCGCGATCCGGCCTTTAAACACTTTAAAGATATCTTCCTAAAATAGTATAACTAATTATAATGCAAAAAATAATAAGAATGTTTTATACTAATATCGAACGTTACTTGTTTGAAATTATTTGTTATCGTTATGATAATGCCCCGAGTACGAAAGCGTGCCTATAAATACGAGGCCCGTGATGCCGTCGATATGGACGGTGTAGAGGAGAAGCAGCTCTCGCTCAAGGAAGTGTTGCGGTGATATGTGTGATGTGCAGTGTGCCGGCAGCACGCGTAATCGGTGTGGCAGTTGCGTGTCGCGTTCTTCATCAAACTTCTCTCGACTCTGACACGGTGTTACAATGGTGAACCACTGTGTGATTTTTATTCTATTCGCGCTTACGATTGGGGCTTCTTCCCGGAACGAGCGTGGTACCGACAGGGAATCCTGTTTTTGCTTGGTAAGACCGATTGTTTTTGTCGAATCGCGTATTTTGCATAATTTTTAGCCCTCTTATAAGCATTGTTTCGTTTTTACAAGTAGGTTAAAATGTGACTGGCGGGCAAACATGTTAGTTAACAAGACAACCATGTCTGTTCACGATTGCCGCTTGATGATGGTCGACAGTGATTTCGTTATTTTGTTTCCTGCAGCTGTATTGTGGGCCGTTTCACATTTGTACGGAGCCAGTGCATTTTGCATTATTTTCCTCTCATGTTAGTGACTAGTAAAGTGCATTAATTCTGACTGCTAACAAAGCGATGTGAAGCAGAGTTTAAGGTCGTATATGTTAATCGTAAGTGTGTCGAGCTGGGCACGCATGGTTGATACGTTGATATGCAAGAACAGCGAATCAGAAGCGGGAATATCCTTGTCAGCGCTCAAAAGCATTCCTGAAGTCGCGATGTTATTTGTAGCGTGCAATATCGCATACATTCAAGCGATGCAGAAAACATACGTGCGGCTGGCGTGCGGTGTATCCGATTTCTGACGGGGGATCGCGGATTAATCTTGCGCTTAAGCCAATGCCACGTATAACTACGGGTATAGCTGCAAAACTTGCGTATGCGTACAGTTTGCATGTTCGGTTTACGTCATTTGTCACGGCACAAGACGCATGGGATAATTCAAACCGTGCAATTGCTTACACGCATCTGCTGACTGTTCAGCGGGTGGCATACCAATCAATTGCTTTCTCCGAGTTCTGTTTTCAAAACTGCATGCAAGTGGTGTTGTGAAACCTGTCATGTCAAGTAAAGTGCGTGGATCGCGTTCTGAGGGGAAGACAATGTAGTGCAAGCGAACTGTAGTAGTTAAAAACACAGGCGGTCCTTACGTGTACTTCGGCCACCTCTAACCATGGATGTATAATGCACCGTAATTAATCTAAAATATGCAGCGCACATCGTCGGCGCGCACGTTACGGAAGTGTCGCATCGGCTTAATTTTAATTTTTTTACTGTTACGGACAAATAAGCATTGTATGGAACATTTTTAATGCGCACGCAATCTCTAACCTTCCTTGCGTACTGGTTCCTTGCGCTTCACTGCAATGCACCATGCTAACGCAGCTGCCGAGCCGTCTCTCATGCGGAAGATAAAACTGCTTCATATGGGCCGGCAGCCTTGCGAGTGCGGACTATTCAGAACAGCTCGTGTGTTGTTGGGCTTCCTGTTAAATCAGTTTTTATTGAGATTGCGACCACAATGCACGACCGTCACGGTTGAGAGCGCCGCAATGTTGCGTTATGAATGCGGCTTCTACGCCTACGTGCTCGGTTGCACGCCGGAACTCTCGCGCTGAGCAAAGCCCGCCCAAGGTAGATCCCGCTGAGCTGTCACAAATCAATGTGACGTCAGCTCGGTTGCCCCCTGTTTCCAGGTGCATAGCTCACTTCTGATCCATATTTTATCTCCTTGTATCTGATTATGGCAGAGAACTCCGTGACTTCCGTTTCGTATAGTGCAACCGGTTTTTTTTCGGCGGGGCGATGTGCGTGACCCCGCGGCATACGCCCCCGCGTTCGATATGCGTCCTGTGAAGGCGGCTTCTCCTACTTTCACTTTCGCACTGCAACGAAGTTTGCGCGGAGCGGTTGATCGACGGGAAGCCGAGCACGCTCATCTGCGCGTATTCTGCTTGTTTTATTGTTAGCGTTATTTCTTTCCTTTTGTTTCATGCTTTCGCTTATGTGTGTCTCGACCGAATTATCATGAAAGAGACACGTTTTCAGCGTTTAATGCGTATACGTCTGACAGGTACGAAAGTGATTTGTATATTTAGTTTTTACCCGCGCGATTCACCCTAAAGCAACATATGCCGAGCGCGCACTGCGCATCAAAAGGCTCTGGCAGCTGTCGGGAGAAGCTTTAGGGGCGCTTCCCGACGTCGCCGTGAAAAGAAGTGCGCGGGGTATTTGCTCCTGCGTCGGCTACCTTTTATGTTTATATTTTCCAGCAGTTAAGCTACGTGGCTGTCTGTATTCTTTTTCATGTACATAAATTGCTCGTGCGGAAATCTACAGTGAATAGAAAAGTCGGGTGATAGATCGGCATTTAAAGTCCGTCTCGGGGCCCTTGCCCCTGCGCATGTACAGGGTGAAAAGACGGAACATGGTTCATGAAATTATAAGTTGAAAGTTTACGCTGGAGGCCGTGCCCCGCGCTGTAGCAGACCGCATTTGGCGGCTGCCTGCCTGCCTGCCTGCATGCGGGCGTCGCGCGACTGACTGCAATCGAAACTGGTGCGGTCGGGGGATAGGGGCAAAACAGAAAGCTGGCGGTTTCTTTTTTCGTGCCTGGCGACGATACCCGCGGCTAGCTGTTGGTCACGCGATCGTGTGCTCTTTCCTCGCCCCTTGCACGCTTGTGTCTCACTTCTTTCGCGTGCTCCTTATCGAGTGCAAATTGAAAGCGCACACTTTTGCTGCAGCACTGCCGCGCGGCACCTTTTACCTTTCGCTCGCGCGCGTCGTCTGCTTGCGCGCGCGTTGCGACTTCTTGAAATGATAATTTTCGCGCCGTTGTCGGTTTCGGAGACTTTTATACCGTACCGCAGTCATGAGGGTTGTCGGTTTATTGGAGCTGCCGCGGCCTTTGCTGCCGTACTTGTCGCGGCTGCACTGACGGGCCAGGTGTGTTCTTTCCAGAATGCGCAGTGCAGCGATCGAACGTCGTCAGACATTTTCCAGCACGTAAGCAAACGTACACCCGATCCCATATGGGTGACTTTTGTGTCCGCATTTTTCTGCACTGCCTATTGTTCATGGGACTCGATTTTTCTTTTTTTTTTTTTGACCGAGATGTCATATATCTGTACTGTATAGGCGAGTTTCTTCCTGAGAAAAACAAATTGTGCCTATGGCGGGCACCTAATCTTTATTTTTGTCCCTTTCGGAGTTAGCACATGTGCCGCACTGTTTTTTGTGTATGTGGCCCTTATACTGAGCCGGCCTCGTAATTAACGTACCTGGCTGTCAAGTGTCAACACAATAGATGAAACTGTTCATTGAACCCGAATAAGCAATGACTGGTTGGGTTTTGTTTCTTACTGCAGTTGCAGGGTCAAGTAGATGATTGTGCTTGTAACATCGACACCATCGATCATTTCAACAACTTCAAAGTCTATCCCATTCTCAAGAGCTTGTTGCTGAAGGACTACTTTCGGTTCTTCAAGGTAAATGAATGCATATGGTGTCCATATTGATATTCCTTTTTCTTTGTACATGTAGTGATTTGGGAAGTATACGACTTGTGTTTATCATTAATTTTTACTCGTTTGAGAATAGTATTAGCTTTTAAGATTTCCCTTTATCAGTGATGCATTAAACAGAATCTTTTTTTTTTTTTTTTTTTTTTTTGCCAGGTGTCACATAGACGTGTTTTCGGTGTTTGCATGTTAACAAAAAAAAAAAAAAAATCTCTCATAAAGGTTGCCTGCATTTCACATATCATGTGAGCATATTGTTTTACAAAAGCTAGGAGTGCAATCAGGCTGAAGAAATACAGCATACTGCTTGTTTTTAACAAAGCACCTGTGCTTTGACCACGGAAGGACCATGAAGAAGGAAAAAGTAGTTGAGGAGCATATTTGCATATATACTTAGGAGCATCACTTACGAAGTAACAGAGTTTAACTTTCATTTTCTCAGGTGAACCTTAAACGGCCTTGTCCATTTTGGCCCGATGACAGTCGCTGTGCCCTTCGGGATTGCTCAGTGACTACATGCAGCGAGGTACCAGCTTGTTTCTCATACACTTTTTAATTTTGTCTCTGAATGTGTGCTACTTAATGTTTTTGCATTTGTTTTATGTTGTGATAAATTACAGCTTAATAAATACATGCTTTAACTTTTAGTTTGACTTTTCAAAAAGCCACTCCCCTTCAGTGCACCTGATATAATGCTGCAAAGCTAGCTAATTCCCTTTTCGATAATACAAAAAGCATTGAAGTAGGTCATCTATGCTAGCATTGAATCTACATTTTATGTTCAAGAAATACAACTTTCTGGCCTTGTACTTCGTCAGAAAATTTCTAGGCTCAATTTTTTATGATCTGTTTATTCTCAGTGCATGATGGGTTATGGTGATACAGTAATGCCTGAAGGTTATCTTAATTTACTAACATAACTGTGTGGGGTACTTGTGTGATAACTGTGAATGCTGCTGTTCTCAATGTTCCTTCTGTTTTTTGTCGTCAAGGCAGGCACTGTGAGTGTTGGTTTACTTGTTCGTGAACCAAGCTTCTTTCTTTCACACTTCATGTGTGTGTGTGTTAGTCTGAGTTTATGTCCTCTGTGTTGTGCTAGACTTGTACTTTTACAAAATTCTAACTAGCCCACACTAATGCCCTGCCTAGTACGTGTTGCTCACTGTGCCTTTGTCTCATTTTGTCTGTTTTGCCAAAAGGGCTGTGAAACTTGCCCAAACATTAGCAGCAGCGATTTTAGATCGGGTATGCCATAGTTGGGAAACTGTAGATGTTGCGAACTAATTTATGAAACATTATGCATCACTTTGCAATCACTGCAGCCTTTGTCTACTGATACACAATGCTTTACGTGTGCTGCACAGTTGGTCTATTACACAGTAAAACTTGACCACTGCACTGTTTGCTGTTGCCCTGCAGAGATACTTGACCCTGTCGTTCCCTTGTAATGTATCACTGATATTATTTCTACCAATATGACAGACCAAAGAAAGGAAAGAGGACATATGCTCGTGCATGTCCTGTCTGCCTGTATTTGGCCTTCAAAATAACCAAGACCTTTATTGACAGGAAGCCATGTCCGAGTCCACGTGCACTATAACATATTAATTGCCAGATAACATGGGAGGGATGTTGAAGCTAAGCAGTGGAGTTTACCAATATCTTGTGCTCATATAAAGTGCGTCCGCAATAGCCTTCTTGTTGTGTATGGTACAGTGGCTTACCATTATTTTCAAACATTTGATGCAATCCTCTCTTAACTTTTTTTTTTTCCCCTAACTCCTGCCAATCCAATTTTTACTTTACAGGACAGCCTTCCTCAGAGCCTCAGAGGCCACAAAAGGAGCTACATTCCAAATGGAAGCATGTCCAAGGTAAAAAAAAAAAAAAAAGAAAATACTTAATGGTGTCCCTCCTGAATGTTCTATTGCTCTTCAAACAGTTACTGCCCAGCTGGAACAGCTGCCAAGATATAACCTGAAAGGAGCAAACAAAGGCCCGAAGCTAACAGCTGCGTACATTCTTAGCACTCAGAGTTCCAATTGTACTTGCAGCTTTAATCTGCTGCTAAAATATCTGAATTTAGTTTTTGTTCTGACAGTTGTCTTTTTAACTCATCATTGAAATTGCATGTGTAAGGATCCCAGTTTCTATCGTTTTAAGCATATTTTGCAAGGGATACTTCAACCTTATTTCAAAGACAACGCCTCCGATGTGGATGCCACAATTGAGTGAAACAAGGCCTTCAATACATAAATGCACGTAGGGTTCCTATGCGACAGCTGCCGTGCCATCACCTCCTTTACTCGATGTCTTGAGTTCTGCAATATTGCGCCTATTTTGTCTTTTTCGCTTTCTATATTCCATCCAATTCTTTCCATACCTTCCCTTTCTCAGTGACCTATACTGCTTTGTTTCCGCGCCTGTGCCTCCTTCTATGCACTTGCCTGCCACGTGCATTACCATCCAAGGTCATTGGAAAGATGGCTTCTTTTGTGGTTTGCAGGCTTGTTGGCGAGGGCCACTTTAGCTCCAATGAATAACTCTGGAGAAAAAGAAATAAATTCTTACTCTGTTCATACCTGGTTCCAAGTACGACGCAAGGTGCATTCTGAAGCATTATTTGGTGTTGCCCGCGGAATAATTAAGGCACTTTTTTTTTTTCTGTTCATGGAAATTAATAAAATTGTTTATTGGCTCAGCCGCCATAGCTTACAAAGCACAGGTGCTGTGGGAACATCGGTTTTGTAGCGGCCAGCTATTGCGTTACTGAAACTGAGAGCCGCACGTGCTGATCTGTGTAGTTTCTGAACACCTTGCATTGTACAGCCTCAGGTTTTTCTCACCGCCCATGCGCTTACAACTGTTGCTGCTGACTGCACACTAACTCTTCTTTGTAACCTTAAGTGTAACCTTTAAGTTATGTTTTCCATCTGAGTGGACAGCCCGAATGTAGAAGCACGTTTAAGTCAGAGCAGCACTGTAAAGTTGCTGAAGTGTCAATTTTGTGAATGCACATTCAAGGGAGAGGTTTGCCAGTGATTGCAGCCACAGAAAAAGAACTGAAAGCAGTGTGTCAAGCCTTCAAATAAGGACAAGCCTCCGGCTGAGCAAAGGATGCTTTAATAATTACGGAAAGTTGAGTGTGTAGTATTGCTTGATGTCAGCTTTGATGTGGACTCCATGAGAGGACATCATCTTATGCTGCTTCTGTTTTCATGAGTGCGAGAAACGGATAGAGCCCTCAAATGCTTGCTTCCAGGTTACCATTCTCATTGGAAACAGGGGTGCATTTTAAACTAAATGTGACGCAGAATGCTCCTGGCATCACGCACTATGAGAGTTTCTAGCACAATGGACATTTACCATGTGAATTGCACTGGCTGGCACTGTTGCAAGGTTTCACAGTACTGCAGGTTTATTCTAAATTAAGGGTTTCGAAAGTCTTCTATAGCCCATACTTTTGGCTTTCATTCGTTCGGTCACACTATAGCTGTCAATCAAATGATGTCATGGTGATGTTATCAGAAAAAATAAAAATCCTTTCTCCACCTGGAATCGAACCTCCATCCCTTGGATCCCCAGCCGAGCGCTCTAACCAACTGCGCCACTCCCGGCATAGTGAAGCACACATCATAGTTCTCCTTATCTACAACGAGGATGATAGCGATGACAATGATGGCATCAGCAATGATAATGATGCTGCATTTAGTTAACAATGAGAGCAAATGTGATGCACCATGTGCACCAGCAATGCTCAGACTTTTGCATTTTTCAGGTACTTTGCTCACATGTTTAAAAATATTCCTTGCAGTATTCCAAGGAGGCCAATGAACAGGACTCCTGTGACGAGAACCATGATGGTTTGGGTTCTATTGACAATACTATAAGGTATGTGAGCTCTTGCTCCAAACAACTGCTTGTCAATCTCATTTGTGCAATATTGGTTCGAAACATATCATATTGTGCTGCTCAAGCCAGACTAAAAGTTTTTCCTGGATGCATTGATTTGAATTGAGGTTCACCCATATTTTATTTCCTTACGCTAGTGTGATGTCTTATGACCGAAACATCATCTCTTTGAGTTTGTTTATTCAGTGCTTTATCCATTCAGTGTTAGCTCTCTCTGTGTCAGTCAATGAAGTCTGAAGAGAAAACGCATATCAGTAATAGGTACTTGTTGCACCTCTCCCTAGTGCTTTCTACTATCCTATTGTAGCCAAGCGTTCAATGCATATTCACTATGCTTTTCTCTGCTTTGCACACAGTGATGAGAGCTACAGGGAGTTCGAAAGGTGGCAGAAGCATGATGACTCTCAGGACAACTTCTGTGAGATAGACGGTGAGAATAGACTCTTTTGATGGAGTGCACTTGATCGTGGAGATGGGGAAGATTGCATAATGCATAATCTCTTTGATGTCTTGCGAGAGTACTTTTTTATGCACATAAGTCTTTCAATGGAAAGCCAACCTTTCTTTCTTTTTTTGCTGTGGTGAGTAGTGTTGGAGCCAACGTTTTCATCACATCATTAGGCCATGTTCAATGCAGAACTCTCAATTGCTTCAATGGAACGCTTTTGGTTTTCCACACTTCTGGTGCTTTTTTTTTTCTGTTTATCTGCTGATATATCATTAAGATTAAGGCTCCATAGTCCTGTAGTTTTTACTCTTACCTTAGGAACTGGATTCACCCAACTAACCCATGTAGACGGCCCCATGTCCTTCCTTGGACTGTCTTTTCCACCTCAGCTTACAGGTCTACTGTTGTTCATTGTTGTTTCCACATTGTTGTTTACTAAACTTTACAATCAGTTGGTCAAGAAAAGAATGGGGTTCATAAGGAAGGACAATTTCTTACCTTGGCTGCTGCACATGCATCCGATGTCAGCCGTTATTGCATTATGGGAGCTTCAAAAAAAAAAAAAAAAAAGAAAAAAAAAAAGACTAAGTTCTGTGGCCTCTGTGTGCAGCCTGAAAATGGTTTCTTCATTACTTGTATAATTGGTGAACTTACACATCAGGTGCATAATTTTTGTTATGATTGATTTGTGCATCCATTCAGTGCAACCTGCTTGACTGGACTTCCCAGATTAAAACTTTGAGTGTCCTATTTTCCCATGGCGGAAAAAGAGAGAGGGGGCACTTCTGTTGTCAGTACATGGCTGTAACGTCTCTTGACTTAGCATGGCGCGACAGGCATGTGCCAGGCTTATGATCTCCCTTCATTACAGATGAGTCATCTGCGAGCATGGAGTATGTTGATCTGAGCCTTAACCCAGAGCGTTACACTGGCTACGCTGGGGCTTCTGCACACAGGATCTGGAGGAGCATTTATGAGGAGAACTGCTTCAAGTAAGACAATGACAGTGACGAGACTCTGTGTTAAAGAGATAACGAAAAGGGTGTTAGCATAGCATTATTTCTTTCTTAGCAATTTTTCTCTGACCATAATCTAAGTTTTCTTTACTTTTTTTCTTTTTCGCATACAGTGAAATGGTCTTGCCAGTGTAAGCATATCTGCTTGTGAGCAAATCTTTCTTTTATACCTAAAATTGTATCTAAATAATATTGTTTTTCCCATTTCTAGGCACAGCAAAAGTTTGCTGGTAAGATTGCGGCAGAGCAGTGATTCATGCAAATGCAGGTATCACAATGCACACTGCCAGTAGTGTACAGCTCTTCAATTGTTTAGTAATATCACAAGAGCATTGATCAGACAGCCCCACAGCGTCCCCTGCAGGACCACAGGGACGAAATGCATGAGATCACATACAAATGCAAAGAGCAATTGCCAGTTAGTGCTGTCAGCTCAGCTTTTCTGCAGACGTGACACATCCTCCGCTGTTCGTCTGCAGAACAACCAATCGGACAACGCTGTAACTGGAAAGTGCCCTGCGGTCGTGCGTGGGATGCTGAATGACTGGTCTCTTCTGGTGATATTAATAATGAATTGGAGAGCTGTACGTGAGTGGACCCTTGAACTTTTTGTGGTAATGTAGCGTCATGTTGTTTTCAGGCCCAATGTTGGTTACGGTCCGTACACAACCTCCAAGAATCTCAATGGTGAGCTCTCTGAATGTCTTTTTCTTGCACCATGTAAGGCAGCTAGGTCTTAATTTGAGCAAATTCGGCTTCGGTTTTATGATTCAACATTCAAAATAAGCAAACGATTTGAAAAGCAGCTCAATTTTTACAACTGTAGAGTTTATTTGAAGGTTGCTGGGTGACTACACACTCCATGAATTTATTGAAATTATTAATTTTGTGAAGTTACTCACTGCTTTCTTGTATATTTCTGCATCTGGTTTCGCCCGTGCTTTTGAAGGCGTAGATACCCTAAATTTATTGCCGAACATCATTTTTTTTCTTTTGTAGTGGTGCTTAAGACTTAGGTGTGCAACATAGCATTTGCCTTTGCCCTTTAAACAATTTATAAACAATACAGACTATGCTAAGGTCACACGGTGCATTATAAAACCAGAATAGTAATTTCTGGTTCCTGATATAAATGTTCTCCAACTGTCATATCAGCCTGGCTAAGGATCCCCCCCTGATGCCCATGCAGCACTAGAAGGAAAAAGTGACTGTGAAACCAAATATAGGTTCTGTGGGAAGGTGATGGTCAGTGTGAAAAAGCAAAAGGCACAACCAGTACTTCAGGTATCTCACATCACATATATAATTGCTGTTGCATGCCTGCGGGCTGGAAATGAAGTGCAGTTCGTCATGGCTTTGTGCTATAACGTAGTCAACAGCTGGCTGTAGAACAAATAGCAGGGATGCTCTTATTTTTTTATTACTGTGATGAAAAGTGTGACACTTGTGGAATGAGCAAGGATGTGGAACGTGTGTGCTGTGGTTGCTTTGTGGCAACCTCTCTCAATTTGTGACAGTTTGAACCTATAAATTGCACATCTTGGGCCATAATGAACAAGAAAAAAAAAAGCGCATGACAGAGACGTGGTCTCGAAGCAAGCCCATGTAACCCCAAAATGATCAGTGTGGCGTGTGTTCTGGGGCACATAATGACATGGTTTCGTTTTTTCACCTGCGGTTTGCGTCAGTATTCAGGCCTATCACAGGGCTTAAAGTCTGGTGAAACCAACATGCGAGAGCTGCATGATATCGCAGGTGTGTGTTTGGGGTAGCGCATATCACAACCGGCCTTTGGTCTTCTAGCGTTGTCTAGGGAGCATGGAAGGGTTGCTTCTGCTCGCATTGTCACTGGACCAGGACGAAGTTTTCCTAACTATGCAGCCTCTGAGAAACCTGTACAGCTTTCCTTTTTAGCCGTATGGCTGTGCTTGGGTGGATGTCAATATGTAATTACTCCCTTATTGTCACTAAAGGTTCCTACTCTATTTTGCCAGCAATTCATTGCACCTTGCCCCTCTAATTATTGACTGCTGGTGGCATTCCTCCAGTGAAGAGTGTCTGCATGGACCTCTTACAGTTCTTATGGCAGCAGTTAGCAAGCGAGCATGTGAGCATGACATCTAACTGTGAAAGCAAACTTTTTTTTTTTTTCATTGATTGAAACTGTCAAAGATTGTCAGTCAAGAAGGTATTATTCTTCATAATAAAGTTTATTACTATACGATTCCTTACAGGTAGACCTTACAGGCATAATTAGGTTATGGGATTTGATGTCTCAAAGTGACTCTGGCTACGAGGGGTGCCTGTTGGAGGGATCTGGATACTTTTGATCGCTTGGGGGTTCTTTAAGGTGAACTGAAATCGCACAGTACACGGTGTCTTGTGTTTTGCCTTCATTGAAATACGGCCTCCGCAACCGCCATCAAGTACGGTCTGCCCGTCTCAGTAGTCGAGCACCTTAACTTCCTAACCACAGCAACTCCTAGCCACCACAGCAGGCTATAACAAATTATGCTGATAATGGTTAAAAACATAACTTATTTTCAGTACCTGTTTTTCTTTCATTACTGTGCTCTGTAAAAAAGTGCTTAATTGCCCTTAGTTTGAACTACCTTTACTTGTATCTGAGATCATGTGCAAATATTTGAACTTAACCAAAAATTTCTCATTCAGTTTGTACCAAATTTTTACATTATATTTGCTTCCTAGCCCAAATTAGATGTTCGCTGACCTTTAGTGGAAATGAGAAGACTTGACAGTTTTGACTCCATAGGAAGCAGACATGACAGCAGCCTTTGAAGCTTGACTCGACACATTAGGTGCCTCTCTGCTTCGCTCTGTGGTTAGAGCGCTCAACTGCTGAAGTGGAGGATCTAAGCTCAATCCCGGCAGCCGAGTTTCGGTGGAGGCGGAAAGCAAGACACTCGTGTACTGTAGGATTTCAGTGCATGGTAAAGAACCCCAGATGGTCGACATTGTCCGGAACCCTCAACTGCAGCATCCCTGATGGCCTGGGTCGCTTCCATAAACCAAACCAAATCTGAACATGGGATGCAGAAAATGTCGCATCTAAAACACGTCGCGAGCCATTGCCATGTGATGTGATGCGGTGTGGTTCACGAAATCAGCCTTCCTTTTACATTTGATAAGCATTGCTAAACCCACAATTGTTTATGTGCTTTATATATTAACATCTTCACCAGCTGTCATCCATGCTTCGTGCAGTCTAACTTGTGAACGTGCGGATGCCTGCATGTGTGAGCCAAAGCTTGAGCACATGTCCAGTTGTGTGAGGCCGCTTACAAATTTGAGCCCTTGGGCACGCAAGGCAAACATTGAATGCGTGGCTGGTTGGAAGCTTACGCTTTGATGTCGCTTGATGAGATACTAGAAACTGGACGTCAATTTGAACAAACTGAACAGCATCCCAAAGGATTACACAGAACTAGAAAACATGCACAGAAATAATTTGTCAAACCAAAACTTCAGTTGTAATTGATTTATATGAATTCAGTTTATCAACACAAATCGCTCATGAAATAGATCATGCGCAAACTCATTTCCCTCCACATCAGTCATATGAAGTTTTTCAGGTGGAAACCGCATTGTGTGGCATGGCAACGCAATTATAAAAACCAGTTACTAAAACATAATCTCCCAACACTATTAACTAGGTACAGTTATGATGAATGCTAAGCCCATGCTAAACCAGTTGAGGAAGCAATTTCTTAACATATCTGAATAAAAATTGCAGGAGCAATGCTCTCAGTGTTAGTCTTATGCAACATGCTTGTGAAGTGGTTGAGCCTATCATATAATATAATTCACTTGTTTGCTGTACTTTGCTTTTTTTTTTAGTTGCATACGTGCTGTAGTGTTTCAAATACTGTATAACTGATAATTGTTTGCCATTTCAAGCAGTACTGGCTGTTATTTATGTGGAATCTTTTATCTGTAATCTATTTTATGTACTCTATACCTTGGTTTTTGAATGCCTGTGTAGCGCACGTGTGAACGCTTCGGTTTCATTGTTTGCTTTTTTTTATTTTGAAGTGGTTACTTTGAAGTGTTTTCATGCTCACCGTGCCCTATCTTGTAATGATCACCTGGGTCTCATCAAGCTGCCCTGAGCAGCTTTTAGCCCAGGTGCTCCAACCAGCAAGCATCTGGTGAAATAAAATGATTTGATTTGCTTTGGAGAAAAGCAACCTTTTCTTCATCAAATGACTGCAGTATGCCAGGTGTGCAACAAAACCATGCTTGAAAATTTTTCATTTCAATGCCATTGACATTTGTTCCAGCCATGTGCCTGGAGAAGAGGGCCTTCTATCGCGCCATCTCGGGTCTCCACACCAGCATCAACGTGCATTTGTGCGCCAATCACCTGAGCCGTGACCCACTGGGCCAGCCCTCGTGGGGTCCCAACGCGATTGAGTTTGAGCGTCGCTTCAGCCCCAGGATGACCAAGGGTGAGGGACCCCAGTGGCTGCGCAACCTCTACTTCGTCTACCTCCTAGAACTGGGTGCCCTGGCCAAGGCGGCGCCCTACCTGCTGCACGAGACATTCTACACGAGCGCCGAGGACGAGACTGTCCCCGCTGCTGTGCGGGCGCTCCTCGATGCTGCGAGGTGCTTGTTGTTTCTTTCCACTAGGCTAAATTATGCTTAGTATGCATGCTTCATTTGGAAAGGCTGGCTTGTTTATTGCATCACTCCACTGGGTTATTTTTTGTTACCGTTTACAGATACTTACTTTGAAAACTATGCAAGGTGCCTCAGTGGAGTCTTTGCAGGTGGTTTATACAGTGATGCAGGCATTGTGTATGTTATAGAGCTTAATGATTGCACGATTAGGTAACTAAATGTAACTAATCGTCTTCTTTTTTTTTTAAGGGGCAATATTGGGAAATTGAAGGCCATCAACATTAAACTCCAGTTTCTCAATTGGCCTTGTGCGTCGACATATTTAATCTCAGAAGTAGTCATCTTAAACTTCGTTGAGTCGGCTTTCATCACATATTGCACATTTACAAATGGCACCACAGAGTGCGGTGCTGCCATCAGAATGATGTCTTCTTCCACATGATCGAATGTGCAAATGGCATCTGTCTTTAACGTTCAAAAAATGTAAGTAGCACCATTTTACAAACTAGCAATATCTGAAAGCCAGCTCGGCAAGCTTTTGCATTGCATTACCCTCCTCATTTGAATGTGGTAGCATATTTTGTAAAGCACTCATCCAAACTGATACTCTCTCGCAAAATTCCACAACCACTGTGAGCTGTGAAAAACCCTGCTCACTAATTGTAAAACTTTATTGCTAAGGGCATGAGACCTGAGGGCCACATCCACACCACATCCCATGTGGTTTGTGCTTCTGAATCCACATTTCCCACCAAGGCATTGTTTAAATCTTATTCTTGTGCTGACTGGGAGATGTTGGACGAGCCTACTGTCGTTTTTGGCTCCTGTCGAGCTCTACTCGTCGTGTTTTTTGTTACTCTGTTGTCAGGTTTGCAACGAGTAAGGCTCTTTCGAAACCAATATTTTTCAGCTGCCGGATGGTGGTATGGGTACTGAAAGGCCATTCTAGCTAGAATTTTAATTAAAAAAAAAAAAATTTATTGGGGTGTTAAATTTATGTGGCTTTAAGCCAGCAGAGCGAGAGTTCAAAAAATTTGGCTGCTGCAAAAACGTGTGACAGCTCTTCTTTAGGTGTCGGTGTTCTTTGCTCTCTGATATATCTGTTAATAAAGATCAGTAAATGCACCTTGGTTGAAAGCTAGGGAAAACAGTGACTCACTATATGGGTTGATGTTTGTCTCATGATAGCCTTAGCTGCTTAAGCACAACAAAACACAATGCAACACATGGGTGAAATACCAGCAATTTGGATGTGATTGGTATTAATTTTTCAGAAATGCTTTGTCTGATGCAATCGTGTGGCTTCTTTTTCTCGCCTCACAGGGACTTTCCACACCATTTCAATGACAGCGCCATGTTCAATGGGAAGAAAGACGCCCTCAAACTTAAGGTAACAGCTCAGTGAGGTCAGCATTTGTTGCCTTTCTTGAAAAAAAAAGGTAGTTTGTATCAACATGGCTCTGCTCTATGCAGAGCCGTGACTTTGCAAGGTGTAGGGGGTATATTACTATGAAACGCTTTTACCGAGTTTGTGTATAGTGTCAAATACCAATAAGCGGTATTTCTGCTTGTACATGCTTGATGCCTTTGTTGTTTTTCTAGGAGGAGTTCAAGGCACACTTCAGGAACATCTCAAGGATTATGGACTGTGTTGGGTGCGACAAGTGCAGACTTTGGGGAAAGCTCCAGGTGGGCTCACTCAAATGTTCTGGAGCACAGAGAGTTAATGCTATAGAATAGTGCAGTTACTTGTACTGATGTTTTCTCTTACTTTGTGTCTTAAAGGTTCAGGGTCTTGGCACAGCTATGAAGATCCTCTTCACTGACAAATCACGGCTACCTCCAGTGAATCCAAGGTTCCATCTGACTCGATCTGAGATTGTCTCTCTCTTCAATGCTTTTGGCAGGTACAGGTCCTTTCTTACCACTGCCTCACTTTTTTTCTTTAATGCGAACATTTCTTGCTTTATCATTGGCATGAACAGGATGTGTGAAACAGAAAGTGTCCACTGGACTCATTATAGAAGAATAAGAAAAGAAATGAACTTTAACATGGTGACCATTTAGGCTAGTTAGTGCAAATCTAACATATTGAACCAGCGAAAGACACCGAAACACAAGAAAAGAAATGCACAGACAGCGCTGGATTGACAACTGAGGTTTACTTGAAGCAAAGAAAATTTACTTCAAGACTGAAGAAATCACTTCAAGAAAAGAAACTTGTGGTCTATGTGGGAATCGAACTCGGGCCACTGGCGTGCAGGACAGGGACGCTGCCACTTCACCACAATGCTTTGACGTTAGTAAAGGCGCATCTAGTGAATGCACAGTTGTCTTAAAATCGTATCTTCTGGAACAAGCAGGTCTTCTGGAACAAGCAGTGTGACAATGCGGCATGAAGCACTGAGATCACCCTCAAGTGAGAGGAGGAGAGGGCCAGAACGCAAAGAAGCAAGGTCGTTCCCCAAAGCAGTGTTCATGCTGGTTATCCCGGCAGGGATGGATACAGAAAGGAGGTGCACGATGCCACTGACCGGGAAAACTCATCTCCTCTCCTAGACTCACTCATTCACATGGGTGACGGGAAGCCACCAAGCGCGACCTCGCTGTTTCCAGCCTCGCTCAACATGACAGGAATAGCAAAGTACTACACAGTAGAGGTGTTTCTGACCACTAACGTTTTTTTGCCACTCAGCAAAACAATGAAGACAGCAAGTTCAGCAAAAGAAAAGTGCCCAAATGAAATGAACAAACCTATTCAAAAAAGAAGGGACGCACAGAAGAAAGGTTGAACACAAAAGGCTGGGGTGGAGTGGTGCTATCTGTTATCGTGCGGCAACTAGCTTTTTTTTTTCACTCCTTTGACGAGTCTGGAAGTGTTTGTGCCAGCTGGCAGAGATGTTCCCCCGCCCCGGAGACAGCCGGCAGTAGTGCGAAACCGGAAGCTGCATGACCTTACCACTTATGGAGTATGTAGCATCGTTGCTGTGAGCAAGAGAGCGAGATCCAAAACAGAAAGAGAGGAAGATGTCCCGTAGTGGAGGGCTGCGGAGTAATTTCGACCACCCGGAGATTTTTAAACGTGCACTGACATCGCACAGTACACGGAAGCCATTTCGTTTCGCCTCCATCAAAGTGCAGCCACCGGTGTTCCGGATCGAACCCGGGCACTCCAGCACAGTATTTGGACGTCTTACCACTGCACCATCGCAGCAGGGTTGTACGAGAATGAACACTCAAGATTTAGTCTATGTAATGCTCACATTTTACAGCCACTCTCAAAACAGTTTCACAGGACCTTTAATGCTATTTGTCTGCCTTACTTTTGTGGTCAGTGAAGTGACTCTCTTTTCTGGTTTTAAAGCAGTTGCCATTTTTGCATTTTTTTACTTGCAGCATAATTGCTTCTGCTGCCATTATTTATGAAAATGTGAACTGTGCCTGCTGTTATACTGTGTCCTTTTTCCTGTCCAGGTTGTCGAACAGCATCTACCATCTACAGCAGTTCAGCAAAATGCTTTCCTGAGAGCATGCTCACCAGACATCACCCAAAGGAAAAGAGGAAGTGTGTGTGATGTGTGCATTTTGTGTGTGCTTTGTGACACCAAGAATTGTTGAATTGGACTGATGTGAAACCACGAGTGTTTTGGAACTGTTTTATTAGCAGGTGCTCTGCAGTGATATTGTGTCCAATCGTCGTCATCGGGCGTGCTCACTCACTTTTCAGGGAGAGTCGTCGTTTTTACTCGGTACAGACAGGCTGGATGACAATGCTTGTACACATTGTATTTAACTTTTAGCCCCTTCCAATGACGTATCTGTCTACGTCAGAAATGTACTTATGTTGCCACCACGTGCAATATTAAATGCCCTTTGTTTTCATATCGTGTTTATTTATCGTGACATTGTGAATGTCAGTTTCTATAATATAAGGATTTCTCTTGCCACCGTCATGAGCATGAAATAAAAGTTGCTCGGGGTGTATGTGCCACTGTTTTTTTCAATACCAAGAGACACTATCTTCGACAGAAAAACTCGAGGTGAGCCTAGCTACATCAACTGTACACATATGACAAAGTAGCTTTCTTCGAAAGCAGATACTGTTGCGTGTTTCTCAGAAGTTATGGGGTCTGCCCATAAGCTAGTAATATAGTCACTGCAGTAAACCTCTGTTGTGGGAACCTTTGAAGAGCGCTGCACAGTGTGGACTTTTCCAGCTGGAGCTACTTCCTACTTCATTCGTTAACAGGAAGTAAAAATGATTGCAACTAGACACCATTTTCAGGTATAATCGCCATTAGAATGACGTTGTACAGTAGACTGCATGTTGAATGCGCGTAAAACATGAGTAGAGGTTATCACAGTCCAAATAATCGATGTTTCGGCGGAGGAAAGAGGGTAGCGGCGGCAACAATGATTCAAGATGGCGGCGCCCATGACAAACTTTATACACAAGCTTCAATCAGCTGCGCTGGCAAGCAGAGCCAGTCCCACTGGTAGTGTGGTAGCTGCCCGCTGCCCTTCGCGAAAGAAGCGGGCCAGCGTTGCGTGATCACCTGTTCGCGTCGACCTTCGGCACAACTGTCGCTAGCCTGTGGTTTGCGAAAACATGGACCGTTGTAGAAGGAGATAGTAGGTGAGCGTCTGCGCGCGTCTACGTGTAAATAACCATTATCAGCCGCGGCGACTCGCTCCCTTGTTTGGGTTTGTCGCGAGCTCGAAGTGTATATTATGTCCGGAGCGCGACGTCTGAAGTCAACCGCACTGTTCTGACGGCGATGGCTATAGTTCTTTTGTAGTATTCTACCTGATGCGCGATTGCTTTCTTGCAGAGCGAGGAACGTCTATGAGGAGTCATGTTCAAAATAGAGTCGTACGTGACTCCTCTTATTCTCAGCTATGTGAGCAAGTACGTCAAGAATATTCGGCCCGAAGATTCTCAGGTAACCGCGCTGCTTTTATTTCGTAGCCTCTTTCTGATTCTCTTTTTGATGGGAATTAAAAGCGGAAAATAAACTGGGGAAAGAAAACTAGTTATATTTTTAATTAGCTTAAACAAGCAAGTTCGATTGCTGTTAAGTGGTTGGTGAGTAAATTTTGTCGTACTTTTTGCGCGCTGCCTTGTCACAAAATTAGTTGTTTCTTTCCTTGCCATAGAAAAAAGACATCGTTATCATCTCTACGATATCTAGGTGTTGTGTAAACCGAAGCTAGTGTTTTATTAGTAAAGGGTATGTTTTCTCTGAACGGGTATAAAAGTAATTGATGAATGCAAGGGAACCCATGTTCTATTCATGAATTAATTATGAGCTGTTGATTGCTTGTGTTCTAGTGACAGTCATGCGCCTCTTTGCCGAAACATTTGTAGTGTGCATCTTTACAGGTGTATGATGCCATGAAGCATACTAAGCTTCAGCGGTGTAGTGTAGTGATCGCGAGCTAGAAATGAAACTCTAACTTGCCAGCAATGATAGTATATCAAATAAACATCAGTACCACAATGAGCAATTTTTGTCAGTTGCAATTATATATCAAATATCTATCAGACCCCTGTACATTTTATAGATTTGACAGTTAAGCATATGTGACTAATATGAGTAAAGACATCAGCGTACTCATGCGACCTCCATTTATAGATTTTGTAGCAATAATTATCAGTGCTACGGATAGGTTCGTATTGTCCTGAATTTTTCTGGCTTCCTAGGAAAGATTTAGAACCTAGCCACATAGCCCACCTCATGATTAGCAGTTGAACCTTTCTGTTTAAACTTAAAAAACAGAAGCTTAAGGTATGCAATGGTAAAATTTGAAAAATCAATTTTATCTGAAAACAGTCAGTATCCTTAACATGCACAGCACTCTTAGCTGGCTATCGAGTAGTACTTGCACTCAGTCGAAGGAGAAATTTACAAAATACAGAAACGATGAAAGTAGTGAGGCAGCGGTATCGTTGGATTTACTCTTTATACGACATAATAGCTATGTGCAAGAATTAGTAAAATGGCACTCGGAATGTCCCCTGAAGTTTAATGACGTCACTTTCTGAAGCCAATTCAGTGAGTGGTTTTGCAGGAATAAGGGTGCACATTTATACCGATAACTTCGTAGACCAATTTTAGTTGGTGTTTTTCACATACGAGAAAACTTATGTTTCGAGTGAAAATTGCTTCTAGGGGTATTACCAGGTAGTTAACTAATTAACTGGTGGAAGAAGCTGGAAAACTCAAGAATTTTCAATGTATACATATTTTTTTACAAAATTAGCATCATCAAACTGCACCCCTTTGTGTGTAAAAACACATAGAACGCCATGTAGGCCTATAAACTAAAGATGAAAGCACGCTGAATATTTTGTTCTTTAGTTCAGTAGTAGTGATCATGCAAAATATGGTCTGTGAGTGCATCATAGTTTGTTTTTCGGCACTTGAATGAAGGGGACAATTTTGTCCCTAGACCCCACAAAAGATTAAGCAGTGCAGTTGCGCGTTTTGAGGCCTGTATATACCAGGAGGCCCCAACTCATTCCAGTCATTGCCTGCTAGTGCTGTACTGTTCAGAATCACCCATTTACATTTTTTTTAGTTAAGCATGTTTCTGCATGACATTAGGAAGATACTTGAAACCTTGTATACTCATGGCGGATGTCTCATGGTGTTTTACCACGCTAGTTAAGCATTAGTTTCATTTCTGTCATCAGCTGGTGGACTGCATGATGCCTTCCATGCTCAGCCTAGCACAAATACCTAAAGGTAGCATAGCAATTTGACTTTTAGAAATCAGCTTTTATGAGTATTTACTAGTTCTGTTATTTAGCTTTCATTATTTTTTCCTTCTCCAAGCACTGCTGTTTGTGAATTTCTTTACAGATAATTAAAAATCATTTGTGTTTCATTTAGAGGTAATCGTGTCCAGGCTGGCAAAATAGGCAAAATAAACTCTAAATGACTTTTGACCTCACAGGAATGCTGCATTAGTCACAAAAGAAAAGGAGAAAAAAAGAGTGCTGCACTTGGAAATAAACAGTGTAAAATGTCCACTAAATTTTCAGGAAACAAACACTGAAAAGTTCAACCGCTGCTCATGGCATGGTAAAACTGTATTACTTTCTCCATGCATTACATGTTTGATGGTTCTGCCATTCACTAGGTGCTCTCAGGGGTCAACTGTGAGCATAAAGTCACCAGTCACCCATTCTCCACCCCGCTTTCTTCTCTTGGAAAACTGCTTTGTTCAGCTCAGACTTGAAAGACCAGAAACAGCTGATCGAGTGACCATGCAGGGTAGTGAATCCTCGACTGAGGACATCACCCAAGGAAAGCCATGCACTTCAACCTAACATTGATTACATAAAAGGTTTTTCCTCCTCCTAAGCTTTGGGTACTAGCAGAAAGTGGCAACGGGCGCAGTCGGCTGAAGGCGTTGCATTCAGCCTAGCTTCACTCCTTGTTTCAGTTTTTCAACTGCTGAACTGCCTGTGGCATTCATATATTATATTTATCGTTTGTAGTCCAAAACAATGCAACCTGTGTTACAGATTTAATTCTGTTACCTTGTGCATTGTAATCAATGATGCATGATGGGACGTCCTGCTGGTTCCTGAAAGTGCCTGCCACAGTTAACCTGGTGGCTGTGGTGACCGGATCGAATCGCTGCTGCAGCAACTGCATTTTAATGAAAGCTAAAGCAAAAACACCCACGTGCTATGTGATCAGTGTAAATTAATCCAAAGCCTTCTACTGTACATAGCATCCTTCATATCTCACGTGTTATTGCTTCCGTAAACGGATAACATATATAACCATTGTCAACCTGCATATCTTTGACCCCCTAGCTTTCACTGTGGGGTGGCGATGCTGTCTTCAGCAACTTGGACCTCAGACTTGAGGCGTTGGAGCAGGAGCTGCGGCTTCCTTTCCGCCTCGTCAATGGCCACATTCATGAACTGCGCATCCACGTGCCATGGACCAAGCTCACTTCCGAGCCCGTTGTCATCACCATCAACACCATCGAGTGCGTCCTGCGGCTGGGCGAGTCATCGGGCAGCTCCTCTTCGTCCTCCATGTCTTCTGCACCATCAGCAGCTCGGTTCCGGCGAACAAGGTGTGTCACATTTTTATTTTATTGGGCCAAGAACATCTTTAGCAGAGCATTGAAACCTGGCTCATCATGAACATTTAAATTACAGTACCGGGCAGGTTATTTAAGAAGTACTTGGGACTGGGCTCATTGGAAAAACATAATTTGAAACGATGCGTTGCTTAAGTGTACAGAATTGAGTCAAAGAAACAGACATAGACGTTAAGCATCTATGTCCGTTTCTTTGACTCAGTTCTATACACCTAAGCAGCACATCCTTTCAAATTAGGTTATTTGAGAATTATTATGCTAAGGTTAGTGCGAAGTGCGCATTTAGGTATGATGTGTAGTGCGCAAACAAAATGGAACTGATTACTGCTTTCTTCACAATGTTCCAACATTGGGCGGCAATTTTAAAGTTGATGACGTAGTGAGTCGTGCATTCATATTTGACTATGCTTTGTTTAAGAGATGACATCACAGGCCTGTACAGGGCCATTCACTTAGGTAACCTTTTATTCATGTCTAGGGGTTCTTTGTGCACCCTTTGTTGGCAGTGTGTCTGGAGCGTTATTCGAGGGAGCCGTAATTATGCTTGGTGTCTGATCCTGTGCACCTATTGCATGATAACTAAATATACAAAGGTTGACCTATATTTTGCCATCTAAATTTGGTTGGCTGCAAGCTTAAATTTGTTTTACATTATTTGCTCATTCGTTAACCTGAGCTATGTCTCAATAAGGTGAACAGAATGAGCGGAATTGTGCCTCTACAGGGGTTGGGCATGGTTTTTACCATGACAATTTAAAATAATTAGTGTTGAAAACAATTTTATCTAGGAGAAAGAGATCCTAATGTTTGTATGAACTGGCAAGAAGGCGATTGAATACACATGTGCAACACTACTGCTTTACTGGGATTAAGCTTGAGATTGAGTCTGTAATTAAGCTTTACTTGGGATAAAGAGGGATTAACCTCCTTATCGTTGCCATAATTGAATTACGATGTTGCTGCTGCATCAGCAAGCTGTGCAAGAGAAGACCTGCGATGTCAGAATACCAACAAGCATGCATACCTGAGGTCTACATGACTGTAGCTCACTACAGTCAACGGAGAAGCCTATATTGCAGGTGCACAGGAGCAGTGGTGTTTCTTTTGAGTAGTTTTTTTTTCTCTTTTCAAAGGAAGTTTGGTAAAGTTTGGCAGAAAGAGAATTTTCACAAAAATTTAGGGAATTCGGAGTCAAAATTGTTTCACTTCCATTCCTAGCTGCCACAGTTTTAAAGCTGGTAGAAGGGAGAAAAATGCATAAAATAGGGATTCTGGGTCTAATAGAGGGATTTCTATATTATGATGGAACTCATTGCACAAGCGGGCATCATCCTCGGGAAGTATAGAAACCTGGCGAAGTTGGTGTCTCCTTAAGCAATGTGGAGGAATGGAAAGGGGGCAGGAGGTTTGAGGATTAATACTGTTACATTAAGAACTGTGCAAATGCTGTGCACAATTGAGAAACAGATGTAGGCTAATTTCGGAGCACTAAAGTTTTTACGATTCAAAACTAATTGAACACAGACAAGACAAAGCATCTTGTCTGTGTCTAATTTGTTTCATATCTATCCTAAAGAATTTATCGTGTTGAAGGCAGCTGTCCTGTGAGATGTCAGTGCATTAAAGATCCCCAGGTGGTCGAAATGAATACAGAGCCCTCCACTGCAGCTTCCCTTTCTCTTTCCACTTTCACTCCCACCTTCCTCCCTTCTCTTACAGTGAGGTTCAGGTGTCTACAGAACAAGTGTGACAGATACCGCGCCTTTCCTTTCTTGTTAACCAATTTATTATTATTATTATGAAAGCACCATGGGGTAAAACCAATTAGGCCAAGTTGTTGCTTTCTTAGAGGTATTCTAGCAACTGTACTCTGAAACTTACAGCACTAACTATGCCTGATTTAAACAAGAAGGGAAGTGAGTCACACTCAAAAGAGGCACAGTTGATGATAAGCATAATTAAGAAAACATTGTGGACTGCACAGTTGACTGAGCTTGTGAACATTTAATAAAACATGTGGGCACACTAGCATGCATTATGATTTTTCTGCAGTTCGGCCCGTGCCATCAGCCCTGATGGCGGGAGCTCTTCCCAGACATACGCCCAGCCTCCAGGAGGCTACCTTGGAGGCCTTTTGCAACGTGTGTTGCACAACATAACGATTGTGCTCAACAATGTCATCCTCAAGTATGCAGAAGAAGACCTCGTCCTCTCACTCAATGTCAAAGCTGTTGAAGTGGCGTCTGCCGACGCTTCTTGGCAACCAGCATTTGCTCAGCTGGCTGCCGAAGACCCCGTACTGCGTAAGCTTGTCTCCATGGAGGACGTCACTATTTGCCTAGACAAGGTGCGTGGTATGCGTTACCATTAGCTTTGCTGATCGATACGTGTACCTTTGCTTGCATGGTCTTTTACTTCTCCTTCTTCATAAGATGTGGCACATGCTATGCTAGGAAATGCACAAAAATTATTTTGTTATCGAAAAAAAGCTAGTTGAAAACAAATGCAAATTTGTGCTGCAATGTGGTCCGATTGCACAAAGCGTGAAATGTGCTTGTAAGGTGGTAAGCATGGTTGACAGCGGTTGCCAATTGTGACTTGCAATTGTCGCTAACATGGACAGAGCATGTGCAGTAGAAGCTGGTTGTCTGTTTTCAGACAGTGGAACTCGAGAGGGGGGCGGTGCGCATGCACAGAGTGGTGAATTACTATACTTAAAAATTTAATACGAAAAATGTGCAACACTTGTGTATGTAGATTAGGCACATCTGCTTGCTCTTGTATCATTTGCGATGAAACCTGAAATGGTGCACTATAGTGCCAAGAGAAGTTCATCATTATTCCTTGTTTTCATTATCATTATTTGCACTTAGTTCAACATGGGTGGTGATGACAACAATGAGGATGGAGAAGAAGCACAACTGTGTCATTATATTTTTATACTCGGGCACTGCAGTGCATCATGAGCTGATGGACTACTGTAATCAGCTTGATGTGCTTTTGCTTGCGGAGTACATTGGTAGACATACAGCGGCCATTGCAGTGACCTTGGCACTAATGTCTGACCTCTGTAGTACTTCATCTGCTTATTCCCTTTTTCCGTGGTAATGCTCACGGCTGCCGAAACCTCACTTGATGTCCCATTTCTTCCATTTAGCGCGATGCCAGTGGCAAGATTGAGGCTTACCAGGAGCCCCTACTGTACCGGTGCTTTGTGATGGGGCGGTTACACATGCGCTATGACGGAAGCGGTCATCCTACTGCCCTGCGCTTCCACATCTCATGCGAGCGGCTGGACCTATCATTGACTGATCAGCAGCTGCCTCTGTTTGTGCGGCTCCTAGAGCTCTGTCTGGCGCTGTACTATGGCCGCCTCGCTTGCAACCCCAGTGAAGAGCTGCGCGATGCCCCCTCGCCAACCGACCAGCCGCAGGCCCCTGCATCTTGGGTGTCTTCCGGTGCAACAGCTGCTGGTGAGTCTTGCGTCAAGTTGTCATATCATTGGTGTTATCATTTGTCACACCGTTTGTTGTACCGTTGGCACATTGAATGGGAGAGCAGCTCTTACATTTTCGCTGAATAAAAAAGTGAGAAGTTTGAGAGTTCTTTCGTTATGGCGCTGCTGAACGAGAGTCTGATACATTTGCCTTGTCGAATTTTCGCCAACAGGCGAAGGAAGCGCTGCCTCTGATGAACAGGGCTGGGGCGCATGGGCGTGGTCCATGGTGCCACAGATCCTCCCCACCTGGGAAGAAGAGATGACAGGGGTCGACGATGGAGTGGGTGACCCCACTTTGGTGGACTCTGGCTGGCCAACGCTTTACCACATGGGCTGTTACGTGGCTAAGGCCACCTGCGTCTTCAAGGTGAGCTGGCAAGGACGTCATCAAATGTGAATGCAGTAAAAAGGCAACATGGTTGTAAAAAAAAAAAAAAAGAAGAAGAAGAAGACAGAGTAGATTCTGCATGTTGCTGTCAAGTGTGCTTGCCTCATTACTGGTTCGCTTTTTCTGCTTACAATAGAGTGTCATAAATTAAACATGCTCTATCCAAAGTTCCAGTTTGATTTCAACTGGTAATCGAACGAAAGCAGCAAAAAGAATGGGGACTGAAGGGGCGACAACACATGCACCGTCTTTAACTGGTTCTTTGACGTAGTTAACGCCAAGTGCAATTGGAAGCCTCCTGGTAATTTGAAACCATTTAACTCCAACAGTTTGTTAGTTCTGTTTATGTTTGGAATATTGAGAGTTAACCATATGTGCTTTGGAGAAATTTTATGTTTCAGCCACTGAATTCAAATTTATAATTAGTGTAATAAATTTCCAAGGTCTCATAAAGTTTTTCTCGGAACAACTCTACAGCCGCCTGGAGAAAAATTGACGCCTTATATTGAGTCATTTTTTCAGACGACGAGGGAAGACTCTTCACTGGGCAGGGCCTCTTCATCACGTCGACAGAACATGCAAGGGCGACCGCTACTTCAACTGGAGTTGCACGGCACCACGTATGAGATGGCGCTCCAGGGGCTCACCTGGGTACACCTGCAAGTGGGAATCACGGGTGCGGCAGTCTCGGGATTGGAGCGGTGCGCCTGCGGATTTGACGAATCAGCACGACACAGCGGCAGGTCTAAGGTGTGCCTTGCAGCTCACACTAGGTACTTTAGAGATTAAGGGATGTATAGGGTCTAGGGATTGTTCTGTGGCACTAACGTTTTAGTGGCTGAGTGCTTGTGAGGCTCAGTTTAAGAGCATGGACATGGCTAGGGCATCTGGATTAAAACTTATGCATGACATAAAAATCCCCATTGGATGAAATACTATACGAGTTTATGTTCGATTTACATGAAAGTTTAGTGCTGGCTTTTTTGCATTAGCATATAAGAGAACACAGTTGAAGAATATGTGTATGGCACATTCTGTGTGACTAGCAAGGCCTTTCTACTGATGAGTGAATGACACACGAATAAAACATTGTGACTCAGCATTGTAATTGATACAATAACTCAAAAGACATAGATAAGTTTTATCCAATGTAGGATTACATAGGTATGGCTTGTACACTAAATTGAAGATTCGATGAGAGTTTTACGGGCACAAAGCAGTGTGCAGCACACTAGATTATGATCGATGGATGAAACATGCAGGGACGGCTGTGAAACACAGAAAAGTTGAAAACAAGTCAATACTGAGACGCATACGTCCTTGCCAAACATTTAGTCTTTGTTCAACTCCCTTGCAGGGTGCAAACATGTACCTGAGGGCTGGGGTCACCACTGGTGGCCACACCTACAACCACCTAACGGGCTCACTCTTCGACCCACTCGCACCTGAAAACTCTGGCCAAAGCCGTGAACCTGAGCCTGGAATGGACGCACATGTGGAACGGCTCACTGAGCTGGCCATGGCTGAACGCTTCCCAGCACTCTGCATGGACTACCTGTATGAGTTGCAGGTACCCGAGGACTGGGATGGTGGGTGTCCTCCTCCGCTTCCTCTGACTTTACCCATCTAAGCGTATGTGCAACATCACTTACACCGCTGGGTTTCACTTCTGTGCATATTTCAAGAAATCAACTGTGCAGGGATCACAGATATATTGAACCACAATGTATCGAATTATTGCTTATATCGTGTTTTCAGAGTATGCCGTAAAAATCCCAAGTGTGAGTATAGCAATATTGATTGTGTGTTTCGGACCCTCATTCAACACAGCATTCAATATATTGAGCTGTGCATCGTACCCCTGCAAGGAGCACTTCTTTTATTGGCACTTCCGCAATCACTTTTTGCCCACAAAGCTGGGTCAGGTTTACTGCCTTAGACACCAGCTGACAGTGTTAGCGTCGTAAAACTGTGTGGCAAAGTGAACATCAGGTGGTGTGCTCAAGGGTGGTTTTCGGCCTGACGGATTTGCTTTTAATGAACCACTTCTGCCATGCAGTGAAACCGGCATTCAGTACACCCGTTGAAAAGCCAGCTTACCTAACCGAATGGTTGCAACGGCTCTCATGCAACGTGAAGTGAGCTAGGCTTAGCGACCCCCAGTGAGCAGTTTGTTGCCAGTATAACAACACGAAGCATGCTGCTATCATATGTGCACTGCATTCATGTTTCTGGTTTATAAATAAGCTTGCCTGTTGCCACGTTTTGTGTATAGAAACTATTTCACGATTCCCTTCGGGCTCAATACATCAGTGATCAGCTGTACTAGAAGCACTCAATAAAGACACTGCTTCTGAGTTGCAAGCGCTGTTATTGTCACAGATTGTGACACTTAGGCGGAAAATCGAGGCTCTGAAGCAGAATGTTTGTTGTGTGATAGCACAGGAAAGGACTGGACATGCTTTAACATGGTTTTCTTTTTTCTTTTTTTTGTCTTTATATACAAACAAAGCACACAAGCGAAAAGATAATTGAATACCGAGTGGCACATTTTGCTGCTTGATGAAGTAGGAGGCGTTTGTAAAAAGAGTTTGAATAAGGAGTTAGTGAAAAGCACGTCACTGAGTGCATTGAACCCTAGTTAGATTGTCTCTAAGGTAGCATATGTTGGTGTGCTGTTTCAGAAGCAGTCTTTTTCTTGTACAATTTTATCTGTGTGCAAATATCGTCATTTTAAAGGGTGAAGAATAATGGGACACCGCTGAGCCAAAGTGGGCAAAGTACAGGTCTCATTTGCACCCCCAAAATTGTACAGTGTTGTGGCAGTATTACATCCTTGTCTAGCTCTGATTCAAGCTTTGACGCCTGACCCGATAACCCCATTTTGTAAATTGTAAGTAAATCATGCTGTGGCATTATGTTTTCTTGCATTACCTTATCCTTTTTTTTTCTGCTGAAATGGGCTCATTCCTTTTGTAGTATGTTCATGCCCGTTTTAGTGCAGTTCATCATGTTCCATTGCTTCTAGGTGCCCCAAAAATAAATCTTAACATGCAAATGGTGAAATGGTGAAAATCCTTTATTGAGGTGCACTTCCTATTGAATGTTTATACATCATGGGTACATATGGCATATTTAGCTGACCATTGCTGTACACCTTTTAAGTGCACCATATGGTGCTCGTGGCTAAATAGCACAATTTTTCTACAAACTCTTGCTCTGTTTTATGTTTGGGGCACCCGTACATCTACTAGAGCAGGCTTAACATTTGGGTGAAGTGGGATTAGTTCGTGTTGAAATCACTGCATGAAAGAGATGCTTATAGTGTATTAAGAAGCTGACTTGGGGGTGGTAGCAATAGTTCTGTGAGTGTGCAACCAATGCTACAGTGGGGAGGAGCTTTTGTTACTGTGTTACCATGCCAAGTAATTAAGGCATGTCTGGCCTCAGTTATGGTTTGGGGATTTCATTTCTCTCATGAAATTTAAATCATCATCATCGTCATCAGCCTGATTATACCCACTGCAGGGCGAAGGCCTCTCCCATATTTCTCCACTTAACCCGGTTCTGTGCTAGCTGCATCCACTTGACCCCTGCGAACTTCTTAATCTCATCCGCCCACCTAACTTTCTGCCGCCCCCTGCTACGGTTTAAATTTAAATAATAGTTTTCAAACAGCCAGATACGCAGAAATGTATTCTTTTATGCAAATGAAGGTCTATGTGAGCATAGATCCGGGACTAATCAGTAGCATACAGGACATACGAGGTCAGCGAAAATTCAATTGCAAAAGCATACTGAAACCGGCGAGGAGACGTAGTAGACGAAGCTTGCCTATGCATCTTGGGATTGCCGACAGGCATTGCAGCTATTGATATGTGCATGGCGTACTATACTCGTGCTGTACTCGCTAGTATTGTAATATAATCATGATCTAATGATGTTAACAATTCCATACAGGGATAATATTCCAGAGCAAGGCCAGCAAAATTCCTTCAGGGACTATAATCTGCTGTGGAGTGATCCGATATGTTTTGACTCTGTAACTATCACCACCTAGCTAAAGAAGGTTGTCCCCGAATATAGTGATATTATCCCAATAATATCAGCAAACTTAACGTGACGTACTGTGACAAGTAATCAGACTAAAAAAAAAGAGCATGCTAAATTCCAGTTATCCTTTACTACATCGCTTTTTGTGTACCTCATAGACAAGATCATGTGCAGCTCTGTAACATAACGAGACCACTGCTTGTTATTTTTCTGGCTTCAGTATTATACCATTCTGTTGTTATTCCATTAGATTCTAGTGAAACGGATGAACCCTGCACTGCTACTTTCCTCGAGACTTCCAATTGGGTGGAGCGCTCACTATGCCGCTCTGTGATTGGCCCCCTCGTTGCTGACATCACGAGTGGAACTGTGCATCGTGTTCAGTGGATATTGGAGTGCATTACAAATGGACCCCCAAGGCCTACCTATGGACAGGAAGAAATTGGTATGCTTGCCACCTCTTGTGTGCTTTGGTTTGCTTTAGTTTTGTAGTGAGAGCTACATTGGCCACAGTCTTGCCAATATCGCCGTGCCTGTTTAGTGCCTGTCCGAAGAGCGAAGAAAGAAGAAGAAGAAGTCGTGGGAGGCGGCAGCTAGCAGCTGACATGGCCAAGCACTAACTGGACGTAGGGCTTCCTGTCATTATGTTTGGCAGGAGCTGCCAACTCAGGCCTCTCCTTTCATGTGGGAGGGTGGCATCAGAATCAGTCTGCCAAAACCCTTGCATTCACGTTATTCCTATGCCACGCAGGCACGCTCATACAGCTCGGTTAAAGCGAGGCTTTATATTTTGTCTGGTAGCTTACACTAGCACGTCATCGCGAAGGTGGGAGGGAAAACAGAAAGAAAGATATGCCGTAGTGGAGGGCTTCGGACCACCGCGCAATAGAGGCTTTTGCCTCATCGCACTTTAGAGGCCAAAAGGGCCCCCATCACATAAATAAAGCTGAAGCCATAGAGTAAACTACTACAGTATGTGCAAAAGCCATATCTTTACTTTCAGGCCGAACCTAAGCATAGCCATGCAAACAGCTCTCGCGTAACTGCAGGTTTAACTACAAGCTGAACGACAGCTAATTTTTTTCTTATAGTCATGTATGTATGCATCAGCATTCTGCATTGTAACCTTAATATTGGTAACCAACAAAGTTTCTTAGTCAGTGGTAGCCCTTGTAACTTATGACATGGACATAGTCATTCTTTTGAGACTGATGCTTCTGGGCTGTACGAATTAATTTTATGTTTCTGTAGAATTTGAACTGCTAGCAGATTTTAACATAAGGTGTAATTGGAACCTTGGTCGCTGAGTGCAATTAGGTTAGGGTGGAAATGTTGCATCCATGAAAAGATTTATGATAAAGTATGGATGTTCTTGTATGTTGTCAAATTTGTTTGGTTGTAATTACTGGGTGTGTGTAAGCCTTATTTCTGCTAGGCACCTGTAAATGTTGAGTTTTAGTTATGATCCAAACATACAAACTGCTGTTTGTGAATTTTTGTGACATTCTTTGACTCCTGCTTTCGGGGATGAACACGTTTAATTATACATATATATATATATATATATATGCTTAGACTGTCTTTGTTGAGCTACATTTGTTCACGTGCTTTGCATTTCACAGCAAGCTGTTGTAACCAATGTTCACTCGGCCATCAGTGAAGGGCTAGTTCACAATGCAGAGCATTACGATAGTACAAATAATGTCTGACCTATGCAGTCTTTTTTTTGATGTGGTAACCCATGACAGTAGCGTTAAAGGCCCCTTTTAACGAAAATCTGGCATCGGCTGTCCTCCGCCGGCGTTGGCATTATGAGTGAAAAACTACGAGCTTGGATGACGCTGGCAGGCAGTAGCCGGCAGCTGACATGGCTTAGTACTAACTGGATGTAGGGTTGCCTGACACTACGTTTGGTAGGAGCTTCCGATTCGGTTCTCTCCTTTCATATAGGAGGGTGATATCAGAATCAGCCTTCCAGGACCCATGTATTCACTTTATCCCCATAGGCCACTAAGGCACATTCATACGGCTTTGTTAAAGTGGGGCTTAATATTTGGGGTGGTAGTCTACGCTTTCACGTCATACCCTTAAAGGCAAAGCTTAAGTGTCCCCCATAATTGTTTGCAATGTTTTGTGAACGGCCATTAAACGAATACTTCTTAAGTGAAGAAATTTGTGGATGTCTCTGTACTTTCAGCACCCCTGCCATTCCCACTGGCCCTGCCAAGTGAAGAGCAGCTGGAGAGCCTCTGCCAGTTTGTTCCCAGCCGCACCTATCGTCTGGCCATACTGAAGCCTCGGATACGACTCTGCCCGGCTACACATTCGACCGGAGACAGCCCGCGACAGAAGTCTGTGCTCCGTCGAGTAAGAGCCTCCATGGCACTTTATCTCTGCACTGCTGATTTCATTTCCGCAAATTATTTTTGTACTGGGTCACACAGGCCAGTTACCTTTTTCTTAATCTCATCATAAGTATATAAAGCATGCGACAGCGACTCTTAAGGAGATTACGATGCATGTCTTCTTTTTTTTTTTTTGAGGCACTAGTTTGTTGCTTAGAGGAGCTCTGAATCACTCCTTGTGCAGTGGGGCTAACCACATGGAGAAAGTACCATGTACAGGGTCGTCCACTCTTAATGTGAACAAGCATGCTTCCTTCAAAGTGCCATTGCTTTCGAGGTGACTGCACGTCGAAGAAACATGGTGCAGGCTCAAAGCGACCCCAAGGCAGTGCTTTGTATAGTTACCAACTTTGTTTCAATGCGTGGTCTAATCGCATCGGTTCTGTGAGGAGATCATTCTTGTTCTCACTAAGAGTGGGCGACCCTGTACATCATTCTGGATATCTCATCCACATTACTTTAGCACATGGCATTCATACAGTAGACTCTCATTAATTCAAACTTGAAGGGATCCCAGGATTTTGTTTGAATTATCAGAAGTTTGAATTATCGGAAGTTCTCGCATATATGACTCTGAGCAAGATTACAGTGCACATTATAATTAAGTATCCACTTAAATCACATTTTAAGCACTTCTACTCTTTTATTACACAATAAAAACAGCAGAGGTGAAGGATCCAGAACAAGTTTATTGGAAATCTATGGCTGACTAGACCGTTTGAAGAAATCATGAATTGTTGATTGCTTCTTTTTTACATGTGCATTCAGAACAAAGTTCTTTATTCCAGTAAGAGCAGCCAGTTCTTTTTCAGAATTTTCTGCTGCAGTCAGAAATTTCCAGACCCCGGCAAGGTAGTTGAGTGAGGTTTGAGCACATAGATCCCAGAGAACAGTTCCTAGAGTCGATTTTCAATTTTAGTGGCAAACTACATCACGCCCCACCACCGTGTGCAAAACGTGCTGCAAAGCATGCCAGTCGCAAATCATGATAATTTCAACAACGCAAAACTTGCGAGGCTTGCTTTGAGCAGAGGAAGACCAAGCTGAAAATGAACGTTTTTAGCAATTTAGCAATGTTGGCACTATAAGAACAGTACGTTTTCAAATTTGAGTTGAGCACATGTCATGTTAGGTTCTTGGTAATTTGGTTTCAATGCATTTTGCGAATTTAGCTTTAAGATCGGGTACGTCAGACTTGCAACAACCACTGGAGGAGCCGAAATGTAACCACTGCTTCCTAACAGTAGTAAAAACAAGAAATGTGCACATTGGCACACCACATTTTTATGACTAATAAAAGAGTCAGCCTAGCTGGATTGCTTTTATTGTTGTGTTTTATTTTGATATTTATGCATTCCTTATTTTTGTGTGTTTTTTGGGAGGGAAGTTCACATAGCAAGGGTTTTCTCTTTTATGCATGAAGTTAAACAAAAAAACTTTTTGTATTTGAAAGACAACCTAAATGGCTGCATTTTAGCACAAATTGTAGCAGACCCGTTTAAATATTCTGTTTAATAAAGAAAGTTCTTCCAGGACCCTTTAGAATTGCTTGTCTTACTTGGTTGTCTCAGAACCATTAATACGTAAAGGATGAGCTTCAAAAATAAGAAGAGGCATTGTAGCACCCCTTGTGTATTCTGAAAATTCTTTATTATTGTTTCTAATTTTTATATTAATGCCTTTTCAGCATTTTATGTTTTCCCGAAATTCTGTAGTGAAATGTATTCTTTTGATGTTATTTATAAGACTTAAGTAAATAGTGTTCATATATTTGGAAGTGCATTTAGGTAGCTATATCTTCGTATGTATTACACGAAAGTTGTTTAAACGTTGCTTTTATAAAAACGCTTTTTCCAAGATTCCTCAGAATTCTCTGTTTTTCACGGTGCTGGAAGATTGGTTTGGTTTGGTTTAATGGGGTTTAATGTCACAAAGTGACTCGGGCTACAAAAGACACCGTAGTGGAGGGCTCCGGAAATTTAGACCACCTGGGGTTCTTTAACGTGCACTGAAGTTGTACAGCACATGAGCGCCTGGCTTGTTGTCGCCACCGAAAAGCGGCCGCCGCGACTGGGATTTGATCCCACATCCTTGGGCACAGTAGTTGAGTGCGCTAACCAGTGCACCAATACAGTGGAGCGGTGCTGGAAGAGTGAAGGGTATTAGGCGAATACCGCATGATGATCCACGTGTAGCAGCATCCTGCGTGTCATTAGGGCAGAAAACACGCAATAGAATTTGATATGGTATCCCTTCAATGCTTGCAATCAAGCTAGACCACAAGTGTAGCCGGACTTGAATAGTCAGCGGTATATATTTTCACATCTTAGACCACAAATCACAAATAGAATCAACACTAGAAGGAGAGGAGGTTGTGGCATAAGTAACTTTTTCTTGACTTTTTCTTTAGGGTGTAATTCACTGGACCGTGCCTTGCGACAAGTGATAGAATGGCTTGCCATTTTGCTATGTGTATACTTACTGTTCTTGAATTGCGTGTTTATTTTTTGCTCAGTACTCGCGAGAGGAACTGAACCAATCCAGCGCCCTGCCTAGCTCCTGCCTGCCTCTGCTGGAGCTTCAGCTCGAGTGCCTAGACATCTCGCTATCGAAGCCCATGTATCCAAGAAGGATGACGTCCCTCCTGGCCATGGACGAAGGGATGCTGCCTGAAGCAGTCAGGCAGCAGTGCTTCTCCCATACACAAGCTAAGGTAGGGGTGACCTCATCTGATTACATGACTCATGGGATTTTAGGTGCAGAAAAGAGATGATTACTAAAAAAATCTCTCATAACATTAGTTGCCATCTGTATGTATCTCGATAAAAAATATGATATAAGGATGGAGGCATCCAAATACAGTAAAACCCACTTAGAACAATACCACGTTGAACAATATACCGGATATAGCAGTAAACAACCGCGGCACCGTCAGCTCATGTATAGTAAAACAACCAACATATAGCATTGCTCTCATATTAGATTATCGGTTATAGTAACCGTCACATCTAGCCGAACCACACCGGAGAACACTAAGAATGATCATTTTTGTGCCATTTCTTCTAAAATCTTTCACTCGGCTACTTGCAGCAGTTGGACGCCTTGCAGAAAGACGACAACAAGGTTGCCAGGAGGCAGTCAAAACTGACTGATTACGGGTTTCTGCCTGGCAATAAGTGTAAAGTGTGAGCCACTTTCCCCTCCTTAAACTTTCTCAAATTTGTGCAGTTTTCTTTGCTTTTCTGCTTAACCCTGTTTACAACAATTATCTGTTATCACAATGGTATTTTCATGGCACTTCAATATTGTTATAAGTGGGTTTGACTGTAGTAGAAAATTGCGGTGTTAGTGACTGATTATAATTAGGACTTTGTGAGCAACTTTTTCTGCAAATTGCCTAATTAACCTAATTGGTTACATGTATAAATAACTCAATGCACTGATGAACGGGATAAAGCTTTTGCTGAACAACACATACAGGTTGTGCGAGAACTGCAGGATAGCAACTCTGAACGTTCCGTCACAGATGTGTGGCACTTGTTTGTCCATTACGATGCCAGCTGTGTTAGTATAGGTGTGTTCATCCCACCAAGTGATAGTTTAATGGTGCGATCGCTGCCTTTTACTCTAACTCATTTGTTTCTTTTTAAGTTTGTCTTTCATTGCTACCATGTTTATGTAACAGGAGTTCTGGTGTTGGTACTGCCTCTAACTGCACCTCAAGCTATTCACTGAGTGCACCTCTATATCACGACTTTGTTTATGTACACCATCCGTACCATTTGTCTTTGGCAGATATCCTAAGAAGGATATAACTATTACTGCTGCTCTTGTACACTTTTTTTTTGTCAAATGCCCATCTCTTTATTCTTATTAAGGCTGAGGCTGCTCTGCTTCACTGTAGGTATTGGTCTTAAGTGCTTGGAATTAGGCAAAACAAAGGTTTTTCATATATTAAAGGTAGAAAAAGGTTGATTTTATTCGTCTTTTTCAGCTGTGGGGCCTGGCTGTGGATTTGGCGGCAGCGTCTAACAAGGCGTCGGCTCGTCCGCCAGCTCGAGCCGTGCTTTTGGACCCGACTTGGGCCACATTGACCGCGCACTGTGTTGCCTGCCCCACCTTCTTGGCGCACGGTCCACAAAGCCTTGCCCGGTCGTGGAGTACGGTCGAGGTTGGTCCACTGCGCCTCTCGGCCAGCAAGCAGCGTGCAATGGCCGCGCTGGGCGTTGCGCTGTCCTGGCATTCTGGCCCCGCGGTCACCACAACGCTCGGAGCATCTTCTCTGCTTGGAAATCTTGTTCACGAAGGTGGGCCGCACAGGGAACTCCATTGTGTTATGACAAGTGTGTCCAATAGGGAGAACACAGATGCAATTCACTCGATACTTTCTCTTTGAGCTGCTGCCATGTGAAGTAGGGTTACAGTTTTGTCCACCTGTGCCTGACAGCATTTCTCTAGAGCTTCTACACCTGCCGTGGTTATTTCAAGACAGAAATACATAGCTCAAGCATGAATTCGAAGAACTGTAATGGTGGTGTGTTTTTTTTTACAATGAAGTCATAACTTTAAATGTGGTGGAACACTTCTCCCTAAGGTCATGTAATATGAAATGGAAAGACTGAAAAGGTGATGAAGCAGTTTTAATTGTATGGATGGAATTAAGCATTTGGTTCCATTGTATGTGTGATGGCTTTGCTTTTATTTGTCCATTGCAGAGGAGTGATTTGTGCATGTATCTGATATTATTTAAATATATATATATATATATATATGACTCTTCACTAGTGGGAATGTCTGCCCTGGAGAATTCAATTAATTAATGTGTGTGACAGCAACATTCTTTGATGCAACATTTGCGTGTGTGTTTACAGTTTGTGTCATGTAATGTTGTAATTGACCATTACACTGGAAAAGTAATATTGTGAATTCTTTTTTGCTTTTTTTTTTTACGCTTATGCAGGAAGTTCCACGATAGAGTTGGCTGTTGGCGGCCTTTCTTGGAGCTCATCGGAAGATGCTGCCGCATGCACACACTCTGCCAGTGTCGTCTCACTCTCTGTGGTACTTAATGATAAAGGTAAATATGGAGCTACTGATTTGACCTTTAGTCACCCAGACCGGCCAAAATCTTTTTCCATATGAGGGTCTGGTGATGACATCACCCTAATAATGCTGCCCGGTAAATAAACGGCTACTCACTAAACACGCCTTGTTGGTTTATGAAAAAAAACACTCCAAAATATCTTCCATCCTTCTCTAACCACCTATCTGTGCCATTTTATATCTTTCAGTTATAAAATTTTTGGTTTACAACTTGTGAAAGTACCTCATAAGCATTAGGGCAACGTGGCTACAAATACAACCAAGTTTGGCTTCGTGTGAAAACCAATGCTTTGCATGAACACGGCCTCGTCTTTCACTGTGTCTGTCATTAAGAGGCAGTAGATCAAAAATTTGTGTCACAGTCAAGCGCGGCAAAGCCGCACACGCCGCGCCTCCACTTCTTGCCACTGTTGCCTCGTGCTTCACTACGCACAGTGCTGCAAATGTCAGCTGTTTTTTTTTTCTTTTCCATTTCTCGATGCACTTTTATTTTTTTTTACTTTCTGAACGGCCCACTCCGCCGCATTTCAATGTTTGAGACAGCTTTGTGTTTTTTTTCCTACACACCGCATGCTTTTCCTCATGGCCTGTGTAAAGTTGGCTTCTTCTTAGAGCTGTTGAGCCTGTTGGTAAAGCCACATAAAAAAAAAAAGATTTTTTTTTTTTTTTTTTCGCGCAGTGCCGCGCGCATGTGGCGATGTCATTTCGTGACAAGTATGTCGCCGCGGCCAGACCCACTTTACTATAACCGATTTTTGTCTGATATGCTTTTACTATAAAGGGGAAAAAAAGATGTACAGTAGTCTGTGGAAGACGAACTAAGACTTCACTTTCACTTTACTATATCGAGTTCACAATAGCGGGGTTCTACTAGCCTTATATGGAGTAGCAAGACTAAGGCCAACTTCCCCACTTTCCTCAAATTGAGGCTTCTCTCATTCCTTCTTTTCATCTGTTAAGTATGTTCAGACTTCTTTTAAAGGCTTGTTCCTTACCTTGTTTCAGAAAAGAGTATATGCCTCCTGCGTGCACCGGAAAACACAGCACAAGTCCCCCAGTTTGCAAGACATGAGGGTGATGTAGAACGGGAGCTCAGTCATGTGGAAGAGTCCTGGGTTCGAGCCACAGCCAGGGTCCCACTAAACTGGAGCTTAAATACAGGTGATGCATAGCTGCAAGAATTTAATTCTTTCTTTTTGTTTTCACATAAATAAGCATGCTAAACACTTTACCTTAGTAAAAAGAACCCTGATTGGGTTTTAGCCTGTTGCACTTCTTGTTGCTTGGTGGCTGTTACTAGTACTACTACTAGATAGATGATTACTAGATATTAATGAGAGTTTAGTGTATTCAGCAGCGATATGACAGCTCCACCCGGTTTCCCCTTCCGGTATAAAAAATTGATGTAGAGAATCCTTTATAAAATTTATATTGGATTTTTCAGCAGGGTATACTTTGCTTTGCAATTCTAGTTTAATTTTATTTGCAAGTACATCCGAATTCTGAAATAAACGAGACAAACACTGTTAGCTATTTCTTAATTTCTAAATTTTCGTTTTACATATTTGATATTCGATGTGATATTCGAAGGCGTTTTTTCCCATATTCATATTTGATTCATATTAGAAAATTTTAACATTTGCACACCCGTAACTCCTGCACATTCCAACAGTGGGATCAGAACCCGCGACCTCCATATGTCACTCACTGCACTCTACCAACTGAGCTGTAGTGGTGGCTGTCCAGTGTTCTGCTTTCAGGGATAATTTTATATTTTGTAACCCTAAACTTGAGGGTGTTTACCTACGCCAACCTTGTCTGCAGTGGCGGACGAGGTTGTTAGAATGTTGTTGTTGTTATTATAGTTCGACGTTACTGTATACAGTGTAGCACACACTATCATGTAGCATAATGCTGTTTTGCTGCTCAGCTTATAAATTTATATGGCTTGCATATGCTGCAAAGTATTTTATCGTTTAGATTTTGCTTTACACTATTTCCCAGCATGCTTGACTGGGTCCTTTTCTGCCTCGTGAATTTATTTAGCTTGTTGGGAAGATGGGAAAGCATCTTGGCACTTGGCTACCAGCTCTTAGTCAAAACCTTGTGCCGCCATTTGTGCTTTACAGTGAAGTTACATTTCAGACTACGTGCAGGCTACCAGCTTGAAGAAAGCACTGGATTCAAAATTGTTTCAGTTTGGGAGTTGTGATGGTGTTGATGCTTTCTCTTCTGTCTTACAGCTGAAGCCAATGGCTATGTGGTGCTCAAGGTCAAGGGAATTGCGGTTGTCCTAGACCCGGCCTTGGTCACTTGGCTTGCCCCCCTGCCCCTTATTTTTCCCCTGGGAGGCGACTTTCACACCACTGGTTCTGTGGCCGCACCTTTCTCGCCAGCAGCCAGCGATGACGGCTTGCCCACATTCTCAGACGAAAAGTCTCTAGATGTTCCACAGGGTTCGTGGTGCATTCTTGTTCATTTACCTTGACAGCGAAACGTTGATCAGAACTACAGGCCCTTAAGTTTGCTGCTGTGAAACTGCATTGCTTCTTTACGGACTGTCTATTTAGGTACTCAGAAAATTGGTGCAGTCATTTAACTAAACTGCATTCATTGTGGATACTTTGTAAAGTCATTCTACAGCACGATGGGTCGGGAAATATTGTAACGACTTGAGCGTTAACACTGCTATGTTCGTTTGTGAGTTTCGGATTATTCTTGGACTTAGTGCCTCATGCGTCCCACAGGTGGTGCCACATACTCATGTTTGTTTCATCTCGCGCTGTGCAGCAAACACCGTTGTCTTCATTGCCATGGCCAGGCATGAGAGCACTATGTTATCGCCGCAGCTAATCACGCCTCATTTAAAACTTTAACACACTTTTGTGCTTTGCAGTAAACATTGTTGTCTTCGTCAGGTTCCAACTGTGAAACACTCTTGCGCTGTGCATTGAACATCGTTGTCTTCATGTAGTTCTATCTGTGCCACCGCTGCTTGATTTAACCTAATTAAATACATCATACACATACACCCTCTCGCTAAAGAACCAGACCGCAACAGTGCCAGCCAGGCTGTTGAGACTATCTAACAAAAAAAAAGCCAGGCTATGGGATTGCTGAGAAGCTTACCGAGCGCAGAAAAGCGAGCCAAGATCGTAGCAGCAACAGCGGCTACGGCCCATGACCAATATTCGTGAAACTTGGTTGAACCTTTGCAATCTTATTTATTTTATTTTGCTGTTTCCACATGCATACATACGTGACAAATACTTTTCTTCACAAAAAACATGTAAAGAGTTTTCTGGAAGCTTGTTTTTATGCCCTTTATATCAGACTTTTTGAAAAACTTGCTTAGGTTTTTCCTTAAGTGGACGCAGTCATCTCAGTTTCTTATAGAGGGGAAAAAAAAAGCTTGTGTACTGTCTGTACCGAAGTGCTTTTATGTGCTGCCAGCAGTAGTGTCTTTCCAGCATACCTGTGTTCTCCTTTGAAAGCCAGGGCCATTTAAAACAAGAAAGCTTTTTTTTTTTTGAAGAGAGGCAAAAGGGGTTGTCTTGATTCAGTTCAGTTCAGGCGTTCAGTCGTGTCCGACTCTTCGTGACCCTATGGACCATGTCACGCCACGCTTTCCGGTCTCTCACTATCATCTTAACATCACATAGCTTCATCTGCAATGCCTCGAGAATGCCATCTAACCATCGCGTTCGCTGCCTACCCCTTCTCCGGCGACCCTCAACCTTTCCCAACATCAAATCTTTCTCCAGCGACTCCTCTCTTCTCATCAGATGACCAAAGTAGCTGAGCTTTAACTTTAGAATTTGACCCTCCAATGAGCAGTCAGGGTTTATGGTCGACAATATCGACTGATTTGATCTTCTGGCAGTCCAAGGAACTCTTAAGAGTCTTCGCCAGCACCACAATTCAAACGCGTCAATTCTTCGGCGGTCAGCCTTTTTCACAGTCCAACTCTCGCATCCATACATCACAACTGGAAAGACCATAGCACGGGTTATACGGATCTTGGTTGGCAGACTAATGTCTCTGCTCTTTACTAGGCGGTCAAGGCTAACCATTGCTCTCTTTCCCAGAAGCAGGCGTCTCCTAATTTCATGGCTGCAGTCTCCTTCCGAGGTAATCTTGGCGCCCAAGAAGAGAAAATCTGTCACAGCTTCCACTTCTTGTCCATTGATGCTCCAGGACTTGATAGGGCAGGACGCCATGATCTTCGTCTTTTTAATGTTCAGTTTAAGCCCAAACTTCTCACTCTCTTCTTGTACGCGCATCAGAAGTCTCTTGAGTTCCACTTCACTTTCTGCCATTAAAGTGGTATCATCCGCATATCTAAGGTTGTTGATACGTTTTCCAGCAATCTTCACTCCAGCTGAAGACTCGTCCAGACCGGCCTTCCTCATGATGCACTCTGCATATAGGTTAAATAGGCAGGGTGACAGTATGCAGCCTTGCCTCACCCCTTTCTCAATCGGAAACCAATCAGTAAGACCATGCCCAGTTCTGACTGTGGCCTCTTGCCCTTCATAAAGGTTCCTGAGGAGACAGATGAGGTGAATTGGAACTCCCATCTCTTGGAGAGCTTGCCACAATCTGCTGTGATCTACGCAGTCAAACGCTTTCGCATAATCAATAAAGCAGAAGTAAATGGGTTTCTGGAATTCTCTTGCTTTTTCCATGATCCAGCGAAGGTTGGCAATTTGGTCTCTAGTTCCTCTGCCCTTGCGAAACCCAGCTTGCACGTCCGGAAGCTCCCGATCCACATACTGCTGCAGCCTACCTTGCAGGATTTTTAACATCACCTTGCTAGCATGCGAAATAAGCGCGATCGTGCGGTAGTTGGAACACTCTTTGGCACTGCCTTTCTTTGGAATGGGGATGTAAACTGACCTCCTCCAATCCTGTGGCCACTGCAGGGTTGTCCAAATCTTTTGACATAATGTATGCAGTGTGTTAACAGCGTCGTGGTTGAGGTTTTGAAGCAACTCAGCTGGAATACCATCAATTCCGCTAGCTTTGTTCTTAGCAAGGCTGGCTATAAGGCCCATTCAACTTCACTCTTCAGGATGCCCGGCTCGAGATCAGTAATCACAACCGTCCTATGTTGGGTTTGCACATCCGGGTCCTTCTTGTACAGTTCTTCTGTGTATTCCTGCCACCTCTTATTTATCTCTGAGGCTTCAGTGAGGTCCTTGCCTCGTTTGTCCTTTATCACGCCCAGCTTAGGACAGAAGCTTCCTTTGATATCTTTGATTGTCTTATACAGAGCTCTTGTGTTCCTTAATTGGCTGTTGTCCTCAACTGCTTGACACTGTATGTTCAGGAAGGCATTCTTATCTCTCCTTGCTATTTTCTGAAAATCCGCATTGAGAACCTTGTATCTTTCTCTTTCCCCCATACCTTTTGCCATCCTCCTTTCCTCAGCTATTTGCAAAGCCTCTTCAGATAACCAGTTTGCTTTTTTGCATTTCTTTTGCTTTGGAACTACCTTAGTAGCAACTTCTTGTATTATATCACGAACATCAGTCCACATCTCTTCGGGCTCTTTGTCTTCTAGATCTAATTCTTGAAATCGATTCCTCACTTCCACAGCATATTCTAATGGAATCTGATCCAGATCATACCTGAAAGGCCTTCTAGTTTTCTGTGTTTTCCTCAATCGAAGCTTAATTTTGGCAACAAGAAGTTGATGATCGGTGCCACAATCGGCCCCAGGCCTTGTTTTTACTGCTTGTATAGCGCTTCTCCATCTCTGCCGGCAAAGAATATAATCGATCTGATTCCTGTACAGACCGTCCGGTGAAATCCACGTGTACAGGCGCCTCTTGTGCTGTTGAAAATGAGTATTCGCTATGGTCAGGTTGTTTTCTTGACAGAACTCTACTAGCCTCTGCCCCGCTTCATTTGGCTCACCAAGACCGAACTTGCCTGTAATTCCGGATATTTCTTCACTCCCGACCTTAGCATTCCAGTCTCCTATGAGGAAAACGACGTCTGATGATGGGGTGCGGTCTAAAAGGCATTGTAGGTCCGCATAAAATCTCTCTACGTCAGCTTCTTCAGCAGCAGTGGTCGGTGCATAGACTTGGAAAACTGTTATGTTGAAAGGGTGACCTTGGATCCGAAGTGAAATCATTCGGTCGTTTTTGGGGTTGTACCCTAGCACTGCTTTGCCCATTCTTCTGTTTACTATGAGAGCGACCCCATTCCTTCTCTTGGACTCGTGCCCACAATAAAAGACATAATGGTCGCCGGAGTTCAATTCTCCCATTCCGGTCCACTTGAGCTCGCTGATACCCAAGATATCAATGTTCAATCTGTCCATTTCTCGCTTGACGATATCCAGTTTACCTTGCGTCATAGATCTTACATTCCATGTTGCTATGTGATATATCTCCTTGCAACATCGGACTTTCCGGTCGCTTCCCGACACATCCACAACTGAGCGTCCTTTTGGCTTTAGCCCAGCCGCTTCATTCGTCCTGGAGCTACTAGGAATCGCCCTTTGTTCATCCCCAGTAACATGTGAGACGCCTTCCAACCTGGGGGGCTCATCTTCCGGCGCCATATCGATAATGGTATTGTGACTGGCCAAAGGGTTTTCTTGGCAGGAAATACTGGAGTGGGTTGCCATTACCTTCTCCAGTGAATCACATTTTGTCAGAACTCTCTGCCGTGACCTGTCTATCTTGGGTGGCCCTACACAGCAGAGCTCACGACTTCATCGAGTTTCGCAAGCCCCTCCGCCACGACAAGGCAGTGATCCATGAAGGGATTGATTCAGCTTAAAAAAGAAATTGCCGTGCATTCTGAGAGCGCAAAACTTGTGCTTTGTTTTTTAATGGCCAATCTTGTTTTAGGCTGAGCAGGTTAACCGCATGTACAGTGTCATATATGCCGTACTGTGTTTCTTCCTGCCTGCACAGATGCAAGAGGCTCGGCAAGCGGTAGCCAAAAGAGCACCACAACCAGCCTGGTGTCACCGCCAGACCTGGTTGGTCCGCGGAGGCTGCTGCGAACCAATAGCGATGTGTCCGTCCCCAGCAAGGCACCAGAGCAGCCCAAGGGTTTTCACAGTTGGCTGTACAGCATCTACCTCCACTTGAAAAACTTCTCTGTTCAGGTGCTGTGGATTATCACTGGGGCTTTCGTTCCTGTCTTGCTGAGCATGGATTGTTAAGATGCTAGCTGGGGTTAGACCATTTTGATTTAGTGAAATTATCTAATACAGTCAAAACTAGATATCCGTAACTCGAAGGGGATTGCAAAGTAGTTGGATATGTATAGATAATTCCACATGTAAAGGGTAATAATAAGCTTACCAATAAATAAGCTTACCTGCAAGAATACACGGCATATGCTTTTGCAGTGACATGCCGTCTGCTAGGCTTTACTATGCCTAATCTGATTTGCAACAAAACTGCAGTGAATGGCTTTTTGAAACTAGGCACTGCCTATCATAAGATGTCTGATCTTTTCACCACTGCACTATCTCTACATAGAATAATGGATTAATAAAATTAACCTACCTGTAGGGATCGAGGAAGGTATTTGTGGGTAAACTACTGCCAAAAGTGGTCTCATGTCAAAATTTGGCACCATAAAACCACCTGCCAAAAATTTCATCACCTACTCAAGAAGTAGCTTCATCAAACGGTGATGTCAGAACGCAACCTGCCAAAAGTAGTGGGAGCTCAAAAAATTGCATAATCAAAAGTGGCATTTCCTCAGAAAGAAAGAAAACCACCTGCCAAAAGCTCCGCCTCAAAAAGTGGCATCATCCTTCAAAAAGATGCATCATAAAACCACCTTTCAGAAGTGGCTTCGTCCCTCAGAAAGTCCACTTGCCAAGAGTGGATTCACCTCATAAAGTGGCATTGTAGAAGTGCCTGCCAAGAGCAGCGTCAGCATCATCTCTCAAACAGTCATGTCATAAAACCACATGCCAAAAATGGCTTCACCTCAAAAAGTGACGTCATCAACTGTGGCATCAATTCTCAAAAGTGGCATTTTAAAAACATATTACTTGTTACTACAGCTCGCGGCACATCTTTTCCTCCTACGCTCTTCAAGGTCACGGTACCTTTCCTTTCCTTATAATCAGTTTCTTCTGAATGCTTCGTGCAGGCGGACATTGCCAACATCTGCCTGCTCTTCCCCCGTTCGCCCATGCTGCTGTCCTTTCCGAGGCAGCACCGACAGCCCGGCTCGGTGGAGCCCGTACCCAGTGTACTGCTGCAATGGCGTCGAGTAGTGAAGGGAGGCCACGAGGGCACCGTGGTGTGCGCCCTCCTGCCGGCCACCAATGTAGTCTCTGCCGACTCTCGTCCCAAGCAGTCTGCCACCCCGGGCCCACCTGAAACCCACGACAGTTCATCTGGTACGTGGTCTCACTTGTGCCTGGCCTGTCTTTTTATAGCAAAGGGCTTCCAAAAGCTGCAGTAAAGAAACAGCAGTGTTGTCAGGAGATGCTAAATGGGTTTTCAGGACATGTTGAAATGAAGGCTTTTTCTTTATTTTTTTTTTTTTTTTTGCCTGCCAACTGCAACGGTGTCAAGGGCTTCCCTGTCTGGCTACAGATTTCAGGAGTTAGAGCATTCTAGCATTCACTTTTAGCCAGTGATCGTGGAGTCTTGGTGTATTTTTAACTCTAAATTATCAGCAATGAATGCATTTTTTGCTGCTGAATGATAGTCAGCAAAGCCACAAAATACAAAAAAATTGCATTTTGCTGAGAACAAAAATCGGAACGAGTTGTGTTAAGTGTCATTTTATGGGTGAACACGGAGAGAAGACATTATTTTTTCAATGGGGCCGCATTGTTCAGCAATGAGAATTGTTTATAGGGTATTTCAGCGACGATTAGCGTGGCCCCATCTGGCTTTGTTTGCTTAGCAAGAGATGGCACTGAAAGTCATCCTGATCACAAATAGTTCAACCACATTCTTCACCCCGTTATCTCAAGATTACATTGCATCCCTTTAACACAGGAAGACATTGTAGATGATGCTTAGTTTGGAAGTGGCACTTCAAACCATTACACAGCCTTTTATTGTTGTAGCATGGAGGTACAAGGTACTATAATGCAGTCTTCATGCGTTGCACGTATGGATGCTGGGGAAGGTCTTGTGCAGCAGCGTGCTCGGTAGTATGGTAGGCATCGGCACAGTAGTGGTGGTGGTGTAGGTGGTTTTGATCGCTTCTTGTGGCTCACAAGTGTAGATCAGTCACTAAGTAGAGCAGCTGCATCAGCCTTGTTTTTGGGACAGATGATTGCACTGTCAGTGGTGTCGTACACATCAGCAACTGCTACACGAATCACCAAGCAGATCTTTTAAGGACCAAATGGGCAGACTTACATGCCAGCTTTGGCAAAGTTTTGTGACCTGCCGACGGTAGGGATATTTCTTGAGCTGGTATGCAGTAATGTTTTGTGGAGAGTTGTCACACTTGTTGGAAGAGTATAATTTCCAACTCAAGGGAAAGTTTATGCTAGGAACAGTAGGGCTGACTGTGCAAAGAAAAGGAAGTTAACATAACCGTGGCAGAGGAGTGCGGAAAGAGGTGGAAGCTGCCTTGTTCAGATTGTTGTTTAGAACACAAACTGTTTTAGGTTGTGAGGAATTAGGTTTCTTCAGACAGCCATCGACTTTCTGGTCATGTGAATTGCCAGCCCTGTATAAAGCATACAATGTGTTTAAGCTTTCTTTATTTTTTATTTAATCATACCTGGCAGTATCACACGGCTAACTGTGGCAACAACGAAAAGCTATTGCTCAAATGCTCTCGCTTGGCGGAACTTTGTCAGACCCCAGATTTTATTCAGGGGTTTGCGATCAAAACAAATAAAGACTGAAGTAAAACAAAAAAACCTAGAATCCTTGGCTCTGTATCGATGAAGCACTTTTTTTATTCTTTCTTAATTGCTGCATTTGTTTTCCCCACATTGTATTTTGACCGACTAGTAGCATTGCTAGTAGCATTAAGTGAATAATGTTTCACAAGCTTTGTGAAACATGGTGGTTTTGTTTATGCACATTGTTTTGAATTCCTTTTTAAGTTTGTACCCCCCCCCCCCTCCCACCCCCTTGCTTTAATGCCATATGAAAATGCAAGTATCCAATAAATAAAATAAATGCCAGTAGTTGGCAGGTGCTTGTGAGAGAGCAAAGGAAGCCATGTCAGTGTGCTCTGCCGGTGTATCGCTTGCTTTCATAATTGACTCTTCTACCTTGATGTGGCCATGCAGTATTGTGGCAAAGCCCTTGTAATTATTTCTTATACCTTGTTAAAACTACCAGGCACTTCAACACCAGGGCTTTGCAGCAGACTGACCCACAAGTTTCTTAGCGGAATAACTATGAAGCATGTCCTTCCATCATTTTGTGCTGTTTTAGAAGATAGTCAAACTTTTTGTGCTGTTAATGTTGCGAATATCACTTTGTGGTGGGCTGTTTTTACCATATTTGCTTGCTCAAACGTGGCCATTCAGGGGAGAAATTTCCGTGGTGTGTGAAGCTGAGTTCGTGGGCTGCATTTGAGGCTCGCGCCCTGCACGTCCGCCACATGCTCAAGCCCGCCTCCCTGTCGTGCACGGTTGCACTGACGACCTCCAGCCACAGCTCAGAATCTCAGCACAAGCCGCCCCAGCTGGGCCTCTGCATCCACGTTGACGTGGAGCCCTTCCATCTGAGTCTGTCCAAGAAGCAGGTATGCATACTGCGTCACGCTTGCAACATAGCCCAGGCATTAAAAATATCTAAACTATGTGTCCTCACTGTTGTACTTGTAAATTTCTAGGAGTATGTGCATATTGAAATTTTGAAGTATGCATGATTTCAATATGAATATGGGAAGAATATGCCTTCAAATATCGAATGTCTTATCAGTGAAAAAAAAAAAATAAAAAATAATAATTATAAAAAATGGAAAATGAAAAAATAGCTATTCATCTTGTTTATTTTAGAATTCACATGGTATTCACAAATAAAATAAAGTACAACTGTATAGAAATACCCTACTGAAATATCCAGTATAAATTTTGTGCAGGATTTTGTGTACCAGTTTTTTGTGCAGGAAGGGTCTGCATGAAACTTGGTGGAGCTCTCATATGCCGAATACAGTAAACTCTAGCATTATTTCAGCCTCCAATGGACTAGAAAAATTCTGAGAATCAACCGAAAACTCGAATTATCGAATGGGCCTGAAAAAACTGCCGGAAGCCGTTTGCATGATAGTAATTGTATCTGATGAACACCTGTACAATTGATGTCTGCATTTGACATGAAACTGTGGTAAGAACGACGTTTTTTCCTTGTTGCATCAAGCGCTTCACTTTGCACACACTGTTGGGAAGGCCCTCTTCATAAAACGGCCCCGCCGTGTTTTCAGGATGCTTCACTGCACGGCCTACTCAATCAAGCATTGGGTGAAGCACGCAGTGCAGGGAAACTGCTGTAGATTTTTAATGTAATTCGGTAATTCTCGAATATTTGGAAATCCTAAATATCAGTTTTTCTACTGTGAACCGATAACAAACAAATTTGATTCGTATTCGAAATTTCAAATGTTCTCACACCCCTAGTCTCATGTATTTAAAATTTGAAAATGTAAAGAAATTACAAATTTCTTTTGGATTGCTCTTGTTACATTTATTCCCTCTTTATAGTGCTGCATGTGTGAATGCAAAATCTTGTTGAAATTTTTATGACGAGTGTTTCAAAGCTTTGAACAACTGACTGTTGTTGCCTATCTTGCGGTTAAATATTTTCTGTATTTATTTATGCTCTCAGGTACATTTCGACATCTGCGAGCATATTAACGTCTTGGTCCAGTAGGCTGCCTTTATTTATTGCTTTCAAGCATGGAAAGTTTCACTGATGGCAACTGCATCAGTGGCAGTTGCACCACAATATAATTGCCTGGTACTGCGGGAAACAAAACTGAAACCCATTTTTACATGATTTAGATGGGGACATTTGGGGCCGGCCGAGTGCAATTGTAAGGGACAACTCAAGAGAATTCGGAACGGCCCTCACTATGTGGGGAAGCTGGTTGATATATCTGCAATTGCTGTTCGTGCTATTATCTGTGCTGATGACGATGGCGATTGTGAAAAGAAACTCTTGATGGGCTTCAGTTTTTATTCCCCTGACATTTGTTGCTCTTGTTACATTTCCAGCTGAATGAGATCAGACAGGTCCTGCTCCTTCTGGCGACCATGTATAGCAATGCCTCAAATACGATGGCCTGGTTTCATCAGCCGGGCCCTAACGTTCCGGAGCCAATGGGCCTGAGGGCCCTCCAGCGGCAGACCTCGGCACCGAAGGGCCTGGGCAGGAGCACAAGCCTGAGTGAATCAGGCGAGAAAAATGTCACAGCTCCTGTCATCGCCACTGGTCCGTTGTCCAAGTCATCCCTTGAAGTCCCCACCCTGACACTGTGGCTTCAGTGGACACTGCCCAAGGTTGGAGTCAACCTTTTTGGCAAGAGTGGAGATGATTCGCTGGCTAAATGTGAGTCATTGCCTGCTTGTCTTGATAGCCTTGGTTTGGTTTATGGGGGCATATAACGCCATAAAAGGACTCTGGCTGTGAGAGACACCCTAGTGGAGGGCTCTGGAAATTTCAAGCACCTAGGGTTATTTGATGTGCACCGGCATTGTACAGTAAACAGGCTCCTTGCTTTTCACTTTCATTGGAAAGTAGTAGCCGTTGGCAGCTGTGTGGGTTGTCTCTGGACATTTTATGCAAATGGGAGTATTCGCACTTGGTGCAAATATGAGGGTTGCTGTAAGAAGGAATGGGGATGTTAAACATGCTTATTTTCAAAACTGCCGCTTGAAAAGAAAGCATCGCTGACCATAGGCTAAGAGCTGAAAAAAATGTGCCTGACAGCATGTTCCAAGTTCACCCCCCTCACGCAGTTTTACAGCGGCATGGCCAGCAGGTCCCCAAAGCCACGTAAATCATTCGGCTTTGCGCGCACTGAAGTGCCTGGGGCAGTGCAATTAGGAGAAACACCTCTTACACGCGCAATTCTGATCTCTCAACAGTAGGATCCTGGAACTTCTTCTTTCTCACTGGTTGTCTCTTGGCAAGTCAAACAGCAATTCTGGCACAGAAATGTCTTTGAATGCAGCCTAAAGGTAGCGCACACCCATTGAAGGCAGGAAATAGTTACTCAAATAATTACAAAATTAAATAGGGCGAGCGTAGGCAGGCGTCCACAGAAACAAATGTGACAGATACTGCGCCTTTCCTTTCCTGCAAACCAATTATAATTATTATTATACAGTCGAGTCCACTTATAACGATACCGGTTTTAACAATGTATCGGTTACAACAATGAAAACCTGCTGCACCGTGCACTTTTGTATGTTTTCAATGGTAAAATAACCCGCTTACTACAATGCCCCCTTGCCACATTATCGGTTATAACAATGAAGTCTCGCTCCTAAGTTATCGTGTCAAAAGGTAGTTGAATGCGAAATCCTTGAAAAGAAAAAAAAAAAAGAAAGAAATACCAGCTGCTGCTCCCTCCCCGCCGCGCGCTCACACAATAGAACCTGTTTTCTGGCCTTCTCCGCATTGTAAGCCCGCGCACCCTTCTCCCGCTGCCCTTCCACCCCTCGGAACACAAATGGACTGCGCCCATAGCTCTGCGCTGCGCCACCCTCCGAAACACAAATAGACTTCGCCAACGCGCCGACAGCGCTGATCCGCTGATCTGCTCACTCACCCGCTGACCCCTCATTTGCACAGTTCTGCAAACGGATTTGGTTGTTTGTGCAAGTTGATTGCGTCGAAGTCATTCCTGGCCACGCGGTTTCTTCGTCTCGTTTGAATCGCCGCCGAAACGTAAGATGGCTGATCCATCCGCTGATTATCGGACAACATTGCCGGTGAAAAGAAAGCGCACGGCACGGCTATCGGTTTGGAGACGACAAGTGCAATATCGCGAAGGAGTACGCACTATCGCAACCAACGGTGTTGACGATCATTCGCTCCTCTGAGAAGTTCGACAAAGAAAAGTCTTCGCTTGACAGTGGGTGCAAACGCATTCGACAAGGCGCCTGACGACGGAAGTGACGGCGACGACAGCGACGATGACGCGGTAGGGCAGGCTGCCTCAACGTTGTTCTCGCAAGAGGCCCTGCAGTTGATTCAGTCCCTCTGGGGCTTTGCTTTCGCGAGGGACCTTCCGCTGCACTACGTGGTGTACCTAGATGCCATGGAAAAGTATGTCGACACGCTTCACGTGAGGCAAGCAAGGTTAACGGACATGGGGTTTTCTCGTGCAAGCCAGTGAGATGTACGTGGTGAGATGCTTGCGGTGATTTCACCCTTGGGGCCTGCATGCTCCAATCTCCTCTGCTTTTAAATAAAAGTTTCGTCTTTTTCTCTCTCTACCTCTCTTCACCCCAGCGTTACTTCGGGATTTCTCAAGCTGAGGGGCAGCCGCGGCAACCTTCTCGTATTTTTTACAAGACCCCTTTCGGGGCCTCCAAAACGATGTCTCAGCGGAGCTCGCATGTCACTTGCCGTCTGTGACTCCTCTCTGCAGTTGTTATCCTTTTTTTTCGTGCAAACCGTTTATAACAATTATCGGTTATAACAATGGAAATTTTGTGGCACTTGAATATTGTTATAAGTGGGCTCGACTGTATCACAGCATTTGATGTTGCCTCCCAGCTTGCACACAGCTGATTTTACAGCTATTTATATTAAAAGAACATCACATAATGCAACCTAAAGGGGAACGCACCGCATGAAATATGTTACTAATTTTTTTTTTTTTAAAGTCATGCTAAGTGGATTCAAACTGTTGTTTTGGCATTCGAAAACGCATCATTGATCCATTGCGCCACAAAAGCAACGAAAAATGTGGGCTTTAATTGCCCCCTTTTTCATTTTAACTATATTTCTGCTATTTTTCTCGAGATGACACCGCTCATAGAACTCTACTGTTGAGAGAATGGAATCAATCCTCTTACGTGGACGCAGCGCACCATTCAATATATGGAATGTTCCACTGAACTTGATTTTGACAAATTTGGTGAACAATAGTGCTATCCTTTTGTATCATACCTTTAAGGGGATGATACTATGCCATATGAATAATATTTGTATGTACTATCTGGGTTTGATATATCCAGCATGTACTGCTGAGTAATTGCTTTGCTGAAAAACAAAAAAATTGCTGCTCATAATGCATGCTAACGGCATTTTTTTTTTAATTTTTTTTTTCTGGTTTATGAGGTTTAACGTCCCAGAGTGACTCAGGCTATGAAAAAAGGTGCCGTAGTGGAGGGCTCCGGAAATTTTGACCACCTGGGATTCTTTAACGTGCACCGAGGTCGCACAGCACACTGGCGCCTAGCTTTTCGACCCGGTTGAAAAGTATTCATTGTGGCTGGCATTCAATCCCGCATCGTTGAGCACAGCAGCCAAGCGCCCCAACCACTGCACCACCGTGGAGAGGTCTTTGTACTTGTGGCAACCTAGAGAAACGTGAATGCAAAAACGGTTCATGCATGTGAGGTTTGGTTAACGAACATCTCAGTACATTAGGAACAAATGAGCTTATTATTGCGAAGCTCCACGTTTGAAGCACCCAGTGCGAAGTGAGCTTTCCTTTTCATTTTCTGAACGGTTCACTCCTGACAGATGCTAAGACTGCTTTTCGTAGTGTTGTCTCTGCTAATTCATGGCGGTACAGATATAGTGTCAGTACTGTCTTTCCAGTTGTGATGTATGGATGTGAGAGTTGGACTGTGAAAAAGGCTGACCGCCGAAGATTTGACGCGTTTGAATTGGGGTGCTGGCGGAGACTCTTGAGTTCCTTGGACGGCCAGAAGATCAGATCAGTCGATATTGTCGACCATAAACCCTGACTGCTCATTGGAGGGTCAAATTCTAAAGTTAAAGCTCAGCTACTTTGGTCATTTGATGATAAGAGAGGAGTTGCTGGAGAAAGATTTGATGTTGGGAAAGGTTGAGGGTCACCGGAGAAGGGGTAAGCAGCGAATGCGATGGTTAGATGGCATCCTCAAGGCACTGCAGATGAAGTTATGTGATGTTAGGAAGACAGTGAGAGACCGGAAAGTGTGGCGTGATATGGTCTATAGGGTCACGAAGAGTCGGACACGACTGAACGACTGAACTGAACTGAACAGTAGATGTTTAGCTGTGGCCTCTAAACTGCTTGTGACTGTTCTTCCTGCCCATGTCAGATGTGTGGCTCCAGCTGGAGGCGGAAGATGTGACTGCTTCTCTGGACGTCCAGGAAGTGTACTCAAAAGTCAAGCTGAAGATGTCCTCCTTCAACATCAGCTGCTTCCAGAAATGGTTTGCATTGCAGTTTCCTTAGGCATGCTTGTGCATTTATGAATTGCGCAGCTCTGTGAAACAACTCTTCGGAGTGCATTGCAGTGAAGCAAAAAATATACATATATGTATATATATATATTGATAATAGATATGTGCGAATATTGAAATTTCCTGTTTGAACCGAAAGATCGAATTACCGAATGGGCCTGAAAAAACTTCCGATAACCGTTAGCGTCACAGTAATTGTCTCTGATGAACACATCACATGCACGATAATTGTCCGCATTTGAGACGAAACTAAAATAAGAACAAAATCTTTTTCCCGGTGTGCATCACTTTGCGCACCCTGTCAGGAAGGCGCTTTTTGCAAAAAGGCCCCGTCGCATTCTGAGGATGCTTCACTGCATAGTTCAGGTGCTCAAAGTACTGCTGTGAAGCGTGAAATCTGCAGTGAATTTGAAAATTGTAGAATATTGCATGTCAGATTTTCAAATCGAATACGAAGTGAATAACAAACGTATATCATTCTTATTCGAAATTTTGAACATTCGCACCTCCCTACAAATAAACAACTGGAAAGGAGGAGAGAAAGGATTGAGACTTTTCTCCCTTGGGATGAAGATGTAACGGCTGTGAAGCGACTCGTATCACCCTCTGGTCACATGATCCGTAGATTGCATGACTGCAGATGGTGAAGTCTCTTTTGCCGACATGACATGCTTCATTCGGTTACAAAAGCTTCAGAATGGACCGAGGCACAAAGTGCTTTCCACGTTTCCCAATCTCTCTAGAATTTCACTTTTTTGCTGTAGCTGAAGTGTTGCCGTATGCTTTGATGGTTCTCTCCAATCTTTATCTCAAATTCGATGCACATTTCTGTCACATCAGCCCAGCCTCTACTTCGTCCTGGGAGGCCGGCCCATACGAAGGCGTGGTGTTCAGCTGTACTGAGAAACTGAACCGTCAGACTGGCAAAGTGATGGCCAACTCGTCTTCCCTGAGTCAAAACAAGCAGGCCGACTTCCTGAACCTCACTTGGACGTCCGCCCTGTGTGCCCATGTTCGCAGGAACATCCACAAGTCCAGTAAGACTCCCTTGTAGTGAATAGTAGTTTCCTTTGGGTGCGACCTCTTGTAACAGAGGTAGAAGCAAAGTGCTCAGTACATTATATTGAATCTGTGGAGTGTACTGTTGTGCCGTCTTCATTGCTTTCTTTACTGCGAAATTCATAGCTTGAGGGAAAAGTTGAGCTCATAAATATAAGCATTATTTAATCACCGACTGACTTGTTGTAAATGGTCAGTACACTAGGATGCATAAATAGATTTTTTTTCTTTACATCTTTGTTTAATGCAGATGTCAGAAATTAAGTTCTAATTTCTCACTTTCAGTTTAAGCTTTATTTCATATTGTCTGATAGTTTGTATTACACAGCAATCTCTAATGGCCAAATCTTGAGCAGCCTTATGTTCAAATTAAGCATTTTATGAGAAATATATGTGCATGCTTAAGTCATTGTTATCAGTTAACTATGATGTCTTATTTCAGCAGAATTAAGAGGCTAAGCTCCTGAGTGTGATTTGAGTATTTCAAGGTTAAGACTCGAAATGTGGCTCAGAGACAGTTGATTTCCTTTCTTTTTTTTCATACAGGAAAAGACTTCACACCTCTGACAGAGGCCGAGAAGCAGACCCTCAAGCCACATTTCCTCAGTGAAGTGGACCTGAAGCTGGCCCCTCTGGACGTGGTTCTGCACACCTGCGTCGCTGGTGTGGTGGCAGACATGGCCGTGCCAGTCCAAAGCCTTCTCGAACTTCTGTGGACGCCTTCAATCAGCGTCCCCTCCAAGAACCAAGCCAATAAGCCAGCAGGCTGGGACCTGAACAGTCGAGCGCTGCCTTTAGTTTACCTCTCTTCGGGAACTGTCCGCATATTCCTCCCTGTGGACGAAAGCGGATCCGAGAGGTGGGCTTCGAAGCAAGATCTGTGGTGCTCCTTAACAAATGTAGAGCTTGGACACAGCTTTTCGTAGCTTCTAAGATCAAGCCTAGGTCTGCCAATGATGTAATGTGGCCAACATTTTTGTGTGGCAACAAATTGTGCAAGGGCTTGGTCATGTGTGACACCTTTCACAAAATGGTACCATTTGACGGGAATATCTCGTAAACTGCTTGTGCAGGCTGTCGGGCTGTGGAGACGTCTGCCTGGTGCAGATTGGGGCGGCCTCCCTGAGCCCACAGGTGGAGAACCCTCTGTGCCGCCGCGCTCTGCGGGAGGACCTGTACTCCTGGGCACAGGAACAGGGGATGCTGAACGCTGTCGGCTCAGACCTGGAGGACCGGCAGTACCACATGCGACTGTCCTCCTTCTTCCTGTGCACACGTGAGTCTTGAGAGGTGCCCGAGGAAGGGCGCTTCATGTTGAGGAGACTGCACAATCATGGCCTGTGAAGAAGTGGGGGATGGTGTCTTTAGACATAGTGAGAGACAGAAGCGTGCATTTTTGGAATTCCAGGACAGGGGAGGATGTCAAACTGAACCTCCACCAAATGTCACATGGGGTTTAGGCTCACATGGTGACACTCAGTTCCACCGGAGCAGTGGGGAAAAAAACATCTAGTAGTCAACAAAGTCGAGCGGGCTGTAACCGTGAGAGATGGAAAGGTGGCTGGCAAGGAATGCTGGTCTTCTTCATTATTGCCTTGTAGAAAATGCCCATATCTTTCTTCACACTATATATATACATTGCCTGCTGTATGCCAACGTAAGCACATAAAGAAAATGAATGAATGTGACATGAAGATACGTTAACCACACCACAGGCACTGTAGTAATGATAGTCTATGGTATTATCAATGTTTTCTATCTTGTTTGTCCATTTATGTGTAGCTTTTATGTCATTTTGACATAAATACATAACCATGTCATAAATAGCCTGAACCCTATGTAGATTAAAAAAATTAAAATAATTTTAAGGTTCTGGTAAGGGCTTAAAGTGACACCTTCTTTCTTGGAATACAGTGAACTGGTGCGACCTGGTGAGTCAGAGCAGCAGGGATGAAGGTGCCGCTCTGGGGCCTGGTAGTGGCCAACCGGTGACCACCCTCATGGGCGAGAACCCAGCCTTTGAGTGGAACCGGCAACCACCTGGCGCCCACGTGCTGGCCAGGGCCTCCAAGGCACCAGTGCCTTTGCACTTTGTCACCTCCTGCTGTGACCTGCATGTCACTCTGGCACCGGCCATGATCTTTGTGGAAAGCATGGCTGATGGAACCTCCCAGGTGAGAATGCTGGCTGCAGCATCAAAGAGGGATTAGGAGTGTCTTGGTTTGAATGCGTAAAACATGAAAATGGTGCTTTCTCTTTGCAGGACATTATCACAGCATTAAATGCTGACATATAGTGAAGTTAGTTTTTTATATTTTATGACATCAACTTTTTCTTTTGCACTGTTACTTAGTGTAGAAGAAACAACTGTCGTTAGAAAACTAGAGATGTGCTACAGAAAGGCGCTGACAATTTCAGTTCTAGATGATAAGGCTTTACTTGGTATAGGGACAGGAGTATGAATGTTTTAATGTTGTGGCAAGACCTAGACATTTATGCTAACTTTGGAACTTTGAGAAATCTCCCAATATGCCCCAAGTAGACTCTTAATCAAGCCGTATGTCTGGATTATAGTAGATCCTTCCACCTTTTAAGGTGCTTTGTACACGATCGCATACTATGCGAACTCACATTTGAAAAACTACTGAAGTGGCTTTCTTGAGGCATGAATATGGTATTTAGGCCAAAAACTACTTGTTTTGGATTGAAACGACAAACGATGCCTGAAAGAATTAAGAAAATTCTACTGCACACATATGGCGTACCTCACGCAAACTGCACGCTTGCCGCGCAGGAGGTTCTTGTCTGCGGCCACTCGGTAGAAGCCAGCATACCGCGGGACCTGCACTGCCACCTCAGTCTGGACCAAGTGGCGCTCGTGCACCGGATCTTCTCCCAATACCTGAGCATTGTGGGCAGGCTGGCCGCAGCAACCACTCCTACGGGGAAGCACATCTTTCCTGCGCTTCGTCATGCACCGGAGTGTCGAGACAGCGGTTTGGGGAGCGAGCTCTCCGAGGCCGTTGAGTCCGTGCAGGCGGCGGGTACTCCGAGCATGGGGCTCGGCTTTGTGCCCTTCGACCTCTTGTTGACCGCTTCGACAATCTCGCTGACCCTCGGCCAAGTGGAAGCAGACAAGAGGAAACTGTCACATTCGCCACCCAGTTGCAGTGACGACGAAGACATTGGGTGAGCCTCATTTTTCAACTTTTGCCAGTCGGCTGGCAGAGCTGTTCTGCTATGCTAGCTTCTGGCATTGGCTGCTGAGGCAGCTACACGACGTTGAAAACTGCGTATATACTTCCAATTGAGGGCTCGTCTGGACTCCCCTAATTGTCAGCACTGCATGCATTAAATTGCTTGGAGTGCAGGGGTCTTTTTCATTTCTCAAATAGCCCCGCTGGGGTGGTGTAGTGGTTAGGACGCTCGACTATTGTTCCCAAGATGCGGGATCGAATCCCGGCTGCGGCGGCTGCTTTTCGATGAAGGTGAAAAGCAAGGTGCCCGTGAAAGAACCTCAGGTGGTCGAAATTTCTGGAGTCCTCCACTACGGCGTCTTTCATAGCCTGAGTTGCTTTGGGATGTTCCCCACAAACCAAACTAAACCATTTTTCAAAGATTAATTGTACAATCAAGTAGTCACTGCCAGAAAGGGTTCCCCTCAAAGATGCCTTATAATTTGCGCCACTGAAGATCACTGCTCACTGATAGTAATCAAGAAGAAATCAGAAGAACCACTAATTACCAAAGCCTTGATTGTAGGCTTTTCAGCACAAATCTTGACTGTGATCACATTTTAAGCAGTGCATCTATTTAAGCAGCGAGTGGCTAGTAGTGCGTTTTCGATAGAGGGCTTGATTGCATGATGCAAACTGCCCAGTGGACATCAGTTATGAGCAGCCAAGTTCTTCAGATGCTGTGTTGCTAGCTCGCAACTGCTGATTGCAAGCTGCTGGGAAGAATGCCATGTGTAGGAGGAGGCAAGCAAAAAGCATAGCATTGAAAAAAAAAAAAAAAAAGAGACCGAGCACTGCAGTCCTGGTGCCTTGTAGGGTAGTAAATGCGGTCGACATTGAGTGTTTTATCTGTATTATTTTTCTTACGTGTTGTATACGTGTTCAGATCAGTTTTGCTGTGAATCTTTCATCTGTTTTTACTACTGCTGTTCCATTTTCACTGTTAGAACCACACTACAGGTGGTTATACTTGGATATACTTGGATTATACTTCGATATACTTCTAAGAGATACTTCTAAGAGCTACATTGATATACTTCTAAGATTATACTTGCATATACTTGGATCCTTCAATTTGAAAATTTGTTCTCGGTCTAGGGATGCCTACACAACAGCACTGCAGAAACCCAAAACTATCTGTTTGTGTCTCACAAAAGAAAAACAAAATGTTTAAGCACGTTCTTTGTCGTGCCTATGGAATGAATGACCGATATACCTGCCACATTTTGTCGAGGCTGAACTCAAGGTTCAGGATGAAACTAAAAAGGTGGAATTTTTTTTTTTTTTTTTTCAGTATAACTATTAGGTCTTACGGGGATAGCTATAAAGCCATTACCATTATAGTATGCACAGACGATTGCGTGAAGATTCATTGGGAGCTGTGAAAAAGAATTATGCCTCTCCCGTAATTGAGAGTAGACGTAAGCATAAAATGGTTACGCGCATAGCACATTGGTTGGTGATGGCACTAGCCACGATTTCGAAATGGGTCTAGGGAATAGCGCAGCACACTGAGCTTTTCTTCTGCCAACAATGCTACGTGCTCAGTCATTCTCGTAGCATTTTCTTGTGTCAAAGCAATCACCTGATTGTGCAGTCTTAGGCAGGCAGTTGTGGTCCATGGTGTCACAAAGATCTTGCTTTTTGCAAGATACTACCTACCTCTGATTTCATCAGGCTCCATTGCTCGCCTCAAGCAGCTCTGACGATGGCAGCAGGGAAATGCGGAATGGTGCAGGTGCATACGCGGCCATAAAGAGACACTGGCCTGAAAAGAAGGTAGGAGAAGCAGTGGATACGGGTGCTCCCCGAGCATTCATACAAATCTGCTAGAGAGAGAAACGCCCTGAGCTGATGATGGAACAAAGTGACAGACTTAATTCTGAATTTCCGAATGCTTTTCGAGCTGTTGCTGCCTCGACCACTGCCATCGGGCAGCATTCTGCGCGCGAGTGTGTGCTACTGTGGCGCCATCCTTGGGGAGGGCGCGGAAGCCTGAGAGAGCAAACTTGTCTCGTGAAGTCTCGTTCGGTGCTCGGATGTTCTCGTTTCAGTGCCCAGATGAAAAGAAATCAGTGTCCAGATGGAGGAGAATCGGTGCCCGGATGTTGGCTGTCAGTGTTATTTCAATGTCCCCTCAAGGTCGCCGTTAACCGGAGCTAAAAGCATTTCATGCCTAAAGCGCCTAACTTTAGCCTGCCATAGTGGCGCAGTGGTTAGGGTGATCGACTGCTGTACCCAAGGATGTGGGGTTGAATCCCGGCCGCGATGGCCGCTTTTCAGTGGAGGTGAAAAGTAATGTGCCTGTGTGCTGCGCGATGTCAGGGCATGTTAAAGATCGCATTTTCTGGAACCCTCCACTATAGCATCTTTCATAGCCTAAGTCTCTCGGGGCTTTAAACCCCACAAACCAAACCATAAACACCTAGCGAGATGTCCCACAGGGCACAGATTTGTAGATGGAAAGGCCTGTTGATGAAAAGAATGCAGTGATGACAACCTCTAACCTTATATTCACACAAAAAAAAAGTGGATAACAAAAGGCTCATGTAACTTCGGCGATCATATAGTGTTTCTTTTGGCTCTCACCTACTGGAAGTGTTAATGATGTACAAGAGCTGCCTTGGGACACTCTTTTGCACTGCCACCAGATTTTCTGGCTTTCATTCACAAAAACAGTCGCTCGTTTCTGTGCTTACGGCAGGTACGATGCCTCGGAAGACTCGGACAGTCGCACGGGTGATGACCTTGGCACCAGTTCCCACCAGGGTTCGCGAAGCAGTGGCAAGGTGGTGCCCTTGGCTCGCCTAGTCGTGCTTCAGCCTCATGCATTCCTGTCCTGCTCCTCCACGGAACAGCGGGCCGAAATGTCATGCTTCGACATCCAAGTCGGCGGTGTGCCCACAGGGTTCCGAGCAGCGGGTGAGCTTTATTCGGTCTCTCTGTCTCTCTTCGGAAGTTGAATAACAGTCCACTTCAAGAAGAGACATTGCGTAGGCGTTTATTTTAAATATATTAGCATTTTTATTACATGTATTATTCGGTATGCACATTAATACACGAAACATTGTCCAGGGCGAACCACACTGAAGGCATTATAAATAGACTGTGGCAACTCCGAGATCTCTCCCTTTAAAGGCTGAATTTGCGAGAGAAGAGGCTAAAAAATTTTTGGCATAGATATTACTTCTTAGATGTGATAATGCAAATGCTTGAACACGACCACAAAAAGCACACAGGAGTCTCTTCACATTGTACCCTACAGCGTCGACACGGCCACATGCATTTGAACCGTACTTCAGCAGTTCTGTCATGTTGCGGACAGAATCAAGACTTACTCTAAGAACGCACATGTTTCTTCAAAACATTGCGCATGTTGGCCCGACGTTATAGCTGTAAGGGATACCCCGCTGTGTTTGAAAGAAGCACCACAGACTACGGAGAGCGTGGGGAAGATGCCCGCCTGCAGAGCAAGCCAATGTGGATGGCTTGCTCTTCATGCGTTTAATGACGCATGAATGCGAGGAGGAAGGTACAAGCAAGCACATAAAGGGTGCCCTTGGCGCGAGCATTAGACGATGACCTTACACTCTCACCACTACTCTCCTTGCATGCATGCTTGAAACGGCCACATCTCTCTTTTTCCACTCTGTCTCTCTAATGCCTCCGTTTTCCTCAGTTAGGTAGCTAAATCTGCTTTGCTTTATTTTCTTGCTTGGTCAGTGTTTTCTTTGTGCTTGTGTGGTCTCTCTTGAGCGCCCTTTTTATATCCTTCTTCGCTAATCTGTTCTTCATTACAAGTCATCAGATTCGTTCCCCCATAGGCACCAACCCTGGTTTTAAAGTAATTTGTTTTTCTTTATTTCTTTCTTGCATTTATTTGCAACTATCATTCAATTACAGACACAACCCGCCATGTAGTTTTACTTTTGATAATTCACTTTGCATTTTAGGTCATGGATTGCAAACGTACGATGTCATTGTTCAAGCTCAAGGGGTATTTCCATGTGTGTTACGAGGTTCCACCGAATCGATTGTGTGCCTATAACAAGCAAACGCAGCATTCTACATGGAGGCTAAACTAAACCACTGTCAGCAAGGTGTGTCAAAAAATCCCTGCAGTTGTTTCAGTACTCGGGGACCAAGATGCAACAGTTCCCAGATATATTGAATTCGAGAGGAATCGCCAAATATTTTGATATATTGATCATTCAATATATAAAGCATGCCTACAGATAAACTCCTTTGCAATACAGGTGTGTGTATGGTATACTTTCGCAAGTGGCACGCTTCCTGCAGCGAGGTGCTGCACGCCGGCATACTGGCAGCCCACTGCTCGGCGTGGGTTCCAAGCGTCAAAAGAGGGGCACACAGGGCGCACCTCCACATGCCGCTCCATGGAAATATTTGGCAGGGACAGATCGGAGCTCGCGCTACTCGCCTCTCATGCCGTGCGGCATAAGTGCCGTTGACACTCGCATCCGAAGACCACTTTCATATGAAATCGGCGTTCACCTCGTCTAGCGGTTTTACACCATTAGCCCTACCAGTAGGTGCCCAAGGCAGTGCAGTTGACCCGGCAATTTTCAATATTTCGATATGACAAGGTTCAGTATATCCGGGATCAACTGCATTCCCCCGCTAAACCCTTTTGCAATTTTTAACCAGGTGTTTCAGCTGCATAGTATATTCATTGTGCTGTTTTTTCATGGAGAGACGTTGTTTTGCACTTATGATTAAGGGCTATGGATTTGGGCTGTTACAAGCGTCGAGGGACGATGCATAGTGAACTATCTCGGCAGGTCGATGCCTGTCGGAGCTCTCAAGCCCTGGCACCTTCATGGAGCCGTGGCTCGAGACAAGGCCTGGAGAGCCGCATCCTAAAACGGGAATTCCACCATCCCTGTTCACCCTCTCTCTTCATGGCTTCCTCATGCCCCAGGGTAAGACATGCCACTCAGCAGCCCTCTTAGTTGATGCATGATAATTTTTTGGCTGCTCATCTTGTACGCTCATGCAATGAAAATGAATCACGGTTAGATCGTTTGAAGCTGTAACAGCTAAAACTGTTTACAGCACAAACAATTTGCTACGCTTAACTGTGGCAGCCAACTTTCACAGAAGCTAATGCACTTAGGGAAACTTTTTTTTTTTCTTCACTATTTGGTGGGATTTTCTTCCCTAACTTGTATTTGATGATTTGTATTTGGCATTCTAGGAGTGTACCTGTTTTCCTAAATTGTTACATTTTGCTTGTTTTTACTTTTTTGCAATGCAGGCGGTTGGTAGGTCGTAGTGCTTGTGACTAGCTCCGATTTAACACTTTTATTTGTTGCACTCCTCTCCTGCTTGAACCAGGATGGCCCGCAGTACTGTGAAGTGGAAATAAATAAATGGCACAGCCTGGATCACTGCCATGAACTTAGTGTGGCTTCTAGCATGTGACTATTTCACTGCCCTACTTTCTCTTGCTTTTTATTTTATTTTCTGATTCGATTCTGCTTAATTCCCTCCTGTGCAATTTCTTGGCTGGTAGGCACTAAAGCAAGCCGTTGGTAATGTCTCTCGTAGTAAAAATGTACTGAGAGTGAACTGTGCACCGTACTTTAGACAAGGCGCATACAAGTTTCGCTGGCCAGCTGCCCTGCAGCCAGCCAATAATTATCAGGGAACGCACTGTCCAGAAAATGCTAGCCGTGTAAAAGAAACATATTCTTAAAGGCTGATTATGATTAGTTCAGCTTAGCATCGAGAGTAGATATCATCAGCAAGCTTTTTCTTTGGCGTCCTCCTAATGCTTCCCTCAGTGACTCTGTGTGTGAAGATTGGCCGTCCTCTACGGGTGAACCTGAGTGCGTGCAAAGTGGACCAGGCCCTCCAGTTTGCAGAAACGGCTTCAGACCAGTGGTCGCAGATACAGGGCTCTATGGCTCCACTGCGTCATGAGTCTCCGAAAACATCTGATTCACAAGGTCTACGGGAGGATGTCATCACAGATGCTAATGCTGCCTCTTCCGGTGAATGGAGGTCAGTGGTGGTTGATGCTGCTCTTTGGTTTTACTTTTTGGTCTGCTTTTAGCGGAGTGTGAATATTTGAAATCACAAATAGTTTGCAAATAGAGTTTTTACTATTAATTTTGTGTTTCACACTGCCCCTTTACCATTTAGTAATAATCTCATGACATAATACCTCGTAACATAATCTCATGCAATGCAGTGAATGTGCCTTGGTCATTAGCCTACAAGACATTATTTGTTACTGTAATTTTGTACTACATTGTTCTCCTTTTTCATATCTTACCAAATGCTGGGCAAGCCTTATGGGCCTAATAAAGATATACAAAATTTGTGTGCAATAATTCTGTTTCCTTTCTTGCCTGTGCTGGTGAAAAGCACTTTTTATTTTTATTTTTACTTTGGGCTGCCTGTGCTGATGCTCGAAACTATTGCTGTTTCTTTAGTGCTTTAACTTTGCTGCTAATGATTTGGTATTTGCATTCCCTAGTTTATCTATCTAAACAAGCTTCCGAGCGTTTGTTTATTTAGAAGTGCTCAGAAGGTGTGGGATATTACATAAGGGATGGCATTATAGAATCAGTAGATGGTTTTTAATGGTCTTCTTCAGGTGTTGGTCGTTAGACCAGAGCACGCCTTCGGTGGGAAGATAAATCATTCCCCTCTTTCACAGTCTGTATGAAAACCAAGAAGAGATGCACAGTATTATGCACATGCAGCTTTTTTATATTTTGAATGATATGTTGCAAAATCCAGTAAGAGGAGGGGACTGTAGAGTTGGATAGCTGTGAATAATAAAACTTTAGAAAAGCCAGAGTCTTGAAATGTTATGCTGAATGAGAGCAGGCTGAAGTTTGAGCACATAAACCAGACAGCTCGTTTCCATGCTGATTCAAGAGTGTTGGGAAAATAATGGCTCATGTTGGTCCCAAACTGCACATGCACACTGGAATTTTGGTCAGACAAGAGCTAAATAGAGTTAAATGATGGCAGAGGGAAACAAGGCATTGACCAAAAAAGGTCAAAGGTTGTATGAGTGCCTAGACATTTGCACAAGAGAACAGTGGAGATAACCAAATTGAAAATTTCATAATTAGGTAATGGCTAACAGTACCTTCGTTGGAAAGATACTGATGCATACAAGCCAACTCTTCCATTTTACATAATGTGTGCAAATTTCAACTCGCCTTGTGATACTTATGAATGTTGCAGCAAATTTTAGAAAAAATAATCAGCAGCGGCTGCAGCATTATTGTGATTCTTATTTTCTACCTGAGGTGATACGAATTCATATCCCAATACTTGATAACTATCTCCATAAACCTGTCGCAGTATAGGTGTTACTGTGTTCCTGTCGCCATGTCTGTTCCCTGAAAGCTCGTTAATTCAAATTCCACGGGGCTGCCAGGCCAGTTCGAATTAACCAAAATTCGAACTAATGAAAGTGAGCAAAAATGAAGGCGTTTGATGCCCGGAGGGCACGAAAAACATTTATTTAGCAAAAAAGTCTGTTATCATCTTCTGCTTCTTCTCTCCGAGGGCTACCGTACTCACTCGGTCTTCTAGCATGCGAATGCGACGCAGGGAGTCTTCTTCCCCTTCTTCAAAGCTGAAGAAAAGGCGCGCGACATTCAGCGCTCCCATAACTTCTGCCGCGGATGGACGCACAGGCTCTTGCTCCTCGTCGTCGTCCTCGTCTTCTGCCTCTTCTGGGACAGACTGCTCCCCAACAATTTCAGCGACAATGTCCTCATCACTTAGGGCACCACACACTGCTGCATCGCTGTCTACTCCAACGTAATCATCAAAACTGACGTCCTGCAGCACAGCACGCACAGCCGCAGGCAGAGGCTCCGGACTCCCATCGTCGCCACTTTCTTTCATACTTCCGGCAGCAAAGCCACAGTGGTGGAAGCAGTTTGCAATTGTGGACGGCGTGACCTGCTCCCATGCACGCACCAACATGTGCATTGCTGTGAGCAATGTGATGGTGCTGGTCTTCTGGTTTCCAGTGCACAAAGTCATGCGCTCGATCATGTGGCGCCTATACAAACATTTGATGTTTCTGATCACCCCCTGATCCATCGGCTGCAAGGCCGCAGTCGTGTTGGCGGGCAAAAAGACGAGCCTTGTGGCTTTCAGCTCGGCGTCGACTTTGTGTGCCGAGCAGTTATCCACAATGAGGAGAACTTGACGCTTCCCTAGCTCCATCCTCCGATCGAATTTCAAGAGCCATTTTTTAAACAATTCGCCCGTCATCCACGCCTTGCTGTTGGCGGAGTATTCCGTCGGCAACGTCCTAATGTTCTTGAAACATCTAGGCTTATGTGCCTTGCCGACAACAAAAAGAGGGACCTTCTCCGTCCCGGTCATATTAGCGGCGACCAGAACAGTAATCCGCTCTTTGCTTCGCTTGCCGCCAGCGCAGCCGTCCCCTTTAAATGTTACTGTTCTGTCGGGCTGGAGCTTATAAAACAAAGCCGTCTCATCAGCATTGAATATATCATGTGTCGAGTAGCTTTCTAAGTACTGCTGCAGAGCACCGCTTCGCCACGTGGCACAAGTTTCTGCATCCACTTCTTTGGCTTCTCCAGACAACACCCGGAAGACAAGATTATGTCTGTCTCTAAAGCGGTGAAACCATCCTTCGGAGGCGACAAAATCTTCCACATTCAAGCGCAGGGCGAAATCGGCCGCCTTCGCCATGATAATTGGGCCGCTCAGTGGAATGTCAGCGCTTCTCATTTCTTTCACCCACGTGATCACAGCGGTCTCAATTTCCGGATACTTGGCTAACCGAAGCCTTTTTCTGTTGCTGGCAAAATCTTCGGCTTCATAGGCATCCTCGATGGCCTTCCTATTTCGGACGTACGTCGACAACGTGCTTGGTGGAATCCCGTGCTTTTTCGCGATTTCCACTTTGCTGGCCTTCCGTTCATCCACCTCGCGTAAAATAGCCACTTTCTCCTTCACCGTCTTGGCACAGTATTTCCCACGCGAACACATCTCACGGACACAAGCTCACAACAAGCGGCGTGCAAAACGAGGGCTCACGAAATGCAACACGAAACCGTGGTCGATAACACTAAAACGTCGTTCCTCGAAGGAGTCGCGACAGGAAAGACTGTTTAGTACTTGTTCCAGCATCCTAGCGGCGCCCCGATGGTTGTGCCATCTATCGTTCTGCCGTGAAAGCTTCCAACGATGGTTTTTAACAGCGCCGCTTGGCGGCGCGCAGTTCGAATTATGGGTGGCGGCGCCAATTTTTGAGTGAATTAACAAGCTGTTACGCGCATAGACTTCTATGCACTGCGGACCAGACCACGATGACTATTTCGAATTATCCAAAATTTCGAATTAACGAGTTGTGATTAACGAGCTTTCACTGTATACGTTTGTTCATGAGATCAGCTTTTCATATCGGCCTTCCTTTTTTTTTTCTGTTACCATCTCCTGTGTCTGTTTCGTGCCTCAGGCGAAAATAACTCAACTGTCGTTTAGGAGATTGATGAGTGAAGCTCCTTTGGCCACCAAATGTTTTTTTTTTTTTCAGCAGTTTACCAAAACTAAGTCTCTTCAAGTCTAAAAAAGTAGAATTTGCTAAATACCCTTCCACCCTGGTATGTTTTTGCAGGTTCGAAATTCTTCAGGTTGTCAAGTATGGTAATGATATTTTGTTAGTGTTGACAGTCAGTAACCTCTTATCGCACCAGGACTCATTGTGATAAACAAATATCATTTTTCGGGCTTAGTGTTGGTACTGCTATGGAACTGGCAGTAGATGGCTCAGTCATCTGCGAACAAACAAATATTACGGTACAAGTTGTACGACAGGCCAGTAATTTAAATTTTGAAAAATGAGTGTCTGAAAACAGCACCTTGAGGCACTGTGGAGACGACAGATGTTGTTTGAGATGAACACTTATTGGCGTAGATGATGGTTTCTCAAACTGGGTTCCTCGAAGTGTTTCTTGGGTCCTGTGGTCCTATTTCTCACTCTATGTAGAAGGAATGAAAACCGACACATTGAGGCTTCTCGAGACTTTTTATTTGGAACCTGTTGGAACTTTCTGAGGCTAAAAAGACGAAGAATGCCTCGTATAGACAAATCACTGTTGATCAGCAAAGAAAGGAATGTAGCATACTTTACGTTTTAACTCAACATGATGTTCGCATGTGGTTGTTGGCATAAGATCTATATCCTGTTTCACCATGTGAACCATGCAGGGATCTAAATGTTTACAGCCTATACACTTAACAGAGCAACTCTTGGAATAAACACTTAATGGATTAATTAAACATTGCAAAGCATGCTCAGGTCAGTACTGCTTGTGTGTAACATATTAAGTCTCTTTCCCACTTTGTGTTCTGTTGGAGGGAATGGCAATAGCCATATGAAAAGCAACAGCTTCTTCAAATTTGTGGTATTTTGTTTGTTACTGTCGGTTGATTAGTTCACTGGTTACAAAACAACAAAATGCTCTCACTTGTTCATCAGTATGTTTCAATATCTTATATGTCGAACACATCTTTTTTGCTTTGACGAAGAGCTACCAGCGTGGAAACTCTGCTTTTTCTGCCACAACACACAGGCTTACTTTGGATTTTTTTTGTGTGTGTGTATGCGAAAATCACTACGCAGGCTCTCGACTAAACTGGAGATGGATCAGGTCGTCCTGTCTCTCGACTTCCCTGCCCAGCACAACCACCACCACGGGTTCAAGATGGTGCTGGCTTTGGAGAGCCATGCCTCTAACGTGGAACTGCTTTGCTCCTCACAGGGTCTGTTGAAATTTCCCTTCTTCCTTATCACGGCATCTAAGATTCGAAGCCCTATGATCAGCGTTAGCAACGAATGAAGTTCGAAACATGGTGCACGCACCCCATGTGGCACCATGGAAAGAACTGTACAGGATGCTTGTTCGCTCGGGAAAAAATTTTTGAGTGAATTGGGTATTGCAGTGATGAAATAACGAGTGCCCCTTTTTAATTGTCGAGTTTGAATGGAAAAAAACATTCCTGTTCGTTATCGCTGGTTTTGTTCAGTGTTGGGTAAGGTAGACAGGCATTTGTAATTTCATTTTGTAAATGTTTTCTTGCTAGTTTTTTCAAAAGGCATCTTTCCCTCTGTCAACATTATACTGAGGGACATGCACTGTTTGCTCCTGTCAAACTGCCTGTTTGCATAGCTCCCTCCTACTGCCTTTGCTTCACGTGATGCGATATAATGGTTATTATGCTGTAATCTATACTGACTATACCTATTTCATCCAATAGTGCAACTACCAGTAGGCTAATTGATTGCACCTTTAGTGTACATAGGGTTTCAACAAGTTTTGCCAATTTTGTTTTTAGCTTGTCCGAAAATGGGGTGATGGGAATACAGTGCAGTTGATAGTATCAGAATGTTATGTTTGATAAAGCAAAAATTTTTCTGTGCTATGTTAGATATGCGGCTGTGACTACATAACTCCTTTTAGTATAAGTTCATATACTTATGACATGCTTTTGTGAGACTGTGTTAATTCAAAGGGGCATAAAAGGCTTTGCATTATCTGTGTCTAAGGCAGTACAAAATTTTGCTCGTAAACTTTGTTGGACAGCGGAAAGGTTGGATGTTACCAACCCGATCCTAGTGTTAGCTTTCACCCTCCACATGCAGGTGTCCCATCGAGCATTGAGAGCAAGAATACCCTGTCGTCACTTCAGCTATATGCCCTGGCCGGTCAGCAGTGTGTGTCACTTGTGGGACCATCTACCTTTGTGGTGTGGACAGACAGCTTCTGGGAGCAGTTGTCCGGTCTTCCGACTGCTCACAGTGTGCTGAGGGTCCACTGTGACGTGCTTCCTCTTCATTTCGGACCTACGCAGCTGCAATTTTGCACAATGGCAGCTCACCACACGGCGCAGCTCGTGGCTGTGAGTTGTAACGTTACTTTTCTTGTCTCCTCGTCGTTGATGCTTGTGTAACAGCATGCATAAAAGTCTGGTCTAGGGTAAAAAATGAAAGCGCCTCGGTAATATGCAGCCAGTGATCAGTACTAAGGTTCTTTTTTGTTTGTTTGTTTGTCCCTTGCTGATGAATAAACCTCATGCATTCCAGCATTTGATGAAATATCACTTGATTAGAATGAAGCATTCTTAAAAAGGGAACCTTGGGTCACTCGTGAAGTAAATGTAACCAAATCTCATGATTCAGGTGCCCTTGATGATGAGCGCTATGGGAAAAAGTGGCTTATGTAGCTTTCAGCATCTCTCGTAAGCAGAAGTTGGATTTGTCGGTTTTTATTATTATTTTTTTTGAGATTCAGCAGTCTTTAGTGTTTATTTCAGAACACAAATTCCAGTTTGTCTTTATTTCTTGCGGTTATTATTTTCTGTGAATAAAGTGCTAATAAATTTGATGTGGCCTTCCTGTGTGGTTCAAATTTACTTGGCGTCTATCTCTACATCATTTTTATCGTGAACAGTTTATTCGCCAGCAATTAGAGTGCAAATGGTAGTGCTTGGTGCTGTGCCTGGAGAAGGAATTGCTATCGTCATTAAAAAAGTAATGAAAGCTAAATGAGATGGCCGGCAGATGCAAGTTGAGGTTGGGTTGTTGTGCTAGGTTGAGCGGAGGGGCGAGGCATCATATAGTGTGTGTGGCAGTGATGAAGTTGCTGCTCTGTCACAGTGGTAGCCATGAACATGGCGCTCTTTCATGAATTTCGTGTCAGTGTCCTACATGCTGTTGGTAAACCTTTTTAAAATGTGTAGCTGCAGGAGTATTATTACAAGCAGTTTATTTTGCTAGCAGTTGCTGCTTCCTGGTCTGTAGAAGGGTGTAAGCTAGAGATATAGCATCTCAAATTGCACAATTACACCACTTACCCAATGATATACTAGTACCACTGTTTCATCCCTACTTGGTTAATATTCAACTTTAATATTCAACAAGTGTAACTCAGTCAAAAACCAGATAGGTATGCCTTGCATGCAGCAAAAACTGACCTTTTTTTTTATATAAACTGAATTTTGAAAATAGAATTTGCCATACTTTTATTACCCCCCCCCCCCCCTCTTCCTTTTTTGTAGTTTACTGTAGGGTTCAACCTCTACTCATAAGTCATCCAAGCTTTACCTTGTAAAAATTTTTGAAGATTGGTCCAGAGGTGTACGATAACTTTAAGGGGGGCAGGGCTCTTTGGACTTCTTTCTCTACTTTTCAGACTATGCAATGAAAATGTGCAGTCTCAATCTGCTTTCTACACTGATTTCAAGTATATAAAGTATATAATGACTTTTCTGATATGTTAGTTAATTTTCAAGGTATTAGACATCTCCCTTACTTGTTTGCAAAAAAAATAGAAAAAAGAAATCTGATAAGAAAACTACTACAGTCAAACCTTGCTATAACGAACACGGATATAGCGAATTATCAGATAAAACAAACTGAAATCAAAGTTTGGTTGGTGTATGGTTTATTTCTATGGGAGTTATTTCTGTATAACGAAATAAAAATTTCAAAATCTGACTCTTGATCGGTTATAACGAAGCAGTTCTTTGCATTTAAACGGCAAAAAATGCGTAAAGGAGCTGGAAAAACCATCAAGAAACGCAATATTTCAATCAATCGAATCGCCCACCACTGAAGTGTGTTTAAATCGCCCGTGCGTTCGCGTGCCGTGCCATTTAGCGGCGGACACAAAAAGTACCGTCAGCCTCTTAGATCACATCCCCACGCGCAGTGATCTCTGAGGTCATGAACGGCCATGGCCGGACTCGAGCAGCACCGCCAAAGTGTGTTTAAATCGCCCGCGCGTTCGCATGCCACGTCATCTAGTGGCGGCGATAAATACTAGTACCAATGACCTTTGGCCTTCGAGATCACACCTCTGCGCGCAGTGATCTTGGAAGTCATGAATGGCCATGGCCAAACTCGAGTGTCGCCGCCGCTGCTGCTCGAATCCGGCCATGTAACGGCTGACAGGCATGTGACTGGCATGTCATCACCATTGCCTCGTCATGGCGTGAGCCCCTGCCATGCCACTGCCACTGCGACCTACCCGTGCACACGTGCTACACTCCCCGAGTCCATTGGCTCCGTAGCGCAAATTGTGCACGGAGCTAGAATCCCTTCATAGTATTCATTTTTGCTCTCCAACACGGAATTAAAAGCAAGATTTCATGTTTATATGAAGCTTTTAATTAAAAAATTGTGCATTTTCGCACCTTTGTGTTGTCCATATTAGTGCGCATTTTGTTTCGTTTTATTAGCACACTTATTTACAGGAATTTGGGTGCGCACATTTATAACAAATATCGGATGTAACAAACAAATTTTCGCGCCCCGTACTACTTCGCTATTATAAGGTTTGACTGTATTAACATGTGGCTATATAGCACACAGTAAAAGAGGTACTATGTAGGAAGTACTTTCTTGATATTGGTTACCTTACAACTTATTGAGTTAAATGTAGGGAGGACTTGTTGACCAGCAATTTAAATTAGAATGCACAAAAAATTAGCATGCACAAATTGAGAAATCAGTTATTAACATTGTATACTTTAATCACGTAGCAGCACACTGTAATTAAAATTATTCCTTTGCCTGTGCTATTCTAAACTAGCAAACAGTCAAAAATTTGTGTTGTGAAAAACAAGAAAAGCACTAACAGAGAATGAATCCATTAGTATGTAGAACTTTGCCTGTAGACATCAAAAATGTCATTTTCAAAAATTTTATTTTTTTGCAATTTCAGGCTCTGTACCCCTTAAATAACCATTGTTGCACCGTCTTGATTGTTTGTTTTCACATCAGGCTAGTTTGTACAAGAGGTGTAAACATAGAAGCAAAGTGAAAAATTCAGTCAGCTTCAGTGTTAAGCATCTTCTGTCACTGAAAACTACAGAGTGGCCAAGAGGGCACAAGATTAAATTGGCCCGATTTATATCACTAAAAATGTGTTATGCAAATTATGAGTGGAAGTATGTATAAGTACTCTTAGCTGGGAAGCAGGTATATCAATGATCAGCACTTTTAATGTCACCAAGCTTTGGTAACCTTAGTAATGTACCATAGTAATTTCACAGAAGTTGACACTGAGAAAAGTTGGTTGATTATGCATGAACTAATACTAGCGCCTAAAATATGGCATTGATATAAATTTACGCTGCCAGTTTCACGCTGCAAATGCAAGCATTGTGCTCTCTTTCTGAAAAAAAAAAAAAAAAAAATGGCGCTAACACTGTTTTGTGTTGTCTTTTTGTACGATATGCACATGCTGTTTTTTTTGTTTTTTTTTATAAACTTGCCCCAACTAGCCCAGATAGCTATTCTAGGACATTCCTAAATAGTAAGCACCACTACTTGGCCATGAAGTATATTTTATGGCTTCTGAATGTCAACTTCTCAAATTATAATCGAATGACAACAAAATTTTATTCACATTATCACATGGCTAGAATGACAGCACAGATGCAGATGTGTGGATATCTGCACTACACAACTTAATATTTGCAATGACTGTGATGACAATATTTGAAATGTCAATTATTCCTGCACCTTTTTGCAAAAGCTAAAGTTTCTAAGCAAAGTGGCCTGTTGGGCAAGTTGGTTGGGAATTATGTTAAAACAGCTAAAATTTTCTGTCATTTTGTAGTTATGCCAGGGTACCCTAACTAATGCTTGTTATAACACAACGGTTTGTGCGCCTTGATGCAGCTTCTACTTAGTATTTGAGGATAACCGATGGTCGCTTAGGATAACAAACTGGATTCCAAGGGAAGGAAAGCGTAGCTGGGGGCGGCAGAAAGTTAGGTGGGCGGATGAGGTTAAGAAGTTCGCAGGGGTCAAGTGGATGCAGCTAGCACAGAACCAGGGTTAAGTGGAGAAATATTGTAACCCGCGCTAACCGTGTCAGCTCTGGAGGGAGAAGAAGACGAAGTTCTGCGGAGTGCGCGTGGTTCTGGGACGCCGCTGCTTTTGCCTGGTAAAGCGCCTGCTCTCTGCCTCCTGTGCCTCAACCCCGTCCTTTGACTCTGTCCTTCTCGACTGCCGTCCGGGTAACGAGAGAACCCGTGACATTCTGGTGGAGACGCAGGGTAAATGCATCACAGCCCCTCAAAACCCGCTACTCTGAGTTCGCCCCCAAGTCTCAGCCGCCGCCCCTTCGACGAGGAGGCCGAGATACGTGCCAGTCGGCGACTTCAAGGGCTCGCCCCTGAATTTGGTCTGTTGCCGAACTCAGGCTCTTCACTACTTACAATGGCCCGGAGTACCACGACCCAATGTCAACAGACGGACTCGTTTCTTGCACCGTCCGTGGTGTACCTACCGATGGCTCCTCGAGCGGCTGCCACGTTTCATGGCGATGCCTCCGAAGATGTGGAGGATTGGCTGGAGCAGTACGAACGTGTGGCCCGCCACAATGGCTGGAATGCCGAAAACTGTCTTCAGAATTTGTATTTCTGCCTGGACAGTACGGCTCGGCACTGGTTCGAAAACCACGAGGCCTCCCTTACATCCTGGGACATCTGTAAGGAAGAGCTGCGACGGACGTTCGCCAATCAGTATCGGCGACAGCGAGCAGAAGACCTTCTGCAAACGAGAGTACAACGACCCGACGAAACTGTAACGAGTTTTGTTCAAGACGTCCTACGACTTAGCTCCCGTGCCAACCCCCGTGCCACCGAGGAAAAAAAGGTGCGTGCACTTATGCGGGGCGTCAAGAGTGACATTTTCGGCGGGCTTATTCGTGATCCGCCGACTACAGTGGCACAATTTGTAAATGAGGCGACGAACATCGAGCGAGCCTTGGTTACGCGAGCGGACCATTATCGTCGCCTTGCTGGAGGTCCCAGCGTTTCCAACCTTTCAGCTGCTCGCTTTCCTGTCGGTTCCCTCGACACCGCAAACCTACGCGAGATCATCCGCGAAGTTGTACGCGAGGAAATACGGCAGCTGCTTCCACCTGCTGATGGTACGGCATCCTGCGCCCTCACGGATGCTGTCCGCGAAGAAGTACAACGTGCCCTTTATCCACAGTGCTCCGCTGCTTCTTCACCCACTCAGCCCATTGAGACGTACGCGTCCGTTGCTAGTCGTCCGCCGCCGCAGCAGCCACCACCGCCGCCTGCTCGCCGTCAGTACTTGCCTGCACAACCCCGTGTCCCTGTGTACGATCTTCGTCCGCAGCAGCAATGGATGAGCAAGGCTGACGCGTGGAGGACAACCGACCAACGCCCACTATGCTTCCACTGCGGAGAAGCAGGCCACGTCTACCGTCGCTGCCCTTACCGCGAGCTTGGTCTTCGTGGTTTCCAGCGGAATGCTCCCCGCCCGGAGTTCGGCGAGCAACCCCGCGACATCGCGGACTATCTGCGCCGTTCACCACCACCCGACCGGTCTTCACGTCGCGACCTTCGCTCGACACCATCCCGCCGGTACGATTCTCCCCTTCGCAGCAATCGACGGCAAAGCCTGTCCCCTCATCGGGAAAACTAAGCCCGGCGACGTCTGGAGGTGACGTTGCCGAACCCGTTCCTGTTAAAGAGCCTCCACGTTTTTCGCCCCGCTCCCCCACGCGAACCGACGATCAACCCGACGACCTTCCCGACGAACTTCGCGCCGAACTTCTCGCCGAACTTCCCGCCGAGCTTTCCGACGAGCTTTCTGACCAACTTCACGACGAACTCCCCGACGGAGCTTCCGACGACCGTCGCGCCACAGTGTACAATAACCTCGATGTTGTGATCGACGGATACGACGTGACGGCACTCGTTGACACAGGTGCAGACTATTCTGTTATGAGTGGGGAGCTATGCCGCCAACTTCGCAAAGTAACGACGCAGTGGGATGGCCCCGATATCAGAACCGCTGGAGGCCACCTCGTGAGCCCAATCGGCAGATGCACTGCTCGTATTGAGATTAACGGTCTCAGGTGCCCGGTTACCTTTGTTGTACTATCGAAATGTTCCAGAGACATTATTCTCGGCATGGATTTTTTGAGTGATTGCAGCGCTGTAATCGACTTTACCGACCGCCGCCTCACGCTTAGTCAACCTCGATATACCTCGGCGCAAACAAAGCCCCAAGTTTGCACGGCACGCGTCTTGGCGGAGCACGTAACCATACCGCCCCAGTCTAGCGTATTTCTCCCTGTCACGTCCGACCACGTTGCTTCTGGCGAAGTTCTGCTGGAAGGAAGTGATCAACTGCTCCTTGAACGGGGTCTTGGTGTTGCTCGAGGTATCGCGCAGCTGGATACTGGCTGCGTATACGTCCTAGTCACCAACTTTTGTGGCACTCCCCAGCGCCTTACGAAAGGCACGGCTCTCGGTACCATGGAGAGCATTACCGCCCCTATTCAAGTTGTTGCCCTGTCGGAAGGTGCTTGCTCATCCTCTTCGCAGCAGAACGATGCACCTTTGGGTGTAAGCATTGCACCCAATCTCTCTGTGAGCGAGAGGGCCGAATTGATAGCGCTGCTTGCAGAATTCCAAGACTGCTTCTCTACGTCATCCGGAGTTCGCCAGACGACCATTGCCAAACACAGAATAATTACCGATGACGCTGCTCACCCTGTTCGTCAGTCGCCTTACCGAGTTTCTTTCAAAGAACGTGAAATTATTCAGAACCAAGTGCGAGAAATGCTGGCCGACGATATAATCCAACCCTCGCACAGCCCATGGGCAGCTCCAGTGGTACTAGTAAAGAAAAAGGATGGCACTCTTCGATTCTGTGTTGACTATCGCCGTCTCAACAACGTCACCAAGAAGGATGTTTATCCCCTTCCTCGCATTGATGACGCACTTGATCATCTACGACATGCCCGTTACTTTTCATCCATAGATCTGAAAAGTGGTTACTGGCAAATCGAAGTTGATGAGCGCGACCGAGAGAAGACTGCTTTTATCACCCCGGATGGTCTATATGAGTTTAAAGTGATGCCGTTCGGCCTCTGTACCGCCCCAGCAACCTTTCAGCGCGTTATGGACACCGTCTTGGCCGGACTGAAGTGGCAAACTTGTCTGGTCTACCTTGACGATGTTGTAATCTTCTCAAGCACGTTCTCCGATCATCTTCTTCGCCTGAGAGCAGTACTACAAGCTATAAGAAGCGCAGGCCTCACTCTGAAGCCAACAAAGTGCAAGTTTGCCTACGATGAATTAAAATTTCTTGGCCACGTCGTCAGCAGCGCGGGTGTTTGTCCAGATCCCGATAAAACAGCCGCCGTCACCTCCTTTCCTACACCATCGGACAAGAACGCTGTACGGAGGTTTCTGGGCCTCTGTGCTTACTATAGGCGCTTTGTTCCCAATTTTTCTCATGTCGCTGCACCACTTACTCATCTCACAAAGGAGAACGTCGCCTTCCAGTGGTCAGATGAACAGCAGCGTGCATTCGACCGCCTTAAACAAAGCTTACAGACCTCCCCTGTACTCGGGCACTTTGACCAGGACGCCGAGACTGAAGTTCATACAGACGCCAGCAACAAGGGCCTCGGAGCCGTACTCATTCAAAAACAGAACGGGACCGAGCGTGTAATCGCTTACGCAAGTCGAGCATTATCGAAGGCGGAGACTAACTACTCGACCACTGAAAAAGAATGCCTCGCGGTAGTTTGGGCGATTAACAAGTTCAGACCCTACTTGTACGGACGCCCATTTCAGGTGGTTACCGACCATCACTCTCTATGTTGGCTCAGCACTCTGAGAGACCCTTCAGGGCGACTTGCACGGTGGGCCCTTCAGTTGCAAGAATTCGATGTTACAATAGTTTATAAGTCCGGTCGCAGGCACACAGATGCTGACTGCCTCTCAAGAGCCCCTATAGAATCAGCATCTGACGGTAAAGACGACGAGTATGAAGATGCTTTTATAGGTACCATAAGCACGGTCGATATGGCAGCACGGCAGCGACACGACACTGAACTCCGTGAAGTAATCGCCCATCTGGAAGGTCAAGAAGGCACCATTCCACGCGTCTTCTTGCGCGTTCTACCCGCATTACGTCTTCGCAACAATGTGCTATACAAAAAGAGCTTCGCAGCGAGTGCGAGGTCTTGGCTACTGGTTATTCCGGCTGACCTACGTAATGAAATTATGGACGCCTGTCATGACGACCCAACTTCCGGGCATTTGGGATACAGCCGAACACTCGCACGAATTCGTTCCAAGTATTACTGGCCTCAACTTGCTAAGACTGTTCGTCACTATACCAGGACCTGCCGCGAATGTCAAAGACGTAAGACTCCGCCCGTACAACCCGCAGGACATCTTCACCCTATTCCGCCGCCTATGACTCCGTTCCAGCAGGTAGGCATGGACCTGCTAGGACCTTTCCCTACGTCCAACTCGGGACGCCGCTGGATTGCTGTTGCTACGGATTACCTCACACGGTATGCTGAATCGCGAGCTTTACCTTCTGCAACAGCGGCTGATGTAGCGAAGTTTTTCGTCGAGTCCATCGTCCTGCGTCACGGTGCTCCCGAAGTCTTGATCACAGATCGCGGTGCCGCGTTCGTGTCCCAGCTAATGGCGGAGATCTTGCGTTTAAGCAACACGCACCACCGGAAAACTACCGCATACCACCCCCAAACGAATGGGCTCACAGAGCGCCTTAATAAGACTATGGCCGACATGATATCTATGTATGTGGACGTCGAGCACCGTACATGGGACGATATTCTTCCCTACGTAACGTTCGCTTATAACACCGCAACTCAGGAAACAACCGGATTTTCGCCGTTCCGCCTGGTGCATGGCCGAGAGGTGACTACCATGCTTGACGCCATGCTTCCCCATGAGCCGGAGGCCTACTCTTACGACGATGTCCAACTGATATCCCAGCACGCAGAAGAAGCCCGACAGTTGGCACGCCTACGCATCCAAGACCGCCAGCACGTCGATGCACGCAGGTACAACCTCCGGCATCGTGAAGTTCATTTTGCACCTGGTGATAAAGTGTGGGTGTGGACTCCCGTTCGCCGTCGCGGTCTCAGCGAGAAGCTGCTAAAACGTTACTTTGGCCCATACGAGGTCGTTCGCCGTATAAGCGACGTAAATTACGAGGTGATTCCGATTGTTCCAAGCACATCTCGTCGGCCCCCTCATCCTGAAGTGGTGCATGTGGTTCGCCTCAAAACTTACTGTGAACGCTAGAACCACGTATTCTGACTCTGAGCTCTGCTCGATTTAACGTTTCAGTTACGCTGGAGCGCGCATCGGGACGATGCGCCTTCCAGGGGGAGGAGTAGTGTAACCCGCGCTAACCGTGTCAGCTCTGGAGGGAGAAGAAGACGAAGTTCTGCGGAGTGCGCGTGGTTCTGGGACGCCGCTGCTTTTGCCTGGTAAAGCGCCTGCTCTCTGCCTCCTGTGCCTCAACCCCGTCCTTTGACTCTGTCCTTCTCGACTGCCGTCCGGGTAACGAGAGAACCCGTGACAATATGGGAGAGGCCTTCGCCCTGCAGTGGGTATAGTCAGGCTGATAATGATGATGATGATGATGGAGTCGATGTCAAGTCTTCACTACGGTCTGTGAATAATGAGTTGTACAGTGGTTATCCATTGTCATGAAATGGCCAACAACACCACCTTCGGCTCTCTTTTTTTCTCAGTCTGTTACAGAAAGGCTCGAAAAAATAGCTCCTCGGGGAAAAGTCTTGGAAACACCAAAAACAGCCAGTGGCAGTGCAAAAGCCCACCAAGGAAAGTCGTGGTGTGACGACCTGCGCAATGGCAGCTTCCAGTACATCCAAGACGATGGCAAGTCTTGTTTCCAGCACATCTTGGCATTCCATATTTTTAATGGGTTCCTGCACTTCAGGTACTCCCAACCCGAACGAGATTGTCTTTCGCCGTCCGCTCAAGAATGGCGACGCCGGTGTGATGACCTGGCGCTACCCCGAGCCACGGGTCCTGACCCGAGTTGACGTCTATCCAGTTCCCTTCTCGTCGACGGGCACAGCAAGCACTTCCGCTCCACCCGTAAGTACAGCAGACATAACGATGCTACAAAGACTGGTTTTTGTGGGAATGAAATTGTGTTGTATGTAGTTCTTGTGCAGTCATTTATGTCACACATTCTCTTAGGCAAACATATTTTTCTCTGAAATTTGTGTGCGAGAAATGTTTTCCGTTGCATTTGCCACTGAAAAGTATGTAAGTATTAAAGGAAGGCCATTATTTTATCAAGCCTTGTTTAACTGACTGCGCTGTATACAGCTATAGCTAGGGACTAGAATAGAATGGACAAAAGAGGGAAGGGATTATCAACAGTTTGTGACAGTCTTTGTTTTGACGTTATGCTGCTGCATTCATGTGTGACAGGCATTGCGGTGCAACCTTCAGTACTGGGAACCGTGCCAGGAGGTCTTTGTGACGTGCCAGCAGTTTGAGCTGTCAGAGAGCGAGCCCTGCTTTCTGGAGCTCCCCGCGCTGGCGTTCTTTGGGGACCAGCCCCCACCCGTGGCGGTTGCGGATACTTGGAGGGTCATCATTCTTCCACCCGAGCAGCCACCTATAAGGTCTGGTTAGAGAAAATCACCTCTCAGGGCGTTCTTTAGCAACTTTTTTAAGATTAGAGTCAGGTGGTGAAAAATTTCGCATTTTGTCAATTTGTAGGAGCTGTTCTCAAATCTGGTGTTAATTCCTGCCTATCTAGTTTGGTTGAATTTTTGCAAGTCATGCATTTGAAATATAAGGGTGTTTTTGTGCACCTTTTTTGACCACAGTGTAAAAATCACAAAGCAGTAAGCAATATGTCATTTCCTTCCTTGTGATGCACTCTGCACAATGAGAATGAGGTGTTCTAGCTATATAATTTTTTTTAAGGATTAATAAAAATATTACTCCTTAAGTTGTTTTTTATTAGTGCAACTGTAATACTTGTGCAAATTTATATTTGATTCACAACAAGAAATTGCAATAAGAAATATTAAAGAACATCCGTACAAAATTTCATAGTGATACAATGTTGAAGCAATGTCCTGCACAAGCAGTAAGGTTGCTTAAAAATAACTAATAAAAGAAGGTTCTAAAATTTCAAAACACATTTAATGAATGAATCAGATGCTTTTTTTAAGCAAACATGGGAAAATGCTGCTTGAATAGCTACAGAGTAACATTTAATTAGAATTCTCTTGCAGCGTACGCAAGTCCCTCGCGTTGCCTCCGAAAAGCATCCTCGGTGCAAGCTTTCTTCGCCATGTGGCGACGATGGGACTTAGGCTCAGCAGTTTCTTTAGCAGACATCCTTGAGTCTCGCAGACTGTCACTCAGATTACTTAGTACAGTCAATTCCCGAGAAGGTAGGATACCTAACTTCTCCAAAACTTGCTCAAAGCCTGTGTGTCCTTGATTGAACCGTAGCACGACAGCCCGACAGACAACACGTGGTACAGCAGTTTTGAGCCAATGACGGCGGCATTTTCGAGAGTGGGGTGCAGTCCTTGGGAACAGAAAAAACTTTTTTCTGATTTTTTTGAAAACCGTTGAGGGAGTCGCAAAATGCAAAGTGTTCTTTCTACCTTCCTGCAACGTCACAGAAGTGGCAGGTGCCGTGTTTGAAATTTGCAGGCATCATAAAAGCAGCTCAGTGCTGCTCACTGGTATGTCACTTCACGTGCTCATGTCGCAGATATCTATCATTTGGCGTCTAAGTTCGAGGCTGGTGTTGGTGGACATGACAGAGAAAGGGTTAAAGATAATAAAACAAGCAAAAACAAGAAACTGAATTTTTAAATGAAAATCGCCATTTTTTTTCTCACGCGTCTCCCGTTAAAGGCCAACTGCAACAAAATTTTTCGCTCCGTAAAAAGACCGTATTATAATAGTACACCAAGAGAGGGCTTTAAAAGCGAACTGTGACATTTGTAAGTGAAGAAAATGTTTCAGGAATCACTCATAAAAACCCTAGTTTCTCGAACTGAGACTGGAAAAAGGGTGGCCATCACTAATAGTCATAAACGACGCAGAAGCGGGTGCAATTGGGTCCTCGGGAGCTGTATTTGTTGAATACTGACAGCTTGTTGCTTCTTGCAGAATCCTCAGCGAGTGGGTGGGTTTTTTTTTCGAGTGTTATGAGAGATGTGAACATTGATTGTATGAATTTACAGCACTGCGAACGAAAAGCAACCGTCAACGTGAACCACGGTTTGTTTCCCCCCAGTTTTTCGTATGTCTGAAATGCACGTGATGCGCTTGTTTCTTGCAGTCCAAGCACGTTCGTACCCCTGACGGCTGCATTTGTTTTGGCATGGTAATTGCGGCAGAAATTTTAAATTCTTCAGCATTGTAACAGACCTAATACCATCAAGCCATGCTTCAGCCTCAAGCCTTTGATTGCACATTGTCCGCAGACCGTTCGCACACAATGAGCCCGGGTTGAGAATGGTTCTCGAGCACCCATTTCTATGTCATATTTGTGAAATTGTCCAACTCTACGACAAGTCGCCTAGTGTATGCGTTGTCTGCTGAAATGGTTTCAAACGCTTGTAACTACAGAAATAGTTTCCTACAGAGTATGAAACTTCGTCTGTATTAGCTTTAGGACTCACTGATCACATTGCAGCCAAATGGCGCTGTAATGTCAAATGGCACTGTGGGTAAAAGATAAATAAAAAAAAAAATTAGTTTAAGTTGGCCTTTAAGCAGTGTTGGGCATACTTCCTGCCTTGCATATGCGTGATATAGATCCTGATGATGTACAGGTTCTAAAAAGATGCCCCATTTCAAGGAATATTAACTGGCTGTAGAAACAACCCTTCATTGGAAATTATGGTATGATTAGTCCCAAAACAGAGTGAGTTAAAAAGGAAAGGTTGGAGTTGAGGCAAGCTTGGGCATAGGTTCTTGTGGAACCGAGTAAGCAAGGGACATCCCCAGAACTCAATGGGACGACCCCCGTTACGAGCCTAGTATGACAGATGTTGGAGGGTATTGCACGATTCAAGCAATGAACCATGCCATGTTGCTGACATTTCATTACCTAAATCAGTTTTTATGTGAGAAGGATTGATTGGTTGTAAACTTCTGTTTAATAAGCTTACTTAGTTGGCGTGTCACTGCACAGATTGCATGCTTTTTCTTCCTTAATTTATTTTTACAAATATTTTTGGCGCTCTGGCAGGGGTTCTGAAGAGCCGACTTCGGGCACTGCCATGTCTCCTCTGGCATTGGCCGCATGCATGCGGGTGGACTCTCACTTTGACCCAGCCCTGGTGCCCCGCTGGAGAGCCAGCGTGGCTGTTGATGCGTGCATCGTCACGCTGGATGTACCCGCTGACCAGAAAGGTAAGCGAATCCCTGGTTACAGCATTTGCACTCTGAGATAAAGGCATCCTCTTGAGCATGTAAATGGTATTTGTCTAAGTTGTAAAAAATTACCTGCGCGAATGACTGGACTATTTGGGCCTTATTGATATGTTTTTTTTTAAATGCCGAAAAATATGTATTATCAGGAAAATGTATGACCTGAACCGCCTGATTTTTAAAAAATTAGCTGCTGAATGAGGTACAGGCATTTAGAATTGAGACTTACTGCATAAAAGTAAACATAAAGTATGCACTGCTGTTCTTTTGGCTTTCGCAGAATTCAGTTAGTATTTGCATTGCCCTCAGCGGAGAAGAGATTTAGTAACAAATCCAGTTCATAGAAGGCAGTGACGAGCAGCCAGGATCGCTTCCTTGGGCGTTTCCGAATGCTTCGTTTTTTTACACCAACGATTTGTGGAGGCAAATTTCAACGGCTTACAGTGGCAGCATTTTTGCTCATGTGTGCATCCCCCAGTCCCGGGCAGCTCTATGCAAGCGAAAAGTTATCTAATGTTTCACTCCTATACCCTTAACGCACCACAAAGAAGCTACTGTGTTTCTCTTCATGAAGTCATGTTTCCGCAGGAACGGAAACTTTGCATGTTAGCTCATTGGCTTTCTTTGATGCCTCACCCCTTTGCACCTAGCGTAGCAGGAGGAGGCAGAAAGTTAGGTGGGCGAGAGAGGTTAAGAAGTTCGCAGGGGTTAAGAGAATGCAGCTAGCACAGGGCCGGGTTAATTGAAAGAATGTGGGAGAGGCCTTCTCCCTGCAGTGATGATGATGATGATGACAGTTAGGCTACAGTCATCCTGATGATGATGATGACTGTAGGAAAGCAACTGTGACGAATGAGTGCCACTGATTAGTTTCATGTCATGAGTGCTCGTTAGCACATGTCCGGTTGTCCGCAAGACATACATACAGCCACAATTTGTCGAAATTTTGAACGCAGTAACTGGGAAATTGTGTTATCCAGGAAAGTATTAACTGGGAAAAAAATAGTGTAACTCTCTGGGAGATGCTTTACTGTTCATGATTTTGAGCGCATGAAATGGGAAATCGTATGAACCGGGAATGTATCAACAAGGTTCTACTGCAGCTTTTTATGGCCTACATTTTTTTATAAATAATTTAGCCTTAGAGCTTGCCTGACTGATAAGCTGCAGTCAACTACGGCAGAACTTTTAGTCAAAACAAACAAAGCAGCCGACTTGACAGGCTGCGCCATCTGGCGAAATAGGATGCAATAAGTCCTGAACAGAATGGGGACAGGCCACATAGTTCAACAGATGGCGCAGCCTGTTAAGTCGAATCCTTTATTTTTGTTGAAGCGTTCTGTCGCAGCAGGATGCAGCTTCTTTTTTTTCCTTTTCTTTTCTTCTTTTCTTTTTTCCAAAAAATTTACGCAAGGTCGAACGTTAAATTAGTTATCATGAAATGCAAACCACCGCAAGCTGCCCTGTGGTTGGTGTTTGGAGCCTAGATCTTCCAGTGATTTGTACAGGAGAATTTTTTACTACCCAGACAGATAAAGGCAGAACGCTCTGTACAAAGCATGGGAAGAGGAGTGCCAGCTACTCACCATCAGGACTTTCTCATCCTTAACAGATTTCAGGATTAGTGTTTGTTGCCTCTGCAGCTAGGACATTGAGTTATTAGGAAAATAGTTTTTTTTTTATTTTTTATACTTTAGTTGCCAGCGCCTTTTTTATTTGCTCTTTCTATGTCTGCTCATGCACATATTTATTTTACTCCTCCCAGTTCCACCAGCGGCCCTTTGGCCATTCAAGTTAGACAACTCGACTACAAGCCCTGCCAACTTTGATTTTGCTGTGGTGTCCGTTGACCACCTGTGCCTTTCATACACCGGCTGGGAGCATCGAACCAACCTTGGGGTATGCCCAACTCTCTTCCACTGCGTTGCACCTGTGAATAGTTTGTTACTGTGTTCGTCCTCTGCGATATGAGTGCTGTATTATTTGCGTGTTCAATTTAAGATGAGTTGAACTCAACTACTAGAGAATATTCACAAGTTGTCGTGTCACACTCATGCTTTTGCCAAATTCAGAAAACATTCTGGAATGTGTGGTTATGCGTGGGAGAACAGAAACGTTTTGTTCAGTTATAAATCTTTTTGAAGCACGTTTTGCTGAATCGGGGATCGATCGTTAGCATTCCTGTTGCATTTACTGCTCGTACAGTTTTCTTCAGTCCCTGCCATGGTGGCACAGTGGTTAGAACGCTCCACTACTGAACCAGGGGACCCATGTCCGATCTCGATTATGGAGGCCTTGTTTCGATGGAGACGGAACGTAAGGCAACCGTCCACTGTGCGGTATCAGTGCGCGTAGTAAGACATCAGGTAATTGAAATCACCCGGAATCTCCACTACGGTGTTCGTCTTTAAAACTTTGCTGTTCTCTGAAATACAAAACACCTTTTCATATTTCAAGGACCCGGGCACGTACTAGGAGGTCTCATTGCCTTGATCTGTTGATCGCGGTGTATCGTTAATTGGTATGCTTGCTTTTTATCTAAGAGTACGCTGAGCCATGCTCTGAATTTGCCGCTGTACTCTAAAGAAGACATGCTCTATTTCTTCCGCTAGGTAAATGGCTACGTTTCATGCGATGTCACGGAACTGCTTCACCTTACTCGTATCGGTGTCCTCGACTCGGTGGGTGTTAAGGCCTCAGCCGTCGTCTGCCAGCCAGCCAACAGGGTGAGTCGTCTGCTAAGCACATGGTTGCCGAAGGTTTTGAGAGTACTTTGTGCTCTTAACCTTGTTGAGAATTTTCAACATTTTTGTTGTTATTATCGCAGGAACCTGCTGTAGAAGTTGAGGCATCCTTGGACCCCTGCTTTATCCGCTTATGCCAGCCCGTGGTGCACACATTGTCCACGGCAGCTGCTTTGTGGAGTCAGGTGGGTTTTGGCTTGGGTTTTGGCACTAGAATCTGTTGATTCCTCAGAGGGGAAAGTTGGAGGGCATGTGTGATGTTTTCAGTTCTTGTTTCCCCTTCGTTTGCGGTATTCTTCATTTATGAAACTTGTCTGATGTGCATTTTTCTCTGGAGATGTGCTTGCTGAAAACTGCAATCATTCTGGGTGATGGAAGCGCTTGCTTCAGCATGATGCTTCATGGCCTTTTTTTATTTTTTTTAAACAGGATCCACACACTGGTGTTCTTCCAAGTTACGTCGCTGTATGCAACAACACGACAGATACCATCTGCTTTGGTCAGGTACGCAAGCACCTTGTACTTCATGTGACAACTTTTTCTATCAATAGTACCCCTCAAAAATCGTGTCACTGCCTTCTTATTAGATTGTGAGTATGAATACTCATTCTGAATAAGGTGTAATCCAGTTACTGAAACGGCATGCTTGTGGCCCTGGGCTCCAAGCACTCCAACTTGCAGCCATAACACTGACCAAACTGCTTTTCTAGTTTTTATCGTTTGTTATTGCTGATTTTGTTGTCGCCACCACCACATCTTGTGTGATGAATGACAGGAGCGGTCAAGCTGAAGAAGTCGAAATTTACTAGCATATTCAGGATATCGCAAAAACAGAGATGTTCTTCCGTTGAAAAGGAGGCATAAAACAGCTCAGGGAGAACACTTTCTCACCTTGGCTTTTTGATCGCTGCACTAGGCTGGAACCGTGGAGAAGATATCGCTCCAGTCAGGCCACATGCACGCCTACACTTGGAAGAGCACCCGAGCACCACTGGTGAGTCCTGCACTCATTCTCATGTGGTTCACTCTCGCACATGCTTTGCGTTCCATTTTGTTTTCTTTATTTCAATATGGCTGCTTTACGATTTTAAGTGTTTTCTTATTCCTACTAGTTTGAGGCACAGTCTAAGAAGTGTTTCCGTGAAATAGTTTTCTTGGGAACCTCGTGATTCCATTGGACTGGCACAGGCTTCTGAACATAATGGAAAGTCCTATTGTGTAAAGTGCAATTCAGTAGCCTTTAGTGTCTGCGTTATCGTGCGCTCATAGTTCTTCTGAAAGGCAAGTTCGTACCCTGTGCGACATTCCTTATGTCACTCTTCAAGGTCTGAAGGAATTTTTGCAGAATGATTACTCAGGCTTGGGCCATGTGGGCCATATATAATATGATGTTAATGTAATGTATTGACACATAGGCTGTTATCAAGATCGGCTTTTATGGCATGCTTAGACAGTTGATTGCTGCCTGCCTGTTTCAGATGTTACACCTTGGAATTGAAAGTCAGCAGTGGAAGTGGAGCAGTCCCTTTGCTCTGATTTGCGACAAGGAGGTTTCAGTTGAAGTTCCCATCGGTTCGTCAGCCTCGTCCACCGTCCTTGTCAGAATGCAGGAAGGCCGTGGAGTCGAAATGCAGGTAATGACGCTGCAGCATTAAATACATACTATCACTACTAAACGCAAATAGGCTAACTATGACACAAAATCTGGAACGAACAAGTTTTGTCCCTCGGAGAGGAATTGCAAGAAGGGTTTGTCAGCTCTGCCAAGCAGCCATTCTCGTAGGCAGAAATAAAGTGTGCTAGTATTCAGTAGCTTTCAGCTGAAAATTCTTCTCCTTTTGCTGCTCTTATTTTGGTGGTGTTGTGTTTAATTTGACGCTGGTACCGATACATAGCTACTGTACCACCTTGTTATATAGTAGTACCCACGAAAGCCACTGATTGTGGTACTACTGTAACTTTATTAGTGGTACTATTATATTTTAATTCTTCCCAAAAAACAACCACACAATTATATTTTATTATTGTGGCAGTTAAATCTACAATCATTAGGGCACTTGTAAAGGTTCTGTACATATTCTGAAAAAAAAAAAAAAAAAGCTAAAAAAATGCATTTTACGCCATGAGGAACAATATTTATTTTAGTCAGAATGCCAGAACAGAAAAATAACATGGTAAATTTTTGTCAACTACATTTATGCTTGCTACCAAAAGGACAGTATACACCAGACGTAACAGTGCAAATTGAAAATGTGCACAAGCACAAAGCAGACGATGGAGAAATGGAATTAGGCCTTTAGAAGCATAGTGAAGAAATTTAAGCAAGTAAATATCCAGCTGATCCAAGAGAGCATATTAGCGGGCTAGTTGGTGTATAATAGAAGTTAATGAAAAACAGCATAAAAACGAAAACTGTCTCATCTTCGTTTTTGTGCTGTTTTTTATTAACTTCTAATCCAGCTATTCTTTGAAGAAATTTATGAATTAACTTTTTGTTGATGTCTTTTGACGTACACCCGTGCCCCCACTTGGAGTTAATGGGCCAGTTAGAATTCCAGCACTGTTTGCTGCTCGGATTTGATGTGAAGTCCTCCTGAATACCTAATTACTCTTCGATAGATTGCGACATAATGCATTGTGCGACCCAGATATTTCCATCCAAGAATTTGAGTCATTGTGCTCGTGGTAAGGTGTACAGGATTAGGGGTTTCGTGTCTCAAAGCTGCCTGTTTATTACGAGAGATTCTGTTATCAACAGTTCTGGATAATTTTAACCACCTGAGATTATTTACTATGCACTTAAATTGGCTTGGTTCATGAACTAGGTGATTAGACATCACTGCTAGGCTCCCGTTGTGCTATATGGTAACCAGTGTTCGTTTTCTAACATTTATTTTTTTTTTTCTGCCACAAAAAGAATGTCGAGAAATATCAGGCATGTGGCTCACAGTGTCAAAATAATAATAATAATTATAATAATAGTTGGTTCAGAAAAAGGAAAGGCGCTGTGTCTGTCACACTTGTTTCTGTGGACACCTGACTTCGCCATAAGGGAAGGGAGGAAGGAGGAGTGAAAGTAGAAAAGGAGGAAGAGTAGCTGCAGTGGAGGGCTGTGGAGTACTTTTGACCACCTGGAACCTTTAACATGCACTGAAAAACAAAATGTCAAAATCCATTGCAGGTAATCATCTCCGGCCAGGTGACACTCCGGAGCCACTTAGTGACAGACTTGCAAGTCCAGCTCAGGTTGCTGGTCGACAACAACAAGGACCACAGCAAGTCGTCATCGCCGAAGACCCGCAACCTTGTGGTTGACCTTGGCGACAAAGCCTGCCGGAGCCTTATCATCAACCCCCGCAAGCTGCACTCGTTTTCACTGCGAAGGCAGGTGTCGGGTGGCCAAGCAAGAGCCAATGCCGTGCCGTGGTCCAGCGAAATAGTGTTTGATGCCATGAGCTCTAAGGATTGGGCGAAAGTGGTGGAGGTATGCGACGTCTTACTGAGCCCCTCCCCTCGCTATGTTTTTAGATGGCGGATGACACATTACTAGTGCAAAATGGACGCGCGGTGTTCTTGTCTGCAGGTACCGCAAGACATCGATGAAGTTGGAAAGCTGCAGCTGTGGTGCTATTGTTTTGCCGGCTGCTTTGGGTCATCCGCAAACCTTCTGGTGGGTTGCGAAACTAATTCTTGAGTTCTACTTTGTTCAGACTTTTTTGTTCTTGTAGTGACGACAAATTGTGCTGCATGCTAAAACGTACAGTAACCAGGCGATACGCAGTCATAAAAAAGCATGACTTATAAATGAATGCCTCTTATTTGCACGAGAATAATGTGCATTAAAAATATTTAAGAATTATAAGACATCGCATTTTTTTTTTAGTACAACATCAATGCTTTAGTTATCATTTAGCTTTTATACATTTTGTAAAGTTCACATGGAACAAGACCATGCTTAGTAAATAAGACCAGCAGTTAGTAAATAAATAAGCAGCTTTAGGAATATTTAAAAAAGTGCATAATCAAAAGATGAATCAACAATAGTATGCAGTGGTCTTAAATACAAAATGCAAAGTGACTGGGGAAAAGTGCTACCTAGTAAAGCTGCTGGATCGTGCATTCATATTTACTGCCGAATGTTTTGCTGTTTGTGCAGGCATAGAAAAAATAATAAACCAGAACATCAAAACAAAAAAATCTACACTGCTTCTCCCGAGTTTACTCACAGTATTGCAATTCGAAAATACAGGTAAATCCTTAAAGGGACACTAAAGACACCCAAATATGGTATCAAAATCTAATAAACGGCATTTGGCGACACTGTCGCTGCATATCCGGCTGCAAAAAATCGAATTATTGCTGAGATATTGCGATAAGAAGTTGAGGCTTTTTTTTTTTTTTTTGTTCCCGCTGGCCGAATTCAAACTGTTTTTCTCCTCCTACGTAGTAGGGTAGGATGACGCACACTACGACGCAAGAAGAGACTCTGTGATTTCTGGCGCACGGGGATCGGAGAATACTTTGCAACTGCGTGCCGAGTCATGATCTTCATTCGATATGCACTTAGGGTAGGCGCATCTGCTGCCTCGAGCTCATATTTCAGGCGTCGCAGGCCCAAACCAAACTATCCGAGCACGCACGAAGTGCCTGAATCTGAACATAACCGAAACTGAAGATGACGCCTGTAGCGCCGTGTTAGCTGAGAGACTAGCGGCATCTACCGACAAGCGGACGAAATGAGTATATTTTTACATTGGTCTTGCAACATTTACGTTGTTTTTTTCGTCTTTTCATCATCGTTTACGTGTGATAAAAGCATGTTATCATAGTCGAGACAAAACCGACTACCACGTTCAAACGGTCAACGTAATTCGCATTTGTCAGCCTCCGGGATCCCTTGCGAGTCACGTGATTTGTTGTTATGAGTCTCGGCCATTTCGGCTGTGGCTGCGATACCTGTATTTCTGTTCTTCCTCTTTACTACCTTATAACAGCTCTGTTTTCAGTAAGAGTGGCTTTTTTTGTAACTAGGAACTGGCGTTCTATTGATGCAAGCCCACTTCATTTTTCTCTTTAGTGTCCCTTTAATAGGTGGCATCATTCACAGCATAGAAAAAATCCAAAATTGCAAGGACACGTAAGATTATGCTGGGTCCCGAGCCATGTCAAGGTAGATGGAAACAGAGGAGCAGAGTCATGTGGTGCTCAAGCTTGGAAGAAGGAAATACAGATTTCCTACAATGATTGCATTGAGTTATTACAGTACAAGCTAAGAAATGAATTGCACACTAAATGGAATATTGAAGTAAATAATGAGCTATAAGTGGTAAAACTCATCACTGTAAAACGGAAGACATTCACACACCAAGAACATTTCATTGATGTAATTTTGTGCTGTCTTTGTATTGAACACACACACATTGCTTTTTTACTGACAAGACAGGACAAGTCACTATGTCAAATTATGCAGTGGTGAGCTAACAGTAAACCATGTTCTGAGTTTGTGCAGGAAAATGGAAATTCTGATGAAAAAATTAAGTTGCAGTCTAGCTTTCATCTGGGCTTTTCACAGAAATGTTGCATTTAAAGAAAGTCATCTGGACAAGGACACATTTTTTTTCTTATGCCCCACCGTGGTGGCACAGTGGTTAGGGCTCTCAATTGCTGTTTCCCAGGGATGGGAAAACGAATCCCGGCTGCAGTGGCCACTTTTCGATGGAGGTGAAAAGCAAGGCACCCATTTGGTGTGCGATGTCAGTGCACGTTAAAGAGCTCCAGGTGGTCGAAATTTCCGGAGCCCTCCACTACTGCGTCTCTCATAGCCTGAGTCGATTTGGGATGTTAAACCTCATAAACCAGACCAAAACAAACATTTTGTGAAAGCTTTATTACCTTTTTTTTTTATACCTGTACGGCTTTGCTTGAGTGAGTGGTTACTTTCTTATATCATTACGCATCAGTGTAACTGACTGCTGGAACCGGTGCAGGTGCTGGCATTTGCCCCTCTTCATGTGCTGCGTAGCCACCTGCCCTGCAGCCTGCTGGTGCATTTGCACGGCCGGACTGGTTTCGAAGCAGCTGCGGGCGATCACTACCACTCGCTCTCAGTGCCCGGCCGGGGCCAGGATTGGCCCCTGCTGGTGGACCCACTCCCATCTAGCCTCACCTTCCAGCTAGGACCAGGTCAGTAGGAAGGAAAAGAGGGGTGGATCACTTGAGTGGTCTCAAGTTGAAATTTTCGCAGTCTTCTTCTATTTTTCTGTTTGCAGGTGTCTTGGACCTCGATAGTAAGGATTTACTTCCTGAAAGTCATGTGAATTTGCTTCTAAAGTGTAGTTAGTTAGCATTGGGTTAAAAACAGCATAACTTCGATGAGCGAAATGGTGAAAGAGCACATAAGCATGAGACAAGCAAGATGTAAAACATTTATGTCTTGTGTTCATGTGCCGCACTGATAATGCTTCTCGCTGCTGTGAAACCTGAATAGGCATCCAGAATGGTGCTTTGGAGGGTTGCAAACTCAGCCGATTAGTTTTGGCTGCGCGTTAAGTTTCTCGATGCAATTGCAGGCAAGCGTGTTTCGTCTCCGGCGCTTGAGCTGAGGCCGCCCTCCCTTGACCACGAGGTCTCCACCACGCCACCCGAAGATCTGTGGAAGCTACGCAGTCCCGACTGGAGCTTCAACTCTCCCCACGCAGCCAAGTGGCCCTACGACAACGTCGAGCGCACGGCCAGGGTCGACCACCTCTGGGAAAAGGGGGTCCTCACACAGCTGTTCACAACCATAAACCCAAGGTCAGGGCCATTTTACTGCTGTGGAAGACGTTATTTTTTTCTCCTCTCAATATCTTTAATGCGGCTATTTTGGCTTACAGTACTCAAACGCAGTGATCACATTAACATAAACCAAGTCATCCGCAAAAGTACAATAAGTAAAGAATACTTTTTCCATAATTGTATTCAAAAAAGTGCATTCTTGTGCACTTCTGTGCCTAAGTGCTACAGTGCATCTTTTGGCTTCTGGCTTTGCGCCCAGTCCTCAAGGAAGTTCGTCAAGTTTTCGATTTTATGTAGTTGTAAATGTTACTGTGGTAATCCCAGATTGGGGCATTACAGCTAGGGTACATCTCTGTATATTCTGTATGTGTCCTCATTTGTAGTTGCTAAATTAATGTATACCGAAGGAAGTTGAAAATAGACCAGGGGCTGCTTGTCCTATTCTCCGCAGTAGCCAGGTATGCTTTCTACACCACATTGGCGTGCTGTCAGAACCAATATTCACGTATGTTACCTGGTTAAAAATGCGTCTGCTCAGTTTCCGCTCGTGTGCTTTCTGTTTCTGCCTTGAAACCTCTCGCAGCCCGAAGTGCCCTCCCGAAATGCCGGAAACAGAGTTGCATGTGAAGCAGTACTATGACCCCAACCTTCCCTACCCTGGCACTGTGCTCGTGGACATCAAGCCCTGGGCATTTTTCGTCAACTGCACGGGACAAGAGCTCCGGCTTCTCACCGGTGACCATGGTGTTTGGACTCTGGGTCGAGAGCAGGCATTCACACCACCCCCCCTTCATGTAAGCGCTTGTGTTGTGGAGATTTTTGTACTTTCGTTCAGCTGCGTTTTGAAGCTGAATAGGTGTGCTCTACTGTATAAGGCTGCCTCACGCAACTGAGCATATATGCTAAAAAGGAACGTAGATATGTGGTGAAATATATCCGCCGTCAATGATGATTGGAACATTTAAGCAGGAACAGCTAACTTGACCTGCCAGGATTGTGAACAAAGAGTCTGAAAAAATTTTGATAGACTCTGTGGTCAGACCTAATCCGACTGGCAGCTGCTACCAGTGAACCTCACAAGTTGTGTAAGGGTTGGTGGACACAATGCCTTGACTTGTGGCCTCCAGTGCTCTATGTCTGGCCCCCCTCAGATGGGGTCTCTAGGGGTTCGAGCACAGGTGGAGAAAATAATGAAGATGGAGAGAAAGAAAGAAAGTGGCCGGAGGCCTGTTTTGCACATCATTTTATACAAAGGTGCGAAAACATTTCTACATGAAAAATGTGGTCCGAGCACTTTGACAGTATGCTCGACGATATTACTGTGGAACAGCTCACAGTGAAACGAAATGTATTTTGTAATTGTATTGTGTAATATTACTCGTGAAACCACTATCTTTGCACTCTTGATACCAAGGACAAAGTTCGAGTTTCTGAACAAACCTGACGGGCTGGTATGACAGAGACTTTTGTGAAAGTAAACAAATGTAAAATTTTGTGTAAATAAATATGCCTTATATACGCTTTGTAGCAAAGCGTGAGGTTTAATTACAATTTAAAAATAAAGTCCACTGAATGGGAAAAAATAATAACATAACTGTTCCAAAAATAAATTAATGAAAATTAAGAATAATTATATAAGCACAGCAAGGTTAGTGTGTTTTGACAGATGACAAGTACAGCCTCAAAAATTGTCTAGTAAATCGGTGATAGTTGGTCTCTGCGCAAGATTTACATCGGTTCCAGCCTTTTTGTATTGCAACCAATGTTTTGTTTTTTTTTCGTCTCGGGATTCAGAAAACATGTTAATGATTCAAACTGAAACCCACCTAAAAGTTTTTTCAAACGATAAAGAAGAACCCTTTCGATTGACGCTGACAAGAAGAATAAAAAATGGTTGCCTGCTTCGGATTCCTGCTGTCCCTGCATTCGAGCGCAGGGGATTCTGAGGCTCTCTTCAGAAACCTGTCGGGGTGAACGTAACTAGTGAGGTAGAATTTGTTTATCTGTACTGTTAACTTCTTTGTTTTACCATCAGTGCTATTATACCAGCACTAAGCGTAGCTAACCTGTCACATTTGTGGATGATGCCTCAGTTGGTGTAAGGTGTGACTCACATTCTCCCTGCGGGGCTTTTGCAGGACCCGTTCTTCCTGGCCATTGAAGAGGACAGCACCCTCCATTGCTGCCTGCGCCCTCTGCTGGTGGACCCTTCGTACCTGCTGCAGAAGAGGAAGGGTGACGCGCTCCCGGCCGATCAGGACGCCGACCTACTGCAATTGTCGGAGCCCACGCCCGTTTGCATCTGCTTCCGCTACCCCGGATCAGTTTCGTATGCTGTGAGTGCCTTGATGTCCATCTCCTGCACAACATGTGCAAGGCAAAATACACAGCCCTCGGAAATATCATAAATATTTATTTTATATGATAGCAGCAGTCACGCAAAGATTTCTATATCCACGCATTTATTGAATTGTTATGCAAGAGGCCTGTGCTTAAAAGCTTGTATTCTATTCTATCAGGCCCTACCGGTGCAAATGCCTTCCTTTACTGCTTCTCATGACACATTAGGGTCATTTTTTTTTTAACCTACGGCAGCTACACTAGTGTAGCAAAATACCATTGAAGGCGTAGGATATTTTCTACACTGGTGTAGCTGGTTTAGGTTAAAAAAATGGAGCTATTGTGTTGTCATTTGCACTTTGATATAAAATTGTATCCTAATCAGTACACCTAGTTATTTTCTGACATTGTGATGCCTGTCTTACTGAATTAGTACATAGAAAAAGGTTTTGGAACCATTTTTGGTTGTTTTACCGGCATGCCAGAAAGCAGTGCCATTAACAGTGGTCCATCAAGACAGTGTCATTAATGGACCACTGCGGAGAAGTCTGAACAAGTATTTTTATGTTGTGGCTCAGCCTCTTCCTGCATCTGACTTCATTGCTTACTTCTTTTTTGCTGTAGCTTAACTTCGGACTTCCTCGTTTTCGTAGCATTTTATGTTGTTGACATCCGCAAAATACTAAAACAGGCAAGGATCAGAGATGCTAAGGATCATTTTCTTTTCATAAAATGGCAATTGTGAGAAAAGAATAAGCTGGTGCAGGGACCAAGCTGAGCGAACCTTGCCGGCTGTTTTCACTCTTTGCAGAAACGTGAGAAAGGGCATAGAGGGGCCGTGTACTCTTCAACTATATGAACAATAGGAAAAAAAAAAAAAAAAGGGAATTTTGTCCAGCACCCCCACTCGAAATATACTTCCTGCGTTGCTGTTGACAGCCATCACGCTGAGAAGAGGGTCCGTCCTTTTGTGCAGGTGTGTCGGCTGGTAGCCCTTGCACAGGACTTTGAGGGTTGTCTCGTGGTGACCCTCAAGTCGGCAGTCTACATCAGCAACCAGGCCGACCTGCCTCTGGCAGCAGCCGGCTTCACAACAAGGGTCATGCAGGACAATCCGGTAAGTCTCGCTTTTTATTACTGCAACACGCATTTGTGATAATGTAGTCTATGCTGGCTGTCATGCTTAACAAATGCACGCAGTTAAAACGAGCTCTGCACTTATTAAGTTGGGTCAGCTGCGCTGTAGTGTTTCATTCCCTCCACACCTTGATTCCCGCATGTGCTGGAGTGGAAAACTGGCCTTTTCACTCCTAGAACCACATTGGTCATTGAAAGTCAATGCGAGCATAAAGTTTAGACACTTTAGACCTACTATTTGTGCATCCTACTGAAACGGAAGGCTCAACGCTGCTGCTGGCGATGACTGTTTGTTTCTCTCCGCAAACAGACGCAAGCCTGGAGTGGTGCTGTGGAAATGCCTGCAGAGTGTTCGCTGCCGCCGAATACTCACCACGCCCAAAACGTCGTTCCCCTGTTGTTTTGGAACGGAAGCAGCAGCATCGACGACACGGAAGTGGACGAAGCCATGTATGGACGCCTCCTTGTCAGCTTTGCGCTGAATCACATGCCAGTAGAGGGCGGACAGAGGCTCTGGGGCTTTCCCATGACCCTCGAAGCAGAGACAAAGAATGTGCGATGGTCGACATCAGTTTTCAAGACTGCCGGGGCATCCTACACGACCGTGCCTCTCGTAGTCACCTGCCACTCGAGAGAGGGAAGCGTGTATATCGTGGTTGCGCGGGACATGAACCCACTCCTGCGCATCTCTAACGCCACACGTGCCACACTCGTGTTCGCCGAGAACGGCCCCACAAAAGGTTTGTGTTGTTCGGCTGCTGAAGTCTTTTCTTTCTATTTTTATGGGTTGACGAATATTTAAAACTTCGAGCAATTAGTGTTCACTTGGGGATTGAATTTCTTTTAAGCTGGCAATGAAACATCACAACATTTCCAAACTACAGTATTTTTACTTGTCACATGAGTTAACTTGTTTATTCCTCATAGAATCGACTGCACGCTAACAGCAGTAGCTTTTAATATATATGGTAATGCTAGGCCTGAATAGATTAAGTCACTACGAGGCTTAATTGTAACCCGCATGCACTCCTGCAGTAGTATTGCTGTGACCACCGTGGTAACTATCAGTTTTTATTGGTTAGAAGTGCAGGACAAAAACGTTGAGCTCGAAGCCAGACCACACAATCAGATACGCAGGGGAATGTAATAGTGCGGCTCCATTTTCTTGCCTTTGGTTACCTGTTCGCAACAGTGTTCGGACGTGTCACGGGGCATGTAGTCTGCCAAGGCTAATACGTGAGGGCCGAGCAGACTAGTTTGTTTGTGAACCCTGAGTTTAGGGCGGTTTTCAAAACTGGCAATTTATTTTCAGGTGTCACGAGGAAATGTGGTAGGGATGGTTCTCGTATTGCAAATCAGGTTGCTGCTCTTGGGCTCAATTCGCAAGCTGTCTTCTATTTTACCAGTAGTTCCCTGTGCACCCCCCCTGACAATCAGCCACTAATGTCATTTCTCTAGTAAAGACATAATTGGCCACTGTACTGTGCTTCATGATAGCACTCAATGCTCCTTTGTCATATGAGCATCAAGTCAAAAGACACTATGCAGTTGCTATTCACGTAATTGCAAATAAGGTATCTACTATTAAATTTTAATTTTAAAATTTTATTTAAAATTTAATTTTAAAATTTTAAAATTTTACTTCTACATACTTCTGCCTGTCTTATTTAATGTATGGAGAGCCATACATGTACCAAGTTATGCTCATGATGGGTGAAAGGAAAATCTATTTGCAGTATCTCTGTTTCTTTTAATAGCTGCATCATGTGGAATGAAAAAGTGATTGCTTTTAGTTTAAGGCACTTGTACTAATCGAAATTTTTTTGAAAATATTTGAAACTATTAGAGAATTATTCTGTTTGGTTTGCAGTCAATCTTATTTTTCCATTCACTGTGGTACTACCAAAAACTGCCACATTCACACACCTTTATTTCTTTTTTTCCTTTTCTGATGCACAAGAACTGATTTCACCTTGATATTTATACATTAGCTTCTACGTTGCTGTCATACAATGTAGTCGCAAAGATTGTGTCATGCAGGAGTGGTTCAATTTCCTTGAATCAGCCAATTTCTATCAGTGGCATGACTTCAGGAGAGCACATTTTCAAACTTCTTGCACCTTGCTGCTTAGGGGTTTTCAAACTGGGTTCTGCAGAACGCTAGAATTCCTATAAGTCCTTTGTGGTTTCTCTGAGCACTGGCATCCATGTTTGTCTCAACCCCAGATCTTTATTAAACTCTTTATTTTTGGGGCTTATCATACTGTAATTGCTTACAGCAGGGCATTGTTGATTATGGATTGACTTCAGGCATTTTTCGAAGGGTAATACACCTGGAACTATTTTATTGCATGCATCTCGGGCAGTAAGAGGTGCAAGCCAGGGTGCGCAGGGGTTCCTCTGCTACTTTTGGTTGCTTTCATTCTCCGAATGTAAAAACATATTGAGGAGTCTCTGTTCTGGCTTTTACATTTGTTTGCGGCTAGCTTAGTAGACATACTATTCTAGTTTATTTTTTGGTGCACACATTCACTCTATATACTGTTTCACTGGCACTGATATTCCCCTTCCAGACCTCTGGCTGCTGCCTTCGGTGGGACCAGGATGCTCCATGCACTTCACACCTCCAAGCCTCCTTGCTTATGGCAACGGGATCAGTGGACCGGCTGAAGCAGGAACGCCATCCTTACTACTTGGTTGCATGCGAGATGCCGAACCGCAGCATGTGTATTGGAGCAGCCCAGTCACTTGTTTGGATGTGGCCAACCAATTCGTCCACATCCCGGGACTCGGAGATGTCCGCGTATCGGCCCAAAGGGTGAGATGTCTTTGTCTGCCTGCTGTAGATTACGGCTGTGCAGAGCGAAGCCCGCATCCCGGTTTGCAGATCTTTTAGTGAGCAAACGAGATTTCATATTTTCAAATTGTAGTTCTTGGGATATGGTGGAGGACTGCATCGGATCTGTTAGGTTCTAGACACTGTCTGGCCTTCTCATTGCCACATGTAGTATTTATTCTCAAAGCTGTACCCGAGATTTGTACTACGCTTTACGTAAATGATTTTGCGGTGTTTTAAAATGCAGCTGAAAAAGCATTTAGACGAGAATTCAACAGTTTTGCACCTTACTAGGTGGGTGCGAATACTTGAAATTTTCAAATAGGAATTGAATACGGATATGAAAAAAAAAATTCCTTCGAATATCAAATATCTGATCTGTGAAATAAAAATAAAAATAGCAGACACTTTTCATTTTGTTTACTTCAAAATTGACATGGTATTTGCAAATAAAATTTAACTAGAATTGCACAGAAGTGTGTTATAGCATACTGAAAAAATCCAGTATAAATTTTATTTATGATTCTATGTAACGGTTTATTGTACAAGATGGGCCTGCAACTGGGTACAGCTGTCATATCACTGGTGACTACAGTAAACTCTTGTTAATTCAGCCTACGAGGGAGCATAAAAAAATGCTAATTAGCCAAAAGCTCGAATTATCGAATGGGCCTGAAAAAACTGTGAAAAACCTTTTGCATCCCGGTAATTATATCTGATGAACACCTGCAAGAGAGTTATCTGTATATAAGATGAAACAAAAGTAAGTGCGACATTTTTTTTTTACCTTGTTTCAAGTGCTTCACTTCGTGTGCACTGTCGGGAAGGTCCCTCTTCATAAAACGGTCCCTTCGCGTTCCGAGGATGCTTCACTGCATAGTTGGCGCAGCCAAGCGTTGCAGTGAAGCGAGCAGTGCGGTGAAATAAATTTTATATCTATTCGGTAATTTTCAAATATTCCAAAAATTTCGAATACTATATCACTTTTTTTAGAATACGAATTGAACAGAAAAGATATTCAATTTGTATTTGAAATTTCCGATATTCACACACTCCCGCACCTTCATTCCTGTAAACATTCCTGTCGTTTCATTTCTCGTCAGTGACTTGAGCGGTGTTTGCGAATCAGTACCGCCCCCAGTTTGATGCTCTAGCTATGGTACATATTCACACTTGGCTGCCTAGTGTTACATTCTTTCATTCGCATTCCGATTTCAGCGGTGTTTGTTGGCATGAAAGCAAATTGCATGAGGGTGCCATGAAACAGCTTCTTACTCTGGATGCAGGCTGGCCACACCACACACCTGCTCATTCAAGTGGTGAGCAGAGCAGAGGTCTCAGCGAAAGAAATCCGCAGTCGAATAGGAGAGGTGCTGCCCTCCCGCGAGATCGAAGTCCGGGGCGCTCCGGACGGAATTTCGGCTGACGACCTCCTGGCAATGGTGAGTCACTGGTGGGACGCAAACCGAAAAACAAATGGGTAGTACTGACTACAGTAACTTAGAGAAATGGCTTGCGAGTGAAGGGACGTCATCTAAGGGAAATGTAATTTGAGACAGGTCAAAAAAGTTGCCGTTAACATGATTCATCTGCAAAAGAGAAATGCTGAAGCTTCTTTGAAGAAGAAGAAAGAAAGTTTGTTTATTCATGAAAACAGGTATTACATAAATAATACAGAAGGAGGTCCCAGAGCTCAAGGCTGTATCGGGACCTCCTCGGGACCTATTGGGACCTTTAGTGGACTAGTCGCTGCATCTTCGGTGCCACTGTTCCTATGTGGCGCATTGATGCCATTCCTCGAACCTGAAGGTCAAGACTGTCCCTATCAGCATTTGGCTGGTTTGGTATTCCTTTCTCCTGCCATTCCCCTTCTTATAAGTTCTGCCACCGGAATACCAACTGAAATATGTTTTTATCTTTCTGCGTGTTTGTACCAGTTTGTGGTGAAATTTGTCCAGCAGGCAATACATATGTTCATCCAGCAGCATATTGCTTTCAAACGCTTTTTCTGACAGCACATGCGAACTAGGTCTTAACAGCGGAGTAGCCTGTGCACGACTAATTTTACATTGGTACAGATAAGACATATGTGAACACCTGACCCTGCTGATGAAATAGTTGTTTAGCATAGTTACTTGAAACATTGTTCTGAATGTAGTTTGTTGCAGCTGCAGTTGAGGAAGACTTGCTGGGTATCACTTTGTGGCCCACAAGTCTCCTAAGAGACAGCACTGGGATTTGCACTTAACTCACCCTTGTTTTGTTTTTTTCAGGCTGAACAGAGTCACATGCCCGTCGTGCCACCCGAAGACTTCCCACCGCTCTCCCCTCTCTACCACTCCGTCCGCTTTGTCTCACTGAATGTTGATGAACTCTGCATCGTGCTGTGCGACAGCTGCGATGCTGCCGACCACAAAAAGTGCCTCCGCGAAGTGGTTCGCATCAGCATGGACTCTGTGTCATGCGCCTGCCGGCCCAGGGCTACCTCTTCTCCAACGCCTGCGGCCAACAGCCAGCCAGACGCCTCACCAGCAGTCATCTATGACATCTTCACTTTCATTGGTGGACTCCAGGTGAGTAGTGTGAAGGTGCAAAAGCTTAACATTCGATCTGAACTAAGATTCGAACTGAGGAATTTCTTGTGGAAGCGAGTATGGAACCTCGTAGCTGTTGTTTTGGCTGATCATCTTGTATGTTTTACTTCCACTTTCTCGCGCTGTGCATTTTATGTGATTGTCTTCATCAGCTTCCATCAGTGTGCAGTGGATTCAAGCACACCACTGTTGCATTGCCCTCTTATGGTGCGTTAAAGATGAGAGAAGGCTTGACCGATGAACTTCGCTGACTTCCAAAATTGACTTTGCGCAATTTCAAAATTCGAATTTGGAAATTGAGTTTCAAAACTGATTTGGCCCACTTCCAGGGAAGCCTTGGCCCACCCCCAAAATATGGGTGGCCTACCCCCAAAATTAGGTCAGTAGGCAGTAGAGAGTGGGACGCTTTCTCATGGTACTACATCAGTTGGCTGAGTCAGACCACCTTTCAACTTTTTTGTTCACAGGTGATACTACACGGTCCTTATAAAATATGGAAAGGGCAGTTTTCACGCATCTGATTTTTGGGTCGCCATAGTGCATTAGCATTTAGGCATAAGCTGCCTAAATGTGCCATTTATTTTTCACATGCTGAATACGGTTGGGGTGTGACAATTAGTGTGGTGCAGGATCAAAGGGACAGCCTGAGCAATTTGATCGGCTTGGTGGATTAGCTAGGTGCCTTTTTATTGTAGTTCACCAGCAACCAACCACCATTTGGCCGTGATTGAAGTTGCGTGCATCCCATTCAAGCATTTTGCAGTGCTAACTCTCTGTACAATGCACATGTGTTCACTGTTGGGCAGTCAGAGACAGTTTCTGGAACTGCCTTTTATTCTCCTGCCCCCTCCCCCTTTTTTTTCCTTTTTAAACACTGTCTATAACTGCCATTCATTGAGCAGCACAGTGAAGAGGTGCCTGTGTAGCAGCTATTAGGAAGAGCAAGTTAACACCACTTATACGGTAACTTTTCAGTCTATGTGCCAGTTGTAGTATACAGCCGAACCCGGATATGTCAAACTCGAAGGGGATCGCAAAATAGTTTGATATATTGTCACGCTAATGACGACGATGAGGGATGGTGATGGTGAGGCAGAAGAAGAAGACGAAGCGTTGGTGCCTGGGGCTAGTAGGCTTCACCTTATCCCACTGCCATATCACTGTAAATAAACACCCCTTTGCTATTTCATCGTAACAACTTGGTGGAAGGTGCTCCGTTCGATCCCCAAATACGGCGCAGCAAGAACCACTGGAGTTTCGACGTAGTCGCCGCCTTGCTGGACTGCCACCGCTTCCAAACATCATGGACCACAGCGATTCTAACCGTGCCGGCCGCGACGCTGCAAGCCAGGCTGGTGACAGGCCTGCCCCCTCCAGCTCTATTCCCTGCCAGCCTTACCGGGAACCACGACCGTTTGCAGGAGAGGAAGGTGAGGACGTTGAGAAGTGGCTACTTCATTATGAACGAGTTAGTCGGTACAACCGGTGGGACCCTATCACCATGCTCACAAATGTCGTCTTCTTTCTAACTCACACGGCGATGACATGGTTCGAGAATAACGAGGACAATTTGACAACTTGGGAACGGTTTGCCACCGAGATCAAACAGCGTTTTGGTGACTCTGTACCGAGCAAAAAACGGGCTGAGCAGACCCTTGCCCAAAGAGCTCAGTTGCCGGATGAAACTTGTACCACTTATACAGAAGAGATCCTCCGATTGTGCAGATGTGTCAATTCCAACATGCCCGAAGAAGATAGAGTCGGCCACATTTTGAAGGGTATCGCGGCTGACGTATACAACTTTTTAATCGCCAAAGACAGCCTTGAAACCGTCTCCGATGTCATTAAACACATCCGCGCTTTTCAAGCTCTGAGAACGCGTCGTATTGTGCCAAAATTTGGGCGGCTGGCCAACGTGCCTACCGTGGCCAGCCTTGATGACCACGCCCAACTAGATCTTCCGTCGACGATCCGGCAAATCGTGCGGGAAGAACTCCTGCGGCTCAACCCACTTCCCCTGCACGAATCTGCTGAGGTCTCTGTCCAGAGGGTATCTAGGCGGCCGGCTTCACCACCACAAGCGATTACCGTTCAGCCTTTCCCACAAGCTCCTGAAGTTGCAGCTTCCATTGACTATCCTCCTATGCATTTCGCCAACCGGAATGCGTCGGTGCCTGACGCCTCAAGGTATGACGTCGCCTCAAGTGCCCATAGAGCTTCCATTCGATCTACCAGGATTCCTGAGCAGTATGAGCATTCAGACAGACCTACGACGCACCCAGCTGTTCCCTGCTCTTATTCGCAACAGCATTTTCTACCTTCTCCGCCGATATGCTACCGCTGCGGCGTCGAAGGTCACATCGCCAGATACTGCCGCAGTAGGTTCCCACCTCGCTATAACCGCCCGGCGCTTCCAACAGTACCCAACAATCGGCAATACAATCCCGTTTTTCAACAATCAAATACTCAGCGTGGGTATTACCGCAACATCCATAACCAGAATATCCGCGACCACTCCCCTGCATCTGATAGAAGTGTTACTCCACCACCCGCCTTCCGTGCGCGTCGTTCTCCATCACCACGACGGCGCCCCATGTCGCCTCAGCATCATCAGCAGGAAAACTAACCAGCGCGACCAATGGGGGTGAGGCCGCTGGAAATGTGCTGTGTGCCAACATCCCTCCAACTATAATGCTCAAAAACAAAATTCGTGTGTTTATTGATGGTGTGTATACATTAGCTTTGGTGGATACGGGTGCGACTGTGTCTGTGATGAGTAATCAGTTTAGGCGCTTGTTGGGACGCAAAGTGATGTTTGAATATGACCGTGCTTCAACGTTTTGTGGTGTGAGTGGAGAGGCGTTGCGGCCACTGGGTGTGTGTAGTGCGCAAGTGTCTGTGGGTGGTGCAATTTTTCAAGCCGAATTCGTAGTCTTACCCCACTCTACGCATGACATCATTTTAGGAATGGACTTCTTGAAGTTTTGTGGCGCTACCGTGGACTGCCGAAGTCAAGAGGTTCATTTTGATGGCTCGCATCTGCCGACACTTTTTGAAAGTGGCCGTGATGAAGAAACAGTTTTTAGTATTACCGAAGACACAGTAGTTCCACCCTTGTCTGCCATGTTCGTCCCCGTGTCCGTTCCACTTCTTGAGAAGGTTTCATTCCAGGCCATGGTGCACCCAGTTCACTCAGCATGCCTGAAGAAAAATGTAATTATCCCTCACTGTATGATATCCGTGCATCATGGTAGTGCCTCGTTATGGACCATCAACCCATCGTCCGAGCCCGCAGTTTTACCAACGGGATTGAAGCTTGCCTCTTGTGGACCCGATGCGCCCCACGTCGTTGCTTTGGTCACAGATGCTACGAGTGCCACCGTACCTTTGCCTGCTGATGAAACTTCAATCTCCCGCATGATCAGCGCCGATCTCAGCTCACCTCAACGCCGTGCTCTTGTGGATATTCTTCTACCTTTTTCGCCTATGTTTGACTTTTCTGAAACAGATGGACCAACCTCTCGCCCTGCACATCGGACCCATCATAGCATCGACACTGGTTCGGCTCGTCCCATTCGTCAAAAGCCATATCGCGTGTCCCCATCTGAGCGCAAAGTCATTCATGAGCAAGTGGAGGACATGCTACAGAAAAAGGTGATACAGGAGTCATCTAGCCCCTGGGCTGCCCCTGTTATTCTTGTACGCAAGAAAGACGGTTCGTGGCGATTCTGCGTCGATTATCGGCGTTTAAATTCTGTTACGAAAAAGGACGTCTATCCTCTTCCTCGCATAGACGATGCCCTCGACTGCCTCTCTGGTGCGTCCTATTTTTCTTGTCTTGATCTCAGATCTGGCTACTGGCAAATTCCAATGGACCCTGCAGATAAGAAAAAAACAGCCTTCGTAACGCCAGATGGCCTTTATGAGTTTAATGTTATGCCATTCGGGCTGTGTAATGCGCCAGCTACATTCGAACGCTTTATGGACACAGTTTTGCGCGGCTTAAAATGGGACATTTGTCTTTGCTATCTGGACGATGTCGTGATATTTGGGAAATCCTTCCAAGAACACAATGACCGTCTAGTACGTGTCTTGAATTGCCTGCACAACGCCGCCCTAATTCTGAACTCCAAAAAGTGCCGCTTTGGAGAGCGCCAAGCGCTGGTGCTAGGACACCTTGTCAATGGTGATGGTGTAATGCCGGATCCCCAGAAAACTGCCGCTGTTGAGTCTTTTAAACCCCCGCAGACAGTGAAGGAGTTGCGCAGTTTTCTAGGGTTGTGCTCGTATTTTAGACGCTTTATACATCGCTTTGCTGACGTTGCTTACCCATTGACGTGCCTTCTCCACAAAAACTCTACTTTTAACTGGACACCAGACTGCGACGCGTCATTCCGTCAACTGAAGTTTCTTTTAATATCGAAACCCATCTTACGTCACTTCGATCCTACTGCAATGACAGAAGTACACACGGACGCTAGTGGAATCGGTCTTGGTGCAGTCCTTGTCCAACGGCACAATGAACGAGAGCATGTTATCGCGTACGCAAGTCGTACCCTGAGCAAGCCGGAGCGAAACTACACAGTCACCGAACAGGAATGCCTAGCTGTAGTTTTCGCTGTGCAGCGTTTCCGTTCATATTTGTACGGACGTTCGTTTACTATCGTAACTGACCATCATTCACTCTGTTGGTTGCGGAACCTTCGAGACCCATGTGGTCGCCTCGCACGCTGGGCCCTCCGGTTACAGGAATATGACTTTGCCGTGGTTTACAAAAGCGGGAGGCGTCATGCAGACGCAGATTGTCTTTCTAGGATGCCAATGGCCACGACTGGACCTGAAAGCGACGATTTCGACAATTATATATCGACCCTCGAGCCAGCGTTCCCCGACACGAATGTTTTCAAAACGGAACAGCAAAATGATACCAGTCTGCAGCCTCTCTTTGCCCAAGCCAACGTACCTACAAGCCGTTTTTGTGTGCATGATGGCCTCCTATGGAAAAAGAGTTATTCGCCTGTCGGCCAGCGATACCTACTCGTAGTTCCCAAGACGTTGTGCACGGACGTATTGCGTGTTATGCATGATAATCCAACTTCTGGGCATTTGGGATCGGTTAGAACACTCCACCGTGCTCAAGAAAGATTTTACTGGCCCAGAATGCGCTCGACGGTTGAACAATACGTTGCCAGTTGCAAGCAATGTCAACGCCACAAACGTCCAACTGCAACTCCGTCTGGCTTGCTGCACCCTGTGAAGACCCCGACAGCACCGTTTGATCAAGTAGGCATTGACCTCGTAGGTCCGTTTCCGAAGTCCGTGGATGGAAATCGCTGGATTGTAATCTGCGTGGACTATCTCACACGTTATTGTGAAACCGCCGCTCTTCCATCTGCTACGGCGCATCAGGTGTCGCTTTTCTTGCTGCACTCAGTCATCTTACGACACGGGCCGCCACGAATTGTCATCACTGACCGGGGCCGACAATTCACTGCTGATGTTGTTGAAGAGCTCATGCGTTTATGCGCCGTAACTTTCCGACACTCGACGCCATACCATCCCCAGACAAATGGCTTGACTGAGCGCGTCAACAGAACGCTTATCAACATGCTAGCCATGTATGTGGACGCAGGGCATAAGAACTGGGACACCATACTGCCCTTCATCACGTATGCGTTTAATACCGCCACGCATGAGACGACTGGATACAGTCCATTTTTTCTGCTTTACGCCAGACCGCCACGCTACTCTCTGGATACTATCCTGCCCTTCACAAGCCGTGAAGACCCCTGCCTGGCTGAGACCCTCTGTCTCGCCGAAGAAGCTCGGAGAATCGCCCGATTACGGTCTGGTGCTTCACAAGAACGTTCCAAAGTGCGATACGATTCCAGTCACCGGCGGGTCACGTACTCTGTAGGTGATTTAGTCTGGCTATGGCGTCCAATTCGGCGCCGTGGCCTACATCAAAAACTCTTGGCCCATTATGACGGCCCATATGTGGTTATCAAACGCCTTAGTGATTTAACTTATGGGATAGCCCGCCTGACAGCATCGGGTCGCCGGTCTGCAAAAACCGAACTGTGTCATGTTGCCCGCTTGAAGCCGTGTCAGCCTCGCACGACTCACGAACACGCCCAGAGGGCTTTGTCTGAGTAGGGGGGAAATGTCACGCTAATGACGACGATGAGGGATGGTGATGGTGAGGCAGAAGAAGAAGACGAAGCGTTGGTGCCTGGGGCTAGTAGGCTTCACCTTATCCCACTGCCATATCACTGTAAATAAACACCCCTTTGCTATTTCATCGTAACAATATCGATAATTCGATATACAGAAATCGGCTTGTGATGGCACATACGATGCGAAAAAACGGTACCGTATGTGCCGCGTAATCAACCCACTCGCGTAATGAACCCACCCTCCACTTTTGCACCTGAGAATTTGGAAGAAAAAAAAGCATTAAGACCAGCTCGCTCACATGCAAGCGATTGAGCGATCTCAGCGACGAGCGGCAGCGACAGACCGAAAAATTTCCAACTTGTGGAAACTGCGTCCCTCTCGCCGCTCAAGCCACCGCGGCAGCTCAAAACAAGGTTTCTGTGTCGCCGCGCGCGCCAGAAATCTCGAGCGTTTTTGCTTGCATGTCGATGGGGCGCGCCGCTCCGTTTGGATCGTTTCATCCACAGCTCATTTCTTGGCAGCATGCCAAGATGCTGCACAGCGATAACGTCACGACGTGTTTATCTTTTGATAGCTCCTGCGGTGGGGGGAGCGAACTTGCAGAGTTCCCGTGATAGCTTGATTGCACAAGCCTGGTTCGATTTATCACGCTGCACTTGAGGCGGACGTAGTCCACTGCCCCTCTATAATGCTTCTTGTAAGCCCTGAGGGTACAAACAAACAAACAAACAAACAAACAAACAAACAAACAAACAAACAAATAAATAAATAAATAAAAAATAAAATAAAATAATTGGAAAGCGTGATAGCTGCAAATGCTGTATGAAGCGAAAAATGCTAAAAGCCGATGTCATAATCGCAGCTGACCGCATGCTTTCATTGAATTATACATGGAAGAATAAACGACCCCCCCCCCCCCCCCCAAAAAAAAAAGAACAAGAAAAAAAAAAAAAAACTGCCGCTTCTTAAGGCCCGCAGATCTTACGCTACGCCGTGCATACAGCACGATAAGAATGGATTACTCTCGCAACAAAAAAGAAGAGAGAGAGAGAGAGAGATCTGCCGCTTCTTAACGTCCGCAGGCGTCATAGCCACGTCAGCCGCCGCGCTCAGAGGGTCCGCAACAGACGCTGGAGAAAGCGTTCGACGTTCTGTCTGAAAACGGGCTGAGCTGGTTTGGCGCATGCGTAGCGCATGCTACTGCAAACGAAGGCCGGGAGAAAGAAAGGAGAGAGATAGCTCGGCAAAAGAATGGGCACACCCTGGTGCTTCGCTCTATCGCATTTTTCCCCTCTCGTTCCCACCTGTTCTCTCTGGTTCATTCATGCACATGGCTTGCAAACGTCACGTGCTGGCGCGCGGGAAACGATAACCTCAGATGCGTGCGTCTTTGGGGAATGGGCATGGCGCTGCCCTACACCAGCCGTCGCCAAACTCTCCCCTCTCATTCCTTCCGTGCGTGGCTTGAAAACGTCACGCGGCAAATGGCCGAGGGTGATGCAATCATCTTTGGGGAAGGCACACTTTCCAATGCGTGGTGCGGAGTTCGATATATCGAATGACCGGTGAAATTAAGTTTGGTATATATGACGCGGCTTTCCTATACTTTTACATGGGATTTTCAAGGGGATATTCCACGAGTTCGATATAACCAAAATTCGATATATCCGGGTTCGACATGAGCCTGCATTGTTTTTTAAGGTGAAAAGCCTTACTTGGCTATGTTTGTAATAACATGGAAGCAAAGTGTAACGTGTGATAAGGTGTTAGGACGTCACATTTAGATGAGACTGATAGTCATAAATGTGCATGTAATGACAAGTGGTATATAAATGTCATGTCATGCCTAGTCACATCAAGTGATTCATTATAGTTTAGTCATGAGTCATAGTCACTTGCCATGAGTCTGTCAGATCAGGGATCCAATGTCCATGACTATGGAGTCCATGACTTGTGTAAGTCAGTCATGACCATGACTAGTGCCTAGTCATGACTCTCAAAAGTGCTGAGTCATGACACTTTAGAGAAGCTACTAAAGAGCAGCCAACGCACTTGCTTTCGCATTTCTGGAATGCAGATTTCTGTAAATTTTTTTTTTCTCTTTCGTTCTGCCTTTCTTACTTTCTCTAGTTTTTGCCTGCCTTTCATGTTTAATCCTTGCTACATGCTTTTCTGTCTGATTCAGGTTGATAACCAGCTGTCACAAGATGAGTCGTCGAATGAAGTCTATGACTTTCCCGTTGTCCTGGTGCCCAGAGGTGACTCTCCGTCAACAGAAGGCGCATCCTCTTGCCAAAATGCTGTTGCATCGCTCACCCTGTCGCTCGAAGTTCTCCGCGACGGTCGCTTGACTGCAGATTCATTGACTGTCAAGTTCTGCCCATTGTTGCTCTTCTTGGAGGACACATTGCTTTACAGGTAAGGAACAGTGACAATTCATGAGACCTTCAGCTCTGAATCGCGGCATCTGAAAATATTTTGTCAGAATTCTCAGTTGCATTATTTTATTTTGTATGCTGAGTTGTGTGAAAGTAAATTGTTATTTATAATGTGCTTCTGTTATTCACTAGTCCTCAGCCGAGTAAAAAAATACTGCGCATCTTTGCCACAGAGTTTTTTTTTTTTTATTTGCATCTCTTTGTTTATATGCGCTTATTGTATAAGTTAAGGATTTCTACAGAAGCAAAGGAATGCTTCAAGAATTTGGATATTTCTGCATTATTATTCTTTATTTTTTTTTTTAGAGAGAGAGAGAGAGAAAGCTAAGAAGGCAGTTTTTCTCGTTGTGTTATCTTTGTATCTCTGTCATGTGTATTGCACGGCCACTTGAAGGATTTCTTGCAGGGACGACCAATCACAGCAGGTAATGACTTTTGGCCGTTGCCTACGTAAGAGTACACACACGCATTTTTGAGCACAATCGCCACCTGGCCATGCAGCAAGTTCTCCTGTTGCCATGTCTTAGGAACTGAAGAAGGCTGTAGTTTTCTTATGATTCGTGCCTTCTTGCAACACGTCCTGATCCATTCAATTAGCTTTGCTGCCTTCACCATCTTCGTGCAGGCTGGCCCGCATGTCGAGCTTTGTGCGTCCAGCTTGGCACTGTGCACCCTTGTTGGCCAGTCGTGAGCCCCGACTCCCACAGGAGGTGGCGGACGCATCGCTGGCACTGATGCGAACGGTGTCAGTGCGGGAAATCGTGCTGGAGCCATTGGTGGTGCAGCTCAGCATTCACGCCTCGCTGAAGTTGTACTTGTCCCTGAATGGGACGCCCCTGAGCTTTGCACGATTCAGCCGGAGGAACCTGGTCACGGGCTGCTACCAGCTAGGCCAGCTGCTGACGCGCCACTATGTGACGGGTGCACTGTTGAGAGCAGGTGAGACCCATGGTGGACTTGAGAGGCCGTGCTAGCGTGAGGGGCTTGGAGCCGTGTGACCGTGTGACGTTTTTTGCCGTTTCCAAGACTGCGCTTGAGCAAAAGACATCCTTTCAGATATAGTCTGTACATTACTTAAGTGGGAAGAATTTCAATCCTAACAAGATGAGCAAGAGAGGTACAAGGTGTACGCAAACAACATTTCAGCATCCGTTTATTTATTTTGTCTTTGTTTTCCTTCCATGTGTCTTTGTTTCGCTTGCTCTGGAAGAATTTCCATTTGAATGTTCGTGCTGGTTTCATCTGCATGGTATGAACCATTTAGCTCAGGCTGCTTTAGAGATTGTTTTTTGACCATAATGTGCACTTTGAAAACGCAATAACAGACATGATGATCTCAAGCAGCATGCTTGAATTAGAGATAAACTGGTGTTTCAGGGCTTAATTTTTCTGGCTACTTCCAGTTTGGGTAGACATCTGCTTGTCTCTTTCAATGACTGTGCATTTGCCTCGCACTTCAGATACCTTGTTTGGATGAACACGTCATTTGCCCAAGGTGCGTTTTCCACCTGAAAGGGCCTTGACAACTTTTGTTGTTTGAAGAGCACTTTCTAGGCAAGATTTTGTTGCTAAACACTTGTGGCAAAAGTCAACAACATTGTTGTGCCTCTCCTCCTCTTTATGGTCTGCGGGAACAATGCACATGATTCTGTGTCCTGGCTGCTCGACAGCAGCTATTATTACAACATGACTTGGCAAGTTCAGTCAGTGTAACAGAAGCTTTGGCGAGTTGTTAAGCCATTATTTGAGATGAACGGCGTGATTTACAACTTAAGCGAAGCGAAAAAGTTAAGACGTACGGGGGTGAGCACTGACATTCAACAAAAAAATCTTATTGCTCAAATTGTGGAAATAATTTGATTGTGTATATTTATGTACAGGCTTCATTCGTTACCATGTTCTATTTTTCTTGTTTGGAGCCTAGCCTATTTATTTCCACACTCCAAGCAAGAAAGTTATTACTGAAAGTCAGCGTGCACCTTTGTGTGTCTTTCGTTTTAACTTCGTCTAAGTCACGCTGCTCATCGCAAACAAGATGCAAAAGTGGTCTTGGCTGGTCATGTCACACTCACGAGTTGATTGAGTGGAACATTGCCCCTTGTGACATGTGCTTCACTAACTTGTCGTCTGATGATTGCAGGCTGGGTAGTGGGTTCCCTGGACCTGCTGGGCAACCCAACAGGTCTGGTACGCGCCCTAGGGTCCGGTGTCTCGGCTATGGTGGTGCTTCCATACAGGGGCTTGGCACAGGGTCGCCCTTGGGCCTTCTTCATGGGCATCTCGCACGGAGCTTCCACCATGCTGCGCCACATATCTTCAGGTGAGCTTCGCGGATAGGACATCTCCTATTCCCCTCTTTTTTCTCTGCTTTCACTGCCAGTGGTTTGAGACAATGAAAGCATGAGTGGGTAATGACGAAAATGGGTATGTGGCTGGTCTCCCATCTTGTTTTTTGCCCTAGCGATATAGTGAGCAGACGTACATGTGCGGGCGAAAGTAAACGGAGCACGCTATTGCCTTCCAAAATTTTTTAACGCGTCACCCAATTGACACTGACAACTGCGATTTCTACAGACTGGTAGGCAACGCTGGTGCGCTTTCTCAAGGACAAGTAAAACTTCGTTATTTCCGATAGGGAAAAACGTGAATGCAGTCATGACAGAATAGCATACTCCGTTTACTTATATCTTGTATCCACACCTGTACCTTACTGTCCAGGGTGTTGCTGTTTTTGAGGCTAATTGATAGTCTAGTTTATGTGTGGTTGCAGAAATAGATAAAGTAAGAACTCGTTAATTCAAGCTTCACGGGACCGGGGAAAAAGTTTGAATTACCCAATATTCTAATTATCGAATGGCCTCGAAAAAACTGACAAGAACCATTTGCATTACGGTTAATTTACGCAAAACGACCCCTTCGCATAATGAGCCCTCCCATCCCCGATTTTTGCCGAAGAATTTGAAAAAATAGAAAGGAAGTGCCAGCCGTTGGCGTGTCTTGGCGTGTCCCTCCGTTTCGAGCCGTCACGGTCCGCAGTGAATTTCTTGGCAGTGCACCAAGATGCTGTGCAGCAATAACATCACAGTGTGTTTGTACTTTCTGAGGTTAGCTCTAGCAAAGGGGTGGAAATGAACTTGGCAGAGTGCCAGCGCTTGTCCGGTTGCGCAAGCCTTGTTTTGAGTATGTTCGCTTTATCATGCCATGGGCAATTGAGGCAGGCGTGGTCTGCTGACACTCAGTCGTTGGAACGCGCAATACATTAAGCCTCTTTTAAATGACTGATGCTAAATGCCGGCGTCATGATCATGGCTGACCGCATGCTTCCATTCACGACTGATGGGTGGATGGACGGACAATCCTCTGAAAAAAAAAAAGGGGGAAGAGTTTTTTTCCATGCAACCAGTAGCATCTGTGTCATAGCATTTCAGGGGCATTGGCTGGGACAGCGCCAGTAGAGCTTATCTGTATTTGCGAATTAACAGGGCTCGAATTAACAAATATTTAGTTGTGAGTTTCGGATGGTTGCTTGGCAGAGAGCAGGCAGCTGCCTCCGCGGCCGCTAGCCCCAACCCTGTGGCGCCGCCGGCCGCCACGCCGGTCATGGCGCTAATTAGGCTTTACCCACTCTGCCGTGGTTTTACCTGGTTTCATCTTCTGTCTCCATTTCGGGCATGCACAGGCATCTGTGCTACTTTCGAGGAGGGTTCTTTTTTTTTTTTTTCTTTTTTTTTTCCCTGTGCTGCGTGCCATTTCCCAGACGCGGTGACGCGTAGTTCGGAATGTCCATAATAGAACCAGCTCGCATTTGAATTAACGGGCTTTTTAGTTCACAGATCCCTATGGAGCTTGGCCGGACCAAGTAGGGTAGTTCAAATTATTTGAAAATTCGAATTATCAAACTAAATTTGAGTCCCTGGGCGCATGATAGGCTTGGTTTTTTTTAATGCAAAACCTCTGTGTACACAGATTTGGCTTCACTCAAGAAAAATCTGCTGTGCTATGTCCTTTGTGCTTCCATCCCCTCTCTTGCCATGTTTAGCTTCTCAGTAGCCATCCATTTTCAATTGTATCAACAAAATAAAATATAGAAAGGGGCCAAATTTTGTTCAGCTCTGGTAGTGTAAATGTGTGCTTTTCCTGTTTCCTTTTTGTAGGTGCCTTGAGCTCTGTCACCCAGCTTGCCACCAGCGTGTCTCGGAATCTGGACAGGCTGTCACTGGACCCTGAACACCTCGCCTGGAAGGAATCGCTGCGCACTGGTCCGTCGGCTGGCATCGGCCAGGGGCTGACAACTCTTGGGATCAGCCTGCTAGGTATGCCATACCACGAGAATGGTTCAGACAGCAGCGTTGGGACGTCAAAAACAGGGACTTAAGCCACGTTCATACACGTGAATTACACCAAAAAAATGCGGGGTTCTTGCTGCTTCCGTGCAGAAAGCTTACTGTAAAAGCAAAAAACTACTACCAACGCATTCGTGCGGGACCAATATAGTTGCTTCCTGCCCTGTCTTTATGCGCTTAGGATCTGTTTTCTGCACATTCTTACTGCTTATCTGTCACTTAAGTAGCCCAGTTACCAGCTGTTCTATTATTTTAGCTTGAACATGTTTTGTCTAAAACCTTTCTAGGCTCATGAAATGAAATCCCGTGCGTGCGATTTGTCATATTCCGCAAGATCTAGCATTCCTGCCATCTACAATCCCACTGAATGCGTGCCAAGGAACGCCACGCGACAGGAGCGATGGTGTACTGTTAAAACATGCCGGTGGAAGTGTGACAGATATTGCTTCTTTCCTTTCCTGTAAACAAATTATAATTATATTTAGCACTGCAATGAACGCCGATAAGAGGCAAATAATAGGAGAGGAAGGGTAGGCTATCACCATTCTCCTTTTCTTTTTTTTTTTTTTTTCCTTGTGAAAATGATTTCTAAGGTGTAGGGAAAGAAAAAGAGGACTCAGAAGGTGGGACAGTTAAACAGGCATTCTAGCTGCATTAGGAGTTGAGAGAGCTGGCGGTAGAGCGATCGGCTGTGAAGGCTTTCGATAATCTTGGCTTTACTATTAATTGGAAACGTTTTGCATGGCAACTTGCAGGGGCTGTGGCTGGCATTGTGGACCACCCCATGCAAGCCCTAATTCACGAAGAGAGCCGAGGGCCAACCGGATTCGTCAAAGGGGTCGGCCGGGGCCTGATGGGTGCCGTGGCCAAGCCGATTAGTGGGGCCGCTGAGCTTGTGGCACAGACAGGCAAAGGTGGGCTTCCGCTTCGCTCTCTTATTTCTGTGCCTTGAATGTTGTTGCTCGGCCAACTGCTTTGGCGACGATTACTTGACTGGCTCGGACTTTGCCTAACCTAAATGGTCAACGTCTGCCGCTGTTTGATAGCAGGGTGGCGACAGTGATTGTGTGCTGGTGGCCAGGTCTGTTAATGCGACAGTGTTAAAGGCCCCACTCTCCAGAAAATCTGCGAAAAATTGTGAGCGAAAAATCCAGTGCGTGGTTTTGGAAGGGAGCAGCTGGCAGGTGACATAACCGTGCACAGACTGGTCATCAGTCACTTCATGCGACATCACGAGGTCATGTGACGTGGCTTCGTGTTTGAGTTGAAAGGGAGAGATGGGAACCCAACTTTCCGGAACTCTTGTATCTCGAGTTAGATGCGATGCATCTAAGCCACACAGGCATATTTATATGACTCTGTTAAAGAGGGCTTTATATATATACCGTATTTACTCGCATAATGATCGCACCCCTGAATTTTGAGGTCAAAATTCCATTTTCTAAATTCCCCGCCTAATGATCGCACCCCGAACATGGAGCCGCCTGGTGGTTGATCTGCAGTCATCCCGCAGCGAATGCATTCCGACGAGTTCCCAACCTAGTCTAGTAACGTTGAAGTTCCCATGATTCCATGCTTTGCGGCGTTCGCCATTTTGCAATTCGGCAGCGTCGTAGCGTGCTTTGTGTTTTTGTGCGAGTTTACGCCATTTCACTAGAAATTTCATTAGAAATGATACAGACGCAGGCGCGCACAACTGCCAGGAAGCTGGGAATCGCCGCAAAGGATTTCCGCGCTAGCTCCGGTTGGACGACTCGCTTTATGCGACGGAATGGACTTTCCCTGAGGTGGCGGACGTCGTTGTGCCAGCGGCTCCCAGTCGCGTATGAAAGCAAAGTGATAAACTTCCATCACTTCGTCACTAGGCTTCGCGAAAAATGCGGTTACCTCATGTCGCAAATTGGAAATGCCGATCAAACTCCACTGACGTTCGACATGCCCCGGAATACAACTGTGAGCGAGAAGGGTGCTCGGAGCGTCCTCGTGAGGACGTCTGGCGCAGAAAAACAGCGATGCACAGTCATGCTTGCTGTGACGGCCGACGGGCGGAAGCTGCCACCATACGTGATCTTCAAACGGAAGACTATTCCGAAGGGAAACTTTCCCCGTGGCATCCATATACGTGCACAGATGAAAGGGTGGATGACTGCAGACCTGTTGGTCGACTGGATCAAGACTGTTTGGGGAAGAAGACCAGGAGCATTTATGCTTCTCTCGCTTCTGGTTTTGGACAGTTTTAGGGTTCACCTTGTGGACAGCGTGCGTGCCAAGCTGAAAGAGCTGCGCACGGACATTGCAGTCATTCCTGGCGGCCTGACTTCGCTGCTGCAGCCTCTCGACGTATCTTTGAACAAACCGTTCAAGGACAACGTTTGACGACTTTATGCTGAGTGGATGGCGATGGGCCAGCATGATTTGACGCCGAGCGGAAAGATTAGAAGGCCATTCGTGGAGATGCTGTGCTCGTGGATCACAGAAGCGTGGAGCAGTATCCCCGACGAGGTAGTGGCTAAGAGTTTTAAGAAGACAGGCATATCTAACGCTTTGGATGGAACGGAAGATGACTTCCTGTGGGATTGTGAAGATGCTCCCAGCGACGACACTGCCGTTTCTGATGAGTCGTGCAGCAGTGAAAGCGAGGATGGCGAGGATTCAGACTTTGATTAGAGTACTGACGAAAAAAAATAAATGGGCATTGTGCACTCCATGTGATGCTTAATGTGCGTGTTTATTGTGAAGGTAAGCCTTACTCAGCTTTTATTTTTGGTTGTAATCGAGATATATGTTCTAAGACGTCTGACCTGCAACTTGTTTGCGTTTTCAGTGCTCAAAAATTTTTTGTAGAAAATTTACCCCGCGTAATGATCGCACCCAGAAATTTGCGTCAGTATTTAAAAAAAAAAAGTGCGATCATTATGCGAGTAAATACGGTATATATATATATATATATATATAAAAAGTCCCACCATCGGCGCGTTGTTTTCTCCTTCCGCTTTGCATTTAATGCTCTTTATTCCAATAATCACCATAAGACAAAATTCCTGTAAATGTCAACAGTATAAACAAGAAAAAAAAACAAAAAGAAACGAATGTTTGCTTTGCACTCGTAGACTGTTTGCTCCTTTAAATGTGTGTATATATATATATATATCGCGTGGTCTTTCATTATTACAATGTGGTATTTGCTGCTGTATGCTAATGAGTGTGTGTGGGATAATAGAGGCATAAATTAAAACATTGCTGATCAAGTGAGTAGAAGAGTGAATGTATGGGAGCAAGTGGATCCACAAAGGAAGCCCATATAGCTGTGTTGCATCATACCCTTAAAGGGGGAGCTTATCTGCCTAAGTTTTTGTGTAATTGTTGACTGCCAGAGCAGTAAGGTTTGGGCATGTGACTTGTATGTGGGAGGTGCTGTCACATAGTGGCGACAATACCGTGGTGACAATAAGCTTTCTCTTGGCCCAGTCCTTAGCCTGTGGGTTGAAACAGTTGGTAAAAATAGGCATTTCATCCATCATCGTGCTGCTAGCCGAACCTAATCAGCTATGGCAGTCTTTAACAAAGGTGCCCTATGTCCATTAAAATCAAACCATTGTCACCAGCATCAGCTAATTTCCTGCGAAGGTTTTGTCATTTGAGTGATCTAGTAGTCTAAACTCTAAGGAAAAGACAGCATGACCTTGGAAAAGTGTGATACGTCCCGGAAATATTGAACACAAAAGGGATTGAAAAATAGTTCAATGTATATTGATAGTTTTAAATGTGAAATGCGGCAGTGAGTAAGACCGTCTGCAACCTATAAGTATGGGCAGGTGCACCAATGCTGTGGACATGCATTCTGTGGCAACACGGCCTCCTCTGATGTCACTAGGTCTAGCTTGCATCATGAAGCCACTGCCTAGCATAAGAACTCTAATCCTGTTCCATTTTTTAATATATGTATACACATTCCTTTTTTGCTACACAGGCATCTTGCAAGGAGCGGGCTGGGGCGATTTCACTCAGCGTCGGCACGAACCTCGGGCGATGTCCTTTGACGAAGCGGCCAGCTCTGAGGCCAGGGTCCGGAGTGTTCTGCCCGGCCAAGAGTTGTTACTCGTCCTGCACGTCCACTTGCTGCTGGACGAAGGCACCAGCCAACCCCTCATTCTCGTCCTGACACAGCAGGTATGTCCGAGCCTCATTTTATCGCGCTTGGTTTGTGCTTGGTGATGGGGCCAAGGCGAGGCACATTTACCACCCCTACAATATGCCAGGCTTAAGTTTTTGAGCACTTCTTGCAGGCCCCGAAGAGAGAAATATTTTGATAATGTAGCCCATAAAGGCACCTTTGCTGCTAAATGAGTTTGTGAAGCTCTCATTGTACCAGTTTGTTCATTTTAGTACTTTATAGATAGGAGCATCATTCCTGTTCAAAATTGTGCCACCCTAATATGAATATTTTGGCACTGTGGAAGCCAGGCATTTTCGTAGGACGCTGCTATTACATTGCCAGGTGTTGCTTTTCCGTGGCTACTGTGTTTGCATGAGCCAGTCCTGTCCAAGCTCCCATACAGGCTCATGCAATACAAACTTGGCTGTTATGTCACAGCTGTGGCAGCTTTGCAGGTTGTCGCGTTGCAAATGGTGCTTTATGACTGCCCGCATTTAGTGCACACAAAGCTTGCCAAAATGGGACTCCAGACCTGTCACCACGGTGTTCAGCGGCTTCTGGCACGTTGCACTCATGCTGTTGCCAAACACATTTACGGATGGCACAAATATTTTTGCGGCCATGGTACAGTTCCATCACTGCTGCGGTGCAGGTGCAAACAACCGAAGACACGGAAGTGAAACTAGTCCACGACAAACTCCGCATGTATAGTGTTGCATGATATCCAGTTGTGCGGGTTCGCTCTGAAGTGCGTTTCTGTAATGTGCGTTTTTCCTGCTGCTTGCAGCTTACAAATGGAATTTCTGGGTTCCAACAGACAAGTATAGAGCCTTAAAGCCTTGTAATACCCAGAGAAACTTGTACCATTCTAGAAGTAAAATGAAAGCAATTAAAGGCAGACGGCAATGAACAAATTTTTTTCTCGCACATTCCTGGCCACTATGCTTCCTGGCTGGTGTAATTTTCATGGTAAAAAAAAAAATAATAATAATAAAATCAGTAGCAGGGTTTTACTGTAGTTTAGTTAAATTTAAGTCCCTTGCACACATGGGAGAAAAAGAACAGTATTTCTGGTACATAACCTTAAGTTCTCCTAGTGTTGATGTTTGAATTGAGTTTACAAGCTTGCATCTCTGTCTTGTTTCTTCCCAGCATTGGACACATATGCCAATTAGGTTGGCAAGTAGGTGGTGCATACAAACAAACATAGAAAAGAGATTAAAACTTGACTTAAATATATATTTAAATACTGGTACTCTCACTAGAAGTACCAGTTAACTTTTCTCTTGTATGTACGAAGGGTTAGTTTGATGACAAAATTTAAGGGTCAAACATTCGTATGAATTTCACATTTTGGTCTTGCATGGTGCTGAAGCAGCCTAGCTTTGTTTAATTTCAGTTGCAAAGACAGTACACTAGCTTGAAAAAGATAATGAGCAACATTTGTCATCCTCCGAATTTTTGTTTGTAATGAACACATGTTTAATTTGATATTTGAGCACATTTTTTCTTCCTATTCATATGTACGTATTTGATTTCTACCTTGATATTTCAATATTTGCAAACTTCATTTTGTCGTCAAAAACAAGGCACACTGATGTTTTTTATCTCCTTCAGAGTTGGTCCCTGGGCTTTAGTCATCATGCGTTGATAACAAAAAGATCGGCCAGAGCGTAACACTGGTTGTCATTCAAAGAAAATATAAAGAAATTTCAAGTCTGCACAGTAACAACCTCTTTAAGCTTTACAGTATGCATTCCTGGCATTTTTGCTAATGAAACATTCACATTGGCATTATGATTTTGTTTTCACACCTTACTGCATGTATTTGGAGCAATTGTGGGAAGGGCTGTTTTATAGGCAAAAAATGTTGTATATGACAGGATCGCACACAAATTGAACCGGACACAAATGAATTACACATGAATTACGTACATGGCTCAATCGCACTCCAATTAAGTGCACCTGAATGAATTGCAGGTGAATAGGCTGCACAATAAATGTATCGATGAGTGATCTGCATATCAATGAATTGTACATGATTAAATTGTATAAAAATGCAGTGCATTTTAACTAATTTCACGCAAAAAAATTGGCTTTTTGTGTGTGTGCTTATTTCCAGTGCCTCTGTCTTCTGAGCAAAGCTGACGGCACACTAGAGCGATGCTTCTCGTTGGCTGAGCTGTCATGCAGTGGGCCACCTGGCGACCCGGCATACGTGACCCTTGACCTGGGACCACCCCAATCAGGGATGCAGCTGGAAGAGGTGAGGATTGCTGCCTGCCATCCTTCATTGGGGCTATGAGGCTATCATAATCAGTGTGTGGAAAAATCGTATATTTAATAGGTTTCTGCTTTTTTCCAGCTATAATGAGAATTTTGCATAACTTTTTCGTGAGCCCTAATTTTGTACCTATTTATTCTGGTCTTTGGATTCAGCTCTAATTAGGGTTGTGTCAGATTTTAAAATTTTCGAATGCGAATTGAATATGAATATGAGAAAAAAATGCCTACCAATATTTGTTCAATTAAAAAAAAAGTAACAATAAACGTTGCTCGTCTTGTTTATTTCAGAATTAATATGGTATTTGCAAAAAAATTAGACTGGAAATGTACAGAAGTGTTGTCCGTACTGAAAAACCCAATATAAAATTTATACAGGATTCCGTATACCTGTTTTGCGCAGAGAAAGAACCTGCATGACACCGCATGGTGCCGTCATATCGCTTCTGAATACAGTAACCTTTCGTTAATTCGGCCTTCAAGGGACAAGAAAGAATTGAAAACAGTTTGCATCTCAGTCATTTTATCTGAGCATCTGCATGATCGAGCATCTGCATTTGAGATGAAATCGAAGTGCTTAGCTTTGCGTACACTGTCGAGAAGGCCCTCTTCACAAAATGGCCCCGTCGCGTTTTGAGCATGCTTCTAGAACAAGTGCTAGACAGCACCGGAAGTTCAAACTGGTGAAATTGAGAGAATGTTGCTTTTTTTTATTCGTTACTTTCTTCATACTTGCTGTTTGTACAGACAGACACACATAGAACTGTTGGTGCGACCTTTACGATTTACCGGTGCGAATGTGCCTCCGGTGTACAAATCACTATTTGGTCATAGTTTACATTTTTGAAAAATGCCCTATCATTTTATAGACTGACTTCACATTTAGGTTCGAACTTCCTTTAACTCTGCTCTTTTTCTCTCGATATCCTCGTTATCTAAATCTTGTTGCAGGCGATAGCATGGTGAATGCATGAACACAGACCTCCGGTTGCTTTCCATAGGCTGTCATTATTTTTTTGTTGCTCTAGCTTTTATTGCCATGGTAACCACTTTGAAATCCTCGTAAAAGCAGGGGCGTGGTACTTTTTGTGCCTCAGTGCAACTTTCTATAGCTGTTCTAAATAGCTGTTACGCTAAGATTGAGCCAAGGCAGAGTTTATGGTAGAATGCTGTAACTGGACGACAGAGTGCAACGGGACAGAGTCTGCTTCATCTGTTGTTCTGTTAGGCCGGTTCAGCCATGAGAAATTTTTCTAGCTTTCCACCTTGGTTAATTTTTTGCGCTCTTGACTCCTGCTCTGAACCAGTCTCAGGCATCTTTTTGGGTGTCACTGGTTAATTTGTGCATTATCTAGATATTGCACCAACTGCTTTTGCTGCTGAGAAAGGGGATTAGAACCTAAAACGCACTCACTGGTGCATGTTCTAGTCTTTCCAGAATAATACGCAGCTCGCAAGCTGGTGGGAATTGCTCTGAATTGCATTGCTGTGCCACCTGACAACACCAGTGAGAACTAATGGGCACTAACTAAGATCATCATTCCTCTGAGTAGCTGTAGGGCTGAACCAAGCCATTCACAAGCTGTAGAAAGTGCTCATTAGCTAGAAAAGGGCTGAACCAAGTCATTCACAACATGTCGTCCTGTGAGTAGAGGGCTGAACCAAGTCGTTAACATTCTGTCGTCTTTGCCCTACCGCAGATGGCAAGCCGAGCCAGGGTCCGGGTTGCAGAGTATGTGACCCGAACGTCGTCGTACCCTCTGCCTCCATCTGCTCAGGAGTGCGGTGACTGCCCGGCAGTGCAAAGTGTACCCAGCGTTGCCTACCTGTTCCGCCTTGCACGGCCAGCACTAAGGCCACTGTTCCTGGCTCGGTTTCACGAGGTGCAAAAGGCAACATTGGGCAAAGGCTTTCACAGCTTCCATCCGTAGTGGGAGCACAATGTGGGAGCTTCGGTGATGGTGGAACTTTGTTTTTCTGCGGAAAAGCATTTTACAGGCCTATTGCCTCGTTATTTCGAAGCAGGGTTGCGCAGCTTTCCGATACAACGTTTTCAAAGTTAATCCTATACTTTTCAATTGAGGGTACAAGACATGTGATCCTATCCATTCTCAAAACACATCAACTAGCATTTAGATATATTTACTATTTAATTTATAGTACATACGAGGCATTTAAGAAGTTACCTTATCAATTATGTTTTCTGGAGTTGGCCGCACACAATGTCCCTAGTCAACCAAAGCTGTGAGGTCTAATTCCTGGATACACGTGGGGCATACGTTCATGTTTTAATTTCCATTCCAAATGCTGCCACCGTAGGCAGGGATGTACATACCTATTTTTTATATGAATGGTGCAATAAATTGAAACTTTGTCTAGTTTTCTTGCATTGATTATCTGCCGTGCGAGTTGTACAGCATGTTTTGCATACATTCAGCTATGTTTGGCACAATTTATTTGCATCTGTTCATAGAATACAGATTCAGCACTTACGTTTACATATAAATTTATTTACTGGGAATTGGTAACTACGTTTTTTGTGATGCCGTCGTACCATCATTTTTATCATTTGTGGTAAGAGTGATGTTGGCCTGGAAAAAAGGAAACATTGGATTTTAGCTGTATAGAACAAATAATGAGCTTAGGTGAAGACCTGATTTTGATTGTAGCGGCAGAAAGGTGTGAAATGCTCATAGCTCATCACTGAGTGAGCCTTGGTAAAAACTTCTAGATAGGTTCAGTTCTGCTGAAGCTGAACCTTGATATGGCTTGATATGGCACAAGGCTACACACACAAGGCACATTTTGATATGGCACAAGGCTGGTTTTATTTTATTGATTTTTTTCATGCTGTAACGATTACGAACAGAGCCTTGTGATCACTATAGTAAACTGCCGCGGTTTCTATGTTTATTAGTAAAATTGTAAATTGGTCTAGAAGAAAGTAAAGGCGCAGTATCCGACATGTGCCACACCTAAGAGAAAGAGGAAGGAGGTATTAAAAGAAAAAAGCTGCCGTAATGAAGGGCTCTGGAAAAATGGCAGCGGCCCGCTAAAGTTAGTGGTCGCTGTCCATACAGTATGGCTGAATCATCAAATCTGGTGCTTGCTCACCCCACCCCTATTTAAGTTGACACCACCCTAAAAACGGACTCTTTGTGGAGGCTCCCTAGTTGGAACATGGGTGCTGATGGTGCGGTGTCAGTGCACTTTAAGATCTCGAAGTAGTCAAAATTATTCTGTAACCCTCCACTATGACAGCTCTTTCTTAATTCACTCCCTCCTTCCTTCCCTTATGACAGGTTCAGGTGTTCACCCAGAAGTGTGACAGATACTGTGCCTTTTCTTTGCACTACCTTCTCCCTCCTACTTTCTACACCAGGGCAGTTTGTACACAATAAGATTTGGCCAGTGCAATAACCGACAAATGCATGTCCGGCTTGTGGAGAGATATCCGACATTCTCCGCATGGTTTGGAACCGCCCCAAACAACTTAAATCATACGGTTTACAGAAAATTAGCCATGAGCAGTGGGAGGCAAAGCTGGCTCACACAGAGCTCCCCCTTCAGCGCCAGCTGATCGATCAGGCCTGGAGGGCCGTATTCGCCAATGGTTTCCCGGACCTGGGTGAACCACCCGCGTAGTCACTTTGTATCAATAAAGTTTATTCTCTCTCTCTGGTGTAGCGAGCGCATTTTGCTACGCAAGTAGCTCTTAGAGGACATGACTCAGTATTGTACATAGGAGAAGTAGAGATATCGCTCTAAAAATAATTGGGCACTTTAGATAAGCGCCCCCGCGGTGGCTCAGTGGTTAAAACACTTGGCTACTGAACGAGAGTACCCAGGTCCAAACCCGATTGTTAGTGGTGGCGTTCCAACGGAGGCAAAACAGTAAGGCGATCCATGTGCTGTGGGATGTCGATCCCCTGGTGGTCAAAATTGCTGCATAGTGCTCCACTACCCAGCACCTTTTTCTCTCTTTCCGCTTTCACTCCCACCTTCCACACTTTCCCTATGGTTCAGTTCAAGTGTCCGCAGAGAAAGTGTGACAGGTACTGTACATTTCCTTTCCACAGACCAATTTACATTGACATTTTGGATAATTTGAAGCTTTACACCATGCCTTAAAACAAAAGGAAAACTAAGAATGGTTTCTGAGGTCTTAACATCCCAAAGTGGCTCAGACTATGAAAGGTGCTTTAGTGGAGGGCTCTGGAAATTTCGACCACTTGGAGACCTTTAATGTGCACAGACATCGTACAGCACATGGACGCTTGGCTTTTTGCCTCCATTGAAAAGCGATTGACGTGTTTTTAATGCACATAATAATGTTGATGGGGCCAAAATAGCAGACCAAATAAAACCAAAGTTCGAATTAAGAGTTCAAATTTAATGCAGTCTACTTAGAGACCACAAAAAAGTGACAAGTACTATACCTATATAAAACAGTGACCTAGTATGCTGCAGAGTGACAGCCTTGAAGATGACAATTTAAAAGAACACGAAACATATACATTACTATTTATGAACTTGGTACCATGTCACAGCAATTATAACATTAGCATACAAATTTAGAAGAGACTTTAAGAGCGCAGCCATGCAAATGTCATGGCATTGTCTTTTCGTCTTTTCTATATATGCAAAGGTCACTAACATTCTATTGTACATTCACATACCAGGTGTTTCAGGGAAGCCGACCATATAAAAATAGGCCTTTTTTCAGGTATGAGGATGGTTTCTGCAGCACCAATACACCAGTGTTGGTAGACATGAGAAAAAAGGACGATGTTAACTAGTGAGCCAGCCAACTTTGAGAAATAACTATTTAACTACTGCAGTTATGTGCCTGGTTGCAGTTAGAAACTTGTAGCTGGCCGATAGCAATAACCTTATCGGTTCTTAGAATTCTGGAAATTCAATTTTCTTCGATGCTGTGACTTAATAAATTTTGGCTGTCTCGCACTAAACATTATGCACTTTCGAGAAACATGCACTTGTAAGCAGTACCCCTGTGCTGTCAATCAATGAAGCCAATGCCGCTTCACCTTCCCTGTCATGCCTGCGCAGTAGTGCTCGCTACTCTAGCAAGCCACGTGCCATTGACGAGCCATCTGAAAGGCCCTGTAAGCAGTAAACTCAAAAGGCAGTTCATTTTTCATGCAAGTTGAGTTACAGCAATCTAGTCTTGGCTATCCTAAGAACAGCAGAAAAGTTCAAGATCCAGTTTTTAGTGTGGCCAAGGATAGAACTACATCATCTTCATCATCATAGAAACTTTACTATTCACATAGGAGTTAGGAGCTTGCAAGCCTTTTGGCCCCCAAATGGCCCCACTGCACTCAAGCGTTCGTGTTCCTGCAGACCTCTGAAAAATGCTAATGCTTGTTAAAAGTAGAGATGCACACAGAATTCACCCTGACATTCTTTTTTGCTCATTTCACTAACGTACACTTTTGGCCACAAGCCCCAATACCTCATGGTTTGTTGTTGAGACATGACTTGAGGCACTTAAAGCACCACTAAAGCTCAGAATTTCTGCGTGACGAGAACAACTCCCACTGTCGTTTGTTTAGAAATTGCTGAGGTGCGTACCCTACTATATACAACTTAACTGTCAATCCTGTGTGCCTGGGGACTTCTTAGTTCTGTTGTGCTGTAAGCGATGTTATTTGTTAAAGTGGAAAAGTTCATGTAATAGAATAAGGTAGAATAAGGGACACAAAATATGAAAAAGTAGATGCCAGACGATTACTGGGAGCAAGAGAAATAAATCTTCTGGATTCTTTACAAAACCTTGAGATTCGACCACACTTATAGTTTTTGGATGTTGCACTGTGAGCCTAGCACATGTTTCTTATACTTACCGCTATGGTGTAGCGGTCGCTATTCTTTTGGCTGGGTGCGGTCACAGCTGGAACGAGAGGAAGGATACACGCTTATGCATGCTATAGCTGACAGCTATACTTTATAGACTGTAGAACTCTCAAGCGACCCATATGTGTGAGTACCGTGGTAAGTCTGATGCATGGACAGTACTAGCTTTCCTGGTTAGCTTAGTTGGTAAAGCGCCTCAGCAAAATGCAGTTGGTGGTCTTGGGTTCAAATGCTAAGGTCTGAGAAAACTGATCCACTTTCTTTTTTAGCCATACAATTAACTATGATCAGATGAATTTGATGGCTATTATCCCCTCATTTAGAATCTATTCCTGTGAAAATTTCTGTATATGTGTAACTATGTTCAGATTTATGCCACATAAACAACAAAGGCTATGCACCAAACACAAAAGGCAAAGTGTTGAATGAATGTATCGGGCAAACTATTGTGGAGAGTGCAAATAAGAAATAATGCTTATGTAATCTTAATACTTTTCTGGTTGTGACTCCAGTTTTAGGCTTAGTAATTTAAAGTAATTAAGTATGCTTCAACAGTTAAGCATAAATAGCACTGTCATAGCATCAGTTGCAGCACTTACGAAAGACAGAAGGGCTTGCGGGCAGGGGTGGGTGACCTAAGGGCAGTAAAAAGGTGACTGCGTTATACATAATAAATATGAATGCAGCCAACATATCAGTCAATATGTCGTATCATGTGATCGGGATATATATATAATAGGGATGGGACATGATAGAAGAGATGTATCTGGTTGTAGTCTAACATCTTTTCTGTGCCACAAACTGCAGTCCCTGGCATTTCATCGGAACTTTCAATGCCTTATCAAAGAAGCTGTTGACCGACCTTGCACGATTATACATACCTTTCTTGAAGAGATAGCAGAGGGCTAGAATGACGGACACTATGATGAACAGGCCAATGAGCACCACGGCAAGCCAAGCACAGGACAGAGGTGATGTGAAAGGCTCTGGTGTGGTAGTCAGTGCTGTATGCTTTATTTCATCAAACGTTCTGCAAGAGCACAGAGAACAGTATCGAATGAGGTCGAAATTCTTATGCGTCTTCTTCGCGTGCAGTACGCTGCATTGGATTAATTTGCTACTTGCATGGTTCTTCTCTTGATGCCTGAGAAACAAAGGATTAGACTGGGTGCCATTCGTTCAAGTTATACAAACATAGCGGGTGACCTAAACTTATGAGTACCGACCTGTCGACCGCTGCGCTAGTGTATCGTGATCAGTGTCGTCGTTAGCGCCGCCAACAGAAGCGGGTCGCGCTGCCATCTCGACGAGAAATTGACTTTCGAGCAGCGCTCAAACAAGCGACATGAAATCACCTTTGTCGTCTTCTTCTACTACTTCAACATTGTCTTTGCGGTCTTTGGTTTAGAGGGTGTGCGAGATTGTTATCTCAGTCGAAGAGGTCAAAGAAGTTTAAAACTGGCGCGATTGCAATGCCGACATTACAATGGCATTACTTCCGAAACTGAAACAAAACAAAATCAAACTGTCGTATGCACAAAAATTAAACTCCTAATATTATTCAAATTGAGTGTGTTGTAAAATTTATAAGGTGTAATTAGTGCGATTTATTTAAATTTTTAAGCGGCACAAATTTGTATCAGCAGCGCGAGCTTTTGGTATCTGCATCCATGACAATCCAACTGACAATCCAACCCATGTTCATGCGAGTTCGATATTCGCGCGATACAAATGGCAGGTAACTTGTACCGCGATTACATGAAACTTTGCAGCGTTTGGCGTGCTGATCCTTCGAGAAGTGGCAAATGCTTGGGCGAATTCATCAGGCGTAGAGTGGCCGAAGAGTTCCGCCAGAGCGACCAGACCGTACTGCCGGACCCGAACGAGTGCGCGCGTCGCCTGAACAGCTTGCGTGCCCTTGTCTCCGACCGCTACGGCAGACTGTACCCGAGGGTCTCCGTGTCGTCTGCTTCGGGTCTGACGCGGGCCGAGTGCTCCAAGGTGATCTTTCTGAACTTGCACAGCCCCGAGAACACCAACGAGGAACAATCGCTGCTGCAGAAGTTGAAAGAAACCTTTTCTTTCAAGAGCGGCGTCCCCGAATCAAAGTCAGAAGAACCAAAGAAGTGATTCGGAAGGAACCGATCTCTAGGTCGCCACCTGTTGCCCCGCTCCGCCTCGTCCCAACCCTGTGCAGAGACGAGACTCTATTGACAGCGTAGGAGTTGTCGCCATGGAGCCGAGCTACGCTTGTGTTCACTGCGGGGAGATGCAGCCGCAGTTGTACAAGAGCTACGGTCCCGACCTTTTGAAGTTGTCCCGATGTGTGAGTAAATAGACTGAAAGTAGGTTCACAAAACCTAGTCAACTTACAAGTACCTTCTCCAAATGATCAGACACCCACGTACAAAACTGCTGCCTAGACCGATGGAAGCCTGATTTATCGCTCCTTGAATGCGGAATTAAAAGCGATAACGTTGGAGGTCCCGTTCTGTAAAAAATGCGGCGCCGGCGTTGTGAGAAAAAATTATTTTCGGCATGCCTCTGGTAGGTGATAGTAGTAGTCGGATGGGCACTTATTGGTCGGCGGGTTGTGTGACGTCACGAAACCACATGACATGACTAGAAATCGAACTAACAAGAGGTGCTAACCTAGACAGCACCTTTGAGATTGGCGGGTGAGAGTGGAATCAAGCCTAGGACCTGTGGATCTCGAGTAGATATGCCACCCCTAGGCCACGCGGTTATGTTTTCTAAGGCTTGGTTAAAGTAGTGCTTTATATCTGTGCTGGATGGCCTTGCATATATGATGACTTACATTGAACTGTGTGCCAATGTGGCACAAACTAAGGGATTTGTGATCAAGCGAGTAGTACAGTGCACATATGCAAACAACGAGCTGTAGGAGTCATTGATGCTGCCTCATCACACCCTTAAGAGGCAGAGCTTAAGTGCCCTTCAGATTTTTTTTTACATGTACCACAGGGACCTAGAAATAGGAAAGGCGAAATGTTGTTCAAGCCAATGAGTTTCAAAGACCATGCTTATAGACGAGTGCTTCTTCGCATTTCGAACAAGGGTACTTAACCTGGTTTTGTAGATGCTTTGCCTGCTTGCACATAGCCAGCAAGGTCGTGCACTACATGTTGTACATGGTGGCCAGCTCATGTTTGCTTGGTGGTTCCGCAAACAGTAGACAGGCCCGTTCCACTTTTCATTTCTTCCTTCCTTCCTTCCCCCCCCCCCCCCCCCCCCCCCCTCATTCACTCCTCTCCTATGCATGCCACATAGGCTGGCCAGTCTGGTTATAGTAGTGAATGTTCCTTGTCAGACTGAATCAAACTGGCACCAAATTTTTTACGTGCTTTTTTTTTTTTTTTTTTATGTTCATTGCTCTAATTTAATCGTTTTACTCCTTACAGTCCCGTTGCAACCGTGTGGTTGATGAGTATATTGAGACGGAGTTCTCTATAGTCCTGATCGATGCAGTCTTACAAAAGCTGGAGGCGTACAGGCACATAATCTTCAATGTCGGCATTGGCGTAAGTGTAGCAGCGACATGTGGTTGTCTTCTCATATAGACAGCAGGTGTACCACATCTTTTGATCATTTTTTTTTTTTACAGAGGCCTTGGAAGATTGCCTTGCTCTTCTTGCTTGGCGAGGCACTAGAGCACTGGATGTCAAGGCAGCAGACACACAAGGCTGGCTACGACTTGGAGTGGCATTTCTACATCATCTGCATATTTCTTGTAGCTAGTAAGTGGTGCTTTAGCTTCTTTTTTCATTTTGCAAAAATAGCCTTCATGTTCAACTCATTAAGAATTTCAAGCTCAGTTATTTGTTATCACCTGTTACTGCTACTTGAGCTTGTGCATTCAAAGGTAAGAGTATTGCATTCTTCATGTTCTGCACACTCTTGAGAACTTCTTTTCTCTCCTTCACAGGCAATGCAGTCTTCATTGCACTGGTTGTTTTATTTACAAGGATGTCCGCCTGCCTGTGCGACAGGTGAGTGGTTCAGCTCATGGTAATAAGGGCATTTTATAAAAACTTTTCTTGATGGTTAGCACATACACTTGCCACGGCTAGAATGAGGAAAGCTTTGCCAGGAAGAATGGAATTGGAGCATAAGAGGATACACGACTCCAGTAGCCACGGCTGAAGGCGTTTAAGTAGTGATGTGGTATTCAGGCTAAGAGTCATAAAACATGATTCATTCTAGTATTCGTTTTTGATACGACTGTGTAATAATGGCACTACTCTTAGCTAGGTAGGTGCGAATAGCTATGCAAATACTCAATCACCAATACACAAAAAAAATTAGTCAATTTCTAACTGAAGAAAACAGTGTTGCGATATTGTAGAAACTGAAAATAACACATTCCTTTTGGTTGCTTTCCTGCAGGAGGTTTGTTTTGTTGCAGATTAAAGATGCTTGTTTATGGCAAAATAACAAACTTAGAGTGGTAGAATAATTATATAAATATTGCTGTTAGTGTTAGCTGTTAAAGGCCTGCGACGCTGGCCTTAACCTTCGCAATCAAAATTAATTGCCCATAGTCTGAGTGTGGCCTTCGCGCACCACCAGGGCCGATTGCAGGCTGAGGAGGTCAGAAGCAGCGCACAAATTATTCTAAAATACAGGTAATTTTGAGAGTTTTTAGAAAAAACTTTTCTTCTATATATACAATATCTGAACAAATCTCGTGTAACATATACCAAACTGTAGCTATTTAAAAGCTCTTTCGTACTTGCATGATGATTTACCTTAAGCATTAGGCATAACATGATAAAAAAAAAATTCTTACTGAAAACTTTTAGACAAAAAAGTTACAGAAGATTTAAGCATATTAATTAAAAAGTGGAAAAATTAAATCTTTATAATAAAAGCATGGTAAAATGGCTCCCTTTGAAAATACGACTTGCGTAAGATTTTTTTTTCTTTTTAACTTTTTCAGGACCTTAGAATAAAACAGATGGTTCTGAAGGGTCTTGGGGAATGAATTGTACTAAATGAAATAGTTATATGATTCTGCTATAATGAATACTAATATGTAGCAACTAGCTTTACTGTCATTTGTACACTGAGCACTGCAGGAATACACACGAAGACAAACACACGCACTCTTTGTAGACAAATCTCTGTGGCCTACTCATATTCCCCTGCACAGACCTGACCTACTTTTTTTTCTTTTTAACTTTTTCAGGACCTTGGAATAAAACAGATGGCTCTGGAGGGTCTTGGGAAATTAATTGTACTAAACGAAATAGTTATACGATTCTGCTATAACAAATACTAAAATGCATCTTACTTTGACAGTCGTTCAAACACATGCGATTTAAGGGGAAGTCGGAGGTCGTTTGGCACAAGGCTCTGGCCTTAACGACGTTTCCAGCCCTGGCTACAGCAGCGGGGGCATGGGTGCATTTTGCTGCTTGTGCTGCTGGAGTGCTTTCCTCAGGCATTACGCTTTTCAATGAAAGAGGAATAGCTACAGCAGCCCTGATAACAGCAGAGAGCCCAGCACCTTTCTGCTTATTAAGCAGGGAAAGCTTCCCAACAAAAAAGAGGCAGAGCTATCTGGGACAGCGCACCAATTGCGTTGATCCTCGTTCCCTCTGGCACAAACCTTAAAATAGCCCCACCACTGTGGTGCAGTGGTTAGTGCACTCGACTACTGTGCCCAAGGATGTGGGATCTAATCCCAGCCGTGGCTTTTTTTTTTTTTTTTTTTTTTTAACTTTTCCAGGACCTTAGAATAAAACAGATGGCTCCGGAGGGTCTTGGGGAATGAATTGTATTAAATGAAATAGTTATATCAGGGGTTCTCAAACCTTTTTGCTTGGAGGAACCCCAAAAGCCTTCAATAAGTTGCAGGGAACCCCCCTCCCCCCCTGCCTTCACTTACGAGCAATGTTGTTGAGTGCATTTTTGCGAAGAGAGAGTTGCAAAGGTTAAATGTTTATTGCATAGATTAATACAAATACTAATGTGATGGGTGTTACTGCTTCCCTTTTAAGAGCAAGTCAAAGCGTGGCTCAGTAGCACTCAGAGCCAGTTTCATATCAGCTGCCGGGTCAAGACAGCTCCTGTGCTTGTTCTTCAGATAAGCGAGGGCTGAAAATGCCTGTTCACATGCATATGTAGTTGCAAAGGGAAGCGAAATGTCCACTGCCCTTTCAAAGAGGCATGGAAACAGTGGAGCAGTCCCCATCCAAAATGTCACCAAGACTTCACCATTAAATTTCTCTTTGAGAGCAGTGCTTGCCCTCAGCTCTGAGGATTCTCACAGAACACAAGGAGACAGCCCGCGGAACCCCTGTGTTCCGCGGAACCCAGTTTGAGAACCCCTGAGTTATATGATTCTGCTATAACAAATACTAAAATGCATCTTACTTAGACAGTCGTTCAAACACATGCGATTTAAGGGGAAGTCGGAGGTCGTTTGGCACAAGGCTTAGGCCTTAACGACGTTTCCAGCCCTGGCTACAGCAGCGGGGGCATGGGTGCATTTTGCTTCTTGTGCTGCTGGAGTGCTTTCCTCAGGCATTACGCTTTTCATGAAAGAGGAATAGCTACAGCAGCCCTGATAACAGCAGAGAACCCAGCACCTTTCTGCTTATTAAGCAGGGAAAGCTTCCCAACAAAAAAAGAGGCAGAGCTATCTGGGACTGCGCATCAATTGCGTTTATCCTCGTTCCCTCTGGTACAAACCTTAAAATAGCCCCACCACTGTGGTGCAGTGGTTAGTGCGCTCAACTACTGTGCCCAAGGATGTGGGATCTAATCCCGGCCGTGGCTTTTTTTTTTTTTCTTTTTAACTTTTTCAAGACCTTAGAGTAAAACAGATGGCTCCGGAGGGTCTTGGGGAATGAATTGTATTAAATGAAATAGTTATATGATTCTGCTATAACAAATACTAAAATGCATCTTACTTAGACAGTCGTTCAAACACATGCGATTTAAGGGGAAGTCGGAGGTTGTTTGGCACAAGGCGCTGGCCTTAACGACGTTTCCAGCCCTGGCTACAGCAGCGGGGGCATGGGTGCATTTTGCTGCTTGTGCTGCTGGAGTGCTTTCCTCAGGCATTACGCTTTTCATGAAAGAGGAATAGCTACAGCAGCCCTGATAACAGCAGAGAACCCAGCACCTTTCTGCTTATTAAGCAGGGAAAGCTTCCCAACAAAAAAAGAGGCAGAGCTATCTGGGACTGCGCATCAATTGCGTTTATCCTCGTTCCCTCTGGCACAAACCTTAAAATAGCCCCACCACTGTGGTGCAGTGGTTAGTGCGCTCAACTACTGTGCCCAAGGATGTGGGATCTAACCCCGGCCGTGGCATTTTTTTTTTTTTTCTTTTTAACTTTTTCAAGACCTTAGAGTAAAACAGATGGCTCCGGAGGGTCTTGGGGAATGAATTGTATTAAATGAAATAGTTATATGATTCTGCTATAACAAATACTAAAATGCATCTTACTTAGACAGTCGTTCAAACACATGCGATTTAAGGGGAAGTCGGAGGTTGTTTGGCACAAGGCGCTGGCCTTAACGACGTTTCCAGCCCTGGCTACAGCAGCGGGGGCATGGGTGCATTTTGCTGCTTGTGCTGCTGGAGTGCTTTCCTCAGGCATTACGCTTTTCATGAAAGAGGAATAGCTACAGCAGCCCTGATAACAGCAGAGAACCCAGCACCTTTCTGCTTATTAAGCAGGGAAAGCTTCCCAACAAAAAAAGAGGCAGAGCTATCTGGGACTGCGCATCAATTGCGTTTATCCTCGTTCCCTCTGGCACAAACCTTAAAATAGCCCCACCACTGTGGTGCAGTGGTTAGTGCGCTCAACTACTGTGCCCAAGGATGTGGGATCAAATCCCGGCCGTGGTGACCGCTTTTCGATGAAGGCGAAAAGCCAGGCGCCCGTGTGCTGTGCAATGTCGGTGCACGTTAAAGAACCCCAGGTGGTTGAAAATTCCAGAGCCCTCCACTATGACATCTCTCATAGCCTGAGTCGCTTTGGGACGTTAAACCCCAAAAACCAACCAACCTACGATTTGTTTTGTTTAACTTTATGCATGCATAAAAAACATCACCTTGTGAACATGCTGAAAAAACTCAAAGCAGAAAAAGGCGTGAATAATAAAACACCTCAGTAAAAATTATTTAGGCTGTACAAAATATGCTACACCATCTTTTTTCTCAGCTATAGAAATATTGCGAGCCTATCGGCAGATTTCTAATTTTAGTGCTGTTCGTAAACTGATGCAGTTGCGAGTCTCCCGTACCCATCTTCCCAGGTGCACTAACAAAAGTGAAGCCAGAATTACCAACGAACTAATACGTTATGTAGTGAAGTCTATTTTGAAGGTGTGCCATTCTCATAATTGGAAAAAACGTTTGTTTACAGCTCTATCTTCCTCTGCTCGTAGCATGGTTTCCAGTTGCTGGGTTTTCGAACTTTTTGTGGTTAATGGCTGACACATTTTGTAGAGGATGGCACTGTGGAGTCGAGTTTGCCATCGTAATTTCAAATCTGTTCTCGGAGCTGTTCTCTGAAAGTGAGGTGCTCAAACCCCGCTCAGTGTAGCACAAGGAACATCGCACTTGTTTAAGTTCTGAAGAAGTCACCTGACAAATGCTGACACCCCAATGAGTGGAAGTAAAGCAACTGACATGGATACTGAGGACGTGCAACTGCTCAACCACAAGTTAAAGTTGAAAGTATGCATTTCTTGGGCCCATATTTGAAGTTCCAGGTGGATATTTGCTTGGTTCATCATCCAAGCTGAAGTCAGAATTTGTGAAGTTGTCTTCAAACTCTTTGCTACTGCTTTCTAAAAAAAAAAAAGATGCAGTAGAAGTAGCAGAGTCACCTGAATGGTATCAAAATCATAGTGCATCTTGACGCGAGCTATACACTATTTTTGTTGACAGTGGAGACCACCATCCTAATCCGAATAAGTATTTATTCTATGTTGCTGCCTACTGGGGAAAAAAAAAAAACAATGAACCAAACAGAACTGAAATTAGTTATCTACTATCTGCCTAATGGGGTTACGTGTTCCAACACACGGGAACTTGCGTTTGACAGTGCATTGAACACGATTATTCACGTATAACGATGGTCTAGGGGCGGTCCCGAAAGTTAACTTCAACTGTTAAACCTAAAACTTGCTGAGTCCTATATTCCTGTTGCCTGGATTGCGATAAAATCAAACCCGCATGCTGACTAGCATTGACTCTCTTTTTATCTCAACCAAGATTTTGCACTATGTAAATGGTGTCATGGCTAGTTGCTTGTAGTCTTTTTGGTTCTTCCAGTCTTGTCAGAGGTGAGAAAGGTATGTTGCATTTATCAGCACTTCCAAAAGCATGCTGTAGCTTTCCTGCTAAAGTTGAGCATCCAGCGAGAACCCCTGTGATGCATTTTGGTAGCAGCAGGGCAGTGGTGAACTCTTGATATGGCTGTCAAACAGTCGAACAGACAAACATGTTGGCAGGAATTTGAAACAGGAAGATGAGCAAAGAACTCTTAAGAACCATGCCTCTTTGACATCACTGCACCAATAGCAGTGAGACCCAATGCTTTTCCTCGAGCTAGGTCAGTAATAGGCTGGTGAAACACGGCACCAAGGGTGGCAAGACTAGACAAGGTGCATAGTAGAAGCACATATGCACCCATCCTGTCTTTTTGTGTTTTCTCCCGACCTCTTTTGTGGTATGTTTAACCACGGCCGGTCTCGAGGGAGAGAGCGCTTCTCTTCTCTTACGGCCTCTCCAATGGGGTCCGTTTCCACCGCCCGCCGCGCCTCGGTGGGGTCGCCACCGCCCCACTGCTGCTCCTCCACTACAGCCGTTCACGCGCAAGGGAAATGCGCGCTCGTTTTTAGCTTAGCCCGCGTCAATTGCAACCGGCAGGTCCTGACATTTCGCCCCTTATGGTTTATACAAAGTCCGTAATCATCATTGAACATTTATCGTGTACAAGGAATAAAATACTGTCAACAATCCGCTCACGCGCGCGCTCCTTCGTCAGTGCGGCCGTGCACGGTAGAATGAAGCTTCGGGTATACTTCAACATTTTTTACCCCTAAGTTTTGTACAAAAATAAATTTACCAGGCTATGCAATGTGCCTTTGAATGTTTTAAGCAGGTGTAACGCGACCTGGCGTGAGTGCATGGTGAACTGTTGGGTGGAGATTCTGTCAACCGCTACCGTTTTCGTTTAGATCAGAAGAGGCACCGGCAAAAATTCATGGCGCGTCTCAGATTCAGAGTAAAGAACAAAAATTTACTCATATAGTAAAAATTTCACTTGTCTAGTGGAGTGGGCTGTTCTAGCTTCGTTCAAAACACATCAGTCGGTTGAAAGACCGAAGATGTATATGTACTCTCGCGACTACTTTTAATCAAGGAAATGGGCATAAACAGTTAAGCAGATTCGAAAAGAGCCGCAAACAATAAAAAACATTGTCCTTCAAAGTTACACATTGCACTATATGTTCATCAATTCATCAAAATGCGACCTGCGCCTAGAAAATTCAGTCTCAAAATCTTCCTGCACGGCTTGTGCACATAAGGAGTTGGCCTCTCGGTCACTTTCCTGGTATAATTAATTGAGAAGAAGAATTCTGAGAAATGTTTCAAATATCAAAGAAGCGTACCTAATAACATAGCTGTTGTCAATTCCTTTAGGGCAACTCAGTGTTGAATTCTGAAATGTTGACTGAATCAGGATCTTAAGTACTTCAAGAACATTTGTGTGTATAATAGGTGCACGGCAGCTTTTTCGAAAAAAAAAAAGCTTGTCCTATAGGGCAACAAGCTCTGGTTTCAGCTAATGCAGTTCACTAGAACTGCATTAGCCTCGTAGAAGAGCGTGCTACATGGGGCTGCTTCTTTCGCTAGTTTCAAGAAGAACAGCGCATGCGTCACACCCGAAGTTGATTAACTAAACGATATATCCAGCGGCGTAAGGTAAACCGGAATATGTGACAGTGGGAAATGGGATAGTAGGAGATGCCATCACTTTCTTCAGTGCCTTGATTTTGCTCTCAGATGAAACGTCCGTCTTGGCAATGTAGTCATGTGCCGCTAGCTGTTACGGCCCTCGCATCTAGCATATCTCATTCCCTTCCGCACATTAACCTTACTTTCCCGAAGAGAGCCTCAATGGGTCGCTATATAGGGCTTGAAATGAGTCTTCAGTGAGAGTGTACTTCTTTAACGCTTTAGGAGTTTCTTGCATACTTTCGATATAGCAGGTGAACTCATTTGTAAGTCACTGCATCGAGTATCACCTTCATCATTTATTGGCCTCTTTTTACCACTTCGAGCACAACTGGTGTCATGAATATCAAACCATTTTTTATTGCTTTCATAACAAGCTTAATACCAAGTAAAAATTTCATTAAAACAATGTTTATTTGCAAAATTAAAATAATGTTTATGATACCACACATTGGCTAATATATGAATTGTAATAACATTTAAAACTCAACCCTACAACGTTTACTTTGACGGTTATACTAATACTTTATATCATGCAAGCATTTTGCAATTTACCTTGTATTGCAGCGCGAACCACAAGAAGGGACGACGACAGAGAGTAAAAAGAGCGCTCTTTTCACTCTGTCTGTCGTCGTCCCTTCTTGTGGTTCGCGCTGCAATACAAGTTAGATATGAACCAACTAGCCCGCCAAGCAACCGTTTTGCAATTTACATTACATTTTTATGATATTTTCATCTTCGGTGTTACATGAATGGTTTCGTATCTAGCGCTAAAGTCGGTTTTGCTGTAGCAGACGAGTTGCTGTCATGTTAGCCTTGAAGAAACTTCGATGTGATCACTTCCCATTCAGTTTTTTTTTGTTCCTACTCTTGTACAGACTTGGGAAAAACTCGGATTAAAATGGACAAAAGTAGCTACCATGCCGCAATGTATGCCATGCTTGTCGAACGTTTGCTGAACGGCAGTGTTTTTTATATCCGTTCACGGTGTGTAGTACGTTGACGACATGCGGCTGCAGCATCTACCTTCTGTGTTCTTTAATTTAGGGGCTGCACTTAACGAAACTCGCGAGCGACAGCGCGAAACCAGGCAAAAGCCACCCACCGCCGCTGAAGCAGACGCGGAGCGAACAGTGAGCAGGTCGCGCCCCTTGCGGTGGCGGAGAGCGAAACTCAAGGAGAAACGTTCCCATTGTTCCCGCGGCGATTGAGAAGACCGTAAGAAAGAGCGCGCGCTCTCTCCCTTGAGACCGGCCGTGGTTTAACCTGCCATCCATGCAAAGCCCTGTCGGCACAACATCCTGTTGACAGTTGGTGACCAGTACGAAACAGGCCTTTGTTGCATTTACAGGAAGTTGCTGGCGCGAGCCATGGTGCTGGGCAGCTATGGGAAGCTGCTGGCACTGCCCGCCAACTTGTGGGGCTGCGACCGTTTCCAGTCGCAGCTGTTCCTGGCAGCATTCTTCCTCTTCTCGCAGGTGCAGGCCTGCAGAGGTAGGTGCTTCTCCACCTGCTTGCCCTGGAATGCTTCAGCAGAAACACTGCTGCCCCCTTCCCGTGAGCACTTGCACTGGCAGCAGCGGAAGTTTTTGGGACGTGCCTGCTTGGATAAACATTTATAGCAGCTTTGCTTCGTGCTCCAGTCGCACATTATCGTTACCAGTGGAGGCCCCCGCATACCCTGAGACAAGTCAGGCGACTGGGTTTAGTGACTGCGCAAAAATAAAATCTTTTTGCACTCTTGGTAATCTGAGGGGGAAAGGTTGCTCCTCTCCAAAGCTTAAAGGGCTAAAATGCTGCTTGCGGTTAAATTCTAATGCAAAAAATCCAGAGAGGTGGTCTTAGTGAGTACTCAAGTCAAATTTGAAAGCTTTGCTTGGGGCCGATAATGTACAAATAATTTTTAGGGCGACACATCCCTACGCGCAAACTTCCCTACTGACGTCAGCGGGGTCGCGGTGCGTGCCCGCTTATTTGACGCTCCCAAGTTGCCCGGGCAGGACGAGGCGTGATGGGGTGCCGTCGCGGCTTTTCTTTTTTTCTTGCGCGCTGGTGTTGGTTGAGTTAAGGGGGCACGCTCATCGCTCACATGTTTGGTGTTAATGCAGCTAGCTTAAAAAACTTTTTTGCATTGCGGAAAGGATTAATGAGATACCTATTGCCTGTGCGTGTTTCATAATTTTAGTAAATAGCTTTAAGATTTTACGTAGAACAATGCTGAAGGAATATTTTTTAGGTCAAGAGAGTCCTGCCCTCTATGATTCAAAAGCTGGTTATTGGCAGTATGTACGCTTGATTTTTTTTTTTGCCTTGAGCTTTATTTTTTTTTATAGGAGAGAAGCATTGTTCAAAATCCTAGAGCCTCATCTTTTTTGTTGTTGCAGTTAACGTTCCTTGCACTTGCAGCGGTCACTGGAATGGGACGGCTGAAGACTGCAGCCATAGTGTTTGCTTCCTACACTATCCAACAGACCTTGAATGCCTGGACATCACCCTTCTTGTGAGCTACACCTCGTCTCCAGCCGGCATTAATAGTGGTTGCCGTCATCATTGAAACTTGTAAAGCAAAGCTACTCAGTGAAGCAGAGACTGAGAGTCTAGCTTCCGGACTGTTCATGGACTTCATCCTTTGGAGTGTTCTGTAAATACCATACTGCTTCAAATATAATCTGACTGTTGACCTGTTGCTTGTCCATATGTCTTAATACCGATAGCGGTGTCTGATAAGTGTGTAGCACCATAAGTTCACTGAAGTCAGCAAAAAATGCAAGTGCTGATTCCACCATGTCATGACGCTGTACACAAGAAGGGAGTGCTGAATTCACTAATTCTTTGAGCTTTAAAAAGTACATTTGTGATGCACTACAGAGCAAGGTGTTTTAGAAGAATCCAGCTTTCTCACACCTTACACATCCTTCTCCAGGACGACCTAATTACCTTGTTTAATCCCCTTTGTGACCTGTAAGCCATAACATGCTGCACTTCAGCTACTGCAATCATAGCTTTAAATGATGTCAGTAAGCAGACCTTACACACAAGCACCATATCTGACCTTTATGCAACACTTCGTATACTGACACGCATGAATGAAAACAAATACACCACTTTCATGAGTTCTGTGCAGCCTGAACTTGAAACTTGCCTGCAAAGTAAAAAAAGAAGCCACTTTAACCACATTCATTTTGCACTACCCATGTACAGCCACCCAAATCTTTAACGGGCATGTGTGACAGCCGCATTTTCTATGCTCCTGCACCTTGGGGTGGACAAAACTTGCTGGAAGGACAAGATTAAGCTAAGGCTCGGTGAGCTTTTGCTTATATTTGGAATTTTAGTAGCTTAACTCCTCTGCACCGCTCAGAATCACAGAAAATGTGGCCGTCACACATGCCAGTTAATTTTTCGGGTGGCTGTACTTACAATTATAGATACACAACAAGAAATCATCAACAGCACGACTACACCCACTGCAAAGCAAAGACTTCTCCCATATCTTTCCAATTAACCCGGTACTATGCCAGCTGAGGTCACCTAATACCCGTAGACTTTCTAAGAATTTGATCTGCTGGCCTAACTTTCTCCCACCCTGCTGTTACATCTGCCTTGCCGTGGAGTCCAGTTCGTCACCCTTAGCAACTGTCTGTTATCATGCCTTCATGTACATGCCCTGTCCAGCCAATTTGGTTGAACCCTTTCAATTACATATTCTCTATGTTTCTGCCCTTGAGATACCAGTAAGATACAGCCATCATATACTTGGTTGGTTGGTTGGTTTACTGAGTTTAATGTCCCAAAGCAACTTGGGCTATGGGAGGCACATTAGTGGAGGGCTCCTGAAATTTCGACCACCTGGTGTCAGAATCAACCAATTGAAACGAAGCTAATTGATCGGTTTGTGGCAGTTTTTGTTTTTTGATTGTCACATTGCACTAACATTGCACAGCACACGGGCGCCTAGCTTATCGCCTCCATAGAAAAGCGGCCGCCACAGGAGGGATTGATTCCATGTCGGGTACAGCAGTCGAGTGCCCTACATGGCAGGGCTATACTTTCCTCGAGAGAGGTACTGGTGAGCTGCAATTCATGACCTGAGAGTGCTTTCTAAATATGCTCCATCCCAATCAGATTCTGTTTATTTCCCTTTTGCACTCCAGATCTGCTGCCACTACCTATCCTAAACTGCTAATCCTGTCCAAGCTGCTGAACACTAAAGTTTTCTAACCTACCATTCTGCATTGCAATTCGCCCCCAATTAGCTTGCAAAGCAATGCCATCAGCAAATAACATTACTGAGGTATTGTCCACTAACCGTTCCTAACTGTTCCCAGTCCATTTCTCTGAATACTCCCTCTAATCAAGTGGTGGAGATACGTATTGTACTTCTCTGCCTACCACTTTTCCTAATTGGGTTTTAGCGCTTTTTTTTAAAAGAAGGATTCCAGTTGCTGTGCAGTCATAAATACCCTTGAGTACTTCCAGTAAGAAAGGTAAGCTTTATTTTACTAGTAATGAGGTGCTCACAATAAAAACTTTCACTCTCTCTGTAAGACACCTGCAGCCAAATTATTCAATGATCACACCTCGAAAGCTATCGCAAGCCTGTTTATTAACCCCTGCTCCTATTGGATCACATGTCCAGCACTCAGAATTGACCAACTGAAGCGGGGCTAGTTGATTGGTTTGTAATAGTTTTTGTTTTGTGATTGTCGCGTAATACAGCACCTGAAATGTTTCTTACTTCAAGCCGTCAATTTTACCTCGCAGGCATTTGATGCAATTTATTATGTGGTTGCTGAATTCCTTTGATTGTATAGACACACTCCCACGTGGCACACTACTAATCTGGTTGGAGCTCAGATTACAAAGAAGTGCAAGTTATGCATTTAGCTTCCAGTTGCAAGACTAAGGTTACCTACAGTGCTGCCACATGTTTGGTGCTCTGCATCACAACAGAGGCAGATTTAAAGAGCAGTGGCGAAGAGGCAGTTGCCCCCCTCCCCCTCAAGCAATAATTTTTACACGTAAAAACCATGCTGAAGCTAATTTTTTCCATCAAGAACTCCCAAGAAATGCATGGTTTGAATGGTATTGTCCCCACAACAACCCCTCCTAGGGTGACCAACAAATCTGCTCCTACATCAGTGAATTCAATTGCTGTGAAGTAAAAACTACTATATGGAAACTGTTAGTCTGTTGCAGGTCATACTGAGCTTAACTTTACTTCGCTGACACCAGGGCAAAGCCCTTTCCCAGTGGCCTCCTAATTATCATCATGACGGCAGCAACAACCCTATTTCTGTAAACTGCTTAACTATTGCACTAAACCAGAGTTTCTGATGCCTCCAAGACTCTTTCTTCTTTCTTTCTTACATATTGCTCTACAACTCCAATAGGCAACCTGTCATCTGCTCTATGCAATTCTTGTTGAGTGCAAATAAATTTCTTGCTTTTAACATCAGCAAGAGTATCGTGATTGTAATTAATGTTTGTTCTCGACACCTCGTGCCCTTTTCATATTTTATTGTCACATTTACCATTTTCATTCCCACTGTTCACCAAGTGCTGCTCAGCACTAGCCACCTTATCTGAAATCATGCTAAGGTGGATGCAGGACAGCAACCCACATGCAACTTGCAGCACATTTCAGAGTCTAGTGGCCAGCACCGGGCAGCGCTAATGTCTGTCCAGACTACGTGCTTGAGTGTTCCTGTTAACTGAGTGGGCGGCGATGTAGAGAACTCGAGTGGTATACTACACCAAAAACAAAAATGGCATCCCTCACTGCTGCTCAGTGTTATGGGCAATACTTGAGCAGTAGGGACACCTAGCCCTTCAAGCCAGGTGGGTAATGAACACTTTACCCGAAATCAATGGTCTGTTATAGAACTTTTGTTCTCGTTGCCTGGAGCCCACTGTTCAAACGCTCTACACAAGGAAGGTGCAGACTGTATACCACACCACAAAAGATAGTGCAGTGCACACAACCACACATTCAAAGTTTCTGATTCCAAGCTACTCACTAGGGCTGCAAAAGTTGTTTGTCAGCTAGGTGTACTCAATGCTACCACCCTGGTGACTTACATGCAGGCATGGTGGTAACTTCCACTGTCACGACACTATTAATACCCAGGTTGGCAAGAGTTCCGCGGATGAGGCCGCAGGTGAAGGCCAAATACTGTAAAAAGCAAGCATTTCCAAGTTAAAAGCTAAGTGGCATTCATTAAGCAAAAACAAAAGTTGAGAACTGAAACGTAGTATGCAACGCATGGTTTGCTTCCTTGCAACATTTAGAGAACTGGTACGGAAGAGGACCCTGTATCATGCACTAGCGGCTGCAACGTGCCATAAACCGAACCAATTGGTGAAGGAACCATATATACCTCGCAAAGTAAGACTGGAAGAGCAGTGCATTACTGCACGCCTCAGGCTTTCGTATGAGAGGTAGACTCACCTTTGGGGCCATTTCGATGTACTGCTTGTTGTTCGACAGCTGTGTCAGGAACCGGAACTTGTTATCGTGCAAAACGTAAACACCCTGCATGCAAGAAGACGGAAAAGTTACACAATGCGTCCCCAACCATGCATCGCACACCAACACGGAAGCGTCAATTCTAGCTGAAACATACGTGATGGTTTGTCCTCAGGTTGTCGATCTGCTTCTTGTACACGGCAGACCAGAACTCTTTGCAGATGAATTTGATAACGTCAAGCTCGGTCTTGAACCTAGGCCAGTCTTTTGTAAGCCTGCACCCGTAGAACAAGCACATAGGTAGCATCTTTCCGGGAATTTGCACAGGTGACGGAGTAGCAACGACATGAAATTGGCAAGTTCATCCTCAATAGCTTCACAGCTTACCGTTCTACCAATCGGTATCCCGTAGAAAAACCGATCTGTTCCAGCTTGGTGACCGATGCATCCTGCGAGAATAGTTTTGTAATTAAAACGGCAATTTTGTATGGTGGGAGGACACGAACGGTGTATGTGGGTGCGTGGTATAACAAATTTTAAGCAGCACGGTAGCACGGCTTGATTATATTGAAGCATGGTGTTTCGCGCACTGATGCGTGATTACCCTTTCTGCCGCATCGTCCTGACAATATATAGAGCTTGTCATTTCCATGAACAAGAACTCAAACAGCGCGTCGTCCGCCATCTTCCTTTTCGTCGTCTGCTATGCGTACCGCAGAAAACAAGCATGTGAGTTACCTTAACTTTTGCAAAATTTAGTTTAAAAACACACTTCAAAATAGTTTGACAGTTATTTTCAGCTTTTTGTTTTGATTTATGTTAGACTAAGTACAAAGCAGTATCTGCGGTTCTGAATCATCAAGTGTAAGATGGCGACGACTGCTAGCGTGTTTTCACAGCTGAAAGCAGAGTTTGAAGCAGCACAGAAAAGTCTCAAAGATGTTGACGAAACTATCAAGAAGCTCACCGGCAGAGATCCAGAGGAGTTTAGGTAAGCATTAAGTCGCGCCGTATTCCTTCAGGTGAATTGATAAGCACGCAGCAACATCGGCGCAGAAAAGCCGCCGATTTCTATGATGCAAAACAACGCACACATTTTATTTGCTTATAGCTCGCTAATGCAAACATGTTATGCTGAGGGATAACGCCAAGGTATGTGAAGAGCTGTCTTAGTCTCAGAATAACTTCTTACTTTACTCGTGATGATCGGTGCCGGTGAGCTACACCGGCACGGAACATATCTCAAATGGCAGTGTTCTCCACCGCGCTTCACGTTCTGGGCACTAGTGAGTCTGTTTATTTCGATATGTGCGTTAATTTTGATATGGTCGTGCAGAAATCAGGCTCGACGACAGGGCGGACCCGCACAAGGAGCCCCTGCCGAGCAAGGAAGCCGGGATCGCTTTTTGGGGTGAGTCCAGATGGATACTATCGTAGGTTTACGTGAGTTACCGTGGGAGCATTTTTGAAGGCTGCTTACACCAGCTGCGCGCGACCCTGCTGACGAATAGTGAACCGCTGTCCGCAGCTTATGTTGCAGGTTTATGTGATGCGTTTTGAAAGCAACTAAAGGCACCTGTGAAATAATTTAAAACAATAGTAAGTTGTAAATCCGCTGCTAAAATGGCACGTTTTAAAAGGAACGTTATTTTAATGCCCCATGGATTCATTTTGTTAGCTTGCGTAAGTAACCGTTTGTGAGTACCGCGAAGATACTGGTGGAGTTGTCAGCGGGAATCGGGCAGCAGCATTTATGTGAGCTTCACTGCGAGAGTTATTCTACAACCGCAGCAAAATTGCAACCTCGTAAAAGCTCTGAGCGCCGTAGGCGAATGATTTCTTGGGTGCAAAGTTTAACGCGACGATTCTCGCATTGACGCCTGCCCCCAAACTGGGATGCTCACTGGAGTGCATGTTCCACCAACATTGCAGGAAGCCAAATGCTGGGACAGGACCTCCGCCTGCAAAACGGAGAAATATAGGAGGCCCTCCAATTCGGTATGTTTTCTGGCATTCAACATCACCACACTGATGTTGTAATTAAGTGCCAAGAACTTTTTGATTCACTCTGAAGAAAGCACTGCTGTGGTTGGTTTTTGCACAACTTCAAAGCAAGGGAATGCGTTCACAAGTACATTGTCAAAAAGGAAGAAAAAATATAACCACGATTCTTGACTGAAGTGTTGATTTGACATGTAATAAAAATTAGAGGGTCTCTTAGATGTCTGCTAAGAGGAGAATGGCAAAAGCCTACCCTTTCTCTCCTATGACTTACCTCTCATCGTTTGCTTATTACCGCCTCTCACTTTCATGCGAACGAGTGCTCGAAAGTTTTTCATAATTTTCAATTATATTGATCAAACTCAAGGCGGCGATGTCCTCTCAGAGGCATTCCTTGCCTAGTACACACAGGGATGATACAGTTATTGGGAGAAACTTCTCGTCGATTGACAGCCAAGCTGCTTGCATGCAGATTCTGCTTCAAGCGCATGCAGGAAGTTACTTGCAAAGAGTACTGCAGCTTTGTGGTACATCGTTTTGCTGTGAGACACGAAATGCCTCATGTGCGCAATGCCATCACGTGAATAGCATGCGAACCTGAGCACTGAGCTTTTGAAACAATCCTTTTCCCACGCTTTCATCTCTGATGATCACACAGACGCTGCATAGGGCCCCTTTTCTGCCATTCAGAGTATTGAAGCCAGATGTACGTTTTCCGCCGGCGGGGTTTAAACTTGAAGTTTGCAGTTGCAGTTTGCCTTCGACAGAAAAGGCGTCATTGCCGAGCCTTTTTCGAGTAGTGAGCAGCCTGCTTGTTGTCTCTTCGCTTCTGATTTGTTGACTTCTCTGGCCACATGCACCGTTAAAATTTTATATTGTTGACTGAAACATTGCTCTCAATCAAACAAGTAGACGAGGCTGCCTGTTCTGAAGGTTCCGCTAACCTTGTTATGGACACTTGGGCTACCTTTGTTGGGTTTATTGGTGCAGCACTTGTAGTGGGTATTGAGTTATCTTTCTTTTTTTTTCTTGGCGAAATTGTCCAGTGTCTGCAAGTTATTCCTGTAATCTCTCAAAAGGACTAGTTGCAGTAGTTGCCTTCTAAAACCAGTGTGTCAGCCTTAACAATCCGAGCTGTGATCCCCAACCTGTAGTGTGATAAGTCGCCACCACGGCAGACTCGGGCCAGGACGGGGATTTGGGGACGCGAGTTGTCTACTCAAAGTATTTGTTCTCGAGTAATCGTAATGGCAACACTCGAAAACAACCAGCGCAATGGGTGAATGTCCCGCCCGCATAAGGGGGTGAAATAAACCACAAAGGGGGGAAAGCTCGCGTGAAAAGGAGGAAGGAATGTTCTACTCACCTTGTGTGGCTTTGCTCACATGATGACCAAGGGCAGTCAGTCTCTTACAATGGCCAGACGATTTGGGGACAGCGGCGGTTTCCTTGGCAGAAACGTGGTCTGCACGCATGCACATCAACCTGCCAAAAGTCAGAAGACATTGGGGAGGAGCAAGCTTGTACCAGAAAGGAGGCCTCTCCAGATTCACGAGGGGAAAGAGGCAAGGCCTCCGTGGTGGCGTCATTGTGGGTGTACGAAAGGCAGTAGATGTGGCAGGTGTGCTCTCCCTCTCAAACCTCTCGAATGGAGAGAGTGTAACATTATGTGGCGATTATGTGCAATCATTACAATGGTATAGAGGATTCGTGTGTATCCCCATAAGTGTCATCAACCTGGGTTGTTTCCTTGAGCTATTTATAGAGTGCCAATATGACGGCCCACACACACACAATAAGCACGAGATTGAAAGTAAATTTCAAAACTGCAGTGAAGTGGTGCGCGCGCGCGCACACACACACACACACACACACACACACACACACACACACACACACACACGCACGCACGCACGCACGCGCACACACACACACACACACACACACACACACACACACACACACACACACACAGAGAGAGAGAGAGAGAGAGAGAGTTTGAGTAGAGGCTGTCTCATGGGTGCCAGATATTGAAGTTGTTCTTATGGTTCATTCAGTTTTGTGCAGAGATATTATTGGTACAGCTAGCACAACTTTTCTTTGCTTCATCATTTGGCTTTCACAGAACACCTGTTCAAGCTCCAGCAGAGGACAGTGGCGAGGATGAGGAGCTACCCCGAAAGGTATCGCTGCAGCCACTACCACGTTTGTAATTTGAAAATGAAAATGATACAACTTCTTTTGAAATCGCAGTACTTTTTGCTTTATGCAAACTGTTACTTGCTGCTAAAGGCAAGCTGGAAAAATGTAAATGTTGCAGACTGAGTGTTCACCTTGCCTAAATGCTTATTCTATTCTAGGTAGCCAGTTTTCTTTTTAAATGTAAAAGAAGACGTTTGGACAAATGTAAGCAGCCCCTTTTCAAAGCCCTCTTCAACTGACCTAAAGATATGTCGAGGTCAAGTTTCTTAGACGCTGTAATGTGCTATGGCTACTGCCCCTGCTAGTACCAGTTTTTGAATGTCCTTCTGCTATTAGGTGCTGTATTTTCACGAGGTTAAGTACTGTTTCCTTCACACAATTTGTCGTTTTCTAAGCATGTTCTCATACTAGGCATTTTTTCCCATGCTGGTTCATTATTCCGAATGCACGGGTCTACGTGTGACTGTGCATCTACCATATTGCCTTCTTTTTTATCCTGGCAGCTGTTCTGTGCATTGACACACAACATCTGTTTGCTGAGTTCTTGACACTTAGCCTGCTTAGTTGTAGGAAGAGCACGTTCGCTGTACTATATGGCTTTTGCATTCTGTCCTATATCAGGTCAGGTATGAATGCTTCTCGCAGCTGCAGTGCTGTCTCCTATGCTCACAGATTCTGCATGGAGAAGCATCTGATGGTGGATTTTGTTTACTGCTATGTTTGATTGCAATACTGTCCTGTTTTCTTCGGAATTCGTTTTTATTTCCAACTACACCTGAAGAAGTTTTAGCTGTTATTAATAGCCTCAAAGTGACATGTGCTGGCTTGGATAACCTTAACCCCAGTCATTGCAAATTGCAAATTGCAAATTGCAAATCTCATATGCCATGCTCTAACTGCAGTCATTAATTTGATGTTTAGAACAGGCGTTTTCATCCGCGAACTAAAGCATGGCAATATAACGGCAGTTTTTAAAAAAGGTGACTGCATCTCAATAAAGAACTATAGACCTATTTGTGTGCTACCATGTTTTATTTATATTGAGAAAGTAATTGTAAAGCGCCTAACAAAATATCTTGACAAGTTTAACATCCTTTCTCCGTGTCAGTATGGCTTCCTTTCTGGGTACTCTACTGATCTAGCACTTGTTTTTTTGACAGAAAACTTAAGAAGCCGCTTGATAATGGGAAATGTGCTGGCCTTGTGTTCATGGACTTATCTAAAGCTTTCGACTCGCTTAATCACGCCATTCTACTTATTATACTCGATACGATTGGAATTACAGACCCACCTTTATCGTTACCTCCTAGTTGCTCACTGGATAGAAATCAGGTTGTTAGTATTGCAGGCACTTACTCAAAAGTAGCAACTAATATAGGCGTCCCTCAAGGTGCCATCTTAGGACTGCTTCTCTTTTTACTTTACATAATGATCTGCCTAACTGTCTTACATCCACCAGTTGTCTTCTGTACGCTGATGGCACCGCGATCCTAAGCTCTGACAATTGAATTACTTCTCTAGTCAGCAAACTTAACCATGACCTTGTTAGCATTATGGCCTGGTCCAAGCTAAATCGTTCAAAAGTCAATCTTACTGTGACAAAATTTATGTTGTTAACTTCGCGCTCGTCACTGCCTAATCCTTTTCCTTTCATTTCAGTTAGTCACCACACAGTTCCTCCCAGCGATTGCTGCACATACTTAGGAGTTAGATTCAACTCTAGTCTAAAGTTTCATCATCATATAAATCACATCGAAAAGAAAATTGCTTATGGAATTTGAGTTCTTGTCAAATCCCGTACAATCTTCCCTATACCTACTCTTATGTTGTTGTATCATGCATTCATTCATTCCCACATTAACTATGGCAGACTCTCATGGGTCAACACACACACTTGTCGTCGTTACAAACTTGACAGAATCGAGCAATTAGGATTCTCACATTTAATTCACACAGCTCTAATGCAATGCACCTATTGCATGACAATCATGTTATAATGGTTACTGAACTCATAGAATATAATTTAGGTGTTTTTCTGTTTAAGTTGATAATCTGATTCCTGTGGCTCTCATTTCTAATGAATTCTTCATCAATACGAACAGAACAAGATTTGCACTAAATCATAACTTAAATTTACCTAAAGTGCATACTAATTATGGAAAGCAAACCGTAAAGTACATTTTACATCATTCTCACTTTGGAACACACTACCTCCAGCCTTAAAACTGCAGAATAGTTACCGGTTTAATTCAGAACTTAAGAATTTTTTTAGGGGGCTCGTAATGAAGTCATGGATGGTACTGGTACATTTTTAACATGGAAACAATTGCTTTGAAGAAAAAAGTTACAGCCCCTCGAAGCAAAGCCCTTGAAGCATTGTTTGGTGCCACCTGACAATGTACTGTGATGGGTGAGTAAGACAATACAATTAGAAATATTATTGTTCATGGCATCACTATGTGCTTCTCTGCACTTCTTCAATGCAATGGGGAGAAGCGCGACTCATACTTGTCAATTCAATATTTTGGATGTTGGTGCAACAAAAATGGGCATTCTTTACTCACGGCCTATATAAAAGTTGAGTCCTTGAATATAACAGATTCATCAGAAAATTGTGCAGTTGCTCTTTAAAGGACCCCAGGAGGTCGAAATCATTCAGAGCCCTCCACTGGTCCGCATCTTTCATAGCCTGATCTGCTTCGAGATGTTAAACCCCATAAACCGAACCAGTCCAAACCATCTGGTCAGGGTGTGAGAGGGCACAAGACTCCCATTTTGGAATCTATGTAAGAGCCATGGACTGAAGTTAAGACTGAAGTTTTTGCCTTCGAAGTGACAGATGGCATTGCTGTTCCTGCAAATGGGGAGAAGTACTTTTTGGCTCAGTACTGTGGCAAACAACTTGTGGGTCTTATTCAACACCAGCATTAAAAAATGTCCACTGCTAAATGCCACCTTTTTGCAAAAGATTTGAACACCAACACATTGTTCAGAAGTGTTGCACAAAAGTGAGGCTCAGAAGCCACTACTGTCTGGTTTCCTTGGCGTTTACTTGAATTGGATGAGGAATCAGGAGATGTGCATTGAATGCTTTGTTGGTGAACGCAGGGTGGGGTGCAGTCCTCTGTGGTGGCGGCACCCACCAAGGAGTCTGTGCGGACAAGGCGAGAGGCGAGCGCGGCTCAGAAGGGCGACAGAAAGTGCCTGGAGCGCAACCGGCGCATGTTTGGCATGATAATGGGCACCCTGCAGAAGTTCCAGAGCGAGGAGACCAGGCGCAAGGACCAGGTGCAATCCCAGAAGCGTGCTGAAATTGAGCAGAAGCTGGAGGAGGCGGCCGAACGGGAGAAAGCGGAGCTGCGCAAGGAACGCCAGGACCTCTTCCTGGCGCGTCGCCAGAAGCAGCAGGGCCTGCGGCGGCTCGAGCTCAAGCTTGAAGTGGCACGCCTGGTGAGTAACCGCGGCTGCCACTGTTGACGCTTAAAAGCCGCAGTGTCGTACCAACTTGCGCGAGCTTCTTGTGAAGGAATTGAGAATGAAGCTCTCTCTCTTTTGTGACATCCTTCTGTTTACAAACTCGCAGCACGAAGAGGCCGAAGCTCGCCAGCTACTTCTGCTCAACTTCATCCACACGAAAGCCAAGCCGCACATCATGTTTAAGCCGGCTAGGCACACTCCGGAGACGCAGAGACGGCTCAAGGAGTCCCAGAAACGCGTCCTTGGTATGTGCGATTTTTGTGCAGTGAAACTTGTCACAGAGCGCTGTCATTGCCACCTTCCAGTCCCGTTTACTCAACACAACAGGCCCACTTTCAGAGCACAGCTCTTGGGTACCCGTTCCACTCCATTCCACCCTGCCACCTGCTAAAGAGAGTAAAAATGGAAATCTATTCCCTGGATTTAAAAGAGGCTGGAGAGGATGGTGTTCACCATTTTCCTCATGTGTGAAGCCAAATGTGAAGATGCTGATAGAAGCCATAGAGACATTGCCATTATGCAGCAGTTCTGCTTCCAACACTCCCATTAGCGCATGCAGATTAAAGTAGTGTACAGAACTGCGAAAATTTGTCTTCGTCGCACAGTTTTCATCGTAAAAGTAGCATACCATTGCCCATGTTTTCCACAAAATGAATTCTACATTCACGCGAGTGGGTTTGGCAGTACTGGGGGGAACCATTCCATAATCCAACATTCCAATATTTTTTCCCCTCAAATGGAATTCATTCCTGTTTATTTTATTTTTTTCGTGCAGGCATAATTGAGAATCGGCGTGCAAAGGTCAAGGAGGAGCTAGACGCCATTGATGAGCTCTACCACCGTGACCATGCACCACCAGCAGAAGAAGAAGAAGAGGAAGAAATCCACCTTGACAAAGAGAACAGGGGACCCCCAAACAAGGCCAAGGCGGCGGCTGAAGAGGAGGCCGCAGCAGCGAAAAATGGCGCCGAGGATTCACAGACAGAAGCAGCTGCGGAGAGGCACGACGAGGCTGGGGAGAAGGCAGCGCCCGCGGGCAACGGCGAAGTGACGGAACCACTGACAGCAGATGACAGCGCGACCACGGAGCCAATGGACACCTCCGAGCCTGAAGCTGCAAGTCGAAAACGGGATCCTCTGGAGCAGGCAAAGGCCACAGGTGAGCTGCCTTGTGGATTTCAGAAGATGGTCTGCCTTTTTTATTTCATTCTAGCTGTTCACAGTGTCAGCTAGCATAGCCCCATGAGATCTCGTGGTCGCCTGCTTGAAATGGTACCATCGCTAGGAGGTTCACGTGGCCTTTTACTGGGAGACTGTGGACTAAATGAAGTTGACCACTATCGATAGTTCAGCACACTCATCACAGAGTGTGCTGTTTTCTTTCAATGAAAACTAGAAAATGTCGAAAACAAAACGGGTGTCACCATGAACAGCTGATTCCATAGTGTGTGTCGACACAGGTTGCTGGATCCCAGAGGTGTGGCTACAGCACCATCCACTTCAAAACAGTGATCATGGAGTCCTTTTTGATGCAGAGTTGACACGAGTTTGAACTTGGGAGGAAGTCTTTTAATCTCAGCTATCTCGGTAATAGACACCGGTAATAGAATAGTCTTATGCAGCTGGACAAACGTCGGCATATTCTGGTAAAAGCCGTATGGTCAACTCTTGCTATTAAAAAATATTTAAAATGGTGTTGTCCTCGTTGTCCCTTTAAAAAGGGGAATATGTTCTTAGGCTGAAAATATTTATTAATACATACAGTCAAACCTCGATATAATTAACACTCATATAACGAATTATTGAATACAGTAAAAGCTCGTTAATTCGAACTTCACGGGACCGGGAAAAAAGTTCGAATTATGCGATGTTCGAATTATCGAATGGCCTCGAAAAAACGGACCAAAACCGTTTGTACTACGGTAAATGTACCGTATTTAGTCGCGTAACGAACTCGCTCACATAATGAACCCACCCAGCCCTGATTTGTGCCTACGAATCTGAAAAAAAAATAATAATAAAGGTGTCAGTCGTTAGCGCGTCCCTCCGTTTCCCGCCTTCACCGTCCACAACGCATTTCTTGGCAGTGCGCCAAGATGCTGCGCGGAGATAACGGCGTGTTTATCTTTTGACTTTAGCTCGGGTAGGGAGGAGGAAAGCGAACTTGGCAAAGTGCCAGCGCTTGTCCGGTTGTGCAAGCCTCCTTTTCAGTATGTTCGCTTTACCATGCTATGAGCGACTTGGGCGGGCGGCGCCGTCTACTGCCACTCCAATCATCGGAATGAACGGTGCTAAAAGCTGCGTCATGATCGCCGCTGACTCGCGAGCTTCCGTTGACGACTGATGGGTGGAAGGAAGGATGGCTATCGAAAAAAAAAATTAACCCATAGTGTCCGTCCAAAATCATAGCCTTTTATGGGCATTGGCTGGGACCGCGCCGACAGTACTTATCCCTGTTTCCAAATTAACAGGGTTGGAATTAACGAGTATTTAGTTGCGAGCTACGGAGGTTGCGCAGAAGAGAGAGCAGGCAGCCGCCGCCGCGTGGCCATGCACTGACCTTGCCGCGGCCGCGTCCCCTCCCTTCAATGCCGCCGGCCGCCACGCCGGTCATGGCGCCATTTAAGTTTTACCCACTATTCTATGGTTTTACCTGGCTCCTTATTCTATCCCCGTTTTGGACGTGCGCAGCCTCTAATTATGCCTACCGATCGCGGAGGTGTTTTTTTACTTTTTTTTTTCCCGCGTGATGTGCGCCAAGCCGCCCAGACGCGGCGGCGCGTAGTTCGAATTATCCGTAGCGGAACCGACTCGCGTTCGAATTAACGGGCTTTCTTATACACAGATCTCTATGGAGCTTGGCCGGACCACGTAGTGTAGTTCGAATTATCCGAAAATTCGAATTATCGAGGTTTGAATTAACGAGCTTTCACTGTATATCTAACTCTTCCAAAAAATATTTTTGTCAAACACGTGTATCTTTAACTTCCCATAGCGAACGCGGTTAAGCATAAAACGGATATAACAAACTTTGCGATGCCAAGCACTACCTCATTTTATTAGCAGGAGGCAGGCTTTGTTGCACTACAAGTGTATTGTGCGGTGCAGCAAACGTTCAGGACTACCTCGCAGGCGTTGACAGCGCCACAGATGCCACGTCGGCATTGAGGGTTGACAACCACAGAAATTGTTCGCATCTCACAATCGCTGACAGCGCTGCTTCAGCAGCGGCGGTAGCGGCACGATCGAATGTTGCTTTTGCCCTTTTGCGTCTTTTGCATTTTAGTGTTAGCAACGGGTGGCCGTCGTAGCGTTTGATGGAGGCTGCGTTGGTGGTTGTGTCGAGTGAGGTGCGCAGGTGTGTGTAGTGCTGTGTTGGCACTGAACATGAAAAAAAGAGCAGCACTGACGTTAAAGACCAAGCTCGAGATAAAATCAGGGATTTCAAGGCAGTTTACAAGAAATGACTGATTGACACCCTTCTCGTGAAGCTTCGTATGAAGCATGACTTGAAGATCGACTTGCTGGGAGCATTAAAGCGGCATGGGACAGCTTGAAAGGCGAAACGATTGCCAACTGCTTTCAGCACGCAGGTTTTGTTCCAGCAGAGGCCCGTGCATCAAGTGACAATGGGGATGATCCCGACGAAACAGAAGCAGAGCTCCGCGAGCTCAATGAGACCTGGAACAATTTTTCGCCTATTGTTGGTGACATGCCCGCAACAGATTTTGTAGGCGGCGACGATATCGCAGCGACCACGGCTGTACTAATGAATGCTGAAATCGCTGCAGAAGTTTCTGAACATCCCGCAGACGAAGCTCAGGCTGACAGTGCAGACGATGAGAACATTCCGACTTCACAAGAAGCGCTTGCTGCAGATTTACTGCATCGCCAATGCAGTGCTATTGAGGGCAGTGGGAACGCGGTCAACACAAAAAAGCAGGCCGCGATAACGCAGTTTTTTGCGCGTAAATAAATGAACGTGACCCAAGTAAGTGCCCTCAGAGTTGCTGTGCCTTCTCTGGTTGAATTTTGCTGCTCTTGCATGTATTTTCTACGAAATTTTATATTACGAATTATGGATATAGCGAACTACTTTTTGATTTTTTAGCTGTTCATTATAACGAGGTTTTACTGTATAGCCACAATTCAGGGAACGTGCACTTTTTGTGGGCTGGTTGCAAATATAACATATAAATTCTTGCAAAGCAAGACATTTCGCACTTTATCATTGGTACATACTTTAAAAAAATGCTGGAAATGAAAAATATTTAGGAAAATGTGTGGTCCAACTGCCTGATTTTTAAGAATGTACCTAACTATTGAATGAGGTAAAAAACCATCTGTTGATACCTTCACTTCATAAAGATTGGCATGACTTAGCATAAGGTATGAACAGGTCCTTTTGTCTCAGTGCTTTCAAAATTCAGCTTGTGTTTGCGTTCTTAGTGTGAGAGATTTTGAAACATCCATTCCAGTGGCGACAGTGGTGAACCAAGATCTGTTCCTAGTTTTTTCTGGATGTTTCACCTTTTTACGTTGTTGCACTTTGGAGAAGCCATAGTGATAGCCGAGTGTCGCTGTGTCCTTCTTCTTCGTACTATGTTCCTCAAACCAGACCCACCCTTATGCACAGTTGTAGTTCTGTAGTTTGCAGATGTTTCGCCTTCATGCAGGTAGTCACTGCGTTTATCTTCTTCTATGCCATGTCACTGCGGGAATGGTCCTCTCATACCATGCTAGCACGCTCTTTGAGGCTTCGCTGCTTTGCACTTTGGCACTGCAGAGAAGCCATTGAAGTGGGTGAGCGCTGCACCATTGTGAAAGCTTTTCATGTGCTGTGCCTCGTTTCAGCCCACTTGTGTGTTAGTACATGTTGGTTGATAACTAAATGTATTATGAGACTAGAACTTGTCGAAATTTCGGAAGTCGTAGCAGCGAAATATCGTTATTCAGGAACTTATTAACTGGAGGAGAAAGTGTAACTGTACAGGATATTTGTACTGTCCACTAGTTTGGGTGCATGAACAGGGAACATATCAATGAGGTGGTAGTAATACAGGGCAGTCCATATTTGTCTGTCCTTGTTGTGAAAAATTTTCCTGTGCAAACGACTGGACTGTTCGGGTTCAAACGCCGACTACAAGGTAACTTGTTATCGTCTACGCTTCGACCGTCACAACGAAAAGTTCCACTTTTTCATCGATTTCGAAAATGCCGGCAGATTTAGGCGTTAAATTACATTATCGAAAAGCGTAGACCATAACAAGTTACCTTGTGATCGCCGTTTGAGCCAAAATAGTCCAGTAGTTTGCACAGGAGGATTTTTCACAACTCGGACAGATAAATGCAGAACGCCCTGTATGTTGTGAATATTTTTTTTACCTGTTTTACAAAGTTTGGTTGCCATCTGCACAGTAGAAAATTAAAATTAATCTCTTTGTGAGATGGGGCGCACTCACTATCGAAAGCGCCTATAAACGCTGATTTCAAGACACAGCTGCATAGCGGGCAAAAAACTACGCGGAATGTATCCCCAAGTTAGAATGCTTGTTCTTCGCGCTCTCTAGACAAAAAGGACCTGCTATCGAGAGAATATTGGGTGGCTAAAAAGAAAAACAGAAAGAAAAGGCAAACTTTGGGTTGTGGCAACAGCGGATTGGCTGGTGAACTGAAATAGAAGCTTGGATTGACTAAAATGCAGCTTGTATCCTTCCAACACTGTTTTCGCTCTATTGGGAGCCTGGCTAACCAAAGTGCTGGACAAGCTGGAGATAAAAATGAGCCTAGATGAAGAAGCACCCCCAGCAAGCAACCAAAGAAAGCATTGCACGAGTGCAGGCAAGAGCGCATGACAGCTGTAAAGGTGAAAAAAAAAAAGTAAAAGGCAGCTCGAAGCAGTCACCGCAGAGCAGTGTTGTATTGAAAAGGGCGGCTCAGCGTATGCACCAGGCCACTTTGATTAATTTATTTAGGGGATAAATTTGAATAGCATGTTTGGAAATCTTTGAACTCGTTTTTCTCAAGTACCATTTTTTTCAAGAGAACTATCTTTAGAAAAACTACCATTTCTGTTTTCAAAGTGGTTCCTGGACTTAAATTTTGTTCTGAACAAGGTAAAGTACTTTTTGGATTCCTAATTATTCTTTAAGATTAAAAAAGTATCAAATATGTAAAATGCTCAGATTTTTAGAATGTCTTAAAGAACCGAAAGAACCCAGTTGGCCTTAACCTGCACAATGAACTACCTAGAAGTTATCCAAGCACAAACGGTTAGTATGTCTTCATTAGTTTTGAAATTATATGTTGTCCCAAGATGAGACACTCAATTACTCATTATGACAGCTACAATTCTTTATCTATTTCTGCCAACGTGATGAAACTTAGAGTATATTCTAATAAGGGGAAGATACGTCGTCTGAAAATTTCATCGAAATTGGTGCAGTAGTTCAAAAGTCGACCCTTTAGCCACACATCCCCTACTGATACATATCAGGGAATACAGCTAGGCTAAGACAATCATCCTGCCTATTACTGAATTTGAGTGACAGGGTTCTCGAGCTGCAGTTTTGAAAACAGAATAAATATGTTTGCTTTCTCTTTCATAATGTTTATGTTTAGTTGCCATGTCTTCAGGTGACACTTAGCCATGGGAGCTAAATCTGTGTGTCTCTCTGTTGAAAACATGTCTTGTGGCCACCTGCCTTGGACTGCAGTAAACCCTTTTACGGAATTGCATTTTTCACTCTTCATTGTGCCCTGCAGTAAAAAGCAATGCTTGCTTCATGTCACCAGTGATGTGCTTTTAGATTCTTTTGCTAGACTATGCCCCAGAAATTTTTAGATGAAGCGGTTACATGCACGGCCCACTAAAATTTTCGTCAACGATGTTTGCATCTCTGTGCCTTTAGCAGCTTTCATTGTGGAAACTTAGGTGGACACCGCTCTGCTCTAAAAATCTCTGGTTACTCTGTGGCACGCGAGATTTATTTTAGCTATTCGTACATCGCTTTTGCTGACACATTCACAATGACATTCACGATAAACCGATTTTTTCTAGTGCTTGCTGCTTGTATGCATATATGCAAGTTTTAAAGCTCTTGCTGATGATAAGCCTTTCTTTTATTGTGAATGCTAATGTTTGAAAAGATGACTTTTATTTTTGTACATTTCATTTTTATTTTTATATTATTTGTTTGTTTTAGAAGCTGTACAGCAGTGAGTCACATTTGCAGCTTTTAGGCGCCTTGTCAGTTTGCGGGCGTATTATACAGCTAGCTGCTAACTTTAGTATGGGCCCTTGCGTTAACTTTGCCATAAATACCTTGTCATGTTAACATGTTTAGCTACTAAATAAAGATGTCTGTCTGCAGTCAGCTGAATGCAGGTTCAACTGCTTTTGTATTATGGTTTTTGGCATGTAGTTGCTAAACGTGTTACGTATTTCTGCCCCCAGCTCCCAGCGATCAGGAGCTGGCACGAGGCGAAACTGGACCTTCCAAAGGGGAGGCAAATAGGGAGGATGCGGATGCCACCGTAGCCAACACCACATTGCCGGAAGACGCCGCCAAGATGGGAGAGCGAGCGCCGGCAAGAGAAGAAACGTCAGTGGCCGTCGATGCACCCAGCATCAATGCCCTGGGAGACGAGAAGTTTGAACCCATCTACGATGAATGAGACAACCTCCCCCGATGTGCTGCACTCACCGTCAGCTGTACAGGCAAAAGACATCGTAGCATCATCGATCAGTGGCTTGTTTTCTATTTTTCTGAAGCTAATATCCGCTGCTGCAGGCTACACGGCAATCTTAAGGCTGCTGCTGCTGCCTCTGCCTCTCTTTGGAGGAGAGAAAAAGGAAAAAAGCAGGGCTATATGTAACCACAGCTCACATGGACCCAGGAAGGTTGTTGGAAATCAGCTTTTTGGACTGTGGAAAATAACATCCTTCAGGGAAATTTGTGACAGCTCTCCAGGTGGTGTTGACCTTGTGAACCCACATGTTTACTCGCTTTTTGTTGTCGCATGATACAAACCGAGACATCAGAGTTGTGGCGGAAATTTCGCTCAAAACTGGTGAGTGTACATTTTGTCGCTACATATGTTGTCAGCTGAGTAGTTATGGAAGTCTTATTTACAGGACTCTCTTCCCAGACTTTTGAATTGCTAAGTGGTCTGACCCCGATGTATGCACTGCTGAACTTTTGCCTGCCCTTTGGCCTGTTGGATGGTATTGAGTTGAGAAGGTCCTTAATAGGCCGGCTTCACTCCCATTCTTTGGCAATGCTGTATATGTTTTTTTTTTGTTTTTTTTTTTGTAGGGGATATGTTTCATCCACTGTAGTTTGTTATCAGTGAGCACCACGTTAATGCCATTATTCTTTGTTGTGCTGTTATGAAGTCACACTCATCATTAGAACCACCACTTTTGAGTACATCATGCAGGACCATCAGCATTTATTGTGGCCGTTTCATGAGATAGCAGCTATCTGGTTATTTTCGTCCTTTAGAGTGTCCTTCCTAGTTGTGTAACACTTGCAGGCTTGGTGCTGCTTAGTGAGGTATAGTAAGCGCCTGCAGCTTGTAAGAAGCTTGCTTTCCCTGAAGAGCGTATCCTGTACCATTCTTATTCAATTGCTTTCATGTACAGTTCATGCCTGGCAAGGCGACAGTTCCAACACGCCGTATCAAAACCGTAAGTGACCTGATGGCCTAGTCATCAAAAAGCTTGGCAAAAGCGTGGCTGAATATTGCTGCCAGATTTAACCTTCGGTGCTCATCCTGTCCATGAACAGAGGTACCTGCTAGGTGTGAAACTCTTCAACATTTGTTGAAGTTTTGGCCCAGAGCCTAGTTTGAACAATAACTGTACCACCTTGGAAGACAATAGGATTGGGTCAGCCATGAGCCAAAATGTATAGACATGCGGAATTGTGTTGCAGTTCTGTTCGTCTAGCAAAGGTACTTTTTAAGGGTCATTAGTGAGCAAGGTGGATCTTTTCTTTACCACTATTTGTGTGTATCATCATTCAGAGAAAGGTGTGCTCAAATGTGTACAAAACGTCGCCCGAGCATCATTTAACGCGGCATCAACAACCCACTCGGCAGCATCGACGTTGCACCGCTTGGATTCGACAGGTCTCTCGTCTTAATGAACTCACATCCATCTCTCTGTACAGAAGATGAGCTCCGGAGAAACTGTTTTTATCATCTGTGAGTTCATATGCATACATAGCAACGTCGACAATAAAAAGAAAAGTATTGCATAGAGAATGCGCTGTTCGAAGCCTTTCTTCTACTGTTTATAATTAGCTGAAACTTACACAGTAGTTGTGTATGGCTGGAAAATGTTCAGAGAAACAAGTACTCACCAGGACTGAAGGCACAAAAGCACCTGTTCTTTATAAATTTTTTTTTATAGCCTTATAAGTTTACAGCCGCAAAATTTTCCAGTCAGGTGACCACCCTTATATACAGCAGAGCTCCTCTACATAAATCAAAGCCAAGTTTAAAACGAAGCGCCACTTGCAATGAGAGATCCTAGAAGTACAAGAAGAGTGATTTCTTCTTTGAGCTGCTCATTAGAACTGTTAGGCGGAAATATATTAGCAAAGGTGTGTTTCTGAGTGAAGACAAAACAAAGTGAATATTGGGCAATTTCATGTTTGCCTCGGAGCACCGCTTGAGGACAGGTCACAAAGAAACTATACAGCAGAAATGCGAAGAGACAAACTGCAGACAACAAGTGGCAAAATAGGAGTTGTGAGAACCCCCGGATTTACATTACAAGCCACCTTGAGCCCCAGGCTTTTACTCTTCCTTCGTGTAACTTCAAAAATTCGTATTAGTGCAAGGTACCGAACACATTTGCGAGAACCTCGTTAGCTTACACGGTGGTGGTGACGAGAAATGGAGTACTTGAGGATTTGTACATTTATTTCTGGTTGTAAATGTGGAGGCAGCTTTAAGTTATATACACCACTTCAGTAGTTTGTATAAATGCCTATGTTCTAACACTGGGCATCTTTCAATAACCAACATTTAGTGAAGGTAAAACAAATGATTCAGGCAGTATAAAAACACATGCAGCTGCCATATTAAATGGACCTGCCACACCTTGCACGTTGTACTGTCATTGAAGGTCATGAAGCAATTCTGAACAGTGGACACGCTTTGTTAAACAATGGCAAATATTCTTTTTTAGCATTTCTTGACAAATATGTACACACTTTTCTTTTTAAATGGCTTTATATCACTTTCAAGATGCGCATTCTAAAGCAGGTCGGTATAAAATTGAACTCAAGGGATGGAGGCACGTTACCAAGAAGGTTCAGTTCAGAAATTTACATAGAAGTGCAACATGCAACCCCACAGCTGTATGTCGCCTAAACGGAATGTACATTTACATTTCAGTCCGGCACTGCCGGAAAACGTGGAAATCGTCAAAAAAGAGCAAGTTCTGATGGTGGCGCACATATGAAAGAAGCGCCAATCATAAAATCCAGGCAGTAGAGTCATTGCAACCATCACGCCAGGACCAATGGGCGCAGCTATGGCAATGCTAGCACGATCACCACTTCACAATTATAAAATCGGCATTTCACTGAAAAAAAAAAAAAAATGTATGTGATTTGAAGAAAAAAAGGCGGTCAACAAAGCTTTCTCGGCGTCTACATGAACAAATGCAGTCGGAGTGCAAATGGTCGGCAACAGTGGATGAACCCGTGGATAGCAGCCGCTCGCCTAACACAGTTTTGTTTTGCCAGTCTTGCCAGGCAAGCAGCAGCAATAATATAACGTCACTTCTGAGCACAAAACAGGGGAGGCGGAAGGATGACTAGTCGAGTGACTAGTGGCCGTGGTTTCCGACGGTAAGGACCATGGGCGTCAGCGTGCCGATGACGATGGCAAGCACGTCAATGCGGGTGAAGCCCTCGGCTGGGACTGACGACATGCGTCCTCGACTGTCTGCCTGGTGTGTGCTGTGGCGCACCACCAGCTCGGGAAGCACGTGCACTGTGGCTACATAGAGGAATGTGCCAGCGCTGAACAACAGCGCAACACCCGTCGCATTGTGTGATGCGATGGACTGGGGCGCACCCTGCAACAAGAAGGATCAGCTGCTCACAAGCATAAAGCTGGCAACACTGCAATGTGTTCTTCAAGGCGAAGGCTCATGGGCGGCGGAAATGGCCGCACAAAATTACTGCTAAGCACGCAAACCACTCGATCATAATTCTTGTTTAGTGTGAGGATAATAGTAGAGTTGACAATGGTGGTACATTTAGTTGATGATAGTAGCAATAGTGATCATGATGATGATGATAGTGGGGATGACAATGACGGTGCAGTTAGCAGACGTGCAGTCCTGTCATTTTTTCTAGTTCTGTCAAATATCTTGTTGAGCTTTAGTGCCACTCTGTGATGCTTGGCTTAATCAAGTAAGTGTCCCGCTTTGGCACTGGAAACCAAATTGTTGCTTTGTTAATGGCAGTTCTGTCCAATCAAAAGTTGTTTTTTTCTTCTTTCCTTTTGTAATCAAGAAGCCTGTTATTTGGCCTACTGTCGTGAAGACAGCTCCACAGCACATATCAATTAGGTGTGAACACACGCAGCACAAACGACCAGCACATGTGGTAAAATAGTTCACGCGTGTGAAGTGCATGGCATGTAGACTTGAACTAGATTACATAGTGGAAGATGGCCTGTACATCTGTCTGTCTGCTTATCAGCTCCACAGCACATATCAATTAGGTGTGAACACACGCAGCACAAACGACCAGCACATGTGGTAAAATTGTTCACGCGTGTGAAGTGCATGGCATGTAGACTTGAACTAGATTACATAGTGGAAGATGGCCTGTACATCTGTCTGTCTGCATATTGGTACTGTGCGCAAGAAACAAAACGGGAGCTCACCCTGTTTATTGCCAGGAAGGTTATGATGGCTAGTAATGGTGCCGCCAACGAGAAAACGAGCAAGTGCTTTCGGACCGTAGGACGCTCCACAGACTCGTGCATCAAAAAAGACACCAGGGCAAATGCTGCCGGAGCCTAAAGAAAGAAAAGAAAATCATCTATACTCGCGGCCAACTTTTTGTGGCTGTACAGTCAAAGTTGCAGAGCCGAAACGCATCAGCTCGCTGCGCAGCAGAATATATCCCCTTCAGAAATTTCGAGGATCGTGCTCTAGAATATTATACTATAACGAAAATATTCACATTACTATTACATCAATATTATACAAGAAAAGCCAGTACAGTGTTAGTGTAGTGCATTTTATGATTGGTACACTACGCCGTGCAAATGCTATGGTGACGCCATCTGTCAGCAATCCTGTTAAGCGTACATAGGCTGCTGCTGCTGCCTGCCGGTTTTTGTACACTTTTGCAATGTGCTAGCTTTGACAACGTATAGAACATCATTAACCCCAAATTTACATTCACTTCGGCCTTCAGTGGTGTAAACAAACGCATTTCTGCAATGAACCGTAACCGAGATGAGATATGTCAGAACTACTGGTGTAGTAAAATCGCGATGAAAGCTCCGCCCCGGTAGCCTTAGCTGCATAGTCACAAAAAGTTGTCTGGGAGTGTAAGGAGAATCCCTTTGGATGACAATATTATACAACAGCTCTCGAAACTCCTTGTTGAAACTTTCACAGAGGGTTTTGCGTAGTCTTCTATGCCGAATTTCGCGCAGTCAAGTAGCCTTCATTTCTGCATAAGTTGTTTACAATTTCCCTGTTTCATGGCCTCAGTTGGGGCGATTTCTATGGGCAACCTTGCATCTGTGGCATCAAAGGTTGCACACCTATTGATGATTTCTTTACATTCGTTGAAGGCAAAAATTATGAGCTTCCTTTTTGTCATCTCAGGTAGACGACTAAACGTGCACACAAAAGGTTTTTCGTGACAAAATCTGCAATGCTGGTTTATCGGTTTATAGGTTTATACATTGGCAAAAACCAAATTGAGATTTTAGTTTTTTATAACTGTTTTTCTCACTGTTTCTGAAAAACCGCTAATCGAAACTAAGATAGAGAGGTCCAAGAAATATAATGCAACAATAAACTCAAAATGTTCAAAAATTCCCTGAAGTTATGCTTTAAAAGCCTGCCCTTCCAATGCAGGTTTGTGCGTTATGCAACTGCACAATAGTAGTGTGACCACTAAGTGTGCCATCCTGATCTATAGATTTAAACTGCGACGCCTATACATCATCCATGATGTATAGAGTTGCCGTATTGGTGTGTACTACCAGCTGTCGCCTCTCTGCTCACTATGTGGATTGTGGCGAGGAACTGCAGCTTTGCAACAACTAACAATGCTAATTTGCAGGAGAATACATGCAGCTATACCAGCAGAAAAGAAAAACCCTCCTTCCCTTGCTGTGAATGCACCTCAATTTTAATGCAAAAGTCTTATTTGGCTCACTCATGGTGTTGACAAGAAACGTCCGCAGCAAGTAAAAAAAAAAAAAAATTCTGTCGTGCCTCGCTGGTTGCCATAGCAACGAGCCACCGGAGTGGCGAGTGGGGCGATGGCAAGCACAACAAATACCCCTTGGTAAGGCTTTGCCAGAGGAGGAAGAGGAGGAGTGGAGAGGGCATCGTGCTACTGGTCACATAGTGGCTCGCGCCATAGGAGGAAGCGTGGCCAACCGTGCATCGTTTGCAGTGCACCGTGTGAGCGAGCTTTTGCATTTATACAGGTAAGTTCTAAATGCCTGTACTGAATTTTTCTTTTTGTTACAAGCTAGCTCACAAAAAATTTGACAGGCTCCGAACACCCATTGCTAACAATGGAAGACACCAGATATCTACATGGAGCTGACAGTCATGAAATAAAGGCTTGCCTTATGTAGCATTATCGCCAGGAAGACAACTGCCTCAGTGTCGAGATTCGAAGTTGTCGCTGCAGCGCCTAGGGCCACGCCATCAGCTGCAACAAATTGAAAAAACAAAAGCCACGAGTCATTGCAAATAGAGGCCCCGTGTGTCCATTATGTGCGCTGCTCCAAAGTCACGTCAAGTAGTGCAGCGAATCCGTACCAACCTGCAGCGTGAACAACTAAACCTAGGGTGGCCGTGAAGCTGCGTCCATGCGTGTGCACTGAGCTCGTGCTTTCTGGATCTGTGCAGAGACAAACAGGCTGTCAGCATGAAGCTCACAAACACTCAGAAATAGAGCAAAGCAGACAAAAAAAAAAAAAAAAAAAAAACCTGCAAATTCTCGGCTACAAGACATGACACGACGTAAACAAACCTAAAATCCTACAGAGCTGTGATGTACTGAGGGTTCTATCATGGACTGACAAGAGAGCTTAGCAATGAACAGGTTATAGTGCAGGCCATTTCAAAGAACCGCTGATATAGCCAATCTACCTAGAATGGCATTACAGCTTTTCTTGTTGCACAAGAGAAGCATTTTTATCTGTTTTTATCAGTAGTGTCATGCTGAGTTGATGTTTCAGCCTCATGCATGAAACCATATTAGTAGGTATGCCCTGAAGTATCAAGCCTGCATCCATTCATTTCTCAGTGCTGCTGAGGTGACTTACCACTAACAGCCATTGCTAGAGCCTTGTGGTGCCTGTGCTGGGAGATGAGCTGGTCCACCAGCAGCATAAACAGGAAGCCTAGCACTAGCGTGATGCCAACAAGGTTCCGTGGGTCGATTGCTTCCAGCTTCCCATGGAGATCATCGTGAGAGTGGCCATGGCTTACACCGCCAGCAGCAGTTAGGGTAGCGTCACCAGGCTTCTGGCCACCCTGTACCGGTCCCTGCTGCACGTCATGCACCAGCTCTTCTGCGCAGGAAAATATTTTGCACAAGTCGCCTCCAGTAGCAAGCTTCTGGAGTCGTCAAGAGCTGGGCTGCTTGCGAGTCGGAACTTATCTGAATGGAAAATATTTTTGTTTCATTGTGTTTCATTCATGCAGCTTCAAGAGTATTTTGTCAGAGTGTACAAATTCAGGTAATACATGCCTTAGACACAAGTTGATAACCGCTACGACATGTTCGATCAATGTAATTAAATGGACGGGGGAAAAAAAAAAGGATGTGCTCATGAGACAGAAGGGCTACTTTTTCCAGGAGGTGCACATCACTGAACTTTCACGCAAATAGTGCTAAAGCAAGCGGTCGCTGTAAAGAAGGTAAAGCACGGCAGCTAGAAGTCGCACAGAGCTGAGCAGCTTGTAAACTTAATGGATGAGTTTTTTTCTTTATTGCATTAAGTGAGGTTGCATCAAGTATATTAGAACTGAGCAAAAAACTTCAGGTAATAAAATTTTACGAGGACAGCAAATAGGAGTATGACATATTAGATCGTCGTAATTGAATGAATGGAGAAACAAAACGAAAAGAGAATGCAAATGAGCTAACATGATTTAATAATCATTGGAACTAAAAAAGACGAATTGTTTTGTATGTAAGAGCGTGTATGTAAAAACTTCGCATCGGCATGCCTGGTCGTTGCTGATTACCACTTCCGTGTTCAGGACCTCTTAAAACGGGCTAAAAATGTGCATTAAGGGACGTAAAGATCCGCGTATTTACTGTTATTCGCGAGAAATTATTAAGGTCTGTCATACACCGTAAGAAGCGACAGATATTGGTATAATATTGGTAGTGCCACCGTTTGGACGATGCGCCCGCTACCAAAGTCAACGCAAGAAAGTTCCGAAGCTATGCGCAAGCGAGTTCACGGTCACATTAAATGCACCGATCGTCTTTTCTTTTTCCTTTTTAACCCCGCGTGGGCAAGCCGTAGCAGACGACAGAATACGATTTACATCCGAAAGCAAGCTGCCGGAGCAAGCTGTCGTGACAAGTCACCACGTAGTCAAGGTCGTACTTACTGATCTGTGTAAGATACAACGTGCTGATGCCTTCGGGGATGATGACACTAAGTGCCGTGCCTACTAGTAGACCTGCCCCAAACACGGAGACCAGGTGGAGCCGAGCCTGAATCGAGGAAAGAGAAACAAAACCAACCAGAACATATGTGCGCTCAACGGGAGGTGAACCGCTGCTGCCGCGTCAGTCGCGCGGCTGCAACTCGTTCGGCCCTTTTCCCCACTGATATTCACTTCGGATGACAAAGATAAGGCGCAGCTACAATGCCGCTTCACGCGCTTTGACTGCACGAATGAAAACTTACCTCAGTTAAGGGAACGGATAATGGAACCAGGCCACTCATATAGCTGCCGACAAACATCGCGCCAGCCAGCGCGAGTAACATAACGAAGTCCGCCATCGCGCCAGTGATGGGACCCGCTCTTCCTACTTCGATCACGATAAACGTCCGGTAGAATCTAGCATCTTGGTCTTAGGCCGACGCAAGTTACAGGCCCGTAGGAATCGTGATTGACCGTCTGCCGGGCGCTATCGGCAACATACGTTGCGTCTAGGCGGCCATTATGCACATGGTGGTCTGAGGCAGTGGACTGCATATCTTGCATATTTCCGCTGCCTTTACACGTAATGGAACAACTTAAAGTATTCGCGTTCGTACAAGTAAGGTAAGCATGCCTACGTCCACAGGTGACTTGAAAAACGCAAACAAGCTAGCCACATCGCGCCGACATGCTTTTTTTTTTCTTTTTGAACAGTTGTGAGATCATGGACAGTCGAACGCGAAAGGTGCGTGCGAAGTACTTCAAGTGCTTCAGGGCTGTCCACGCCAATTGCTTTACTGTGACAAGCAAAAAAAATAATGCAGAAACTGCAGTATTTGTACACTTTCTCATTAGTTTACATTTTGCGACGAGGACTACATGATGTCCATATTTTGTGTTACACAGTGTCGTCTGCTAGACCAGAATTCTGTCGGCGAGAATCGGCACGAAACGACTATGCACCAAGCAACACAGGCGTAAACCAGCTGCGAAGCTACGTGCGTCCTGCGTTCAAGAGTTCACTGCACGCTTTTGCTCTTGGTCGCTAGCGCAAGTACTGCGGCCGCGAGTTTTTTCGTCTGTGGTGCAGCTTTTAAATTAGCTTTTGCCTGGAGACTTTATCAGTAAATTGGCAGCCATGGTAAGGTGAAAGTACTAGCCCCGTTGACATATAGCATTGTCATGTATTCGAATTGTCTCGGCTAGACGAACTGCGTCTCTACCGCGCTGCGAGCAACGTTAGGCCTAAGCTTTCAGCGCGAACCGCAAATACAGCGCTGCAATTAATTTCTCGTAGCCCCATTCGTGTCTAACGAGTGATTTGAATGTGCACACTTCAACGCCGTCAAGTATAATAGCTGTGTTTATCAGTGATGACGCGCTGAGCTAAAGTTTTGAGATGACCGGCGTCTGCACTCTGGGCTGGTTTTGTGTGCAGTTTGCTGTACTGAGCATGACGTGACAGCAGCACGCAGAACTTCTTGCATGCTGCAGTTCGCGCATGTAGCTGTATCGGCGAAACTTGAAGCGTTTTTCCAGTGACTTCGAGTTGGCACAAGTCTGCTGTTCGTCCAGGTCAAACGCACTAGCCTAAGTTTTCGGAGTGCCCGTTTTTGCTTGCTATTTGGCGTGTTGAAAGTTGGAAAAGAGCTGCGAGTTTTGCGAACTAGTCTTCCCTTGTAGCCTTAAGTCCCGCGCCTACGTAAGGAATTTCCATGAACGTGGTTTCCTAACTGCGTTTCGCGTGGCGTCAGTGAGCTGTGTGGTGTCAGTGCACATTAAAGAACCGCAGGTGGTAGAAATTTCCGGCGTCTCTCATAGCCCGAGTCGCTTTGGGACGTTAAACCCTACAAACCAAACCAAACCTTTTTTTATGTGCGTGCGTTGGGAAGTAGGCTGAGTAAAGAAAAAAGCATGTAAAGTTATGCAGCGGTCGTCTTTATAAAACCTTGCTGCTAAATGGCGTGAACATCTTAAAACCTAGAAATGCTGAGGTCTGGGGTTAGAAGGAATACAAATGCCAGCTAACCTTAGCGAAACCCTTTCAGGAAGTGTCAGTAGCAGAAGTGCTCAGCATAGAGCTTAATGTCCATTCATTCAAGTGAAAACTTCAGTGAATATATTTGTCCTGTTGAGGCGTGCAGAAATCCAGCTTAACCGTTTTTAGGTAGCGGTTTCGGTTCGTAACTGGTTTTCAGCCCAAATAGTCTTAACAGGCCTCAAGAAAGCAAATTTTGATGCAAGATGGAGGTGGCAGTGAAAAGCTGAAAACTTAATCTATATTGCTGCGTCCAAGGGTAGGCATTCATGCTCAGTGTTTCGATAAATACCTTTTTTTTTATTTTTACTACTATCTAAGGGGAAAAAATGTACAGGCGCTCATACGATGTGACACGACCAATGTGGTGTGGATTTCTATTGGTTGTGCCTTTTGTTTTTGCTTGATAGATTGTGCTGCTGCGTGGGTAAGAGCACCCCAGTTTTGGTGTGAGGAGGGAATGTTAAATCCATTTGAAGTTTCCACCAGCTGTGGCATACGCTCAGAAAAGGCTGAGAGTTTGGCCTCTACAAGGGATCCACAAGTAAAACAGAGTACATGGCAAAACTTACTTCCAGCTCACTGTATCAATGGAAATAAGTGCAGGTGCTCTGGTGGACCCATCATACAGTTCTATTGCCAACCTTAACATTAACATCGGTGCAGCCGGGCTGCTACTTCACCGTTTGTCAGGGGCACTTTTGGTGCTTAAGGCAAGGACTTACCATTGGCAGGTCCTAATTTGGCGGTTCAAGGGTAACCATGAAGCGATGTACAAACCATGGCAGGCTTGCGAGCATACAAGTCGATTGCACTCGTGGTGAAGAAGGACATGCCGGCTGCAAAAATTCTAGGAGGCACTTAAGACCTGTTAAGAGTGACAATGCGAAAGCCTTTGTTGTACTATAGTTTGTTTGGCAACACCCCGCTGATAACCCAGGGAAAGAGAGTGGCATCTTCGGTGCGGGATAGATTGATGAAGCCATACCCTCATTACGAGCAGACACTGTTGGGTGCCCAGGCTGATATAGAAATGTTTAAGGGTTTAAGGGGGGAGGGGGGGGGGGGGGCAATAAATTTATAGTTCATCAACCTTCAACCCCTCGGCTTCAACACGCAATACTCTGCGATTCAGTCAAGAATGATGCACTGAATCATTCTTGTTTTGAAGGTTCCCGACCGCGTCACACTTGAGGGTCGTGGAACTCGAGCGCACGCAAAAAAAGTGGTGCCATCTGATTGGATTCTAGTCTGGCTTGTTACGTTGATTGCATTGGATTGTGTTGGACCTGTCTCGTTGGATACATGCCTCTGATGAGCTACTAAAGGCTTTCGCCTTAAAGTCTGCGCTTTGTGCTAGTGGTAAATCTCCCGAGTGTAACATTAAATGCACCCCTGACAGACACTGATAGAAGAATCATGGCTTTGCCCATGCTGGCTATAAGGCAAGCATTGAAACAGCGTCTGCCACATGTTTACTATCTGCATGAGCTTCAGCAGCTCGAGCATACTAGAAAGTAGCCTGTTCATTGCTCATGTGCTCAGTTTACATTTGGGGCACTTGTGCACATTTGTGTTGAGAGCACCTAAAAGGGTTGATGGGCAGCGTGTTCTATGCTGCACGATTACAATACTGACCAGTTTGCCTCTTTGGCTTTTACAAGTGCAGTCTAAAGGTTCTTTCGCATGCAAGTGATAACACTTGCAACTTACGTTACCGCAGTGCAGAAACCTGTTCTGAGTGACGAGAGGGAGAAGGTTTCAATGACTGGAAATTTATTGCCATGCTGTAGCACTTGTGCCATCTCGGTCAGCTCTAAATGTCATGATTGGAGGTCATCCGGGGAGTGTGTTTTATCATGCAGGGGACCAAACTCTGCCTTTTTCTTGCCCTGAAGTATTCCTTTCGGTGCCCACGCACGGTTTGAGTGACACTGGCATCTCGTGCGGCATTTAAAAAACGATCAAAAATGCTTGCCTTCACTTATCTGCTCTTGAAAGTTGGTAGCTGCGGCATGTGGTTAAGCATCAAATTGCAGTTTCGGTGCAGAATTTGTTCCTGCCTTTTGGTGAGACATGTTGTACCCTACGCCTTCCCAGTCCCACACAATCCTGCTAGTCCAGCCTGGGAAACCGGAGACCCGCACTTACTCAGACTTTGAGTCTGTGAACGAATGCATGGAGGGTGTATGCCACATCTATGAGGAGCACCTGAAGCGACAGAACCCGAACACACCCTCCATCACCTATGACATCAGCCAGCTCTTCGACTATGTGGACCAGCTGGTGGACCTGAGCTGCCTAGTGTGAGTATGCACACATCAGGCAAGAAGCAAAAAACAATTGTTTGCCCTAATGGAACAGCATGCCTTTTGACCCTTCTGATTTGTTCGGGAGACACTGCGTAAGTTGCCTCTGTATGCATGAGAATGGTTTTAGTGAAACCGACACCGCGGAATTTGATGCATGGTAATATCAACGGCCACACTAGCGTGATCGGCATCGGCTAAGGAGCTGGTCAAAGCCAAACCAAGCCAGAGCCAAGTATCTTTGCATTTCATGTTTGGTGTTGCAGCTTCTTGTGTGTATGTTTAGGGTTACCTGGCCCACATTTATGTGCTGCACAGTGTCAAGTTCAAATTCTGATGTGATTTTCAATTTCTGTTCTTGACACAGAGAAAAGGCAAACATTTTGCTGAATGTGTGTATGAGACGTCGGCGTGTGCCACAGCGGCAAAGGTGATTTGGAATTGAAAGTAGAAATGAATTCCACTATCAATTACGACGCAACCCTCCAGCATCTCTTGCTGGTGAGGGGCCATAGTGCAGAGCTACTTCGATGGGTCTTTGAGGCTGTGCAAAGTTTGCTGCTGCAAGACTCATTCTACTTTCTGATAGGTTGGGTAATCTGAAGGCTTAGGTGACAGATGGGCTAGATCTTGGGTAAAAAAAGTATTTCCAGCATACATCAGGAAGCCACACTGGGTGCGTCTTGTTAGGGGTGCTGTTTGCATTTAATATCTCACTTTAAATTACTGGGGATTTAATACTGAATAGGGTGCTCTACAATTCTGAAATTACATACTGTAGATGATAGTTTGATCATTTAACAGAACACTCATTCACATAGTATACATGGCAGGGAGTGACTGCTGATTTTCTGCTGCGCACTGCACAATATTTTCGTTCAGAATTCGCATATGAGGTAGAATCTTGGTAATATGATTCTCATGGGGTTGCAAAAAAAAAAATGACATCAACATACAAAAATTAGTACACAGAAGTGTGGGGAACGCATTCACGCAGATCTTTTGCAGTAGAGATTTTTTTACGGTGCACGGCCGCAGCTCGCCAATCGCGATGCATACTGCGCAAAAGATAATCACGACGTCCGCAATGTATGGACCGCACGCCTACCCTTTCTCAGTAGCTCTCTCCAAGCCTGCTTTGTTTCTGCTGCAAAATGTCATCAGTGAGGAACTGATGAAAATTACTTGCCTGCGGCATTTTTTTCTTCTGCTTAATTGAGTATGGAGAGGAAAACGTTAAAAACGTTTTATTCTTTTCTTTCTTTCTTTTTTCTTTTTTTTTTGCAATTTCTCGATTTCTACTTATCAGATTAGCGTCAGTTTTGCGTTGTTTTGTGGCTAAATTTATTTATTTATACTGCAAATATCCCTGTTGGAGTATTACATGAGGGGTGGGCTGTTACAATTAATTGGCGAGTCTTTCAATGAATTCTTTGAAGTGTGCTGGATAAGCGTGATGAACTGCATCGGCAGGAAGGCGATTCCAGTCCTTTGCTGTCTGGACAAAAAAAAAGCATTTAGACGTGCAGTGGTATTTGCGGATGGCGGGTATACTACTTTATTGTGAACAAGTCTATGGGACATGCGGTGACAAGGCATGATGGCACAGTTTCCAAGTGATAAATGGTAAATTTATGAAAAAGACAGTCGGGCCATTTTATGACGTGATTCAAGGAAAAGAAGATTAGATTTTGTCTTCAGATCAGTAACACTTGAATGAGTAGTCTGAATGAATGAACCTTGCTGCGCGATTTTGGATTGATTCGAGAGTGAGGAAAAGGTTAGACTGGTGAGGGTCCCAAATTGCACATGCGTATTCCAATTTGGGACGGACGAGCGTTAAATAGGTCTGCAGTTTTACAGAAGGAGGTGCAAGTCGCAAGTTAGGGCGTAAAAAACCAAGCATGCAATTGGCGTCTTTAGTAACGTTACAGATGTGAGTAGACCAGAGGGAATGGGTAATGGTTACACAGAGATATTTATGAGTCAACTGTGGAAATTTTAAAGCCAAATATATAGCACGTAGGTGAAAGAAAGAACTGTCTACGGTGGAATGTAATTAATGTCTTATTTGTGTTTAGGGACATGAGCCATTTGCCGCACTAGGATTTGATGCAATTCAAGTCATTTTGTAACAGTTCGGTATCGTTCCTGTTAGCGATTAATATACATTAGGAAAAGCAAAGGGCCAAGTTCAGTACTTTGTGGCATATGAGAGGCGACTGAGCTTAAGGATGAGGAATATCCATTAGCATGCACAAACTGCTTTCGGTTAGTGAGGAAGTTTTCTATTCAAATGAGAGTGAGTGGTCAAGGTTCAAATGTGAAAATTCAAGTAGAAGCCGTCTGTAGGAGCCTTGTCAAAAGCTTTCTCGAAATCCAAGAACAATGCATCAGCTGGTGTGTTGACATCTAGGCTGGAACTAATTTTATTAATAAATAGAGTTTGCTGTGTGTGAGATGACATTCCTTTACGAAAGCTGGGCTGGCTAGGGTGAAAAAAATTTACAGATATAAGAAAATGTGTGATGTGTGTGTAGATAACATGCTTCATTAGTTTTGAACAAATGCTTGAGGGATATGGGATGATAACTATGGCGTAAAGATGGCGAACCTTTTTTCGGAACTGGATTCGCCTTGCCTGCCTTCCAGTCTTGTGGCAACACTCCAGATGATAATGATTGCTGAAATATGTGCGACAGAATGATATTTGTGATATGTTTGGTTTTGGTGCTTTTTTAGTAGTTTGGATTTGATGCCATCAACCTCGGCTGAGGATGAGACCTGTAAAGAATCAATTTGCTTCGCAGTTTCGTTGGCATGAAAAGATATGGCAGGCATGACTGTGATTGTATCGCGGAAAATCGGGAAGTTCATTGTTAGACTCATTAGTAAAAATAGGTTAAGATACGGAGTTCAGAACTTCTGGTACATTTTTATCAGGAATAGGATTGTTTCTGTGATCAAGCAGAGAAATGTTCGTGAGGCGATGGATTAACAATTTTCTAAAACTGCCTAGGGTTTGTTCGCAGTATGTTAGGCAACGTGTTTGAATAAAAGGTTTGCTCAGTTTTTGCGGTAAGCGTCTGAAATATTTTGTCGTTACTGTTATATTTTTCCCACGCGACTGAGCTGCTTAAGTGTTTAGCTGCTCGATAGTACCGTTTCTTTTTGTTATTAAACCACAGCCATGTCAGCCGCTCCATTACGGTTATAGTGGGAATGTATGCGGTGATAAGTTCATGCATTTTATTCTTGGAAAGCAACCAGTTAGTTTAGACAGAGTGAGTAGTGAAGTCTGTTAAGTACCAGGTCGTAAACTCGGACAACATACCATTTACTGCACTGACCTTTGTTTGAGATGGTAACCTGGTGTACACACAGTTGTTTTCTAAATTAATTTTTACTAAAATTTTATTTCAACCACCAAGTAACTTTTCCACTAGTTAGAGCCAGAATTCTGCATGTTCCACTCCTGATACTTTTGGAATCTAGGGGTATACAAGTTATGAGCACCATACAGCATTTTTTTTTTCTAAAACCCTGTCAGAAGTGTTCATAAATCCACACATCCTAAAACGTGTGTGTGTGTGTGTGTGTGTGTGTGTGTGTGTGTGTGTGTGTGTGTGTGTGTGTGTGTGTGTGTGTGTGTGTGTGTGTGTGTGTGGAAATTAGTTTCATACAGTCGAACCCCACTATAACGAACGTCGCTTCAACGAAATATTTCCAATTCCCCGTCAGCTCATCACAGAAAGTAATGGAACAAATTTCCCATCACAATGAAACATTTTTGGGACGCGTTTCTGCTTCAAGATTTTTGCTATGCGAAACGTGGTTTAAAAATCTAGCTTGCAATTAAACAAGCATATCGCCACCCATCTGTGCACTTCCGTAGGTCCGCGTTGCTTTGTTTCGCTAAGCTTTCACTGGAACCATTTAATCCACTCATTCAAATGCACATGAAGACCGCCATTACTTGGTGGTGATGACAATCGGGCTGGCTGCCTTGCGACAAGGCGCTGGTGCAAGCTCCCGCTTTCTTCCAAGCCAGAGCTGCAACCAGTCCGTCGCCAAAGGACTCAGTAGTCTGGCAACAGCAGCAGCGTGTTTGCCCTAGTTTTGAAGCGAAAAGCTTCGCTACGAGGGTCGGAGCCGAGCTTCGCGTATGCCGTGACAGAGTGACGTCACAGCCAAGGCCAGCTGCACAGCCCCCTCGCCAAGCTCTGCCGGCGTTGCCAAGCTCTGCCGGCGTTGCCTAGCAACGCTTAAAAAGTGGGCGACTCCTTTCTTCTGGGAATCTAACATCCATTCCTTGGATCCCCAGCCAAGCGCTTTACCGCTGTGCCATGCCCCGGGTCGTGAAACATTCTTGATAATGCCACTTGTCTACCGTGAGGAGGATAGCGGGATTCCGTGAGTGACAGATACTACGATTGGCGTGCAATTTGAAAGTACCAGACTAAAATAGTTAAGTCACTCAATTAGAGTGGTGTCAAGGATGTGATGTCGGCTATGAGGACCAAGCGGGAATGAGTGTGCTCCAACAACGCCGGGAGGCGCTGTGACAGATGCTGCGCCTTTTCTTTCCTGTAAACAAATTATAGAATGCCGGTGAACTTAGACTCGCTCGACATGGAAGCCAAGAAGAGTTTAGCTGCTGGCGAACGGTGTGAAGACTGGAGAAATTAACTATTGATCCCGAGGTAGTCGCTGCTTTTCGCTACGATATCCAGGCATAGCAGAGCCAAGCTATGTTTCATTTTGTTTTATTCTCGTGCTTGTGCGCTGCAGTTGACACGAGCATCCAGAAAGCGCAAGTTCCTTTCTCTTGAAGAGAAGGCGCGAATCATCCAGTAGCAGGGAAAAATGAGATATTGCAGCGAACTTCAACATCTCAGAGCACGCTGTCAACTATCCTGAAGTCGAAAGGCTCGATATCCCAAGTTCTTCGGGGAGATCCGCGAAGCGGATAAGGCTGACGCATGCGGCTTACAAGGACCTTGTCAAGGCTCTCTACACGTGGTTCCTCGACGTGCGCGCAAAGAAGGTGCCGATCAGCGGAAACATGCTGCAGCAAAAGGCGCTTGGCTATGCCTGTATGCTAGGCACTGATGATTTCAAAACCAGCTGGCTGATTTCAAAACCAGCTGGCTGATTTCAAAACCAGGGTGGCTGATCCATTTTAATACCAGGCATGAAATCGTTGGTAAAGTGCTGTGCGGTGAATTGGCCTCTCCAGACGCCGACACTGCATCTGCTTGGACGTCGGCTACTGTGCCGGAATTAATGAAAGAGTATGCCACATCAGACATCTGTAATGCCGATGGAATGGGACTTTTCTACGACCTCCTCCCCTCCAAGAGAGGCTTCACATGAAGGGCCAGCCATACAGCAGAGGGAAGCTTAGCAAAAAGTGTGTGACTGTGCTCCTGTGCAGCGTCATGGACTGGTCTAACAAGTGCTGCCCTCCGGTGATTGGCAAAACTGCGATGATGTTTTGGGACTATGTTGTGCAACCTGACGGTGTTTTTGTACTGTTTTTGCCTAAAAAACAATTTCGAATCAACTAAATTTTTCGTGCGCCTCGTCAGTTTTTGTTGTAGCGAGGCTCAACTGTACAGTCCAGCCCACTTATAACGAACTTGATCGTCACGCGGCATTTGTTCGTTGTATCCAAAGTTCGTAGTAAGTGGACCACCTATAATACGGGCAAAAAGAGCAAGCGAGACAAGTTGCCACGTGTCCTTCATGGAACAGGTCTAGTTTTTCTAACATGGTAACTTTATTTTTAAAAAAGTCCGTGATGCATGTCTGCTTCTTCAAAGCTGATCGCATCACTGCCGTTTCTAATTTTTCCAGCGCGGTAATATGTTTATCGCCAAGGCCTCTGCTGCACACGAGTTTCTTAAGCGATGCAATGTAACCGATCGCGGTTGAAGCGTTCAGAGCAACCAGCAGTAGAACAGCATCCTAGTCATCGTCCTCGTCGGTCTCTGGGCAGTCAGGAAGGGCTCGCACTTCACGCACAATAGCTTCGTCAGTGCATGGCTCCGCAATGTCGGCATCGTCATCAGCAGAAACGAAATCGTCCCAGGCAACGTCAGGTCCGGCCAACTGCGTGTCAACGACGCGTTGCCACAAGTCCTCGTGCGACCGGCCTTCCGGTGGGTGATCTATGGCATCCTGGGTGCCTGGGCCCATAAAACCCGCCTTGCGGAAGCAATTTGCTATGCACTCTGTGGTGAGTTCCATCCACGCCGCTTTCAACATCTCCACGGCGGCAAGCAAGCTGATGCGAACTGGCATGGCAGCATCAATCGCGATCAACTAGCGTTGGATGACGTGCCGCCGGTAGCACACCTTGAACGCATGAATGATGCCCATATCCCCCAGCTGAATTTTGCAAGTTGCATTGGGAAGCAAGAAGAGCACTGTCACCGCACTCAAGCAAGGCTGCACATGGTGCGCCGCACAGTTATCCAGCACGAGCAGGACCTTCCTGTTTTTTCGGGCCATGTCGCGGTCGAACTCGACACTCGGCAAATAAGTCACGACTCATCCAGGCTTTTGTATTGTTCCTGTAGCGTATGGGCACGTAGCTTCCAAAGCATCGCGGCTTACGTGACTTGCCAATGAAAGGCAGCCGCCGGTCACTGCCGTCCATATTGACACACAGAACGGTTATGCGCAACTTGCTGTTCTTCCCTCCTGCGCACTTGTCGCCTTTCAAGGCATGCGTTTTAGATGGCAACATCTGATAAAACAATGCAGCCTCGTCGGCATTGTAAACGTCCCGTAGAGCATAGCTCGGAGGTTATCGGAAAGCCACGCATCGACGTCCTCGTTCACAGACGCGGCCTCGCCGACGACCGCCTTGAAAACAATTCCGTGGCAAGCCTTAAACCGGTGGAGCCATCCATTACCTGGGCTGAAATCGGAAAAGTCCAAAAGGAAGGCGAAGTCATTAAGCCTTGGAGAGCATGAACGGTCCACTGATCGGAACGTTGCGAGACAGGGTGTCAGCGAACCACTTCAGCAGGGCGTCCTCAACGTCCGCGGAGGTCGCCTTCCGAAGGCGCTTTCTAGTCGTCGGTTCGGCATTCACGGTAGGACCAAGAATCTTTTTCTTGCCCTTAGCAATGGTTGAAATGATCGATTTCGACAGTCCGTACTTCTTGACCAGTTCGCAGTTTTTTGCACCTTGAGCAAGTTCATTAACAATGGCAATCTTCGTTGCGATGTCGACAGCTTTCCTTTTAGCACCTGAAGAGGTCGGCGTACAGTCCTCCATCGCACCAGGCGCAAGTCAAGCCCTTGGGCTCACGCGTTGAGGCAGCCTTTAACTCCCCGATCTGGGAAATGCATGGATGTGGCAACGATGTCAACGCAGTGCCATCGCACAGAAAGAATCGACGGCGCAATGCCCTCAGCGCGGGATGGCAACGGAGCAACAAATGGAGAACCGGTTTGAGCCGGAAGAGCAGGCGCCTGACATTCCGGATTGGCCGACGCAGGTCACGTGGATGCATCATAGCAACGCGGGCGGCTCCACTTTCTCTTTCGTCACCGCGCGTGCGTGCTTTTTCGTTTTCATTTTTCAACGCGTGCTTTTTCTTTTTTTACTTTATTTTACCCGCAAAGGAGCGCTGGAGGACGCTTTGTGCGCTCTGTGTTTGCGTCGTGTCAGGGAAACACAAAGTGTGCGAAATTCGCCTGCGAAACCGCGCCAAACACCGCCGGCTCGGTCAACTACGGGGGCCCCGACAGCTTCGCGTTTGCTCTAACTGAGTGTTGAGGCCACAGCAGTTCGTTCTATGTAAGACACTGTGCCATTGCCCCAATATATATTTTGACGGTAGCACCGCCCTCGTTCGTACTAAGCGAGCGTTTGTTATATCTGCGGCTGTTATAAGTGGGCTGGACTGTATTTGAACTTGAGATCAACATGCCAAGGTACAAATACCAACAAATTTTCAAAGCAACAGCTCCACTATCCAAAAATTTTTCTTAAAAAGGCTTCCTGTAATAATTCTGACACTAGACCTAAGGACATTTGGCAGAACTCCTCAACAGTCCGTTCTTGCAAAGAATACAACATATATATATGGTTTGGCATGTGGTGGCAAGAGCCCCCGCAACCACATGCCGAACTATGCCAAACTGCATGCCAGCATCCTGTGATCAAGGAATCCTTGTTTCGAAACTGGCCAATTTAGAGTTTCATCAGGTGGCCGGTCTCAACACCAGCAGCGTTTTCTAAGGAGGTGTCTATGTGCAATTTGGTTGTAGAGGCTAGAAGGTATTTCTAGTGTCGCAAACGGACACCATTTCAATAGTCCTTCCGAAACCGGTTTGGATGATTTGAGTGGTGACAATGCGGCTGGCTGGTGACTCCGCAGGTCAGCTTATCAGCTAGCTAGGCTTTAGTAAGGGCTGGCAAACTCATGAGGATGTGGCCGATGTTGCTTGTATTTTCTGCGATATCAGTTATTCGTGAATGAGTTAGTGTGCTAATTATTTTGACATAGTTTAAACACATTATGCTTAGATTAAAGGGCGGCTGCGAGCACAAAGTGCTGCATGTCATGCACTCGCCCGTGTCTGTTTTATTGCGCTTCGTGCACCTAACTTGTGCAGTTGTCTCTTGCAGCCTTGGAATGTGCTGGCAAAACTAATGGTAACAATATGTCACACTTCACATTTTTCATATAGTCATGCTCACAAAGAAATGAAGAGAGCAGTATTTCAAGTGTGTTTTTTACACCACGCATGCATAAAAACAGTATTGTGACAGGTAGAAAGAAAGAACTGATCGAATGATGCGCGCACACGGAATGTGCTGCTCGAGACTACGGGTGTGTCTTGAGCTTCTGCATTCGTGCTAATTTCAAACGTGTCCCTGCGAAAGCTTCAGCAGGCTGCTGAACCAGAGAAAGCTAAAACGTGGTTGGTAATTTCATACATCGTGCTGCTTTGACATTCAAGCAGATAGGACAATAAATAAGCATATGCCTAACCAAAGCCATAAAAATGAATTGTGGAGCTATAAACGCAACTTAAAGACACTTCTATTATTTTATTTTCTTCAACCATAACAAGGCCTCATTCAGCAAATTTGATTTTATTGATTGAAAGCCTGTTATAAGGGGGAAGGCTCAACACAACACCTTTGTGGTGGTAAATGGGGAAAATAGCAGTGTGCTTGATTTTATTTTGGTTAATTTTGTCAGGCACGCTCCCCATGTGCATGCAGCAGTGGGCTTGGCCTTCAAGCACAACCCAATCACAAAATTATGTCAGTGTTCTGGACGCATTTTACTTTTTGTTTGCCAGTAACTAACAATAGTGAAATTAGCAAGAAAATAGCCCGAAAAAGTTAACGCAGAGAGCAGGGCTGGTGCTGTCTGCACGCAAGCTGCAGGTAGTGCCGTGTGTACTGATAGAATATTTCACCTCCGAGACGCCATGTGAAGCATGGCAGTCTGTGTAATGCACAGATGCACACTATTTTTTGGTTGGTAAACAGAATTGTTTTCATAAATTGTCGCTGGTTGCCAGCTGTGCATGAGGGTTTAATGGGAAGTACAACTTTCGAATACAGTAAACCTTTTGCTCAGCTAAAGCCTAATTGTCTATTTGTTTCTATAGGTACCAGAAGACTTCAAATACTTACGCACCATACAACAAGGCATGGATCAAGGAGAAGATCTACATTCTTCTTCGGCGGCAGGCGTCCAAAAGCCAGTCCTGAACTGAAGAACGCATAGCCCATTTCTCACTGGCAGTGAGCAAGCTGCCCACTACTTCAGCAATGATCAGAATTTCCCTCCCTGTGCGCACGGTTTTTCTCATGACCCGTTCCCTAGCCTTCCCCCCCCCCCAAACCTTTCCTTACTTTTCTTTTATAATTTTACCGTGAGCTAGCACATTTCCATCAACTGTTTGCCAGGTCACGGCTTTATTGCTTTTTCATTCATCTTGAAATTGAACATTTCGTCATTTCACCGCCTGCACAGCAAGCAGCCTTGCGTTCCCGAATCACCACTTCCCTTCAAGGAAACAAACATTTTCCTATGTGCCACCACTCATGATGTGCAAGGTTTGGAATGTACAATAAATGTAAAAAGGTGTTATGTGAAAGTATATGAGCTGGTGGACTTTTGGTGTGTTTTGTTGCACATGAAAATTTAACACCTTGTGCACTATTTCTGTGGGCTCCCGAGTTTATTGTGCCGTTATGGTGGATTCCAATTGCAGGTCCTGATGCAGTCTGCCTGCTGTGGGACAGTTTCTGAATTTGGCTAAGAGCACTTGCCCAAAGCCTGCATTTCGAATTTCTAGTCTGAGCAAGCCAGAGATATCACTCGCCACTAATAAAGTACTTGGCATTCCCTGCACTCTTGCATGTATTGACAACTATGGATGGTGGAATAGTGACTCGTCGGAATGAAGCACACCTGCCTCGTGCAGGTTTTGGTCGTATTTGCCGATTTTGGCAGAACAATCTTGGCTCCGCGATTGTTGCCAGCCTGCCTTATTTTGAAACGAGCAGAAGAACTATCAAGTGCTCTGACCCTTAATTTGGAATTCACAATTATAGGTATTTGTAGCCAGGAGCATTGTGCTCGTCAGTTTTATTAAATTTCACACTACAGTAGTGTTAGCACCAACGTTAGTTAGCACCGTGACTGCTGCATTCCAAAGTGGCATGAAGTGTGTACTGCAAGGTTCGCGCGGTCCTTGAAAGCTCGAGTTTTGGAAAGTCCTTGAATTCGTGCGTTAAGCTAGGCTTGATGCAGTTTACCGTACGTCTGGTCATGACATGGTGTAATGACGTCACATCCGGTCATGTCTAATAACCGGAACTGACGTCATCATGACTTTACATTTGGTCATGGCCGACGACTTTTCCAGGCGATTCACGCATATACGAAGCTAACCCCGCCAGGCGTCCGATACCAGTGTTCGTGCTATGCCTTTTGTTTGGTGCTTTTCCGAACGCTGCACCACAGCATACAAAAGTAGACGCAGCAAAGCAAGAATCGGCGGCGTTTCAAATTGGTTTACAGGAAAGAAAAGGCGCTGTATCTGTCGCACTTCTCTGCTGACGAAGATGGTTAGGAATGGACGAGTCTCGAAGTATAATCGCGGATAATTTAGTTGAACCAAACGCAAACAGCATCGCTTGTCATAAGTCGCACGAGAGTGGAATCTAAGTTTTTTTTTTTTTCTTCTGCGCCATTTTTTAAATGCGCCCCGAAGACGGGTACACATTTTAATCTGTCACTGACTAACGCAGACTCCAGAGCCTCCTGCGTTGCTTACGGGCACAATGCGCCAAGGCATGTAATCAGCCTGCTGAAGTTTCGTTTTCAATACTTTTTTTTTTCCTCGAACGCATTCCGAAGGCACGGGAACGTCCAAGTAATAATTGGTACAATGGAAAGTCGCAGTATCTGTCACTTGCTTCTGTCTGCATCTGAACCGCGACGTAAGAGGTGGGAGGTGGGTGGAGAGTAGCTGCTCCTGGGCCTACGGGGCTGGGATTGGTAAGCCACCGCCGTTTGCGGCGGGGGATAGCTTGCTACAGGAAGTTGTACCTGTTATGGGCTGTAATTGCACCCGCTTTGCTTGTGAAGCGTTTTATTTCCTTTATGAGAGGACGCGAGCCGGCGAAAATTGTGAACGCTGGCTTCAGTTGGTCAGCAGCCCCGGTCCGGGCCGCCACAAGTGCCCGCCACCTCGCGAGCATGGCGGACCAGAGCCTTTTGGGCCCCGACCGACGAGGGTTCCCTGGTTGTCACTCATGGGCCGGCGCCCACACGATGCGCCTAGGATGGGGTTCCACGTCGCGGACCGCATTGTAAAACAAACGGTGAGCCAGTGTACCCACCTCACCGCGCATATAACATTCACAGGCGAACCTCGAGTCGGTGGTGACCGGCATTGGGGGTCAGAAACCGCGAGGGCAATTGCGACTTCCTGGCCCGATTGACCTGTGTGTTGCGGTGCACTACCGCCGCCGTGTAGTGGCCCGAACGGGCAGACCAGCCACATCGACATAGTAGACCCTTGGTTTGGAGAGTGCAGCGCACGTGCTCGAGCTAAGCGATGGCCTTCGTGGAGCTCCGGATTCATATTGCGTGGGATGGAGTCCACCCATAGCGTGTATCGCCAACCCTCGGGGATATGGCGAGTGTCATCCTCCCGAGCACAAGTACGTGGTTCGATTTTAAGGCGCTTCAGCAGACGTCCTGGCCCCGTCCTGCGCCAAGCGTCCGTACTGGCTAGCGGAATGGGCCTCTCGCAACTCCCGGAAGGTGCAAAGTACCCCCAGACCGAGAATTAAGTCATTCCGTGGAAGTTGTGGTTGAGAGGTTCAGTGCCCGCCACTTTCCTAATACGACGGCGAGTTATCGCACGTCGTAACGTGGGTCTGCGCAAGGCGTGCGCGGCACGTCCCGGAGACCCCCGTGCCGGTCCGATACCCGCCGCAGCATGCGGCCCACCATGTCCCCACTGCGCTTAAGTTTAGCGATTGTCGTGTCTGCTTTGAAGATGCGTCGCCTCGCTGCTGCTAGGAAGCAACGGCGAGTTACGGCGACAGATGAACAGCGTAAAGAGCATCTCGCTCGACAGCGTGCTCAAGATGCAGCTAAGCGGGTACGTCGATCTTCTCGTGAATCCTGCTCATCTGACGATAATCCAGACTGGAGCATGATGAATGCTCTGAACAGCGAAGCTGACTGTATCCACGTGTTTATTCACCAGTGAAGAATCACAAGCCGTGCTAAGGCGTAGCCAAGATGTATTACTTTCGCAACCAGGCTTAACCAAAGCTAAGACCCAGCCAATTTTTCTTTTACTGTTTCCTTCAGTCGCAACAACAGGACGGCAGCGCGTGCATGCATGTGTGTGTGTGTGTGTGTGTGTGTGTGTGTGTGTGTGTGTGTGTGTGTGTGTGTGTGTGTGTGTGTGTGTGTGTGTGTGTGTGTGTGTGTGTGTGTGTGTGTGTGTGTGTGTGTGTGTGTGTGTGTGTGTGTGTGTGTGTGTGTGTGTGTGTGTGTGTGTGTGTGTGTGTGTGTGTGTGTGTGTGTGTGAGTGAGTGAGTGAGTGAGTGAGTGAGTGAGTGAGTGAGAACCTTTATTTCCACCAGAATGGAGGCCCCCTACTCTTCGCCCCCGGCACGCAGGCCTAGGGGACGGGGGTCGGGACCTCCGCGATTAGAGGCAGGCAAAGAGATTTTGGTTCCGGCCTCTTCCGCCGGGCGGATGGCTTGCTTCTGAAGAGTTGGGTCCTCGCTCCGCAGAAGGGTTTCAAGCTTCTCTACTAAGTATTTTTGTCTTAACCCCTGGGGGAGCTACCGCATTCCCAAATTGCGTGGTTGAGGATCCCTCTCTCCCCACATTGCTTGCATTTATCCTCCTGTCGCTCATCTTTCTGGACGTGATAGGCCCAGACCGGGTGGACGCCGCCATGCGATCGCCTCTTTATTGTTCAGATGCTTATCTGGTGGTGGCACCAGTTTTCTGCATGTTCTATAATTTTCGACTATTTCTATGTAATTTAATAGACGTTCGTCCATGTTCTGGCAATCGGGCGGCTCCACGGTTAACTGGAAGTAGAGATCTCGGGCTAACTCGTGTGCCGCCTCGTTACCAAGAACAGACGCGTGCGCTGGGGTCCATATTAAGCTGACTTTTCTATTCAACTGTTTTTTGACCAGGATTAGCACCGCTTCTGGTGCGATCCTGCCCTTTGCGTAATTGTAGATGGCTGTTTTGTTGTCACTAATTATGAATTTTGTTCCGTTCCAACGCAAGCGGGCGCTATCGCAACTTCTTCAGCTGTTTCGGAGTTGCGGCTTCTGATAGCGGCTGCCGACTACAGAGGCTACCGCCGCACCCGATTTCCCACTCGCCGCTCTTCAACAGTTCCATTGTATGATCTCAAATTGTTCCCACTCGCCGCATCAACGTATTATGCAACTGCCTTGCTGTCTAGTGGCTCGAAGCGCTTTTTGAGTGCTTCTGCTCTCTTTTGCCTCCTTTCCTCGTTGTATATGGGGTGCATGTGTCGAGGAAGAGGATGGTTAGCGTATCTCGGTATATCTGTGGCATGCATGTGTCTTCATCATGTGACGTCACGCAAAGCAGTGTTCACAGAGCTCCGCGCGGGAGTTTCAATTTGGATTCAAGTTTTTTGCTTATTTAAAATTGTTTCTGCGTTGTAAATAATGAAATCGTGAATTGGGATGACCAAATCTTTCAGCATTATAAATCAACCATTAACCCAGTACGGTTGAAAAGTAGCCTGAGTTGCTCTTAAACTGTCCTCCTAGTTTTTACTTACTAGAAGTGGGCCCCTCGATCTTAGAAATAAGGCAGTGAGACATGCTGCGGCACTTTGTTGACAGTCTTTTAGCTGCTACATTTTTTGCTTCTTATATGCGGGCAAAACTGCGGGAAAAGTGCATAATGCAGGCAGTGAAAGCTTCACTTCTATCTTTAGCAGGAATTTGTCCTGACAAGAGGGCGCGGTTATACTAGCAAGGGTGACCGAGGGGTAGGCTGCCGGTCACGACATCACGCGAACCCCGAAGAGTTGAGCGTCGTCGTCGTTTTCGTGTTGGCCACGATGGGGATTGATTTCTGACCTGCGGTGAAACAAGCACTGTCATATTATTTACAATCTTATGCATTTTCAACAAGTTAATTGTAATTAGTTATGAATTGGAGGAGGGTGCAGTATGCCGTTACAAGAGCTAATCGCGTCACACGGTGTCGTAGCACAGCGAGAGCCACTAGAGTCACTCGATACTTCAGCGATGCGCCACCTGTTGGCCGGCGGTGCGCAAGCTTGGCGCCTCGGAACCAATCAGCGCGTGCGCACTTGCGGCGCACGGTACCGGATTACGGTAGCGCATCTCGGAGGCCCACTCCCTACCAATATTCACACTTCGGAGGGTGACCCGCGAGGCACATTCCCGAAATGCTCTCGTTTGGAAGAAGACTTTCGATCTTGAATTCATCGGCAAAGAGAAGCCAGATATGGAGCTAGCTTCCGTTCACTGACGATAATTAGCTATTTGCAAATTCCAGTCACAAAGCAGGAAGATCGAGCAAAGCGCGACTGTCTCGTTTCCGTTTAAACAGTCGCACTACCTTTGCGGCTCGCAAGTGGGAATGGCCCGACTGGCCGATCGCGCTGATCTCTGCTAAGCGAGCAAATCTGTGAGAGTTGCGCACGAAGCCGCCTCCAGCGCAAGCGTCATCCGCTACGCTGTTCCGTTTGCCAGAACACACGCCTTGCCACATTGTATCGTTTGCAACGACCTGGTAGGAAGAATAAAGACGCCATTGAAAGATGGGTCGCTTTGTTATGTTCTGGGGACCGAAACAGTTACTACAGATTAACACAGATGAATCAAGCCGCTGCGACATTTCCCACGTCGCAAGCGGCTACCACAAATCATATTCGAGGTAGTACTTAGCTTTTATGTTCGTTTAAAAAGATTCTGAATTGATATTTATGGCAATATATTCTAATGGAACAAATACGTAGAGATGGTCTTTGTGAGTAGTGCAGTCACGTAGAAACGCATCACCCTAACCGCACATTCTGCTTGCGAATTCACATGATAACGTCTTAGCGTATTTTCTTGGTCTGTTCTGTTAATTTTTTCGTAAACTTTACCGCCACCTCGATGCGCCCGCCACGAACGGCTTGCCATCAACAGAAGGGTGGTGCTCACCCGATGAAGTAATGATCCAGAATATGAAGCAGCATAGGATGAAGACACCAACCCCAGCGGCTGCCACGTTCCACGGCATCAGGTTCCTGTACAAATTAGAGTCCATTCTACCTTCAGTAATCTTTAAAAATAGGGGAACACTTAAGCTCTGCCAATAAGGCTATGACGCGATAGCATAAAATCACACACGGACACTAGTCACACAGAACATTCCCGCCTGCCATGCCGCACGGAGAAACTTTATACTACTTTCGCATCATCTGTAGGGGCAGTTGCGTGCATTGCTGGGACTTTCCGGTGGCCGCCGCGTGGAGGTGCCACTATGCCACGTGGAGCAAAGAATATGGTGAGTGCAGTAAGATTTTATGGAAGGGTGCATCTCTGAATCTCACGCCGCCTACAAAGACACCGTGCAGGCTTCCCGGGACACAAGACCGTTATGCTACCGCGTAATATCTTGCCTCTAGCTGTCTTGCGCGTTCTCTGTAGCAGCTGAAGCGTTCTGTACTCGGCTCTTATATGGGCATCTGGCGCTGGAGTAAATTAGAGACATCATACGCTGAATGGTTCATTATATTGCATGTGTGCATGTCGTTAGATGGCGGTACATGTCACCGTCAGCACGTTTTCATCATCATGTGGCAAAGATAAAACTGGCTCTTGACTCTATAGTCACACGTCTGTTCCCGCCCTGTCGCTGCCTAGTAGTCCGATGATGACGAGATATATCACAACCGGTTGTAGCCGCTCATTGTCTATAGTTTGATGCAAATTAGTAGCCGCCACACGCAATTCCTTCGCGCTTTCCTTGTTACCTAAATAAAAAGCCAACCGCCACATCGAATTACAAGATTAAGAATTTCGATGCCTCTGGCCGGTTGGGTACAGTCCAAAACTGATTGTTTATTGCTCAGCAGAGTAATACACGTATCGTGTAGCAACTGTCGATAGTTAATTAGCAGCTGCTTTTTTAAAGTTGTATCCTACCACAGAAGTGTAGCTTTCATTATTCCTCCACGTGTGACACCTTCTGTCAGCTGATGCATGTTAAGATGCATGATAACGATAATGGCTGGGGAATATCGGTTTGATTTGAAGAACCATTATTCAAGTCAGAACTTTCTCATTAAATGCTCTCTGCACAGTATGTTTTGAAGTGAGATGATTTTACGCTCGTGTGTGTTTCCTTCTTTTTTTTTGTCCTTGTCTTCTTTGCGCTACGTTTTCCTAAAATGATTTTACGCTCGGTGAACTGGCCTCAAGGGAGTCGTTTCGTAAATCTTGCAGTCCTCCGCAACCATCGAGTAAGGAACTCCGCTTGATATACGTCCGGCACTATCGCGGCACTACATAACGACATTACAGTCAGACTAGCTGTGAACTGCATCGCCTTGCCACTGTTCGACTTGTCATCCACCACACTTAGCCTAATCCGCAGTCATTCGCTGAAACTCTATAAAAAGCAAAAGGTTCCATTCACAGCAACTGATCTTTTTCGCTGTCATTTTTACTATAGATGATTGTAAACAAATTGTTGCCTAGAGATTGTCTCCTCCCTGCTTCTCGGGCCATGCGTGACATGTTCACACTGGGCCTACCTCTTCTAGTCAGCATAGCCTTTATGTAAATATAACTTGGTTTACAGGAAAGGAAATGTGCAGTACCTAGCTGTCACACATCTCCGTGGAAACCTGAACCAGCGCTGTAAGGGAAGGGGGGAATTAAGTTGTGAGTGAAAATGGAAAGAGAGAAAGAAGTGCCGTATTCGAAGGCTACGGAGTACTTTCGACCACTCTGTGACCTTTTACGTACACTGACATTGCACGGCACACAAATGCCTCTTCTTTTCGCCTCCATCGAAACGTAGCCGCCGGTGGTCGGATTCGAACCCGGGTACTCCGGCGCAGTAGTCGGGCATCTCAACCATTGCGCCACCGCGGCGGGGCCTAATGCAGTTGTTGCAGCTTTTATTTTTTTTTAAAGGATGACGCATTTTTTCCTCTGGTCGCGAAATGGTGGTGTGTACTTACCGCTCAGAAATGTGTGTCGGTGCTGTAAGGAACGGAAATCGCAGACGTCGTTCAGAAACCTGTGGCCTGCCCGCTTGTGGGATTGACTACACGCATAAGCAAAAGGGGCAATCACACCTAGTGCATCCTTCCTTCCATCTGACAAGGCAAGGGCAACGCGGTTGGGGTAAATACATGTCCTTTTTAGCCACTTCTCAATTTTCATTGCTGAGGCTTCTATATATGAGGGCGCGTATGCGTGTACACGAACAGTACCACGACGGAACACTGGACCGAAAAAGTACGCCTACTTACTTATGGACTCCATGTTGGTTGCCTTGAGTTTTTCTTCTTCTTTTGGAATATAGACAACCCCTGAGGTTCACCGTATATGAAGAAGTTTACAGTTCCTGTCTTTATAAGCACTCCAAGAACCCATGCGGAACGAAGACACCTTTTATTTGTTTTCTGCATAGTAAATTGATGATTATTCGATTGTAAAATCAATGTGCGTGCTAAACCAATCCGCGAAGCAGCGCCCAAGCGAGAAGGAAGTGTCATATCCGTTAATGAATTTCGCCGTCGTGTGTCGCTCACATCGGTGCCAAAACACTGATTATTGAAGCGGATTTAAATAGCCGCTACGATTTGCCATTATGGTGCACTTTGGGGCATCGGGAAGGTGTAAAGAATCTAGAGGCTGGCTGGAATTAGTGGTCTGGAGAACTTCACGGCGCCAGTCCAAAGGCGCCAGATGGCGCTAGTTGTCCGTCAGCAAAGCGCATGCCCACAGCTTCGGGAGCCATCAGTGCGGGAACACTGCCGGTTGGAGGGATTCCGCAACTACTGTCACACAGATAGCAACAGGCAACACGAAGGTTTGATGTTTATGAGATGGAGACGGGGGATCTGGATGCAAGCACTTGAGCTCCTCCTGTAGCGTATGGTGGGAGAGCTTTAATTGCTCGTTTGTAGGCTCCCCTCTCGGTTTCTCATTAAGATATATACACTTTCCTTTGGAGGAGGGTGTACCTTAAGCCTCGCTAGCAAGTCTGCTTTTAAGGTGAAGCTTAAAGGTCAACTACGGCGATTTTTTGATTCTCACACATATCGACGAAATTCATGTCAGAAGTTCTCAACGTTAAAGGGGTAGAGACTAGAGACGCCATATTAAAAGGCTGCGCAAAACTTGTCACGCGCATCCTTTGAGTTTAAAGACCATTACAGTCAAGTGTCAGACTAAAGGGAAGCGTAGGAAATGTTTTAATTCCTTTTTAAATTTCGTGGAAATGCTCGCTCTTGCATTCCAGACCTATCGTTAGCGCATTGACTGTGACGTAGGTTCACTGAAAAAACCATAAACAAGTATTTGTGACGTCACTGCACAGTTTTCTGACGTAAGAGACGATGCTGCTGGTCAGCTCGTTTCGGCTGCTCTTTCGCACCTGTAGCGTTCTTACAGTTCTAACGCACGGACAGCACGACAGCTCACTGTAGCCAAAATTATGCTTAATGGCATTATTCATTCATTAAAATTTTCGAAGTCTGCAGCCGACGGCGCGGCACTGGTCGGCGGACGGCGTTGCCGGTCGCCGTAGCCGAGACCAGAGTGGCCGGCGCCCCCCCCCCCCCCCTCCGTCGTCATATGCCGCTTGGACGCAGGGACCGCATCATCGTTAACTCATCGACTTCATTACATCAGCCAAACTTGTTTTTCATTTATTTGACCGTACCCTTCATCCTTCACAACAATCATTTTGTGTCCCGAGGCAATAAACATCGCAAAAAAACTGTTTAATAGCAAAACATACACTTCGCCCTTCCTGTTTAGTAACGACAATAACGATACGTCCACAACGATCGCACTGTTCTCTTCCTTTCGGAGGCATGCTGTCAAGGCTATCTTCCTCGCCTGTTAAATCTCTCCCCCCCTCATCTTCCAATGGGATGCCATATGCTTAACACGTAGGTTATGCTAGACCAGACTTGGTTGTAATTTTGCCGTCCCAGCACATAACTGATTCAGAGAAATTCTTGTATTCAAGCCACAGAGCACCTGCATAGTACGAGTGTGCTGTATGATGTCAGAGCATGTTGAGGGACCCTAGGTGGTCGAAATTCTGATGTCCTCCACTACGGCGTCTTTCATAGCCTGAGTCACTTTGGAACGTCACACTCTACAGACCAAACCAAAGTGCAGAAACCGAAAAGTTTAAATTTAGTGCGAGAGCATTCATATGATCGTCAGAGCCAAGCGAAAAAATTGCGTACATGTGCCTCGCTGCTGGTTGCCGTAGCAACTGTGACACCTATGCGAAGCCTACAATATAGCCATGGGTAAAAAATCTGCGGGAGGTTGAAAGTATTCGGAGCCCTCCACAATAGCACTTCTCATTCTGTCTCTTCTTTGTGGGGCCCTGCGCCACAAATCTGTAGGGCCCGTGGCGCGCCGCGCATTCGAAGGCCGCGCCACTTCCCAATGCTCCCTGCGCGCTGCCTGTTTCCCTCTCCCCGCTCGTTCGGGGATAACCGGTCCCGCGCGAGGGGGCTATAAAGGAAGGCACGCACCGCCGTCTCGTCTCTCCGCTCCTGCTCTTCGTTCCTGCTTCGCTCTTGGCGCTTCTCCACGGAAGACGACCCGCAGACTGCAGCCCCAAGTTGGGCGCCAGTTGGCAATTCCTGTGCCCGAGGGATGCGCACGACAAATACTCAGCGGTTCGTGTAACAAACATCTCTAATCTCACAGGGGGTCGTCCAAGGCGGTGCGGGGTTGTCGTCGGTGGGGCTGCAGCCTGCGGGTCGTCTTCCGTGGAGAAGCGCCAGGAGCAAAGCAGGAACGAAGAGCAGGAGCGAAGAGAGACGAGACGGCGACGCGTGGCTTCCTTTATAGCCCCCTCGCACGGGACCGGTTATCCCCGAACGAGCGGGGAGAGGGAAACAGGCAGCGCACAGGGAGCATTTGGGAAGTGGCGCGGCCTTCGAATGCGCGGCGCGCCACGGGCCCCACAGATTTGTGGTGCAGGGCCCCACATCTTTCATCCCCACCTTCCTCCTTTACCTCACGGTGAGTGGTTGAGCTAGCAGACAACGCGCCTTTCCTTTCTTCAAAACCAACCAATTCTTTTTTTTTTCAGGGAAGACACACGTTGCCAAACTTCCAAGCAAATAAACCATGCCAAATCGTGCCAAACAGTGCACGCTTCTTATCAGTTTAAGCAGAGTTGCTGATTTTTATTCGTGTCGTGTGCAGTGTCTTGTGCATTTTTAAAGTCAAAAGGTCACAAACAATTCTAAAAGGAATTTGAGGCTTCCACAAGAGCCCCGCTACACGGTTTAAAACCGAATCCCTCGCACTCCTTTATTTCTTTTTTTCGAAAGAAACGCTGCACGTGTGGCTTGCACGATGATAATGGTCCAAACATTAAATGGCACATGTTACTTCGTTGTTGTTGCTGTCCTCTGAATTGACAATTTGTACAGTTCCATTTCTTTATGTCCTATATTATACAGGACGCAACTGGCGGTCATCTGGCGCGGCCAGCAATCAAACTGAACCCTCACCTCTTAAAGCCGATGCAAATAAATGTTTTCCCATCCATCCATTGTTCCTCCTAGTTTTCTTTGTATACGGCGAACCTCAGGAGTTGTCTATATTACAGAAGAAGAAGAAAAACTCAAAGCAGCCAACATGGATTCTATGAGTAAGTAGGCGTACTTTTTCGGTCCAGTGTTCCGTCGTGGTACTGTTCGTGTACACGCATACGCGCCCTCATATATAGAAGCCTCAGCAATGAAAATTGAGAAGCGGCTAAAAAGGACATGCATTTACCCCAACCGCGTTGCCCTTGCCTTGTCAGATGGAAGGAAGGATGCACTAGGTGGGATCGCCCCTTTTGCTTATGCGTGTAGTCAATCCCACAAGCGAGCAGGCCACAGGTTTCTGAACGACGTCTGCGATTTCCGTTCCTTACAGCACCGACACACATTTCTGAGCGGTAAGTACACACCACCATTTCGCGACCAGAGGAAAAAATGCGTCATCCCTTAAAAAAAAAAGAAAAAGCTGCAACGACTGTATTAGGCCCTACCGCAGTGGCGCAATGGTTGAGATGTCCGGCTACTGTGTTGGAGTACCCGGGTTCGAATCCGACCACCGGCGGCTACGTTTCGATGGAGGCGAAAAGAAGAGGCATTTGTGTGCCGTGCAATGTCAGTGTACGCAAAAGGTCCCCGGGTGGTCGAAAGTACTCCGTAGCCTTCCAATACGGCACTTCTTTCTCTCTTTCCACTTTCACTCCCAACGTAATTTCTCCCTTCCCTTACAGCGCTGGTTCAGGTTGTGGGACAGCTAGATACTGCGCATTTCCTTTTCTGTAAACCAAGTTATATTTACGTAAAGGCTATGCTGACTAGAGAAGTGGAACTCAAGATACTTCTGATGCGCGTAAAAGAAGAGAGTGAGAAGTTTGGGCTTAAACTGAACATTAAAAAGACAAAGATCATGGCGTCTTGCCCTATCAAGTCCTGGAGCATCAAGGGACAAGAAGTGGAAGCTGTGACAGATTTTCTATTCTTGGGCTCCAAGATTACCCCGGAAGGAGACTGCAGCCATGAAATTAGGAGACGCCTGCTTCTGGGAAAGAGAGTTGTGGTTAGCCTTGACCGCCTAGTAAAGAGCAGAGACATTAGTCTGCCAACTAAGATCCGTATAACTCGTGCTATGGTCTTTCCAGTTGTGATGTATGGATGCGAGAGTTGGACTGTGAAGAAGGCTGACCACCGAAGAATTGACGCGTTTGAATTGCGGTGCTGGCGGAGACTCTTGAGAGCTCCTTGGACTGCCAGAAGATCAAATCAGTCGATATTGTCGACCATAAACCCTGACTGCTCATTGGAGGGTCAAATTCTAAAGTTAAAGCTCAGCTACTTTGGTCATCTGATGAGAAGAGAGGACTCGCTGGAGAAAGATTTGATGTTGGGAAAGGTTGAGGGTCGCCGGAGAAGGGGCAGGCAGCGAACGCGATGGTTAGATGGCATCCTCGAGGCACTGCAGATGAAGTTATGTGATGTTAGGAAGTTAGTGAGAGACCGGAAAGCGTGGCGTGACATGGTCCATAGGGTCACGAAGAGTCGGACACGACTGAACGACTGAACTGAACTGAATGCTGACTACATGAGCTAGGCCCAGTGTGAACGTGTCACGCATGGCCTGAGAAGCAGGGAGGAGACAATCTCTAGACAACAATTGGTTTACAATCATCTAAGGTAAAAATGACAGCGAAAAAAATTCAGTTGCTGTTAATAGAACTTTTTGCTTTTTATAGTGTTTCAGCGAATGGCTGCTGGTTAGACTAAATGTGGTGGATGACAAGTCGAACAGTGGCAAGGCGATGCAGTTCACATCTAGTCTGACTGTAATGTCTTTATGTAGTGGCGCGATAGTGCCGGACGTATATCAAGCGGAGTTCGTTACTCGATGGTTGCGGAGGACTGCAAGATTTGCGAAACGACTCCCTTGAGGCCAGTTCACCGAGCGTAAAATAATCTCACTTCAAACATACTGTGCAGAGAGCATTTAATAAGAAAGGTCTGAAATTGAATAACGGTTCTTCAAATGAAACCGATATTCCCCAGCCATTATCGTTATCATGCACCTTAACATGCATCAGCTGACATAATATGGCGTCACACTTGGAGGAATATTGAAAGCTGCACTTCTATTGTAGGATACAACTTAAAAAAGCAGCAGCTGCTAATTAACTATGGACAGATGCTACACGATGCATGTATTACTATGCTGAACAATAAACAATCAGTTTTAGACTGTACCCAACCGGCCAGAGGCATCGAAATTCTTAATAGCTTTTTATTTAGGTAACGAGGAAAGCGCGAAGGAATTGCGTGTGGCGGTTACTAATTTGCATCAAACTATAGACAATGAGCGGCTACAACCGGTTGTGATATATCTCGTCATCATCAGACTACTAAGCAGCGACAGGGCGGAAACAGACGTGCGACTATACAGAGTCAAAAGCCAGTTTTATCTTTGCCACATGATGATGAAAACGTGCTGACGGTGACATGTACCGCCATCTAATGACATGCACACTTGCAATATAATGAACCTTTCTTAGTATGATGTCTCGAGTTTACATCAGCGCGAGATGCCTATAAAAGAACCGCTTACAGAACGCTTCAGCTGTTACTGATAACGCGCAAGACAGAGGCAAGATATTGTGCGGTAGCATGGTCTTGTGTCCCGGGAAGCCTGCACGGTGTCTGTCGGCGGCATGAGTGAAAAATCCCGAGATGCACCCTTCCATAAACTCTTATTGCACTAACCATACTCTTTGCTCGACGTGGAATAGTGACACCTCCACGCGCGGCCACCGGGAAATCCCAGCAATGCACGCAGCTGCCCCTACTGATGATGCGAAAGCAGTATTAAGTTGTTCCGTGCGGAACATGGCAGGTGGGAATTTTCAGTGTGAATAGTGTCCGTGTGTGATTATATGCTATCGCGTCTTGCCTTAATGGCGGAGCTTAAGTGTCCCCCTATTTTTGAAGATTTCTGAAGCTGTAATTGACTCTTAATTTTTACAGGAACCTGATGCCGTGGAACGTAGTTGCCGCTGGCGTTGGTGTCTTCATCCTGTGCTGCTTCGTTATCTGGTTCATAACGTCATCGGGTGAGCAGAAACATTTTATTGATGCCGAGCCGTTCGTGACGGGCGCATCGAGGTGGCGCAAAACTTTACGTAAGAATTAACAGAACAGACCAAAAAAAAGAACACGCTAAGATGTTATGATGCGATTAAATTCGCAAGCAGAGTGTGCGGTTAGGGTGGTGCGTTTTCACGTGACTGCACTACTCACAACGACCATCTCTACGTATTTGTTGCATTAGAATATTGCAATAAATATCGTTTCAGGGTATTTTTAAACGAACATAAAAGCTAAGTACTACCTCGAATATGATTTGGGGTAGCCGGTTGTGACGTGGGAAAAGTCGCAGCGGCTTGATTCACCTCTGTTAATCAGTAGTAATTGTTTCAGTCGCTAGAAGGCACGCAGCAAGAAACCATTTAGGAGGTGAAACTCCCGTCAGCGCGAGCGAGCGCGGGCGACCAGATAAGGTCACAATTATAGCGCCCACAGCACGGAGCATGACGCGACCGTATGCAGTGGCGGCGGCATGCGGCGCATGGTAGAAGCCGCAGCGACGAAAAAACGAAACCTGGACTGGTTGCCTTAACTAAGGTGTCTAGACACCCTACCTTAACAACCACAACGGCGGTAATTTGTTTCCACGCCGACAGGCGCCGCCAGCATGATAGTGGCCCCGTGGGCTTGTGACTTTTTCTAGTCGCCGCAAACAGCGTAGTTTCCACTCCTAAAGGTTTCTCGCTCCGTGCTAGAAGGTAACAAAGCGACCCATCTTTCAAAGGCTTCTTTGTTCTTCCCACCAGCTCCTTGCAAACGATACAATGTGGCAGGGCGTGCGTTCTTAGAAATGGAACAGCGTACCGGATAATACTTGCGCTGGAGGCGGCTTCGTGCGCTTGCTCAGCTCTCAGATTTGATCTGTTATCGCCGTTCGAAAGCGCAGAGCGCCGCGCGATCGGCCAGTCACGGGGTACGTTAAGGCTCATTCAAGGTTGTGCCACTGTTTAGGTTGTGCAAAGGTTGTGCCACTGCTTTGTGACTCCAATCCGCCTTTTTTCACAAAATGTGGCGCCCTCTGAGGGTGGTTGAAAATTCCTCTGCTACTGGTTGAAAACGTTCTTGGGAGATGCAGCGGTCAACGAAATGACGGTGTGTGTTCTTGACAGCTACCGCCATCTATCGCATACGCCTGTCACGAATATTAACTATACATGGCCTCTGAGATCAGCTACCGCTGCGCCGATCGCGGAGGCCAAGAACTGCACATGCGCAGCTGGGGTTGGTAGTTTGTTTTCAACCAGGGGAGAGGCACGCATGCGCTGAGCGGTCTTGCGAAAAAGGCGGATTCGCAAACCGCTAACCTTCGGCAGTGAACGGAAGCTCCATATCTCGATTCTTTTTGCCGATGAATTCAAGACCGAAAGTCTTGTTCCAAACGAGACCATTTGGGGAAAGTGCCTCGTATGTCGCCCTCCCAAGTGTGAACAATGGTAGGAAGTGTGAGTGGGCCCCCGAGATGGGCTACCGTAATCCGGTACCGTGTGCCGCAAGTGCGCACGCGCTGATTGGTTCCGACGCGCCAAACGGGCTCACCGCCGCCCAACAGGTGGCGCATCGCTGAAGGAGCGAGTGATTATAGGGGCTCTCGCTGTGCTACGACACCGTGTAACGCGATTAGCTCTCGCAACGACATACTGCACCCTCCTCCAATTTATAACTAATTACAATTAACATGTTAAAAATGCGGAAGATTGTGCATAATAACATGACAGTGCTTTTTTCACCGCAGGTGAAAAATCAACGTCCACCGTGGCCAGCACGACGACGGCGCTCAACTCTTCGGGGTTCACGTGATACCGTGTCCGGCAGCCTTCCTCTCGGTCCCCCTTGCTACGATAACCGCGCCCTCCTGTCAGGACAAATTCCCGCTAAAGACAGAAGTGAAGCTTTCACTGCCTGCAATGCACGTTTCCCGCAGTTTTGCCTGCATATAGTAAGCAACAAATGTAGCAGCTAAAAGATATGACTGTCAACAAAGTGCCGCGGCATGTCTCACTGCCTTATTTCTAAGATCGGCCCACTTCTAGCAAGTAGAAATTAGGAGGACATTTTAAGGCTAACCCCGCGGCTACTTTTCATCCGTACTGGGTTAATGGTTGATTTATATTGTGGAAATACTTGGTCATCCCAGCACGGAATTTCATTTTTACAAGGCGCGAGCAATGATTTTAAATAAGCGAAAATCATGAATCGAAATTGAAACTCCCGCGCGGGGCCCGGAGAGCACTGCTTTGCGTGACGTCACGACTCACATGATACGACACATGCATGCAGCCGAGTCGCATGAATGCGCTACCGTCCTGTTGAGGTGTTCGAATGTCAATCGTTGTCACGACAGCTCCATGCGTTTAGTATTTTACATCTCTGTCATGTGCTAGCGTCTCAGTGCACGTTAAAGGGCCACTGTCCAGGGAAGGAAATTCTAGGCGAAGGAGCCCAGTGTTTCGATCAGGTACCGGAGATAGTCTGTGCAAAATGCTACAGTGACACGCGCGCCGCAAAGCAACGAAAATACAAATCAAAGCTCTCTCATGCTTTCCTTCGGGAAGCCAGCTTCCCCGTTTCCTGCGCTGGCCCGTCGAGCCGCAGTAATAACGTACTTCCCGCGAACGACGTCCATTGGTCCGTCTCGCTGACTGACGGGAGAAGGATGGGTGTCTACCGCTCGCTGCGCGCTTTTCCCTCGCCACGGCCCGACCGAATCCAGAGGCGCGCGCTCCCTCGCCCGTTTTCTTTCTTTTTTTTTTCGCGCAGGCGGAATGCCACGCCCCACCTCCCGCCAAACGCGGAGGAGGAAGGGGAATTTGTCTTGCGGAGGCTAGACGACCGGGTAGGAGAGTGGAAAACCTTTGCGAGGGAACGGAAGGAGAGAAACACAACAGAATCGGGTGATTGGGGTGGCTGTAACTGCGTTATTAGCTACTCTTTTCAAAAACATTTTGCGGTCTTGCGTTCTGTGCGCGAAGTCTCACAGTCACCGGGGAAGAAAATATTTTCGACCGGAGGGTGGACAGTGGGCCTTTAAAGAACCTCAGGTGGTCGAAATTTCTGGAGTCCTCCACTACGGCGTCTCTCATAGCCTGAGTCGCTTTGGGATGTTAAAGCCCACAAACCAAACCAAACAGATTCAGCCCATGTCGTCGGCGCCAACACAATGAAAACTGCAGGACTCGCTCGCGGCTCGCGCTGCACGCGCACAGGTGTAGCGCGGGCCGGCGAGTGGGATCTAAATGTAGGGTTCGAGGTTTTCCCCTCGCATCGGCGACAATCAATAAAACAATTTCCGGAGGAGGCCGAAGAGGCTGCCATAGTTTTAGCCATTACCTCCACCACTGCCAAATACATCCTTAGCGACTCTAAAACCGCAATTCGAAATTTTGCAAAAGGAAGGGCCCACTCCGCAGCCATCAAAATCTTACAAAAAATCTCCCATACCCGCCTTATCACATTGATCTGGGTCCCTGCCCATTCGGACCATCCTGGGAACGAGGCAGCGCACCAATTTGCCCGAGGATTCGTAGTTAACCGGGAGGTGCGCTGCCCTGAGCTCAGGTCGGCCAGGGAGCGGATGACAACCTACAAAGAAATTACTACCCACTTCAAGAAAGACAAATCTTCCCAGAACCACATCGATCTCTAAGTAAAACACAAGTCACCTGGCGGCAGCTTCAAACAGACACTTTAATCCGTACATGTACTCCATATGGTTCCCAGAGCAGTTCAGCCCTGTCTGTTCTCTCTGTGGATATCAAAAGGCAGACACACCACACATCCTATACTCATGTAATCAAGACAAGCCATCACAGAGTCTGCAGCTCTCTACCCAATCTCAGTAGCAGGCCGCGCTGCTCAGCTCCGACCCGGAGGTTCAACTCCGAGTCACGGAGCGGGCTGAAGAGGTCGCCGAACGACATCGTCGGTCGGCCACCTGGCGTCCGGCCTAGAAGAGGAGCCCACCGCGGGGACGGGAACGTCAACCCACCCCGCGCCTACGACCTCTTCTTTAATAAAGTTTACCTCCTCCTCCTCCTCGCATCGAGGCATCCTACTCACCGCTACTCTCTAGCGCTACCTCGCGTCGTCAGTCTCGGACGCACTGGTCGGCCCCTGCGTACCGAAACCGCCGTCATGGATGGATGGATGTTGCGGCCTTCCCCTTTGTAATAGGTGGATTTTACATTAGAACAATATCCTAAAATGGCTCACTTTTAACTACTGTACACGAACACATACAATTACATAGATATTTTCAGCTATTATTTTGGTCGGACTAGCTTCCATCACTCTCTTAGGCGGCTCTTGATATTGGCCACCTCTTTGAATTGACTTGCACTGTCGGTAGCGTGACGTATACTGAACCCAAGCGAATGGATGGATGGAATATAGGAGCGTCCCCTTTGAAAGGTTGTGGTAGCAGTAGCTATCATGCTCATTTTTCTCCCTATATCTTAATTGCTTTAGATTGGTTAACTATACCATCATTCTATTTCTTCCATTTTTGTTTATACATTACTAACATTATGCCACTTTTCTGCTTTTGAGCCACCAATCTTCCAGTCGTTTTTTTCTAGCTTCCACCGCCGGTTTATTCACCCGGTCACTGGTATCTCTAAACCCCAGAGCTTCAGGAATAGTGACTGCGCCTGCATCGACTTCCGGATGGATACCATTACATTCGAGTATAATATGGTCAATTGTTTCACTGCAGTTCCCACATACAGCACATGTGACATCTTCATTGTTAAATTTATTTTTGTAGCAGTGTGTTCTAAGGCACCCTGATCTAGCCTCAAAAAGTAGGGCACTGCCTCTTGAGTTATCAAAGAAAGCTTCCTTCCTGATCTGCCTTTTCCACTTTCGGTATAATTCCACACTCCGTTTCTTTTCCAACGAATTTATCCAATTTTTACCTTCTATATTTTTCACCTGTTGCTTAACGCTCTTTATTTCTTCGTACTTGTGACCAGCATATTTACTGGTTAGTTTCCTAGTTCTTTTCCTCCATTGTGAGTCAACGCTTTTAGGTATAGGTCTTTAAATACTTTAGCAGCCCATCTGTTACTGTCCAATTTCCTCAGGCGTTCCTCATATAATATTTTACTCTGAGCTTCCCGTACTTCGAAAGATGCCCAGCCCATATCTCCCTGTACCGCCTCATTTGTGGTTTTGCCGTGGGCACCTAGTGCTAATCGTCCGACGGCTCGCTGCTTTATTTCTAATGTCAATTCTACCTCTGATTTTAGGCACAAAACCGCATTTCCGAAAGTAAGCCCGAGAACCATAATTCCTTTCTGAATACCCCTCAAAACCTCATGCCTGTTGTATTCCCACAATGTCCTATGCTTCATTATCCCGCCTTTGGGAGTGCAGTGCCCTCTGTCGGCGCTGGTGTGAGGCCCGCACAGTCGATATCCAGGTGGTCGATAGTCTCCTCGCTCACTGTGCACCCTCTGCACACCGTACTTCGCACACTAGCATCGTAGTGCTGGTGATAGACCAGAGTTCGGAGGGCTCTGGCTCGTGCCTCGAAGGGGAGGCTGCTAGAGATGTCATTGTCATAGAGGGGTTCCGCACAAACCTCTTGTTCGTGTTCTCTAGCTGTAGAGCTTAAGTGTGGACTTTCCCTCCATGGCCGCCTTCCAACTCTCGGTTTCCACATTTCGCACCTGAGCCTCAACAGCTCTCGCCCACTTTCGTTCCGTCTCGTCTTGTACGGGCTGAGAGAAAAAGCCATACTTCCTGCGGGGTTGCTGCGGACCCCATTACGGTGCACGTAATCGAACTCTTGTCGCGCTAATCAGTGCGGTTGCATGAGTCTCAGCCTGCCGTCATACGACGCCTTGCTTCGCTCTTCTCGCGCCTCAAAGCTCGACCAACCAAGGTCGCCTTGAATTGCCTCGTTTTCAACGTTCCCATGGCAGCCTGGAGCCAGCCTTTCAACAGTGCGTTGACTGCGTTCCAGCCATTCGCGAGTTGGCGCTGTAGAACATACCACCGCATTGGCAAAGGTCAGGGCAAGGACGTGCACCGCCTTCCACAGCTCCCGCACCATGAGAAATCGGTTAAAGCCCCACAAGCATCTCCTGCGAAGAATGTTACCAGCCTGCTGGGATGATCTCCTTAATGCAGCTCATGACCAGCAGTATATAGTCAGACTCAATCCCGAAGGTCACACCGAGGTAGCGGTAATGGGTTGCTAGGGGAAGCTGCTCACGTACTTTTAGCAACACCAGGGGACAGGGGGGTTCAGGTCCAGAAAAAGCAAGTACGGCCGATTTTTTAGCATTTAACTGCAACTCAAGAGGCGCCAGTGCTTCAGCACAGTCGGTAATGAGGGCTTGCAGGTCGTTCGCGTCTCCTGCCAGCAGCACCATGTCGTCAGCGAACACCATCGCTGGCAACACTTGCCGTTCCCTGATGCCTTCGCTCATCCGCTCCACTATGAAGCCAACACCCGATGTCAGTAGCCGCCGCTCAACACTCGCCGTGTATAACAAATATAACAAGAGTGACAGTGGGCAGCCCTGCTTCAGGCCCTTACCCACTACCACCTCGCCCGACCAGATCCATTGAGGGTGACTACCACAGACGTCGGAGCATCTCTGTCCAGGTTTTGGCATTCCAATTGTATCCAGCTGTTGCAGCATTTATTCCTGGGGGACGCTGTCATAATCCTTCGCTAAGTCCAGGATACAGCTCACCAGCCCTCTTGCCTCTTTTCGCGCGATCTCTATGCATTGGCTTAAGACATGCAGATTGTCTTCAAGGCGGCGGCCACGTCGGAACCCATTCTGCAACTGAGTTCAGCGGTTGCTCTCTTCGGCCCACACTGTCATCCAAGCTTTCAGAACTTGTGCGAATATACCCTGTTCAACACGCTGGTGATAGTGAGATGCCGATAGTCGCGTAAGAGGCCGGCATCACCGCCCTTTTTTGGCTGCAGGATCACTAGCTGCCATGGCGCCAGTCTTCTGGCAGAGGGCTGCCTGCCAGCATATCTTTGAGATACCGGCAAGCTGTGCCCGCGCCTCATTGCCCAGGCTTTTCGAGCCCCGCAGGGATGCCATTCAGTCCTTGGGCTGTGCGCGCGCTAATCCGGGCGATTGCTCTATCGATGGCTCCCAACGACACTGACCAAATTTCTTGTTCCATTAGAGCCCTCCCTGGAGGCCCACAGGTAGGGGAACTCGTGCAAGGCTCCTTCAGTGCTGGTGGTGCCGCGTATAACTGGCGTATCTGCTCGGTCAAGGAATGATGAAGATCAGCCGTCTTTGCCCCACTTGACTCGTTGCGGATTTCTGCCTGTGCTGGCCTGCCATACTGTCGTGCCACTAATCCAGAATTTGGACGCTGCTCCCTTCCCAGCGCTCTTGATGTCATGAAGCGTCTTATGGTTGGCTTCGGCTATTTTCAACTGCGTAACGGCCTGCATTTCCCGCTTTCGAAGCAAATATTCTTGCCAACTACCCTGAATATCTTCGCCGTCAGGATATCTAACAGCCCGACGGTGTTGTCGGTTGGCAAGACGACGGGCGCACGGCGCTGCCCTAACCTCTCCATCCCACAAGTTTTTTCTACAGACCCCTCGACGCGCACTGGTCATCTTCACATGCTTCTGCATAATGCGGCGGAGTTCATTGATGTACTCGTCATAGGAGACTGCCTCTTCTCGGTGGGGCTAAGCTCAAATTCATCGGCCACTTATTCACATGCTGTAGCAGGGAGAATCTGTGTTGGGCCTTCAAGCCGTTTAGGTTGTCGATGCCATGTGGATGTTTTGAACCGCAGCATGAGATGATTGTGATCGCTCCCCAAGCTATGTTGGCCTTCCACATCGATGTGAATTCTCTGTAGTGCGCAGCAGAGTTTCCGCGACACGAACTCATAGTCAATGGATGAACTCTGGCCTCGGGCACACCATGAGACTGTTCCCTCACAGTCAGCTCGTAGGTTTATTATCTCGAGGTGGTGGTGAAAACGTTTAATAAAAATAGAGAGTTACATAAAGGTTGCTCTGGGGTCAGGCTTAGTGCCCTTCCCCTCACAAACACTAGGTGGAGTCCCTAGTACGGGACCCCAGTGGCTTCCGCTGCCGCCATTGCTCGTTTGACCAAGGCCGTTTGGGCTTTCAGGTCGGAGCAGGCGAGTAGGGTCGTCTCCCAGTCCTCCCGGGTGGTGTTTGGGTTAGGTGCAAAGGCAGGGTTGGAGGGGCACGCCCACACCATGTGGAAAAGGTCCGAGGACATTTTCCCGCGGTGCGGGCACTCCCCGGAGAAGGCACTGTCAAAGTGTTTAAGTGACGCCGGGAACATCATGGTATTCGTAAGGAGGCGAAGAAACACGCGTTCCTCCGCTCTTGTTTACCCTTTACACGGGTGAGGGTAAATATTGTGTCTGTTTTGGTACAGCCGCGTAACTTTCTCTGAAAGTGTAGTCTCGTGTGAATTCTTCTGAGGAGGAAGGAGACGAGGTTGCCCGGTTAGAAAGCGCGCGGGCGGCGTCATCTGCTGCCTCGTTTCCTCCTAGCCCCGAATGGGCCGGAGCCCAGACTATGAAGCGGCGGGATGGACTTTCCACGTACGAGCTGTTTTGCAGTAGTCGGTAGGCCAGGTCCGAGCTGTTTTTTAGTAGCCGGTAGGCCAGGTACGGGACCCAGCCCTGTTGAAAGTTCCTACACTCCCCTCGCGAGTCGGTTATGATTGTTTTGGAATCAGAGTGTGTTGCTGCTAACGCAATGACGACCTGCTCTGCCCGTGTTACGCTTCGGGCTTTAAATGCCCGTTTACCGTTTTGGGCTCGTGGAACACTGCCGCCGTGTACCACCCGTCTTGGTGAGGGCCGGACGCGTCCACATGGTACACTCCGGGTTGCCCTTCGTAGTGGTGAGCTAAGGCCTCTGCCCTGGCCATGCGCCTACCCTCGTGGTCGTCCTTGGACATGTTTGTGGGGAGTGGTTTTGAGCGATAACTCCCAGGCCAGCTCAAGCAGGAGAGTACCGTTATGGTCGAAGTAGCGCGAGTTTTTCAATGTGGCCATTAAAGTCGCCCAATATCAGAACTTCCCGGTTGGGGCCCCAGCGTTCGATGTCATGCCTTATGCAGTGCAGGATGTTAGAGTTTTCGTCACGTTGGTTAGGGGAGACACTTAGGTACGTTACGCATGCCATTACTGGAACTGCATGAATATAGCCAGACACCCAAGCGTGCTCCTCGTAGGCAACCGAGAGCGGTGTCCAGGAGCCTCCTCCTCGCCATAAAAACCCAACACCTTCTCCTTTTCGGGCTGAGCTTTCTCGGTTGCAGCCCGTCTAGTTCCAAGGTTAATTGACCGGGGGTCTCTCCATGCCCCGTAGATGTGTTTCAGCTACTCCAAACAGTGTTATCTCTTTCTGCTTCATTTCCTTGTATTATTACTCCCATTTCGCTTAGCGTCTGCCAGCGTGTAAATTAGGGAACGCAACGTTCACCGCGTTTCGTTTCTGGCGTCTTCGGACTCTAATCTTCTTTCCAGGTTTCCGCCGTCTTGTCAGTTGACCTTATTTGGTCTTTTCTGGCTTCAGTGGCTGCATCTCCCGACCATTCTGACTGACCATCCCTGATGAGCAGGCCGTCTCGTCCGGCTGCAGCCTGTATCTGGGAGGTTCTACGGCGACATTCTCATTCGCTCCACATCACTTCGCCAGATTCGGCAACAGGCGTTGCAAGGAGCGATCTGACCTCTGTCTCTGCTGGCCGTTGGGCTTCTGGCGGCTTGCGTGGGAGTTGCACCACTGGTTGGCTCCTCGGCATATAGTTCGCTGGGGCTGTGTGAAAGCCTTCCTAAAAAAAACACATGCCCTCTTTCCATTGGACGGGAATGTGGCGCCATCTGTCGTCATGACGGTGACCTCGCTCGCACGGTAGCGGTAGAATGTGGCGGTCAGAGGTAGAGCTAAACAAAAGGTCTCCAATCACAGGCACGCTTCGCAGGTCGACTTCACCACACAATGTCGTTTGGAATAGCGGCTTCACTGCGATATACAGCGGTGTAATTGGAAGAATTCAACCAACAACTGTGCCCGAAACACGAAACAGGCTCGGTGTACTGTAAATGCATTTCATAAAGAACCCGCCGCGGTGGAGCAGGGGTTGGAGCGCTCGACTGCTGTACTCAATGGTGCGGGATCGAATCCTGGCACCGGCGGCTGGTTCTCGGTGGAGGCGAAAAGCAAGGCGCCCGTGTGCTGAGCGATGTCAGCGCACCTTAACAACCCCAGGTGGTCAAAATTTCCGGAGTCCTCCACCACGACGCCTCTCATAGCCTGCGTTGTTTTGGGAAGTTAAATCCCATAAAACAAACCAAACTTTAGAAAGAAACATGTTACGGCATTTTTCCCTAGACATCGTCGAACGAGGCTGAAGCTTCCACGACCTTCACCGTTACAGGCAGAATTTTTTTACGTTTGGATACAACTGAAGAAAAAGAAAAGCGATAGCTCCCCTCAGAACAGGCCTTTCAGCAAGTGTTGCCGCGACCTATTTTCATGACGCCCTGAATAATCCGATTGCGGCGTGGTCAAAACGCCTCCCACCTGCTACACCCTGTATTGCCATGCTAGCAAGGGTACTCAGATGCACGCATAGCTTTGAAGAGGGGCGAGGTGACTTCATTTTGGTTGTATACGACTATAGTGCAAGGTATTTGATCGTTCCTTTTAAATGTCTGTTAACGAATGTCCTAACAGAACACAGCATCACTACACTAACGTCTTGGAACGAGCACTGATACTTTCGATACCCTGTTCACGCAATATGTGAGTTTCTTTCATTAATTTAGAGGTGTCGAAATGTACCATGCTTTCTATTCGAAAGTAAGCTACCAATATAACGCGATTTTTGTCTTGCTGTTCGTCAAGATAGCTACAGCAACCTTCACCATTAGACTTGCTAGCTTGTAGGAGCAGCCAACTTTACAACGTCCTTGGAGCGGTGTTGCGCGTAGGGGCAGTGGAGACGGTGGTAATAGAGAGTTTTAGCTTACCGTGATCCGCGATCTGCTACCGTGATCCGCCACTGCGCATGCTCGGACCCCCCTTGACGCCGATAGATGGCGCCACATACTGGATGTCGGCACACAGACCAGCCGCGTCGGGGCTTGAGCGCCCCGCTCACGTGTGGTAGAGAGTCACGGTAGCGGATCGCGGTAAGCTAAATCTCTCTAATGATCGTGGAAACGACCCGGCATGCACCGTCGGGAAAGATGGTGCACTGAAATAGTTGTGGAGAGCGTGGAAAGAAGCGAAACACACAACAGCGGTGTCACGGTGATGACGGTTGTTGCTACTGCTGCTGCACGAGAGACTGCGTGCGTTTATCGTGTCGGTGGCTTTTGAAGCGAAAGCTTCACTACCCCTTCCTCGCTATCCCTTTATTTCCGCCGCCCCAGTTCAAGTGCTTCAGATATCAGATAGCAGATACCGGGGCTGGCAAACATCTTTTCCTTTCTTTTGTATATAAATAAAATAACCACTACCACCACCGCTCCAGGTAATTCGAGCCGTCAGGTATGCACGATTTTCATCTTGAGGGAGAAATAGAGGTCAAATTTCTGTGTGAAGCCTGGTGCATGGTCGCTATGTAATTGGGGCATAGTCACGTAGGCCACCAAGTGGCACGTGACCACTGTTAAGGTCAAGGTTACGTGAGGTGACGTCAGTCTGGCGTAGAAGTAGATGGCTCTAGAGAGGCGATACTGGCGATACTGTCAAGGTCAAGATCACGTGAGATGACGTCAGTCTGACGTAGAAGTAGAGGGTTCTAGGGGCGATACGTGCATAAATAGAAACCCCCGGGCTCCTTGCTATAGGTTACAACACTGCGCGAGAGGGAATTCGAACACCTTGCTACAGTAGCGCGTCGGAACACGAAACACGTCGGAATGAGGCCCTGAAAAGTCGGCGTGCCGAAGAGACCGATGAACAAGGACTTAACGTTTGGAGAAGAGCACAACGTGTTTAATCCAAGCTTGGCGATGAGCGCAGTCTTGTACATGAAGCGTTCGCTTCCCTCCAAGGTTAAGCAAAGTTAAACCAGCAGCTAATGTTTCTGCCGCCGACGATGTAGCGCGCGTTTCTGGTGTCATGAGTCTTAAATATCCGTTTCTTTGGTATTTGCTGTCTCCATTTTTCCCCTAGCCCTGTGTACTTCGATTGTAGTCACCTTGAACAAAATATTCTCGCGTTATAGTCGTGTGTTTTACGGAGCTAGCTGTTTCACGAAGTCCCACTTCACACAGCATGAATGGGCCGCTCGCGGGAGAAAGCGAAACCGCTTGGCCAAATAAACAGCGCAAGCCACACATGCACGAGCGCGCATCACACAGCGGTGCTCTCCTGGCGTGCTCCTTTTGCAAGATACGACTGGCAGCGGGTCTCCTGGAAAGTCTTCTTTGAACCAGGCCGTCAGTGTTGACAGCGGCTTCCTTCCGTGACGCTGCTAGGCAAGGCAATAGACAAAGCACGGGTCTCTCTCATTAACTCATGCTGACTGGGTAACTAAGCCACTACGATTAGCTCAGCCAGTTTTTTATTTCTTCATCTGTTTGCGAAATAAATAGGAGATCGATCTGCCTGAAAGGCTTCGTTTTCTGTTTAGCTTGTTGCAGAGGAGGATTACGCCGACGTGAACGCCGCCGGTGCATGTAGTATGCGGCTGTTGCCGCGTGCACTGGCGGAGCCCTTGTTGTCTCATGAAAGTTCAAATAGATGCGTCGTGCTATCTGGTTAATAATAATTGAGGTCAGTAGCCCGGGCTCTATCGTGCAGTGGCTCTCGCGGACACAAGCCAAAATTCAGTTCAAATTCATTGCAAAATAAATAAGTTTTTTTTTTTTCTTTTTTTTTCTTTCTTTTTTTTTTTTTTTTTTTTTTTTTTTTTTTTTTACTTGGATGCAAATCGAGCGCATCTGCAAGCGCCTATAAAGGAACCCACCCAAACAAAATTACGTGTGTCTGTCTTTACGGCGTCTCTGTCCACCCGCCCATCTCTCCTGCCAGCATGCAGGCCGGTTTGAACGCGATGCGATGACAATGAAACAACGCCATTTATTGATCGCAGGGCTTCCTTTGAGCAGCATTTGTCGCAGAGTTCCTGAGTCCAACCAGACGTTTCACTATCGCTGACGGTCAGTTGACTACGGCATTAGCACCGCAGTGTCAGGACAACGGGGGTCAGGACTAGTATACCGAGGTACAGCACTATAACCGAGGTGTTTTAGCAGCGAAGGCTACGAAGCCGTCAAGTCAGGACAACAAACATTTGTTACTTCAAGCGGCGAGTTTAAAGGCTCGCCTCGCATTGCTACCTGTCTCCGAGAGCGTCGCGTCTGCTGACTCGGGCCTTGAGACGCGTTTTTCCCCGTTCATATATTCGCGGCATGGAAAAAACCCTCTTCGCGGTAGGCACGTCAACGGACCCTTCGGTGTTTTTCATTCTTTCAGTTTCGCGTGCCAGTCCCGAGATGGCGCTAGCGGTCTACTCGCCGCATCGCTTGAAACTCCAGCTGAGGAGCGGGTCGGCGAGGGAGGGCGTCGGCCGCTTCCTCGGCATGCAGATAACTGTTTATTTGCACAACAGCTGCGTGCAGTGCCGCTTTTATACACTGTCCACCCTAGCAGAGCGCTTTATCGGCTGTAGCAGCGTCGGCGAAGCGCTCGCTGCCGACTCCGCGCAGTCATCTGAGAAAGACGCGTGCAATTCGCACCGCTATTAAGCGTCGTCTTTTGTCTTCTTGTTGCACAGATCTGTCCCAGGTGAAAATTTTCTGCTGGTTTCCTGCTGGGATCCTGCTGGTTCCAGCAGTGCTGGGTTATTAGCACATTCCCAGCAGCTGCTGGAACCAGCAGCTGCTGGTTCCAGCAGCTGTTGGGAATCTGCTAATAACCCAGCACTGCTGGAACCAGTAGCTGCTGGGACCAGTAGCTGCTGGAACCAGTAGCTGCTGGGACCAGTAGCTGCTGGGACCAACAGCCACTGGGACCAGCGGCTATTGGAACCATTGGCTGCTAGGTTTCAACCGAGGGCTGCATATAGTCAGAATTTGGTGGATTGGTTCTCTGGGGGCTTGTCAGCCTACGAGAATTTGGTGCAGCGACTGCCTTGGACTGCACAAAGAAAATAATGGCAACAGCAGAGGTTTCAGTCATGACTCATAGTTTAATTTTATTTTCCATGCCCATATAAATTCTGCAATCTGCATGGACACATTTTCCCTTTGAGACTGTGGTACTGCAGCAGGTGTGCTCCAGCTCCAACTCGGATGGTGCCATGAAGGTAGCTGCATGAAAAAAAAAACAGACCAGAAAAATATGCTACCAAAACCATGCTATTGCACATAAAATATGAATAATGGAAATTGAAAGCATCTACCCAAGAACCACATATTTGGTGCAAATCCACATGAGAACTGGTCAAGTGTGATGCAAACCACGTTTAGAGAAAATTTTCAATGAGCAGCGCTTCTACTAATGTGTGGATGGCTAGCTTTTGCGTGTGCCTGTGCAGACTGCACCAATGCCCACACGCACCCATGGTGTTTCATTCATTCAACCATGAGAACGCCACTCCTAGGAAAGTGTCTGCATTGCTTTAGGCAGATGCAACGTAACAACTGGTGTGGTATTGCCAGAAAGGTTAGATGAAATGAGGGGCTCGTTATGATACAATTTAAAGGAGCAAACAGTCTAGAAGTCCAAGGTAAACATTGGGGATAATTTTTCTTTTTAGGTTTGTTGTCGATGTTGACAAGAATGAGTGTTAAGATAATTTAGGGAGAAAGAATATTAAATGAAATGTGGAAGGAAAAACAATGCCGCTTTTCATGCAATATTATTTCTCCCTAAATCATCATAAGACTCATTCTTGTTAATAACAACAAACCTAAAAAAAAAATTATACCCAACGTTTACATTGGACTCGTAGACTGTTCGCTCCTTTAAATTAAATCAGAGAGATTAGAGGTATACCCATTGCTAGCCAGACATGACTGTTTAGCGGCATATTCTTTTAACCTTGTTTGGTATGCCACTCGTCATACACCCATACCCTGCAAATGGATTGGCATGGAAAGACAGTCTAGTTAGTCTATTTGCAACGAACCGTATCGAATGTGTGTTAACTTGCACAGTGTGTTAACTTGCGATTAGACGTTCTTTGAATCCTTGGCTGTTCACCATTGTTCGTACAAAGCGAAAAACAATCGGGCGACAAAGATATTTTACTTGCCGAAAATAGCACCAATGATACTTCGGCAAAATGATATGGCCTATTTTAAACTAGGGACGACAAAATTACCAGCTCACTTAATAGTCAATTACTAGTCACTCGACTAGTAAGCGGCTCTCATCACTGCCGAACTGCGCTGGCAGTGATGCGCGCTTGAGTCACTGTTCCCGCTTGCTTCACTGTTCTTTTCCTCCGTGCTTATAATAAGCTCTCGCAAATCCACTAGACGTTACACAACGCGAGGACTACAAAAAAAAAAAAAAAAAAAAAAAAAAGAAATGAGATGCACTTTTTTACTTACCAAACACACGCAGGTCCTAGGCCTTGCAGATGTCACATCACATTTCTCAGTCTTGACAGAAGTTGTTACACCACCTTGATCGGTTCAAACTTAGGTAGATGTTTCAGGTAAAATGCCTTAAATAATTCATACTGACGACGACGTTTAAATATTGTAAAAAGCACAAAATACTCCTGCATTCGCAAACACGAGCCAGCACAGAACAGCTCACTACGTAAATGTCTAAATTTCGGAACGGCTTCTTTTGGCTTGTTGAGCGTCAACCGGAGACTGGTTACGATAGTGTCGTAAGCGCTGAAAATGCGCGTTTGTCAAACGGTACGAAAAAATACTCCTTAAATATTTCAAATTGTGCTAATATTACTATTTGTATACCATCTTACACGTAATTGTATTCGTTCTGCTCTGATCGTTGCACCAGATCGTTCGAAGGCGCGTCGTCTGCTACGCTAGCAGATGATGGTGACAGCAGCCTCGTGCATTACGCCGTGATAAACAAATTCGTAAAGATCAGATAACATTTTTTGCATCTTTGATGTTTGCAATAGCTCATAGCGGTATAACACTGCGGCTACCGGCCGAAAAAAAAAAAGCATAGCTTCTTTAAAAAGGTGTCTTTCGCAGCTACGGTGATATTTTGATCACGGAGCAGAAACATGGTGTAAAAACGGGTATATACTTTCCGTGCTACGTTTTTGTAGAATGAATGAGCTCGCGATAGGGCAATGCAACAAGTTCTCACGTGCGTAAATGAACTCCATTACATGCGTTTGTAAACTTGGGTGGGTTACTTGCTGGTTCCAGTAGCATTCCAGGAGGGAACCAGCAAAATTCTAAAACCAGCAAAGAAAACCAGCGACCACCCTGCTGGAACCAGCAAAGCCAGCAGGTTGCCTGCTGAGACCAGCAGACGCTCACTGCTGGAACCAGCACAGCCAGCAGGTCGCCTGCTGGGACCAGTGGAAAACCAGCAGGTCGCCTGCTGGGACCAGTGGAAAACCAGCAAGCACCCTGCTGGAACCAGTACAACCAGCAAAAATCCAGCAGGCTACCTGCTGGTTCCAGCACAAACCAGCAGCTTCCAGCAAGAAACCAGCAGAAAATTTCCACCTGGGGTGGGTTGCGTTGCTTCACTTCTCGCGCTAGATGGGCGCGAGTGGAAAAAAAGGTTGCTGTTTCTTTGGCGAATAAGTTCTCGTCAGTTTAAACTAGGCATGTAATGTGGTTATGGCTCACTGCATGAAAACTGAAGGAAAAATCTGCTAACCACTTTCACATAGAGCTGCGTTAGCGCTAAGGCACTTGTCCAACAGGTTGCGGTTGCACTGTGCCAAGTGAATTGTGGTAAATGTGTTTGTGGTACGCTGCTGTTGCTGCGTGACCCGGTGCGAATATTTTGTATTTTGCGGTTTCTTCTTGGCAGTGGTTTTAAAGTGAACGCGGCTGTTGATTACAGAAAGGTGGAAAAATTTGGAGCAGCTATTAGAAAGGAGGAAGAGTTTCAGACGCCGTTCAAATCTCCCGCAAAACGAAGTAGAACAGAACTCTCCTTTGCCCCCTCTTGAGCTACCTCAGTGAAAGACTGACTGCCCTGTAAGTCTGGCAGCAATAACTGTGCGTGTTTTGTTTTTTTAATGAGGTTCACCAGGACAGACATAGAGGTAATTTAATTTCTGTATCTTAATTACAGAAATTTATTTCTTGCAGTAATTTGTGATGTAATAAAGTACCACCTTCCTGATGAGGAATTTTAAGAATGCATTTAATTTTGTTTTTTCAGACAATACTTTCGTAGCAAAAGTTATTAATTTCGAAGCTGGTGTTATGAAAAGAAGCACCACTACTTTGTGTAGGCAAAGCCTCTGTCTCTTGTATGGCAGGCCGGCTGCTTCGACAGCAGGAGCGATGCGCGGAAAGCCTTGGACAGCAAGCCACAGCTATTGCACAACATATGAATAGTTGCGTGGGCCTGCAAGTGCGAGTCGCCACCCTGGCGTCGAGAAGAACGAAGGGAAAACAACGGTGCATTCGGCACTATGTTGCGTCGGGCAGTATAGTACCGGAAAAACTGCGTTGCGACGGCGTTCACGGTGAAGTGCCACGTGCCTCTATTTTCCCTGAACGGCAACTGCGCTCTGGCCCTTCAGTCCGCACATAAACAGCGGCCTATGTGTGGCCTCGACAAGCCAGGTGTAGTAGTAGTAGCAGTAGTAGGAGTGGATGGGGCCTCTTAAATACCTTCAGAGGGCAATGTGACTGCAGTGTGTTGGAATCCACTCCGCGTTTATAGAAGATGATGAAGACGAAGGCGCGCAATGCACAGCGCCAAGGCATTTAAACACGCGGGGTGACTGACTGCGGCGATAGCTCCGCCGAATCTGCTCCGACGAATTTTTGAAGAGCGATAGCTATAATTTTGGCAAAACTGAGAAAACGCCTCGTTTCGTCAGTCTGACCTTCAAGCTCAGCCAAGGTCAAACTGGGACTTATCCTGCCTTACGACAAGTTTTGTTAGTAGTGCACTAGGGTGATGTTGTGCATGACCACATGACATACTGGTCGCTTTACTAATTACGCGCCGTAAATAAATTATAGTTGATTAGTTTATGTGATTAAAAACAACTTTATGGCACATGAAGTCATATACGTTTGGCTAGTTTATGTTGAGTATGTATATTATCACTGGACTAATTGTAAGTCTAATTAAAATTTTTATAAGTTTTAATTGAAATTACTTTGCACTTTGTTGTATGTAGAATATGATTGCCCTGGGTTAATTGTTAGTATCATTTAGTCACCGCTAATTTACCCACTGCAGAACAAACGGATCTCCGATGCACCCAATTCACCCAGCACTGCCCATACATCCATTAAATCGCTGCAAATTCCAACTCTGCCCACCAACTTCCTACTGCCACTGTTAAGCTTGTAGAATTTCCATGGAATTCACTCTTACCCTTAGGGGCCATCGGTTATCTTGTGTTCACATTGAAATTACCTGTCCATGCTTACCTGTTCTTGATTTTGCAGGAATTATTCATAATTTGTAATTAGCTCTAATTAAAAATTGAACTTTATGCCAAAGCATCAAGTTAAATATCGCTGGATAGCTCATATTGAGTAAAATATCTATATGCTAATTGCAGGTCTTAATTAATTACAGTTATTTATTTAATTGTGAATAAAATTGAACTTTACACTATCGTCAACTCATATATAATTTTAAAAGTTTCGAGTATGATGCCAAAATATATATCATAAAAACATCACTGTACAGCTATGGCTCAACATTGGGTGCAACATTTTTTCTCTGGAAAGGTCACCCCGAAGGACTGACAGGACATCATTTTTGGTTAGGTTTGGTTGTGTTAAGTAATGTTTATATAACACCTCCACTATAGGGTCTTTAAGGTAATAAATTGAAGTGAAAGTGAAGTTTCGCACTAAAATGTACTCGTTTTGAAAGCCGGAAAGCAGCCAATAATTAAGCTACGCACCACTCCGGCCCATCCGGCCCTACCGAGTGGCATATATAGGTAAGCTGGTAGAGTGGTTTATCTAAAAACGAACAACTTGGTTCTTAGAGAGCTGAAGTAAGTATCCCCCAAGAAATAAACTGGGTTCTCCAAAACAGGTCTGCGAACTGATAATGTCACTGCCTCGTCTCATGACTGGAATAGGGTGCCGTGCTGGGCATATCCCGACTGTTGTCTTCCAATTGACACCGATGTCGCTGCTTACTGTTTTCCACTGAACTCTTCTCACAATCGCAGGCTTGTGCAATCTTGGCCTCAGAAAGAAGCTATGCAAGCGGATTGCAAATGGTTTAGAAAAGCAGCTAAAGTACCCCGAATGGGTCAATAATGTTTCACGCAGTAGGAAAGGGCGTACCTCGGGCTCGCGCTCAGGCACCTCATGCTCGACAGCACCCTGATAAACAACATGAAACCTACAAGAAGACTTACGTTTCACAATTTACGCACTTGATATCTCCATTTGGAACACATCAAGATTGCGCCGCGAAATCCGCAGAGCGCTCTAATGAACATCGCCATGTGTCCGGATTCTTAAGAGCTTCACCTCTCGCCAGAGAAAAATGTTGACATGGCTTGGGGGGACACTAAGTTCCGTCTTTAAGAGTATGACGCGGTAACGTCATTGGCTTCCGTTTTCGGGGTCCCTTTGCGGATCCCCGTGCGCGTCCATTTACCTGGCTACTCGTTTTATAAGCAGTACTTTAGCCCCAGTATCTCAATCATGCTCATACCCCATGAAAGACCATCCGACATGGATTTGAATCATCGCTTTTTAACCAAGACGTGTGCGACAATACCGGAGTGGCCTAGGTACAGCGTGTCGGACTCTGGATCCAGGGGACCCGTGGAAATCGATTCCCCCCATCCTTCCATCTCAAAGGCCAAAGCCCGAGCTAACAGCTCCAGCCAATTCGGTTGTGACACGTGGTCACGTTACGTCACACCACCCGACAACCAATCAGAGCACGGTCATGCCACCTGCCAGAGTCATGCCCATGACTTGTCGCTCACGCCAACGCTGGATGTTCTGGAGAACGGGGTCTTTAATTAATACCTAATTAACATAATCACAAGTGGATGAACGCTATCTTATACGTACGATCCCCCGAATTTCTTGGTTTTGGGATGAACAGAGCTCTCTCTTGGACATCTATGATAAAAATACTGCGCGAGACTGCCACAGCATCATAAATCTTCAGATTCGTGGAGGGAACATGATTAACCTGCAACTGTATCCCATAGTTCTGATTCAAAACGCCTATATATATGTTACAATATTGCTTAAAATTTTCAGCAGGTAAGAGGTCACTAAAAGCCACGCGGTACAAGTGGTAGCGGGTCTGCCATGGCCTTCCAAACGGCTTTTCTGCTTCAGGAGCAATGGCGCAAGCAGAGGCCTCCTCCTGGATGTCATCGCCCCTCAGGAAACTGGGGGATTCCATCTCCGGCATGTTTTTAAGGGAAAAAAAACATATCCTACGCTATGTCCGCATAATAAATAGTAGCACCAGCTAACTCCAGCACCTACCTATTATTATCCAGCCACAAAAATTACTGGCTCCTACATTTACTCCCTGGGCACTCTCGCCTCTCGAGGTCAAGCAGTTTATACCAAATGTAAAGAAGAACCATGTGACACAGGCTGCGCTACTGCAAGTTACTGTCACCTTCTAAGAAAATAAATATCCTTAGGGAACCTATGCCCTCACCGACAGCTCAACTTCGGAGGAGACTTCTTTAAGCCTACAGCGGAACACATCATCCGCGAAAACGGATTTTGACGGCGCTAAAGAAGCTGTCTCCTGTATACATCTTGCGCCGAAACCCACAATCTCTGTCCACCCTAATAAACAAGACTAATTACCAACTGGTTTCTTTTGACATACGTTTGCGTACATCACTACGCTGTTGCCGTGGGCCACTCTATTACATTTCACTGTATTCCAGTTCACTGTCGAATCATATAGCCCAGTGGTTCTCAGCCGTGGATGTGTCGGAAACCCCTTGTGGGCCTGTGTATTCCAGTTCACTGTCGAATCATATAGCCCAGTGGTTCTCAGCCGTGGATGTGTCGGAAACCCCTTGTGGGCCTGTGGAAATGGTGGGGACCTTTCGAGATCGACAGGAAAGGGGGAGGGGACGATTTGTTGCGGACCGCTGCTGCAGTTCCGGGAGCAGGTCATGGAATTAGGATTTTGTCAAGGCTAACCTGGCCTCTAAACAAAAAAGCACATTTGATAAACCAGCGTGCCACGGCCTCCAGAGGACGTGGCGCGCTCCTCCTAACACCCCAACACCGCGCCGTTCACTCGTCGGACATCCGAGACCGTTACATTGTAGCCTCGTCCAGCAGTACTCCCAGAGCTCGAGTTTTATTGATGTCGCCATCAACAAACGCCGTAGACGACGCACTCCTCTCCCGTTTCTTTCGGTTTGAGTAATAAAGTAGACTTTGAACATACGTGATTTTAATGCTGCAAAACGGTGTCCAGCCATGTCAGAGCTATCGCGCGACCTTTCTTTCTTTTTCTTTGTGTGTGTGTGTGTGTGTGTGTGTGTGTGTGTGTGTGTGTGTGTGTGTGTGTGTGTGTGTGTGTGTGTGTGTGTGTGTGTGTGTGTGTGTGTGTGTGTGTGTGTGTGTGTGTGTGTGTGTGTGTGTGTGTGTGTGTGTGTGTGTGTGTGTGTGTGTGTGTGTGTGTGTGTGTGTGTGTGTGTGTGCGTGCGTGCGTGTGTGCGTGTGCGTGTGCGTTTGAGCGTGGCTTTCGCGTACTCCCACTTGAGAAACACTGATATAGCCAACCAAAAAAAGAAAGCGGATGATGCAGCCAACAGAGGCCGTCAGAATCAGAATTACAGGTTAATTTCCTTCACGAAGACCAAAGCATCCAAATGGCTGAGATAAGGGCGTACGTCTAGATATTGCGTTCGCAAGCGCCTTAGAGTTAGGTTTAGGTCGAGGGAACAGTCCACACTGCGACAACTGCGGCTTAGCAGAAACCATGTCGCATATTTTGTAAGGCTGCCGCGCGTATTCTGATGAACGAGACCAATAAGAACACCTAATGGAGTCACTCAGCCAAGTGCATCGAAGAGTGGACTGCGTACTATAGGTCCCTCATCTTGCCATGGGCAGCAGAAACGCGCAATGGACTTTGTGTTTGCCTGTTTAGACACCATTGCTCTCCTAGGAACACTAAAAGCCTCCTTGTTCCTCATCGTTCCGTACCTCCCATGCAGTGGGCATTGACGGCTATGACATTTTTAGGACATTGCACTAGAATATTGTTTATGTTTGGAAGGGCCGCAACGATGTGCTCACGAAACGACCAAAGGCCAACACCGAACGACAGCCTTCTTTTGTAACTAAATACTCCAATGCCCTTCCAAACATAAACAATATTCTGCGGAAATACCATTCCATGCTAACGTGTAATGAACGCTTCAAGAAAATATTTCCGGAGGCACCAAGGGTGACATATAAACGTAACGCGAACCTCAGAGATATTCTAGTACATTCTAAACTCGACAACAAGCATCCAACACAACCACACCCTTGCTCTCGACCTAGATGTAAGACGTGCAGTCATATACAAAAAGACAGCACGGTTAAAAGCAATGCAAGCGATTTGGCTTTTCACATAAAATCAGGCTTTAACTGCACATCGTCAAACGTTATCTACCTTCTAGAATGCTCCTTTTGCCATAAACAGTACATCGGAGAGACAGGACAACCAATGAACATGCGGCTTAATGGACATCGGGCAGACGTAGGCAAAAACCTCCTGAAAGCAGTTTCCCAGCATTTCAATCAGAAAGACCATAAGTTCGAAGAAATTAAATGATATATTCTCCAGTCAGGCTTTAAATCTGCAAGGGACAGAAAATATAGAGAGGCGTATCTAATTCATAAATTTAGAACATTGGAACCAACAGGAATAAATATTTCTAAGGGAACGTTAGAATCCCTCCGGTATATTCCCTCTCCATCATAACTATTCGGGAAAACAATCTCACATAGCCTTAATTGTACAGTTTATTCACAACGCATGTACACCCTATTCCCTTCCGCAATAGCCTAACCCTACACGTTCCTCTAAACACATTTCCTCCTTATCACTTGTTGCTTGAATTTGTCCTCAAACAATTTTTTTTATCATTTTTCTCTTTTTTGTTTCTTTTTTTTTAATTTTCTCATGTCAGTTGTGGTTCCCTGTGCGCTTATTAACCTGTGACTTTGTATCCCCCCCCCCCCCCCCCCTTTGCAGAAAGTTTTAAGAATTGTCCCCCTTAGATATATGCCTTATCAGGGCCCTTCGCAAACCCTCCCTTTGTAAGGTGTATCTGCACCAAACCCGCCTAAGTGGTGACTAATCATCTACCGGGTACTGTGATTTCGTCTCTTTCTTTTTTTCTTTCCTGGTACTGCCGCTTTTACTTCTTTTGTAGGCCACAGGATCTCCGGTTCCAGGTTGAGATACATACTTAAGGTTATTATTTTCACTATGCGGTTATTATCCTGTGACTATGTACCCCCTGCCCTACCCCCTCCTTTTAAGAATTGTCCCCCTAGATATATGCCTTACCAAAGCCCTTTGTATAGCCTCCCTTTGTAAGGTGTATCTTCACCAAACCGTCTTTAGTGGTGACTAATCACCTAACCGGCATTGTAGTTTTTTTTTTTTTTTTCCTGGTACTGCCGCTTTTAGTTCTTTTGCAGGCTACAGAATCCCTGGTTCCACGGCTGCTAAGTACATACTAAAGATGTTTTTTTTTTCTTTTTTTTTTCTACTTCATGACCCACTTTCTTCTCACCCATCCTCTCCTCCCCACTCTTTCGCACCCACTTTCCCCCCTCCCCAGCTTTTCTTCTTCGGAAGCAAAAGCGTATTTAAACCCCTGCCAGTGATGATCGCTATGCCCAGACGAAGACAAGTCCACTTGTCGAAACGTTGGCTCACCTGCGACCTGAGGCGTACCTTATTTACCCTTGTTCAGTTCTTCTTTTTTATACCGTGCAAACCATCTTCTTCCTTTCGTTCTACTAGAATATCTGGAGTTATTTGCAAAGCCTGTTTACATCTTTATATGCGTACCAAAACTATATAAAGAATAATCTACATGTCATTGGATTATTTTTCGAAAGTCCTTGCTTAGTAACTACGGCGAGCAGTAATTGGGAATGATGATTATTTACATTTTCTATATATTTAGCAAAGCGATGAGTAATGCAATTTAATTACAATTACTGTCAAAGAATTTTTGTCAAGTGTACCCCACAAGAAGTTTATAATTTGTTTTGCTACAAAGGACTTCCAAGTTCCCACACTAGCATAAACAAAACACTGACGCGTTACGTATACTGTTCGTCGTTTTGTAGAACTGATAAAGAAAAATTACGAGGGACTTTAACAATAAAGTAGTGAAAGGCGAAAGCCTGAGTGCCGCATTCTGCTACGCAACTGGTACTAATAAGTAATAATTAATTAGACATTAGGTAGGTAAATAATTAGTAATTGATTAGCATATAGGTCATATAAAAGGCACGCATTCGCGCATACTGTGGTAGTGCTCTGTAATTGGTCGAGACTTCTATGACGTCATCCCGCCTCGGCCAATCAGAGCCACCGCAAACGCGGGATAGATTTTCTCCACGACAGCATGAGTCATTAAAGGCTTTCGCCTTAAAAAGGATGCCTCATTTCGCCGAGTCAGATGTTCACTTCTAAGCATGCTTCGAAAAGGAACTACAATATATGTATTACACGGTTCATAACCTGTACCTGTGTGTGGACAACATTCCATCCGTGGTTTCTGCACTTGTGGTGACACTGAGTTATAGTTATCATTATTTTTTAATACCAGCCACGTGTATGCTTGCATTCAAAATTGCAGATGGATTGACACTGCAACCGGGCTCGCTTTCATCATGTTATATGTCCGCGTGTGTGTGCATGCGAGAATGGCTGGTATCTGGAACTTGTCTACCGTGTTTCATTTGGTCTTTCAGCTGTTAATTAGGCCTCAGCAATTAAGCGACGCCGTGTAGAGCATGCTTAATTCGCGCGGCTGTGGTTGGATCGGTTCCATTTTCCGGAAGTTTCCTTTCACCTCGCCTAGATTAGTGACGCCGCGCGTTTGTGAGGTTCGTGAACTCTATGGGCGACTAAGATTCTGACAACTTACATCCTTTGCAGGAAGCACGAGCTTTAGTGTGTTGGAGAGGCATAACTCTTATTTACGATTTCGTTCGTTGACCGAGCTCTTCACGGCGTACATCTGCTCGTGACACGCACTTCCTTCTCTTTCTGTGGGACATTGGCTTTTGAATTTAGGTTGGAATACCTTGGTAAGTTGTTAAATTTGCGTCCTTACATCACAAATTAGGTGCTCTTTTTTTTTTATCCGGTGACATAATACAATCACCGGAAACCTTTATGTGCATATTCTTGTTCAACATGCGTGCTTACAGCACAAATAAACTCAGTTTTTTTTTTTTTTATGGGGACAGAACTAACCAACGGATGGCTTCAAATGCATTAAAAAGATAAAGAAACCGGGCGCGCGCGCGCGCGTGTGTGTGTGTGTGTGTGTGTGTGTGTGTGTGTGTGTGTGTGCGTGCGCGCGTGTGTGTGTGTGTGTCTGTGTGTGTGTGTGCTAACCCTGCTTAGAAACCTTATCCGTGCCCACTTCGCGAGGTGACACACAATCTTGGCAGCCAGTTATTCAATGGAACCGTGCAACTTTTTTTAATTTGTCATATTTGTCACTGAGCAGTTCGTTGGAGCTGCAGGTGATGCTGCAGTTTCCTGTAATCCCCCTGAGGGGGGGGGGGGGTTGTTGTTGTTGTAGTGGTTATTTATTGTATGTACAAAAGGAAAGAAAAGATGTTTGCCAGCCCCGGTATCTGCTATCTTATATCTGAAGCACCTGAACTGGGGCGGCGGAAATAAAGGGATAGCGAGGAGAAGGTAGAGGAAATCAAAGAGGTGAGTGATAGGGAGAAAGAAAAGAGTAGGTAAAAATAAAAGAAATATATACACTATGGTACAGTATACAGTAGTTTGCATGAGGCCCACCCGCAAATGTCTTAGGTCACTGAGTACTCGGCACGTCGGGCGGGCCTCCGCAATAGCTCCACGTCCAGGCAACTGTTCACTACGCACGCACTTGCATACTGTACAAAACACTGACGGCTGTCGTGGGCGATCAGCCGTTATTGTGGGAAATAGCACACGTGGAGCGTTCAGTCCCAGCGCGCACTATCTGGCGAGGTGAAATAGGCGGGTCATCAAGCCCGCCTGTTCGATGTACTCACACAAGCTCACGTGAGCTCTCTCGCGGGCGCGCGCACAGCCCGGCGGCCACAGGAGCACAGCTACGCTGTCCGGGATTACCCCCTGCGCTCTGTAAGCCGCCAGCAACTCACGTCGTGGTTCGGCTAGCGCGGTGCAGCGCAGTAGAAGATGTTCGAGAGTTTCTACCTCGCCACAGCCGTCACACACGTCACTATTGGCAAGTCCGTGGCGCATCCGTCGTTCCCCAGGCCACACACATCCAATGCGTGCACGGAGGATCATTGCGCGTTGCAGCCGAGTCAGCGAGCGGCCGCTGACACTGTGAATGCGCTCACCTCTTGCGATGCGTGGGTCGGGGTGCTGCGTCCGGAGGTGATCGTCGATTACCGCACGCACATCCTCCAAAGCGAGTTGCTCGTCGCTAGGAGGGAGTTCATGTGCTGCGGTCGCGAGCTCGTCGGCACGTTCGTTGCCCTCTATGCCGCAGTGCCCGGGGATCCACTGTGCCCGTATAGCGTAGCCACGCTCCGCCAAGTGCTTGAGACGTGCGCGAATCTGGCACAGCAGCGGAGTTCCCCGGCCGGTGGTTCGAAGGCGGCTGAGGGCAGCGCGGGAGTCACATAGCACGGCACACCTGGGTGGCGGCGGAGTCAGTTCAAGCAGTAGATCCAGGCCTAGGCGTAGGCCCAGCAGCTCCGCCGTGGTGGAAGAACCCAGGTATGACAGGTGCAGCTGTCTGTGCAGTTGCAGGGCGGGGATGGTAGCCGCCGCTGCTAGCGAGCAACTGTCTCTGGCCACGGAGCCGTCGGTGTAAACGAGGAGGTGGTGTTGGAGTTCCTCGTAGATGACGGCTCTGGTCAGCTGCTGCACTGCACAGGACGGTGTGGGGCGTTTCCCCGCGATTCCGACAATCTCTCGCTGAACCTCCGTAGCAGCGGGCCAGGGCGAGAAGAGGTCGTAGGGGGGCGTTGCATTGGTGAGCTGCTCGTACTCGAGCAGCGCCGCTCCCATGCGTGAGTGGCGATGATGTCGCAACCGATGTAATAGCGGGCCGCCGTCCTTTTAATTCTATATTTTCATAGACGTAGTCTACCGGTTTCGCAAAGACCAAATAGCTCTTACGATATAATATAAATGTTCGTTTTGTGTCCTGGTTACTTGTTGGTCAAATGTCAGCGGGGCAGGTCTTATGCATCGTCTTTTAAGTTATGACGTGATGATCACAGAAGGCAGTCTGTGCCTCTCCTTGCGTGTCACCTAAATGCACTTTATTACTACTCGCTTAATCCCTAATCCTTTAATTCGCACCTCTAATATCTCAGACACCTTGGCATATACACTCGGAAGCTACCATGTGATACGAAAGACCGCCCGATATAGATGTACAGTGTATCTGTAGCTCGAGATCCAAGGGCTCTTGTAGGGTTCGACACCCATATCTTACCCTTTCATCTCAAAGGAGTTGGCCAGGGAGCACAAGCCGGAGCCCAATGTCGGCCCGATGTTGGCCTGATGTTGGCGCAATGTTGTCCAGATATTGGCATACGTTTGTAATGAACTGGTCATATTCAGGGCCGAACATTGGGTGGCAGCTCGGCCATGCCATGTAGTTCCGTGACGTCACACAACCCGACGACCAGTCAGTGCTCGCCATTTCGCCTGCTTACTACCACCCGCCAAGAAGCATATGCGCCCGTGATATTTCGTTGACAATGTCGAAGCATGATTATCTGGAGAATGAGACATTGAACGCCGTCGTGTTGAAACAGCAGTTTACAACGATGGACTTTGTGCGCCAGGTCATGTACGCCTCCGCTGACGAATTGCAGCAGTGAACGCGACCGGCCTTTTATTTCTTGACCGCATGAAAACAAGCCAGAAGAGACGTAAAAAATCTTGATTATAATTCCGTTTTCGGATCAGCTTGTTGTCTAGGTAGCACGATAAGCTTTGAAAAACGGAATATTTTCTTCTCGCGGAGTTCAGCGTGGCGCTGGTTGGTTCACAGGAAGGGAAAGGCGCAGTATCTGTCGCACTTGCTCTGTGGACACCTGAACCGCGCCGTAAGGGAAGGGAGGAAGGTGGGAGTGAAGGTGGAAAGAGAGAAAGGGGAGCCGTAGTGGAGGACTACGGAGCGCAGTCATGAATTCCGGAGAGTTCGAATAGGATTGATTTATAGGAAGGGAAAGGCGCGGTAACTGTCTCACTTGTTTTTTTCTGTGGACACCTCAACCGCGCCGTAAGGGAAGAGAGGAAGGTGGGAGTGAAAGTCGAAAGAGAAAGAGGAGCCGTAGTGGAGGGCTGCGGAGTAATTTCGACCACCTGGGGATCTTTAGCATGCGTTGACATGGCACAGCACACGGACGCCTCTTCGTTTCGCCTCCATCGAAACGCAGCCGCCGAGGTCGGATTCGAACCCGGGTACTCCGGCACAGTGGTCGAGCGTCTTACCACTGCACCACCCCGGTGGGTTTTCAATTGCGCCCGAAGAGCAAAGAGAGAGACGAGGGGGGTATCTGGCCATAACAAGGTCGTTCAGTTAGTGCTCGAAGTTATTTCCATAAGTGATTTTTACTCGTCAGCTATAACGGTGTCTTTTATTCAGCAGTACACTATATGACGTTGGTTAGTGGACAGAGAAGCGTCCATAGTAGCAATGGTGTGTTCAGTGGTCACTAGGCTCAATATACGCTCAATCTGTAAGCGGCAGATGCAATCGTTTATGCCTCGGTTTTTTGATGCGACAGCATTTAAAACCTCGTCGACAAAAAAAAAAAAAGTTCTTCGTCTATCAAAAAATTCGTCGTTTGGTTGAAGTGCCAGCACAAAGGAAATGATGTTTCCAGCCCGGAAGTGACCAACCGTACGTTTTGACGTATATTTACTACCCGTGTCGCCTCCTCTAGACTCATTCAGGGACATATCTAACCGACAGCTATTGATCACCCGAAGGGAAGTTTGATTGAGGGCAGAAAGGTGGGCAGGGGTTCGAAATCAAAACGATGAAAGAATGACGCAAAACTCGATGCAAATGAATTAGCATATTCTAACGCTACATCTGATAGCACATAATGTAATTAGTTGCATCTGTGAATTTTTCGCTGATCCTCACTGAACACTACATAAAACACTTTGATCTATAAGAAACTATACTGTGGCAATTAAAAAAAAATGAAATGCGAGCCATATCCATAGCCGTGACTTGAGTCAGACCATTCCATAAGTCATCAGATGTATGAAATGTGCTTCTCTGGTTTAGACCTACTTTTGATGACAATTAAAACAGACCGCATATTTTTGTTTGTTTGTTTGACTCTATGACGGCACGTGCAGGAACTTAGCAAAGTACGTTCTCGACTGCGGTGTGTGTATACGTGCATCTGTAGCGCCGCGGTGTCGATCGTCATCGACGGTCGTTTCGAGCGTTGACCGTGACAGCAGGAAATCACAGCTGCATAGATGGGGTAAGCATGTTGTTCCACGGAAGCAACGCACAAAATCTTGCCTCACTGCGGGTCAAAGGCAGAGTATACGTGTACATATTTCTGCCGTTAGTGGCACTGTATGATCATTTACGTCACAGCCTGTTGGTCTGCTTTTTATTATTATTATTATTATTATTATTATTATTATTATTATTATTATTATTATTATTATTATTATTATTATTATTATTATTATTATTATCATTATTATTATTTGCGTTCGCTGTAACTATTAGGCGACAACGGAGTTCGGCTTCCACGCGACACTTCTCAACAACTTAACTGGCACCTTTACTCTTTTTTTTTTACTTTTATAGGGTGTCTCCACGTAAGATCGAATAAAGGAGGGCCGGTCGACCTTTTATATTATTTCAAAATTTTATATATTGTTCCCTGGAGAATGAAAAGAAGAGAGCTCCAATTGGTTTTGCTGCCAAAATTTTGTCCGTGGCACAGGGAGCTAGTAGAGACATTTAGCATACCGTGATCCGCGATCGGCCACCGCGACCCTCTACCGCTCGTGGGCCGCACAAGCTGATTGGTTCCGATGCGGCAGGTCAATGCGCCGACATCAAGTATGTGGCGCCATCTATCGGCATCACAGTGATCTGGGCATGCGTAATGGAACGCGCGGTGGCGGATCACGGTAGCGGATCGCGGATCACGGTGTGCTAAATCTCTCTAATAACGACGAAGAGGTGGAGTGCCGCGCTTATCTTCTCAGCTGTTTTGGCCAAATTTCGTTATGAATTACATAAAATATATTAACGTTAGGTAGCTGAAAATTGCCCGACTAAATATATGCATGCTTTTATTTGTATTCAGTTAATTTTGATTTTTTGGACAACGTAGATGCTTATATACAATTTCTCATAACGGGCACAGGAAACGAATTTTTACCTACTCTACAGGGCTTTAGTTAAAAAAATAACGTTTATGGCAGAACAGAAATAATTATATACTGTGTTCTCAGCATAATTATCTATCACACAGCTAAAGGGCTAATTTCAAGAAAACAGCGAACAATGAAAACTGAGGTCAATTAAAGGAAAAGAAAAATCCATTTTTGATAGTTTTTTAACTTTGTCCATCTATTCTCCTTTACCTCAGCTTTCAAAATCGCTAATAACATGTTGCATAATTTTGTTGCGCTAGTAATTACGGCCACTTCAATAAGGCCCTTGTGCAAGGCGCAGCGCACCATGCATATCTGAAGATTCTACTGCATTTGTGAATCGCCCACGGTTTTTAAATTTCGGCATAATATTGTAACAGGGAGAAATATGTTTACAAAAGAGGATTAAACATATATACGATGAGAGACAGCCAATGAGCCAGGCAATGAGGGCCCAGCGCTCGACGCACTTCGCTTCACCTTCCACAAACGAGCACGGAACCACATGTAAACAGCTGCCAGCCATCTGGCGCACCATATGAATTATTTATATCCCAATAAACCATTAGTAATTAAGATTTTGTTACATATATGCCCTGAGTCGCTGGATGTTGAAGAAGAGGACGATCAACAGTAGTGACGCGAAAGGAAGACGAAGCTGAAGAAACCGTTGGGATATGTGCCATTACAACGAGGGAGAAGAAGAAGAAGAAGACTTGCTGTGTTCCGCTCTACTGTGCTGTGAACACTTGCCCATCACCTGCTGTGGTTTCGTGTGCTAGACTTCTGCCCCATATCAATATTTTTATAATTCACTAAGTATTGCCTTTAGACAATAAATGTGATTTGCAAAGTGCGAGATCACCTTCTGAAACCCTCATTCCATTTATTTCCGATAAAAAAAGCCTCACGTGTACCTTTCTTCCAAATTGGTTCACAGGAAGGGAAAGGCGCAGTATCCGTCACACTTGTTTCTGTGGACCCCTGAACCGCGCCGTAAGGGAAGGGAGGAAGGCGGGAGTGAAAGTTTATAGAGAGAAAGAGGAGCCGTAGTGGAGGGCTACGGAGTAATTTCGACCACCTGGCGCTGACATCGCACAGCACACGGACGCCTCTTCGTTTCGCCTCCATCGAAACGCAGCCGCCGAGGTCGGGATCGAACCCGGGTACTCCGGCACAGTAGTCGGGCGTCTTACCACTGCACCACCCCGGCGGGGCCATATCTTTTTTCCAAGCTCTAAAGGAAGCCCGCGAAATAAAAATAAAAATATCATGTGACTAACGCATTCGTGCGTACGATTGTGGTGCTCTCAATCGTGGTTTGAGTGAACGAAATTAGCCGCGGTCGTGATTCGACAGCGCAATCCCAGCGGTAAGCTGATATGTTGGCGATAGTTGCATCCATCGCGGGGAGCTTGCTACGACTTGCACTATCACGTGCGCAGACTGCCAACAGCAGACGAAGAAACCACCGCAGACGTATAGGCCTGTCGCCTGCAACGGGGTCGTGGAGCCAAGGCCGCAGCTGATTTTGTTCGCTGAAACCCAGGTTGAGAGCAGCACAATCGTGGTGCACGAATTCGCCAGTCACGTGATATTTTTTTTATATTTCGCGGGCTTAAATTCTTTCTTAGACTTGGAAAAATGATACACGCGAGGCTTTCTTTGTCGGAAATAAATGGAATGGTGGTTTCACAAGGTGCTCTCCAGCTTTGCAAATACATTTAGTGTCGAAAGGAAATAGTAAATTAGGAAAAAAATCTTAGATACTAAATAGTTAACTGAAAATAAAGAAATTCCTAAGGTGCGCTAGATGGCTGGCAGCTGTATACAAGTGGTTTCTGGGGCCCACCCCAAATGTTTCATTGTTTAACCCTTGCCTAAAGTTAGTTTGGGCTCTCTGTATATCCGCGCACACAGCACATGTGGAACAAGGCGGAGACGTTACCAAGCTCAGCTTGTACGTCTATGCAAGGGTACGGGCGCTGAGCCCGTACAAATTCTATATAATAAAGTGGCTTGGAATCTTCTTAGCCGTTCAGTCAGAGAAAATTTTCTGTTACTATGATAGAATCTGAGCGCTTTCTGTGAGGAAACCTGTTGTGACAACAGAAATTTCTCTAATGACATCAGAATTTTTTGTGGTTACAACAGAAAACAGCAGAAAAGTATTACAGAGCTACAGAAAAATCTGACGTTCACGACAGAACTAGAGGATATTTTGTCGTGTTTTTCACATGGTTCCATAGTATTTTTCGACTAGATTGTCTTGCAGGGGGAAATCCAAAACTAATTAAAAAGCTTGAAGACCACTTCTCTGTTTCCTAAGGAATTAAAGTATTTAAATTCCAAGTAGATTCGAGACTCTGGTCTAATTATGTAGCCGCTGGAGATGGGCTCGCACATCTATGACTCTCCAAGGCGGCCAAGTTGCATTAGTAATCTCTGTGAAGCGATAAGGTTAATATGCAGTTAACCTGAGTACCCCTTTTGGTGCTGCGGGAGCATTTGAGGGGAATAAATCTTTTTTCGCGGTTTTCTTTCGGTTATCGAGGGAGCTGCACTAAAATTAAAAGTGAGCTACAGTGAGAAGCACTCTCCTCACGCGCTTGAAACCGTTATTTCATATATATATATATATATAAAACAAGACTGGGATTAACAAGGACACTTATTTTGAACAACCGCCCTATATATCTAAATGAATTGGTCATGAATTTAAAATGAAAAAATGTCGTTTTTTTTTGTTCTTTTTTTTTTGCGTGAAGATTGTAACAGAGCGGAATCGTGTGTGTCTTTTAACGTAGTGCACTGCAACAACTAATAACTGCTTCTTCTTCATGTCGTAACCCCCCCCCCCCCCCCCCTTTTTGAGTAAACAGCCTTGGACAAAGCGGGGCATCCCTGGATAAAGAATGCGGATCCCTATGGGCAATCCCCTGTGTCGCCCGGTACCCACCGGTGATATCGGGTGGATAGGTTGGTACATAGTCTTTAATCTGGCCTCCTGTACTAGTTTTCTGCAGCGCCTTTACGTTAAGGTGGTATTTGACTGCCCGTCGTGCCAAAGAAAAATACTTTGCGCGGTGGTGCGCTTCGTCCGACGCTGCCATTGCGCACTTTGTACTAATCATAATCGTGATCAAAGCGGATGACATATCGCAAAGGCGCGTACTTATGATTATATCCTTATAGGTGTCATTTTTCTTTCTGTGATACTTCTTCCACCTACTATATCCGTCATTGTGCTATATATACAGGTGCGGATAACACTAAAGAAATCATGGCAGATGTGGTATGTGCAACCTGGCAGTAGAGATTACTGCGCTTTCTGAACGACACATTAACGTTTAGTTATGTCCGACTGCGCAGCGTGATTAGCGTGCTGCCGTTTTCTCACGTCCGCACCTATAGGTCTAGTTTCCTCTTCCAACGCACTGCGTATACACCTCTGGTATTTACCATTTTGAAGGTAACGTACCGCACCGTAACGCAACGCACGTCGCCTCGTGCGCAATGTTCATTCGTCCTGTGCTCTCATTTGTAATTGATGTCCGTCCGTGTTTTGCGCGAAACTCTCTTCTTTTTTCTCCTTCCCTGTTAACCGCATGGAAAAGTTTGCCAACTTTCAATGCAGACGCAGGCAAAGGCGCGTTAAAAGGTGCGCGAAAGTAGTCCCGCAGGCATTCTTCCAAGAGGCTGCGGCAGCGCATTTTTCTCTGTTTACGCTCAAAAACTGACGTCTGCTTTCGCTCAAGGCTGTCTGCGTAGCCAACTTTGCTTTTACACATCGGAATACTCGGCTGTCCCGTCTGGCAAGCAAGCAGGCTCCTTTTTTTATATTTCCATTTTGTCTTTCTCTCTCTCTCTCTCTTGTCTTCCTTGCTCAATATTTCTTCTCTCTCTCCTCTTCCAAGACATGCCTGTGAATTCTTTCTGTTCGGCACACGCTTCTGGTATACGTGGAAGGAGCGTGGACAGTGGCAAGGCACAACAGGTTTTTCTCCTCAGCCCTCTGCTGTCCACTTCCCCCTTGCCCAGAAGCAAGAAGTCAGCGGGCCATTTTGTGCTGAAACAATGAAAATCGCCCCTTCTGTGGAGCGGCCTTCCTCCTCTCCCAGTCCCTCCCAGCGGGCAACCGGCGGAGTCGGCGCGGTCATTATTAACGAAGTCCGCGCGCGCCGCTCGGCTGTTGGCCAAAAAACGTGTATGCGATGAGCCGCGACGCGCTGAAGCCGCTGCATACTGACGCTTCGAGGCGAGCTTCGTCTTCAGATCTGCATAAGAGTGACGACTTGTGCAGCGGCTACGGATGGACCGACGCACATTGCGCCATAATTATCACTATCGCTACCATAACCAGAGTATGAGTCCTGAATTTACATGACGCAAGCACTATGTATATAGGTCCCAGTGGCCCTCTCGATATGTGCGTCTTGCGTCAGTCCTATAGCAACTTTACTAGAGCATATGCTGGCATTTGTGTGCTTTTCTTATATTTGGTTTCCGCTCTGGTGTAATCATCGGTTCTCAGTTCGACGTATTACGTAGATTATCTAACTCGGTGACGTCAGCACCGCTTTCGAAACAAGTCACGGCACCACCAAATTCATTCCCATTAATAGTCTTTACGTCGTATGCGTTCGCGATTTTCGACATCCGTGATATGTACGGCTTTCTAGCCAAGAATTAATAGCCCTCATTTAAGCCATCTAATAAGTCTCTCCGTCATCTGAAAAGTCTTCTAAGACATCAACATCATCAGCCGGACTATACCCACTGCAGGGCGAAGGACTCCTCCATATCCCTCCAGTTAACCCAATCCTTCACGGTCTTCTAAGTAAATAACATAAATGTTTTAAAGAGTTCACACGATATACAGCTTGTGCGAACCTAGGGAAAGGAGTCCCACTACCTCACCGATGTTTTTTCTTTTTTTTTTTTTTTTGGGGGGGGGGGGGGGGGGGGGCAAAATACTAAGAGCCAAATTCTTTTTCAGCGCAGAAAGTTCAAGTAATGCGAATAAGATACGAGGCTTCGTTCCCCTATACCGTACACTGAGGGGCTCATCTATACATTGGTCCCTGGTATAATTACCTAGTTTAAAGTGCTTCTTGGCATAGTGACGTACAGTAGGGGACAGCGATGAAGGTGGTGGACGGCAGTGAATTTTTCTGAGGCAACAACGACGACAACTTGAATTCTGGAGCACAAGAATGGCAGGAACACCTCAAAGGCTCGCGCTCAAGAGTGAATCCGCAGGACTCACTGGTGACGGAGTGAAAAGCACGACATAGCGTACACATGCAAATCCGGAGGGCAGGAATACGGTGGACGGATTTCCGCGATTTATATTTCCAATGAGGTTGCAGTAAATGTAGCTGTCATCCATCGCGTAATCTTCTATGCTTTTCCCTTACAGATACTCGGCAGCCTTCTGGCCGCGAAAGCACTGAAATTTTATCTAGTATAATAGGGAGTTTTAGAATAGGGGGACCCAAGCCTTGGGGCCCCCAAGGAAATAGCGTGCGGCGGCGCAACGTGCTAGCCGAGCGGCGATTTTCAGAATAGGGGTTTTCCCGACGCAGCGGAGCCGGGCTTGCGTTCGTTGATTGCAGCGCCACGACGGTAAACCAAGAAAAAGCATTTAAATATATAAGAGCCAACAACGCTATTTTGTTCATCAAAAAGTGCTACTATTGCACAAAACTATATTAAAACTACCAGTTATATAAACTGTTTTTGCCATAGGGACCGGACAGCTGAACGGGTGGCGCCGCCTCTCGGCGCATCGCTCAGTCGCAGGAATGCGCCGGCCCCGGCCGGCACATTGCCAACGCATTGGAGGGTACTGTTTGTCGTTGGTTTGTGTGGAAATTGGAAATCCTAAGGTTTAGATGACGTTATGCCTGAATATATCCTCAAGAGAACAGAAAGGTGGGCTTGTTAATTGTGTGAATATGTCCAGTGAAATGAAGTCTGGTCGAACAAGGCTGGCGAAACGTGGTGCGTTGTTGGCTCCACTGCAGCTACGCAAACTCGTCGGACGTTTTTAAGTCGATTCATTTCTACGGGTTTCCACAGAAGCATGAGTGGCGGGTGACCTGAGCATGGTTCTTTGAAAGGCAAAGGCACGAATCTACGTATTTAGTTACCGTGTGGTCATGGAAAGCGTCGAATTTTTAAAATTCCGCTTGCTACCGGATGCTCTGTGCCTTCTGTTCCCCAGAGTGACGGCACGAGAGTCTCGGAGCCGAAGCCGCACTCCTTCATCTGTATTCACTTTATTGACAATTGGAAATGGAAGTAACCCAACAGCGTAAGTTACAACGCTAGCATTTCCTCGCCTGTGTACAAGAAAATCCCAGCACGGAAAAAGAAAAGGCAGCTCCACCATCGTCGTTCGGGCTGCGTTACGATCTTCACTGATGGGCAGAGACAATGTTTGTGCGGATACTTTCGCTGACATAGTCAAAGATAATTTACTTTTTTCTCTTAACTGAAAGAGCAGATAGGAGACATGAACAATTCCTATTGCCATGATCTAGTCATTTTTCTTCTTTTCGTTTGTCAACCAATAAAAATGCACTGAGAGCTCTGGTTGATACTCTTAGAATTTGTTAACATTTGTTTGTGGCATGTCCATTTCGCCTAATAAAATCACTCATTTCACAGCTCAATCAATACCGCATTGTCAGAAAATCTGCTATCGGCTTCATATAAAAGTCGAACAAGAAAAAAAAATACAATTTAATTTGTGGAAACGAGCAAAAACGTAGTATTTTTTTTTTTCTAATTTCGAAGGCCGTGTAGCAGTTTTTTTTTTTTTTTCGCATTCACGTTGCACCTGACACGGCTTTACGTATTTTCTCAGCAGTGTCTATTTCCTGGCCCGCCTAAATACATGTGTTTCTCATCGGCGTTTTAGTGAACGTGAGATTTCCTGATTGTGGCGTAGTATGACAAGACCGTTTTACCTCTCTCAGAAATTGCTTCTAGGTGTGGCCAATGTAAACAGATTTAGCAGCAGTCCGGCAAGCTGCAGTGTCAAAGTTGTAAAAGGAATGGCTTTCAGTTATCCGGATTCCTTTACGTGCAAATAGAAAACTACATACATGGTCGTGTCCTCTCACACTCATCAGGTTAGCTAGGTATCGGCCCCGCAAGTTCGTGGTACGCTGAGAAAGTACACCACCTTAGCGAACGAGCCATCAGAGGGATTCATTTAACAATAGAACGCTCTCTTAGTTGTCGGTGGCTTATCTTACAACACATCACACTGTGCTTTTTTTTCGATTGTATTTAACAGTTTGACAGTATTGGACTATTGCCTTCAGATGTTCAAGGTAGGTGCGGTCAATCGCATTGAACTTCGTGCGCTGAGAGAACGCTAGCAGGAAATTTAATTTTTTTTTCTTTTCACAACCTCCGCAGCATGTCGGGAGAAAGGCATGCATAGTATAATATTTTCTAAGTCAATTATATGTAGCAGCTCCGACGTGCTCAACAAGAACATTGCCCTATATGTAAAAATGATGCTGAGGTGGTATTACTCATTTGGCTTATATTATGATTAAGTTTGATGGTCTCAAGACCGGGTTCAGTGAGCTATTGTAGCGTAATTGTGCTGGAAGTCCTGGAAGTATATGTGTGTTTGCTATTCCAACCATAAATAGGATCCTACTTTTGTCTTGCTTGTTTATTTTTCTCCTTTTACAGCTCTCGTTGCAAGGTTGAAACTGGAATGTCATTTGCTATTATTCTGCTCTGAATCGTTTGAGCCTAGCTATTACCAAAAAAGAGAGGTGCAGCATCTTTTTCATTTTACATGAACACTGACCATTACAACTACCACTACTACACGGCTACACGGCTCGGCGGTATTTGATCTTCAGGCAGATTCCGACTAGACCTAATATAAGATAGACGCACAGTGCAGGCGCAATTCCCGTCTTCGAAGTCGCCTTAAGAAGTGCCTAACGAAGGTGTTCCTAGCGCATGGTGAAATCACGCGCGCGGCATTTTCGAGTATATAACAGAAATAACATGCGCCGGGCGGTTTAAAAAAAAAAAAAACACACGCACGCCCTGCCGAGAACGGCCCTTTTCTTTTTCAAGATTTCCCCGTCAAAAAATACTCCTTGCGATTACTCAAAGCAGCTCAAAGCTCTCAAAGCCACACCGCAAAACGACGGGTAGGGACAGGCTCAAAAACGCCTCGCAGAACGGAAACGACTGCGCCGCTCAGCTGCCTCGCCATTCCGTTGTTTCGGCACTCCGCCGCGGGCGGCGCTGTTCCACCGAGGCGACAGTGGCGCCATACAACGGGCGCCCGGTCCCTATACAAGACGAAATCAGCCAATTGTCAATCCAGGCCGAGGCCGGGAAAACTCATTTGAACCTTCCGCGCTTTCCGCCGTCTGGTCCCCATGGCAACCAAACGAGGCGAACTCGCTAGGCCTAGCAGCTCGGTAAATCCGGAAGCAATCAGAAAATATACGGCGTTTTATTGCTAAAATTTGGTGGTGCGGGCATCATGAGACATAGCATAAGCTTCGTTGGCCTTTCGTTTGCCATTAACGCGTGACACCATGGAGCGGTGACGACGAATGTGTGCCGAGGCGAGCGGCCGCCGCTTGGCCGGTCGCCGCCATGTTGCCGTAACCCAAGCGACCCAACGGCGGCTTGGGGCGAACGCTATTTCCGAAAAATAGGGGCCGCCCCTAGCGTTAACCCAAGACCCCAAGCGCGCCTTACGTTCTGCGCATGCGCATTTCGACGCCCCAAGCCCCTTGGGGGCCCCAAAGCTTGGGGCCCCCTATTCCTCAAAGGTATGACGTCATAGCGGCCCGTGGTCCTCTCTCATAACACACACACACACACACACACACACACACACACACACACACACACACACACACACACACACACACACACACACACACACACACACACACACACACACACACACACACACACACACACACACACACACACACACACACACACACACACACACTCGTTAGTATGCGCCTGTAAGGTACAGCTAGAAGCAATATGAAAGGGAACATGGGAACGCATGGCCTTCACATTTCGCAAAGTGCTGCCATCAACAGAAGAGGAGAATGTGTGGCATCGGGGACATGCTCGGAAAGAGCAGCTGACCAAAATTTCCTTGCATACGCCTGTACCGCTGGTTCTCGCCGCGTGTCGGTGGAAGCACTAACGGAATACATGGGGTTAGAATCCCGCTCATACCTGATGTGTTTTTCTGAAAGCGAAACCAATCACTTTAATAGTTCGATGAATGTTTACATGTAGTGACCTTCAATTCGCATTTAATTTCCACTTGAATTCACTTTGATTGCTTGATAACAACTTCTTTGTTCCACCAGATAAGGAGGCCTCTGCTCCCCGCCCCAAGCACTCAGCCCAACTCATAAATGAAGTCACGTTCGGCGTGGGCCTTGTAGGATGTTTGAAATTCCCGCGCTAGGTCACGTGGCTGTAGCGTGAGAACACTGTCGAAAAATCAGGCTTTTTTGGCCGGCAACCTGCTACGAATTTTCAATGTCACAGCAGGTTGCCGGTGATTTTGAGATTTTCAGCTGTCAACGCCGACACTGGATTTTTCTGGAGAGTAGGGCCTCAACTGCCATGTGTAGGTTAGGTGGCCGTTCTGCTGCTATTGAGGCCATTCTCCTGAAACCGTTAAAGAGTATCCTGTCAGTGTTTAAGCCGCACATGAAGCACTAAATGTGAAGTCGGTGTGAGCTGAGTGTAGTGTTCAAAAGCCTTGCTTATTTAAGGGTGCCGAATGGGAATGACTCAATTCAACAGTCCCCTCTATTAGGCTTAGCGAATGCTTTTCGAGCAGCAGCATATGCTGCGGTGCCGGTGTGCGCAAAGCACCTTTTTGCAAGCATTCTTGGTGGTCACTCAACACGTATTTACAGTGATCCCAGGGTCCGTGGTGAAAATATCACATGCATTATGTAATCTCCAACATGTCACAATGCAAGGGGTGTCTGCTGACCACCACGGCACATACAGCCATACCGAACGGCCTATATTGGCTTGGGCGTTTGCTTCTGCTGTGGGTAGCAGTTGGTTCGAAGCCCAACCACAGACACCCACCTGTACAAACGGGTACAAGTGTCACATGTTCCAGTGCCCAGCTTTCTCCCGGCCGTGCGCTTGGAAGAGCGCTCCACGAAGCCCTCTGTACCCTTAAAGGGCCCATGAAAAGCTAAATACGAAGACTAGAAAACGCGCGCGAGCAATAGGTATTCCACCAATCGTCACCGCAGCGCAATAATTTTAATCTACCTTTATTCGCTCTGAAGATATGGGCGATCAAAAATGTTCATCCTCTCCCCTCTGAACTCAGCCCACGCCAGCGCGCAAGGAAGAAGTAAAGAGGTCGCGACGGCGCCCCATCACCCCGCCCTCGTAACTTGGAAGCGTCCAATGAGCAGGTGCGCCCAGCAAGCTTGCGTTACGTCACATGGAGGTTTGTGCACGGTGCGCACGGGTATGTGTCTCCTCAATCAGTCGTGAGCTGTCACCAGGAGCACTTTTTAAATATTATTTGTAAATTATTCGCTCCACACAAAGCTTTCAAATTTCACTCGAATACTTCTAAGGACCACTTCTATGGATTTCTAGCATTAGAATGTTACCGCAAGCGGCATTTCAGGGATATACTTTAATGAGGCAAACCCAGTTACTATTACGTCTGCCTGCAAAGGTGGTTCGTGCTTTACACGGGGCGCAAGGACTCGAAGTTCAAGTTCGTGCGTTCTCACCAGCGTATCTCAGCAGATGCAAATTTTAAGATTGTCACTGTCGAAGTTCACTTAAGAGAGAATCACTGAAGTCGTGAGCGAGTCCGGATTTCTACGGGTTACATCGCGCGAAAAAAAAAAAATGTGGTGCACTGGGTTTCAGCAGACAAAGCATATATCAGTCGCTCGAGGGTAGATTTTGCATCGAGGTAGGGGCGAAGTTCACAGAAAGCCCCTTTCCACTCTACAGAAGTCCAGTACCATATATATCCTACTGAAAAACCAAAAGTTCTACGGGGCAATAGCCTCATACAATCTCATCTAATCGCGTAGACTCTCATATAGTGCAAATCATTATCATAAAATATTGTACATAATTTATGATAATGTACAAGAAACTATGAGACCTTATGCAATTATATGAGACATATGTGATTTCGTATGTGAATTAAGTGAGATTGTGGGAGAAAATGTGAGGTTATTGCCTCATACAATTTTTATCAGTAAGGCATGGAGGGGGGAAATCCCGCACCCGTTAGAGAAAAAAATGGGTATGTATACGTCCCGTTACTGCGGATCGAACTCAGAACTTTCTGAATGTGTGGCGGTTGTTCTTCCACAAGTTTCGGGCAAAGGGAAGAGGAGGCGTGTCTCAGGCTTGTGCATGCAGGCTTAATTGTCCGCTTTATTTCCTTTTATAGGCAGATTTCGGGTCGCACTTGAAAGAAGCATTGGGGGACGGCGTAGAGACCTATCAAGTAATTCTACTCTTGCTTTATTTGCACGCTACTGTAAAGAATCTGTGAACTATAGAAGTTGTCAAGTGCTTCTTTAAAGCTGCAACAATAGGGGCAGCATACTGCGTGTTTCAAGGAGGAACCAAAACTTGTAGATACAAGTAGGACACAATGCATATATTTGATATTTCTGTAAACTGGATAGTGTTTGACTAAAGTCAACAAAAGTCCGAGTGTCTTGCTTTGCTGTAGCATTATGTACTCATATTAGCGGTACAATCACTGATATATTCTGTCTGTATATGAACCGGCTACGAACGCATCAGCCACAGATCAACAGAGAAAAATAAACCTTCATAAAACTACGCAAGGTTACTTCAGAATAAAAACAAAAACGCATCCTGTACTGCTTCTGTTGATAAGCTGAGACAGCAGTCACTGAGGAGGAAAGATTAAAAACCACCAGCTGCTATCTGTGTGGCATTCAAACATATGTACAAAAGCTGCTGACACACACGGACTGCATTTCTGAACCGCGTATGTTTGGTCCCTATGCCATTGCCGTCCTGCAGCAGCACAATGACTGACTAGTCCATCGGATGGTGAGCTCCCATCAGCTTCGTGGACAATTCACTGAAGACTCGACAAGCGAACTAGCACACAGAAAATCCGGTCGCTGTATGGTGCAAACTATGCTCGCGGTGCCTGTGAGCACACGCAGGAAAAAAGTCGCCGTACTTCCACTCAGTGGCAGTGCTAGCAGCAAATTCCAGCTGTAACAACACACTGTCCACTTTCAGTTTGAAACATGGTTCACGACTAGTCCAACATCACTTGCACTGCTCGATGGCGTCTCTGTTCATCCATGCACCATGCCTCGATCTCTTATCGCTCATATCTACCGCAACGGTTCCCAAGCATCAGAAAATATTGGCCCAATATTGGTAGTATACCGGTAATGTCCGGCCCAATATAGGGTCGGTGCATTGCCAATATAGTCCCACCATTGTGCCGATGGTTTGTACTCCCTGGGAATTAGTACCTGCGGGAGACCATCCGTTGGCAGTGTGCAACTTAGAGAACAGGTATCTTCCTCACAAGTCAACGGTCGGAGCCAGTCTCGTGTTCAAATAGCACTTGGTGCATGGCGTTCAGGGCCCTCAGGGCCGTCACCCTGGGCAGAAGGCGCAGACGGTCGGCGATCATCATGCCGAAGTAGTGGAAAGCATCCTGCGTCCCCGCTGAAGCCGAAGCCCGAGTCGAAGCCGCCCCATTCTCTAGTGTGGCAGTGTTCTGTCGCTGCGGTAGCCGCGTGTACAGGCGGCTGCTGGTGGTGCGCGAGTCTCCGTCCTGCAGCAGCTGCTCATCTCCGACGCTCTCGGCGCGCTGCGTGTCACGTGACTCATCGTCCCCATCCTCCTCCTCCTCCCGGGGCTCCAGCTTGATCTGCCTGAAACAGAGAGGGGTGCGCCGCGCTCGTTTCATTAATGCTTCCCTGAGCCACAAGTGCATTGGCGCTTGTTGCGACATCTGGTAAATACAACAACAGTTCTTTGCTCGGTCCCTTCTACGCAGCCCGTGAAGTTCAACTCTTCGGTCGCGCACGTGCACTGCTTTTCACTGTATTTCACCGAGCAAGAAAGCTCGGTTCAGTTGAGGCTACATTTTCAACAGAAGCACTAGCTTTTAGAGCTCAAGCAACACACCAACTGCGTTTGATGTTTGATGTTACTGCGTTTGATGTTTGCCTCTTTCCTCCTTACGGTCGCATCTCGTGGAGGTGGTAGTTCGCAAGTTACATGGCCGAGCATTAATTAGTACGCAATCATGTGACGTCATCAGACCTCATGACAAACAAATTGAAAGACGCTGCCAAATTTGGTAACGCTTTTGAGGCACGTATCAAGCCCACAGTGGATGCAGCTAGCACAGAACCGGGTTAAGTGGAGAAATATGGGAGAGGTCTTCGCCCTGCAGAGGGTATAGTCAGGCTGATGATGATGAGCACACCAAGGATTTTGCCATAGCGACTTATCACGGGGGCAAGTTCCCGGCCTGCGCTTGCTTTACACAGTACTTGCTGAGCACATGCTAAAAGAGCGATGGGCTAGCAATGTCGATTTCTAATTGTGGCTGGATTAAGTAAAAAATAATGACGGCCATTTTTTTCTATGTAGTTTAGCAATTGACAGATATGTAATGCTTATAATGGTTTGTGAGCCTATAGCTTTGGCGGTTAGCAAAGCTTTTGTTAGAACATTCGTCATGATGACACCCCAGCGAGTTACGGTACAGAGATTAACCGTAAAGACGGACTGATAAGATAGACGATCGGTGCTGCGGATAGTCATACAAAAGACCTGTATACATCCCTCCAGGTCAAAGAGCCACTTGATCTTCAGCACGGGGATGACAAAGGCCGGGAGAACCTAGAAGTCAGCTTTGCTGTTGTAATCTATTCTGTGTTCTCTCACGGTTAAAACTCGAAAATTACCTCAAACTGGGCATTAGCGTTGACTGTTCCGGAATGTGCTTACAGTACCCGAACTCGCGGTGTGAGAACAGTGGACTAATGTAGGCATGTAATTTCCTCAAATTTTCTCTCATTCCCTTTTTTAGCCTAATTCTCTAGTAAGCCAGTGCTTACACAGCACTCGTAATGGTTTACTCACTTCTTTTGAGGTCCATCATCCTCGGCTCTTTCGTCAGGCAACCTGCTGTAAACAGACCAGAGCAATTTATAAAGTTCTTTTCTCTTTCTTATTTTTTACGAGGATACCATGTACTGATATAGCGAGAGAATTATAAGCAAGAAAGGATAAAAATTAGTCACTGTGACGTTCACTAGCCCGATTTTAGAAGTGCCGGAACCTGGCATGCCAGTAATTCGATTACTTTACCGGTAATTTGTGATATAATGAACTATTTAAGGAATTACATTTTCAGCAAAAGTAATTAATGCTTTCGAAATTAATTTTAGTAATATGCACAATTGTTCGTTATGTCGACAAAACTACGTAGGCCTGTAAGGCGCCTCGAAAGATAAGCTTAATTGGGACGAGCCTAAAAATCGGCAAGGAGAGACAGATTTGGCGTCTGACATCGGCGGCGTTCTGTGTTGCCGGATCGCTAACTGCTGATATCATATGGGTATTCACGACTATTTCCCGATGTAGGGCGCTGAGTGGCTGCCTCAAAACTAGTCAGCAGCGCAAAGTGACCCTTGGTTGCGTCGGCTATGGCACAGCACCCCGAGCATGTTCCTGAAAAATCAGGTAATTTTTCTTGAATTTCTGGAAAAACTTTGCCATCGGAACTGAACTGGGAGCAATACAAAGCTCCATTCCAGAAGCAGCTCCTGAGTCCGTCGTCTGATGACTCGCTAGGCAGCACTGACTGCCGTTATGTGCATTTGACGGACGAATTTTCCCGTGCCAATTCCGTGACGACTACGCAGACTCACATCGCGTGCAGCTTAACCAGTACACGCTGGAGGCAAACCTCACTAATGCAGACGCTGAATTCGTGGACCACTGATACGAAGCAACATATGCGCTAACCCCGTCTAGCAAATGCTGCGTTGACATTGCTGATGACATGATGATGTAGGCAGACATGATGATGTAGGCCGAGAAATTTGCGAAGACTAGACAAGTCTCGTATGGAAACCTATATGCTGTTCATGCAGATGATCATGTGTGTTAGCAAGAGGGCGGAAAAAATCGGTAACCATCTTGTGTGAATAAAATGCTTCGTGTCCGAAAACTGGTCCAAGCTGTTTACTGCCAGTAATTATTAATTGCCAAAAAACGCGGAATTTTGGATTATTTTGTCGCAAACTCCGTTTTTTTTTCCTCCGGTTATCAGCCTGAAACATAGCCCTGATTGTTACTCTGTGATAAAAAAAAAATAGAAAAATATTATTACAGCTCGCAAATTTAACCCGAAAAAAGGCGAATTTCGGAACGCTCTTTGAAAGAAGTTATTATTCGTTTAGTCTGTTTAGTCTTTAGCATGCACGCAGACCAAAACGTAATTTAAGAGTAACTGCGTTACATTTTGGAAGCAGTAATTAGTAATGTGATTTAATTACAGTCACACATTACATGATTGTAATTAGTAACGTAATGTAATTCCTTTTCAAAAATGATTTCGCTATGCATGAATACATGACGGGCACTAACTACTACTACTACTACTACTACTAGTAGTAGTAGTAGTAGTAGTAGTAGTAGTAGTAGTAGTAGTAGTAGTAGTAGTAGTAGTAGTAGTAGTAGTAGTCACATTTCTGGGATTATCGGAGCTTCACGTTCCGCACCAGCTCGCGACGCCGAAGCCTCGGGAACCGAGAAGATGTTCGAGATCACCCTGCGTAAAAATGCAACCGCTCACTTAGTAGCATTCTGTTTCAGTTCGTTTTCTCTCTCTCAGTTAGTTGGCGACGACTTTTCGGGAATGCAATGACAACAATTTCTGCACAGAAAAAGACACGGTGGGCGAAGAACGCACTTGTGGCAGGGCATTCCTATCCGCACAGTGGTCACTGAAGTAAGAGGCCTTTGCCGACGCTCTGACCTTCCTTACTGACGAATCCAACAAAGCTACGCTAAAAAACCTGTTAGGGTTGTACGCAAAGCATGTTTACCTATGGAGCCATTGCACACATCTGATTAAGGCAGGCCTCGCTACGCTAAGCAACCAAACATTTGAGCTCTGTGATAAGTACGCGAAAAATTGCAGTGTAGCTATAGAAATAAATTATTAAAGCATCCAGGAATGCGTTATGGAACAGGGTTCAAAAGAAGAGGCAGTAAATACAAGTTGACGACTTCCAACAACTGACAGACAAATATCCAGCAGAAGTTTGCGGGAAGCAAATATGTACTATCGCCAGCAGAAGTGTGGTCAGAGTGGTTTCTGGGGTTTTTCTGGGGTGGTCAGAGTGGTTTCACGTTCGATGGCTAGAAGGGTGGGGTAAGGAGGCCGATTTGATTATGTGCCCGATAGCTGACACTGAGAAAAATAAGGGGTTGCGAAACTCGTCGTTAGAAAGTTTCGTAATCCGGCATGCTTATGAGTAGATATATGTGTGGCTCGTATTGACGACGGGGATCGTCCCTGATAGTCTAGCTATAGACTATTGATATGCTACTCCGAATGACTCGAAAGCAGGAAGTAGTTGGGCGCAGCCGGTGGATTACTGCTGGAGTTCAAAAATCTTTAAGTGCTGCCACTTCTCACGACAGCGCTTTTCGTACTTTGTTTGAAAGCGGACAGGGGGCGCCACTAGAAGCAGGCCCCCTGCAGGCCCGTCAAGCGGTGGATCTGCGGAGGCCGTACTGATTGCGGGACAGGAATCGACAGGAAACGTTTACGGGATGCGGTCGTGCTTTTAAATTTATCTTGCCGCAGTCGCGTAAGCGAACATCCTGATATATCTCAAAGTATGGCAGGACGTGGGGAAGCAATCTCCTACGAACAATACGAAGCGACTGAGTGCAAAGGTATACCACTGCCTAAGAGTCGTGTCCCGCCAACTTCTGCTGGCGATAGTACGTATGTGTTTGTTTAAGCGCGGCAGGGCATGCGAGGATTGCAACTGCTGTCAACAAAGAACACGTTACTTCGCGTTCTACTATGGGCGGGACGTAAAAGAGGGCGCGACCTTCTCGCCCTACGGAGCTCGTTATCGAAATGCATTTAGACCAAGTCTCTTTTTGCTTCATCCATAAGAATGTTTAATAGGGTAACTCTATATCCTCTTATATGAACAGTCGGCCTTAACGCGCACACCGCTATATTTGGCCAATATACGCGCACATTAAAACTTTGCTTCATAGGATGCGGACATCACATTTTTTACTGTTTTTTTTTTTATCTTCGGTATGATGCTTTATACTTTACTACAAATGGATCATCCTGTTTTATGCGCCTACAAGCGCTAATTTTTTTAATGAATTTCTCCTTGATGCTGTTTTGGTTCGATCCATCGAACTATGGCTGTGACGCGTAGTTAGGGTTTAGATCACGTGAGTCATGAGAAAAGCGACAATATAAATGCTTAAGCTTCATTTATTGACCTCCCAGGCTATGAAGCAGACTAGATTAAGTGTTGTAGTCCAGTAAAACTGCGCATCAGTGATTGCAATTTTCCTCCCGCCTCACGTGACCTTAACCTCACTACTTGTTAGGCTGCAGCAGCCATCGTTATGTTCATGAAATCTAAAGAGCTTAAAGGAAAAAATTGAGTCATAAATTATTTAGCGGTCGTAGGAGAATACCACGCTGTGATCCATGTACTGTATATAGCGTCCAAAGCATCAACTGAAAGAAAAGACACGTACACAACTATAAATTAGGTCTATGTAGTCCTTTAGCATTAAAGTGCGATGCGCCAATGCTGGCAGTGTGGACATCGTCCACCGGGGGCTCCACGTACTTAGAAATCTGCATTTCGCCTACATATTTACTGCCCCCGCGCAGCTGGAAATTGAACCGGCGCCCTCGTTCTCTGAACGCCTCCTACGCTAGGCGCGAGAGCCGGGACCGAAAGGAAACCAGTAGTGAATCTGGAACTTTTTATTCGCTGGCGAAATGGGCGTTTAGCTGAGCGACGCGAAAACGCGCGAAAATTCTTCTGGAGTTCCGCCCCTCAAGTTTAACTTTTATTTCTAAACTGACCATGCCGAGCGGTTGGCTATCGGAAATAACGTCGTGGGCGCGAAGAAGTGGGGTATTTACGCGGCTGCCATATAACCTAGCATTCGTGGCTACAGACTGTTTTCTAGGAGGCTTTGTTGAATTTTGTTTCTCATTTTTCAGATATTTACCGAGAGAAAATGCTTCAGAGGTAGTGCATGGTTTCTTGTGTGCATTCAAAAGGACCTTGCCCTCGAACTCAGTGCAGTATAATTGCTTGAAGCAGACATACTTTATCGGTTGCAACGTCTTCCCTGCCCCTGGGATTTCCCGGTGCCACAGTTCCAGTTACCATTCTCCGAAGGTGATTTAAAAATTAAAACTCGATCCAAGCAAGTCCGCTGGCCCGATCTACAGTTGGGTGCGAAGCACTTTCGACCTATAGCGGCATCTAATCTGCTTCTAGACTCGTCTGAACTTTAACGGGTGGGCCGCAACAACCAACACATGCCGGCCACCAGGCGCATAAGCACAAGGCGACGATTGCCACAAGAGCTTGCGGTACGTAACGATCGAATCTTGACTATTACCAACCGAAACACAGACGCTTAGTTTTTGCCAAACTTATTCGTTCACGGTGTCCACCACTACACAGAGTATCCTAACGATCCCCAACTATAGTACATTCTGATCGAGATCCTGCCGGTAGTGGAGGCGGGACTGCTCACATGACAGGCTCCGCAGAACCGCTGCCAGTCTCCCTCTCGCACGTGCGCATGAAGTCGTCCATGAGGTCGTAGTAGCGCCATCGAGGCCTGCCCACGGCCGCGGCACCAGCCAGCTCGCGGGAACGCCGCAGGTCCTTGTACTTAGTCTTCATGGTGCGAAATTTCTGCGCCGCATGTTCGCCTGCACAGAAGACCACGGTGAGCGTGCCATGAGGGCTCTGCCTGACAAGTGAAAATAGCGCATCGAGGCACATTGCGCGCAAAGCTTTCACTCAAGTCACGAGCGGGATTAGTGCCCCGATCCAGGCTCTTGCGCACATAATTTCAATATTAGAGGCGGCTACAAACCTCAACATTCTGAGATCCAGGGTAAAACGAGATAGAGAAGACGGCTACACGGTATGAAAGAGAACTGAAGAAAGGTTGAGGGGGAGCCTCAGTCCGCTAGGCAAGCCAAACGTTTCGGCAAGCCCAGAAGAAGACAAGTTCCCTCGTCGAAACGTTGGCTCGGCTTGAAAACAGCTGTTCCTGGCCCTACGGGGCTGGGACTGATAGGTCAACGCCCCTTGCGGCGGGGGCCAGCCTGCCACCGAATTTTTATCTGTTGTTGGCCGTCATTGCACCCGCCACCGCTTAGGTGATGGACGACGGCTGTTGCGGCGCGCGACTTGCGCATATCTCCTCCTACTGGACGTCCAAAATGCCTTTAACTCCATATCTCACAGCTCCATCTTAGATGCTCTCCGCGGCCTCGGTGTAGTCGGGAATCTCTTTGGCTACGTCCAAAACTTTCTGTCTGACCGCACCTTTAAAGTTAAGGCTGGTTCCTCTTCAAGCTCCCCCCGCAGTGTCCTCTGCGGCGTCCCTCAGGGCAGTGTACTCAGCCCCTTCCTGTTTAACCTCGTCTTGTCACAGCTTCCTCGCCGCATCACAGCCCTCCACTCTGGTGTGCGCATTTGCTTGTACGCAGACGACATAGCCCTTTACTGCAGCGGTTCGACACTCTGCGGCCGTACCGTCCGCGCAGAGCTTCAGTTTGCCCTTCTCACTGTCCAACAGTTTCCCCAAAGTGTCGGGCTTTCCTTGTCCCCCACAAAAACCGAAGCCCTTGTGTTTCACCCACGCCCTGCGGCTATGTACCTCATACCGCCACTCACACTAGGAGGGGTTCCTCTTCCCTGGAAAAAGTCGGCCCGCTATTTGGGGCTCACAATTGACTACAAACTCTCCTGGCGCACCGCCGTTTCCTGCCTCAGAAAAGCAGCCTCACAAGTCGCCTTGACCGCCAACAAGTTGCTATCCAAGGGTGAAGGGTGCTCCCCGTCTCTTGCAATCAGGTTTTACAATGGCATCGCAGTGGCGAAAATCCTTTATGCACTGCCATTCGTCAACATCCCCCCTCTCCTATGGCAAGCCATCGACACTGACCAGCGGAGTGCCATCCGCAAATTCTTGCGCCTCCCCCACTTCTCCCAAGTTGCAGCCACTTATGCGGAAGCTGCGCAGTGGCCTGTTTCGCTACGCGCCGAACGGTTTGCCCTGAATGCGGTCGAGCGCATGAGGCGAGCCCCTGACACTGCTGCCATCTTCGAACGGCTTCACAATGACCCTCATTCTAAAATGGGTCGCATAGCTGACACGTTCAACACCGAGATCGCGGACCTCCCTCCACAGTCCTCCCTGAGGCCTCCCCCTCACTCTCGCCCACCACTCCAAATCAAACTCAAAGTGAGCGGAATACGGTCCAAACAGAACACACCCATATGTGCAATGCGACAAGAGTCCGCCGCCCTATTAGACGAGGAACTACACGGCAGACTCCTAATCTACACCGACGGTTCGGTGGCACGGGATGGGACTGCCGCAACAGCTGCTTGCTTTGTTCCTGCCACCTGCTCAAGTACTGTCTGCCGACTCCCTTTCAGAGCCTCCTCCACAACAGCTGAGCTAGCGGCACTTCACCTTGCCGCGGACTTCCTCCTTAGCAGCTCTAATGTCGCCGCTGCTGCCATTTTATGCGACTCCAAACCAGCCTTGCAGCTCCTACGCAAGCCTGAGTACAACATACCTGTTGTACAATCCCTAAGCAACAAGCTTAGAGCGGTCGAGGACAGAAGTACGAACCTCGTTCTACAATGGCTCCCTGCCCATGTCGGCATCCCAGGCAACGAACGGGCTGATGCCCTAGCCAAGAGTGCCCACACTGGCGATCCACCTGTCTGTAATTCCATCACCAAATTTGATGTGGCTAGGGCAAGAATTCTACAACGGACACTTGCCGCCCACCCAGACGCCCGCGTCGCAGCCGGCAAGGCTCCACGTACAATCAAGTTTGCCGACTTCACGGCTCCCCAGCGCGCAACCCTCCTTAGAATGCGCATCGGCTGTGTTTGGACAGCGGAGCGACTCCACCGCCTTCGCCGCACCGGACTTCCGTCATGCAGTGACTGTGGTGCTGTGGAGACTCTCGATCACCTACTTGTGTATTGTCCGGCCTACGATGGGCAAAGACTTGAACTCTGTGCCGGCTATCGCAAGTTGGGGTTCCCGTCAGCTACCTGCGCCGACCTGCTGTTCCCACGCGGCCCCCGACATAAAGTCCAGCGTGCGTTCTTTGCACTTCTGGACTACCTGGAGTCCACCAACCTTATCACGCGCCTATGACATTTTGGCGCTTCGCCTCACCTGTGCCACAGTGCATATGTGTTCTGTGTTCAATCTGTGGCTACCTCGCGTTGTGCTGTGCGCGTTCGTTTGCGTTCCTCTCCGTGCGCTCATGTTGTGATCTCACTGACTGTGCCTTCGCACATTATGCCCTTGCTGACTCGTTACTGTGTTCAGTGGCTGTGTTGTGTCTGTGCTCACTTGAGACACTGTGCCTCCGAGTGTTGTGCCGTCCCTCACCATCCTTTTGTTCCCTGTGTCCAAGTGTGACTTACTGACTGTGCCTTCGCACATTATCCCCTTGCTGACTCGTTACTGTGTTCAGTGGCTGTGTTGTGTCTGTGCTCACACAAACATCTGTGCCTCCGAGTGTTGTGCCCAAACTGTGACCGCAATCTCCCTTAGTGACTCCTCTGCGGGACCTTTTGCCATCATCGGTACGAACCCCTCCGCCAGCACCGCTCTTCCGGGCGCTGTTCTCGTATCGTCCGCCCATGCAACAATGGGCCGACTTTCAGCGATCCCCGTCTTCAAGCCTCGCGCTATGCCGACACTCATGGATCACTATCCTCTTGCACTTTGCCTTCCTTCCTTGCCACCGTTCCAGTCATCCTCCCTCCCCTTTACCCTCCTCCCCCTTAAATCGGCGCAACGGCGGTGATCCCTCCTACCTGAGGAGACAGTTGAACGCGCCGATCCCCCTTTCCATCTTCACCATAAGAACCACTTCTCTCTCTCTGTCTGCACGAGGCAGTGGAGGAGGCTCAGCTACAGAGCCAGTAGCAGGCCCGTGCATTTTCTTTGCCTTCTACAGCCACAACAGCCACAATAGCAACGACCACCTGCTGACCTTTAAGGTGCACTGACATCGCACAGCACATGGACACCTCTCCGTTTCGCCTCCATCGAAACGCAGATAACGGCGGTCTGGTTCGAACCCGGGTACTCCGGCAAGATGCGATTACAGCATGTTCGATCCGCGGATTAAGAGGTACACAGAGTCCACCGCTGGGCCTCTGCGTGACTGAAGTCCGTAGAAAGTGCGCCCACCGTAGGGCCTGCAAATTGGCCACGCACACCTGAACTGCATCTCCGGCGACTTTCGTGCAGCAGTGAGTGTGGGATATAAGCAGTCAGCCAGTGTCTCCGTTCGAAACTGGCAACAATGAAGGCTGTTGCTAAATGTATTAGTCTAGTTAACCTATAATTTGTTCAACTACGAAGTTCCCGTTAAAGCTGTTCCTTCCTTGGTATGGCCGTACTTGGTTGAATGCTAACGAAAAGTTACTCCCTTACTATGAAGCATAACAACGTGATTACAGACAAGGGTGTGCGCTCGGTCAGAGCCTTCTCGCCTGTGATTCCGAACTCGGCGCCGATGAGCTGCCACTGGTGGCTCTTCAGCGCCACATCCTTGAAATCTGGATCGTTGCGGTCGTACAGGTACGGGTGAGGCCGGACGAGCGCGACAAGCCGCTCGAAGTCAATCTGTGGCGCATGATGCATGGCTGCTGCGTGCCCGTCGTCGTAGCTCGATTGCGAACACGAATGGAGCGCGGCGGCCCCGCGCCGGCGATACGAGACAGCGCTGCTTCGTTCGGCGGTGCGGCGAAGCGCTTCGAAGCGCGCCAGCTGCTGCGGCGCCAGCCCTTCCGCAGGAGCGACCGCTCCCTTCTTTCTCCGCGTTTCCCTCCGCGGCAGCTCCGGCTGCGGCGGTTGCTGGGGGGCAGCTGGGGCAAAGGCGAAGAGGTTTGCTGTTCGGGAGCTGCAGCTGCGTTGTCCGCTCGCTGTTGGCGCTCCCGCTGCATGAATTGAGGATGCTTGACGGTGATGGCCGTAAACACGTTTCCGTTACTTCTCGCCGAGGGTAGCAAGCCGAAGTGTTAGCGGTGGTGTGAGTGGAGCCGAGGAAGGGAGACGGTGTCGCTGCAACAGGAGCGAACGGCGAAGGCGAAACAAAGCGCTCCGTTGAAGCGGCGGCCTGGCGAACATGGCGCGCGATGGAAGCGTTTGGTGGCTGGCCGCTTTTGGGGCGGCCTTTCGTAGGCGTCCAGTCGAGCGCGTCTGTTCTGGCCTCGTAGCAGCGATAGTGATAGGGCTAGGTTTCTGGCGGAGCAGATCGAGAAGTGCTCCCACCTCACGGTGCTTGCCGCGTTGTGCCTACAGGCAGGCGCAAGGCGCGTGAGTATCACGTGTTGCATCGAATGTGCTTGTTAGGCACGAGCTCGCGCGTCGCTGTTTATTGTTGCTGGCATACTTTCGACGAAGAAGAAAAACTGTTGGCGCGAAAAATGTAGCTGTCCTCCATAGACAGGGGTCTCCGGAGCAGCGTCCACCCGCTCAGCTTCCATTGCAACTAGAGGGTCTGTCATCGCATTCTGTATCCGCCTCAAGACAGTTTGTTGCAGAGTCAACAGGGTGCTTGTTGGTCGCTCTTGCAGGGCACAGTTGTAGTGGAGGGTCCTATTGGAACCATGTCTTTCCTGTTGCTTCATCTTCGAAAACAAATTGCCGACTGTAAGGCCGCTGCCCTATTACTGGTTCCGGGTCGCGAAGTCGGCTTCTTTTCTCACGAAAGTCACCCCATAATTGAGGATGCATCCGTGCTCTGTTCTGTCAGCGTTATCCATGACTGGGTTGCTTTGCTTTTGAGTGATGCCGTCTGCCCACACACCATTTGGCCGATGCATCTGTGATGTTTTTGCGCCAGTTTGTACACCTATGGAATTTTATACATATGCTCCAATCACTATGAGCACTTAAACTCGCAATACATATCGTGCATTCAATTTGTCAGCTTTATACTTGATATGCTATGCTGTTAAGCATTAAGCAAAGGTACTATACATGCATTCTATGCATCCTAACTGTGTATGCTGGCCTGTAGTCCTGGCTCACTGATGGAGACTGACCTATGCAAAAATTGTACATCGCACTACTTGTGTCATGTTTCTTTCTGCACTGTAAAATGCCATACTTTGTTTCCTGCTTCTGAAATGTGCCAAATCTATGACAACTACTGCGCAGGCCTGTAATCATTAAGCACCTATTCTTTTGTCTCTTGCCTCTGTGTCGCACAGTTTTATCCACAATACTTTTGTTTCTTGCTTCTGAAGTGTGCCAGACCTGTGATGAGTACTGTGCCAGCTTACGGTCTCTAAACAATTATTCTTACGTGTCCCCTCTTCTCTGTGTAACACAATTGTGCAGCACGTGTAATATCTGCTGATGCTATTTTCGCTGCTGCATGTTCAAGCGTGTGAAATGCTGCAGCAAATTAAAGGTGCGCACTGTATACACATGCTTCTAAAAAAAAAAAACCCTTCTGTGAGACTTTCGCATTCCGATAAGCATGGTAATTGCTGCCTCGTTGTCAAACACTTTATTTATGTACTCAAACGCATGCACACGCATGCACACACACAAACACCAACATGCACGGTTTCAAGCAACAGTGAGGGGGGGGGGGGTGCATGAAAACCAATTGGACTTGACAGATAAGGCGTTTCAACACATGACTTGAGAAGATGCATCTTTACCACGACAGGTTTCTTGGCACAGGCATGAAACGAGAAGAAGCTGCACTTGGCTGCATGTGATGAGCTGGTCAGCTACGTGTGGTATATCACGGCCGATTGCTGGGCTGGGATGGACGCCGGACCTGTTGCCGCACCATGGGCAGCTGTGCCAGTCTCTGGTGGCAGGTTCTCTGGAACAGACTCACAACATGATTCTGTGTGGCTTTTTCCCAGAGGTATGCATGGTACCAGCGATCCCATCACTTCCAAGTAGCCGGTACACAGGTGTGACCCTTTCTTATCCAAGCTAGCAGCACCCTCCTTGTCTGCAGGTAGGAAGGCATCCAAACGGAAGTTATGCAACATGGCACATGCTACACGCTCTGGCTGGTAAAGGAGCGTCCGGTATTTTTGCAAGCACCGGAAGCGGCTCTTTAGCATGCCGATGCAGTCATCCGCCACTAACCTTGTGGAGGTGCATGCCTTGTTGTATAACCCTTCTGGAGAGGCCGGACTGGGATTCCATGGCACTGGCAGCCACGTTTCCAACATGTGCTCTTACCAGCATAACCGAAAATGGCACGCTGTTAAGCACAGTCGTTGTCAACCTCAACATCCTCCTAACCTTTAACAGCCTTACTGGCGCAATGGAAGAGTCGCATCAAGTAGCTCATTGCCAGGTTTTGCTGACAATGACATTCATGGGCGTGCAGACAATGCATGATTGGACGTTTCAGCAACACTGCTGTAGGGACAGCTTTGCACTTCATATCGGTATAAATAATGCTCCTACTCAATACATGCATCAAACACACGCATTCCCGTCTTCGTTTCTTACGTAGGCATTTCAACAATGTACTATGTGTCTTATGGTTCAGCTTAAAAGCGCAAGAGCGGCAATACACGTGAGGCATATGGAGCCTACTGTAACTTATCTTGCAAAGAACAGCGCGGCTCATTGTTGTGAATTCGACGTCTCGCAGCAGGCCTGCCTCGACCTGTGTGCAGCCGAGAATGCCGCCAGAAGCAAGCATCATGCCAAGATCCCAGGCAGGGAGGTTCATGGTCCAAATCATGTTGGCATCTCATATCTGAAAGCAGGGACATCACAAGGCTACTCGTGGACGTCCGATGTGCCGTCGACAAACCCGATGACGCCGGGTATGCTGCCGTGACGAAGGAAGCCTTTCTTCGCCGCCGCCCTAGCTACACGCCGCACACGCTTTCGAACTGCGCGAGGCCGATGTTCGCCTCGATGCCAGTAGCGGCTTGGAAGACACTAGCAGTTCGAAGCGCTGTGCACACATTATCTGCCGCCGCACAGACAGCGCACTCGGCCGAGCACACCTACTCAGTTCATCGCGTCGCACAGTCACTGTACTATATCTTTATCAAGTAGCAACATGCGTCTAAACATCTCGCCCGGCACGTCAGTCTTCGTACACCGTCCTTCGCAGATGATCGCGTCGGGGCGCCGCCGCTACCGCCTCACGAGAACGCCGGCCGCCGCATAGATCGCTGCCATTTTCCCTTTGTGAGTGCTCACAAACGAGTTGTGAGCGGCTCGCGTCACTCATAACCCCCGCTCATAATCGGCCCGTAGCCAACGTCATCACTTCAAGTGTGTTCATGACGTGAACAGCAGACGTCGATGTCGTAAAGAAAGGCCACTTCCGCCGTATCGCCGCTGGCCAATAGGAAGATTGTGAGTGTGAGTGTGATTGTGAGTGTGCAGCCGTTCGTAATTCGACCCCTGGAAACATTGGCGGCCAGAGAACGGGGCCTGTTTGTCCAATCCACTGCTGCGGAAAATTTTCATGCAAGTACGGTATGTGAAGATGTATGCTCTAGCACCCCGTCATGTTGAAAACAGACTTATTTCACCACGCTGAGTGGAAAGCCAAGAAAAATATTTACTACCCTTTAAAATTTTCTCTCTGTAAAATTTTTCACTCAGTGGCCCTTCAAAAAGTATATACGTCCCAATATTTTGCTGCCAAATATGCCGCACCACACATTCAGCGACCACCTTACTTGATGTTCATGCTATCGTAGTCAATGACGGTTGACGTCCGACCAGTAGTGCGCATTATGCACGTTTAACGGAGTTCCGCGGCAGAACTGTGTCTCGTCTGTCCATATTACTTTCTCCAAGAAGTCAGGGCCTGTTTCTCTTTGAATTAGTACCCAATTGCAGAACTCTTCACATCGCTGGAGGTCCGTGCTCGTTAACTCCTGGTGCAAACTTAAATGAAAAGGATGCATGCAATGATTTTTCAAAATCCTCCGTACAGCCGACACGCTTGCACCCGCCCCCGCATTATCTCTCTGATGCGGCGCCTCCAGCCTCGCTCTTACGAAAGCCAATATGTCGATTTCTTTGTCTTTACAGCCCGTACTTGGAGTTGACACTGCTTTTCCGTATTACTGATCCCGTGGAGAGAAAGTAGCGAAGAACAAGCTCTAAAGACGATTCTCCAGGAATACGGCAGCCGGAGTGCTGGACAGCATAAAGCTGAGCAACTAAGCGCCTGTGTCTTCCCGTACTCGTGTAGGTAACTACCATGTCAGTCTTCTCTTGAATTGACAGCTTGAGTCGACGATGCCATTTTGAAACGCGCACAAATGCCACCTTGTCAGGCCGAAACCTGCGTGCAATCAATTTAAAAACTGGACAGACGGTGGGCCCTCCTATCTCGACCGACGTCATGTTACGCTTCACGTTTTGTTTTTGTGCTGGCCTGGAACAACCAACTCGGCGCTCACTGAATGAATCGCGTGTAGCCGCTCGCGATGATCCGGCCGACTTCACCTAAGTCAGCTCACTCTTCATACAGCGCAGCAGAAAGATCACGTGATCCTTGCGCCAGTGATTGACGTCACTGGCATAATGGCGACGCGCGCTTTTCGAAAAGGGTGCGCGACGGTCGGAATTTGTTCAGCCGTAGCGTCGAGAGTAGGCACGTTTCCGGAATTTTAAAAACTGATATGGATACTACTAGCGGCGGTCTACACATCTCCTATTACAATCAATCACCTACCTCTAATAGTTAAAAAATAAACTATTCAAAATTAGTTAACCGGCATACTAGCTAACATAATTCACTTGCTTTCTGATGCTTGCCAACGCTAGGATTATAACGTCGCCGCTGCTATCTTGATAGCTGAAAAAGCCTATATTTAAAAATTCTGGTCCACTTTTGTGGAAACACCCGGTATATACATATACATATATATATGTTCGACATGAACTCTGCGACATGAATGGGGTACAGTATACTCACAGGATGCTTGATCCCTCGCCACGCGCAATGCTTACAATGAAGCCACGGTCTCATACAAACTTGGTTTGCCTCGAAGAGGAAGTCACCGTCACAGCAACAGGATCATCCACGTCTACATGGTGTCCCATGACAATTGTCCTTCGAGGCGCTTACAGCTCGGTCGAAAGTTTCTCCGAGCTTCACAACGCCCACTTTTAAACCGTAGGGCACTGCTTGTACAATAGCGTGCCCTCGAATCTTGGCAACAACTCATATCTTTGCTATTAGTCAGCCAAGTAAACCGCCTTACGAAACGCGCGTCGTTTACTAGTAACTTGGATAGCGTAGTCGTCCTGAATGTTTCTCGGCAGTGCTTTTAATATTTTCTCAGTTTCCACCGGAACGTCAAGACAGGGTCCTTCGAACTGACCGCTGTTATACAAAATGCAATTAACTTGCATAAGCGGGATACGGGGGGATATCAGCAAGTCTCCAGGTATACTTTCAAGTGAAGCAACATCAACAAGTTGCAGCGCGGGTTAGGCAGGTTACCACTCATCACACCATTCATCGCAGAGTACGCGGTGGGCATCTTATCTTTCTGAAACGTTGACCTACGAGCTGTACATGCTTTGAAACTTCAAGTCAACGTCCATGAACACCAAGTCCAACACTGAGCACATATTGGGCTTCAACGATGTAAAGTCCTTCTGTGCCAGTCTCTTACACACAAAACACTCGTAACCGTATGGGCTGCCGAGTAAGTCCCGATTGATGACATTGGTTGCAGATACGTTCAGTGGAGGGTGTCGAATCGGACCCGAATTTTCGCCCGGAACAGGAACCGAACCCGATTTTTTTCCATCATCTTGGAACTGAACCAGAACAGAAACAAAAAGGAGGAACCGTCTCGAACCGGTTCGTGGTACGGCTCCGACTCACTTTTGCGTAAACAACTTCTCATTTATTTCCGAAGAGCCACTGCACACCGCAACATCACAACCGTACTGGAAAATAGTCCCTTGCAAAAGATGACAATTACAAAAGAAAATATATTGTCACATGCATAGGTGGGAAGGCCGCCTATAGCAGAAGTTTACCAGTGTGTTCTTGAGTTGTATCTGAACTTAGAACAAAGATGATTGCATAACTCGATTTCCCCTTTTGTCTTCCCTTCCTTTTATTCCTATAGCGATGTCTGCTTGTTTCATTTCCCTTGGAAAGTTAAGCTATGCCATGAGTGAAGCTCCGATGTTCAAATGTGAAGACTGGGTGGAGCAAAAAACTGAGTGGAAATAGTGGTAGGCGCATTAATTCACAAGCTCAATTTGGTGGGCTATCGTTCCGGCCCATACATATGCGGTGTCAAAAAAAAAAAAAAAAAAAAAAAAAAAGAATGCCTTTCATTGCTTTATCTACCATCACTCATGCGAGTACCTAAGATGGGAGAATATTTTTGCAGGTCCTGGGTGAACAATCACGAGCCACAAAAGTGATGTAGGGTCTATATCACTCCTGCGTGTCCTGGCGATGTTTCGCTCTCTGTTGTTTGTTTGTTTTCGGGTGGGGGGGGGGGGGGGGTCATTCTACTATAGGGCGTGAGAGGGTGGCTACATCAAGATGTATCTGAAGTCCAACGCATGAGAAGGACGAAAGGATGCTCTTGGTAGTCGGAGTGCGTCTTCGAGCTGGAGGAGAGGAAGCGTCTAGCCGTCCTGCGAGCAAAGCACATAGCATTAGCAACATGCACGTTTTCTTTTTTTTTTTTTTTTTCTTGGAAGTGCGAAAGGATGAAAGGAAGGCGGGCAGGCTAGCCAACGTAGACAGCGCGGTTTCAAATCAGGGACGGCTCGGAGCTGCCCTCTGCAAAGCACAGTGCAGTAGGAACGTTTGCTTTCTTTCTTTTTTTTTTTTCCCTAGCAGTGAGGTATGGCCTGCTTTGGCCTGAGCGGCAGGAGTGCTAAAGATCTGACTGCTTCTGTGCGCGGTGCGTTGGAGCACAGGACTCAATAGGCTGCTTTTGTAACTTACGTTACGATTGTTATGTGAAACAACTGTAGAGACGGAAATTTGTCTGTCCATAAGCTAAGCAGTGTCTTTTATGATTTCACAGCTTAATTCCAAATGTCAACGTTTACGCGCCCTTAGAAGATGCTCTCGAAGTCTCACGACTTCGAGTCCCTGCGTCTCTTCGAAACCCACCCCGCAAAACCACCGGAAGAAAATAACAAAAACAAAAGATTGCGACCGCACAGAATCGGCGCCCACTCTTCAGTCCCCCGCATCGCGCCTTTTGAGTCAGCGGCGCTCCTCTCTCAAGGGAAAGACAAAGAAGAAACAAAATATGGCCGATTTGAATAGTTAATCAAATACGAAGTAGGTGCGTAGAACCGCTTATCCCCGTTATACCTTTCATGCATTACCACACACATCTGAGATTTACACTCTCTCCAATATCTTCCCTAAGCTCACGCAAGAGGTGGCCAGCAGTCACAAAGACAAACAGCGCCGACGGTTGCGCTTCCAAAACACAACACACAAACCTAAGGCCCAAACGGACCCCGCCGGGGCTGCGCAGTGGTTACGGCGCTCGACTACTGTTCCCAAGGGCGCGAGATCGAATCCCGGCCTCGGCGGCCGCTTTTCGATGAAGGCGAAAAGCAAGGTGCCCGTGTGCTGTGCGATGTCAGTGCACGTTAAAGAATCCCAGGCGGTCGAAATTTCCGGAGTCCTCCTCTACAGCGTCTCTCATAGCCTGAGTCGCTTTGGGACGTTAAAGGGACACTAAAGAGAGAAAGGAAGTGGGTTTGCATCGATAGAATGCCAGTTCCTGATTACAAAAAGACCACTCTTACTGAAAACAGAGCTGTTATAAGGTAGTAAAGAAGAATAACAGAAATACAGGTATCGCCACCACAGCCGAACGGCCGAGGCTCGCAACTACAAATCACGTGACGCGCTAGGGATCCCGGAGGCTGACAAATGCGAATTACGTTGCATGTTTGAATGCGGTAGTACGTTTTTTCTCAAACATGATAACACACTTTTATCATACGTAAACGACGGCGAAAAGACAACGTAAACGTTGCAAGGCAAATACAAAAATATACTTGGAGGCGCCACAGGCGCCCACTTCAGTTTTGGTTATGTTTCGGCTCAGGCATTTCGTGCGCACTCGGATAGTTTGTTTGAACCTGCAGCGCCTGAATTACGAGCTTGGAGCAGCAGATGCGCCTTGATGGTTCCCATTTGAGCATTCGATGGCACGAGCGAGCGAAATCCGCTACCGCCGACACACTCCTTCGTTCACACTTCTGCGCCAACAAATCGCCGCCGTTGCCTCTTCGACTGCGACCTGACCGCTTGACTGCAGCTACGTACGCTACGAAAAGCATACATATGCTAAGTACCGAAGGAAAAACGCATAATCATTCAATTGTTCACTAAATCATATCACATCTGACCAACATATACTGCGTCAACAAGACCTTCAACGTGCTATTTGCAGGCGTCGTAAACAAAAGGGGCATGTATACTTGCCGCTCATACCAAGGAGAGCGTCGATATATTGCGCTCGTCGCCCGGCGAAAAAAAGGGCCTCGGTTAGTAAAAACTAAAAATAACGAAGCACCAGAAATACATTACAAAAGGTTAAAAAAAATCGATTTGTAAAAAAAAAAAAAAAAAGAAAAAAAAACGCCAGAGGCGGTAGGACTCGAACTCGCTACTGCTTGCTCCGTAACATTCGGCGCTAACCGCTCGGCTACGCCTCGTTTTTTTTTTTTTTTTTCTTTATTGCCTGTTTTGAGTTCACATCAATTCAAAAAAGATCCACGATAATGGTAAAACTCGCAACAACCAGACTTCGGCTGTCACGAAAGGTTTAAAATTTTTTGAGGACAGCCAGTTCATCAAGCACACTGATCCAGTCAGGTGGATCAGAAAGCACCCGATACGTTTCTCTAAGGAGCAGCACACTCTCGATAAAGTTCTCGCGTACAGAACGCGTGTTGACATCTGCATGTTGCACCTGCATCCTTGTTTTCCACAGGCTGTGGAGGCTCAGGACCATGACTAAATCCAAAGGAATACCCTCACTCTCGACTGGAAGGAACCGTATGCCATACGGATCTAACGGAAGGTCTTTCTTTAGTGTTCTCTGGAGAACATCCCAGTGAAAGACTGGGTCCCAGCAATCCAGAAAGACGTGCTCGATTGTCTCTGGTTTTTTGCAAAGGAGACAGTCTGTTGTCCAGGGAACGAATAAGCCTCTTTCATGTAACCAGGTTTTAACAGGTAATGTGTTGGAATGTAGCTTAAAGAAGAACGTTTTAACTGAAGGCCTAACTGGCATCTTTTTCACACGCTTTAAGACATCCTGTCCGGGGCCTCCACGGTGTGGTGCACGGTAAATCGGCAACGGTATCATCACATCCAGAAGATCTTTGTACAGCTTCTTCTTACACACTTTGCTCAAGTATTCCATTGAAAAACGCGCATGCAACATTCTGAAAGACAAGACAACTTCGCGCATGTACCCTTTTAAAGCGCCACTCATATTCTCACCAGAACAGACAACGTATTCTGGAAGCATTTTACACAGTCGTACTTGCATGACCGTCCTCAAGAATTTGTCGTTTTGATCACGAAGGAAAAAAAAACGCGAGACAACCTGTCGCAAAAAGAGATGCACAAGGCCCAAGCCCCCCGCCTTAACAGGCAGAAAGAGGTTGGTTCTGCTGCACTTTTCCCATGTTGATGACCACATGAAAACGGCAAAGACACGATGAATTTTTTGAATGCTAACACGCGTCGCCGAAAGCACATTCATTACGTACCATATCTTTGCCACAAGGAAAACATTGCACACATAAGCGCGTGAGAACATTGACAACGGCTTGCCCTGCCATGAATCAGCTTTCTCTCTCGCTCTCTCTGCTTGGCCAGCCCAGAATGGGGTGGGATCTTGGTACGATTCAAGCGGCACGCCTAAATACTGGGTCGGCAATTTTGACCATTGCAAACGAGAAAAGTATTCAGGCGTAACATCCCAGTCTCCATGCCAGAAACCGGCACTTTTTTCCCAATTTACTTCACAGCCTGTCTGTCGGCAGAATTTTTCAACAAGGGCAGTAACTTCTTGAATGCTTTCTCTGCTTGAACAGAATACAGCGATGTCATCTGCATATGCCAGCATTTTTACCTGTGCTGACTGCAGCATAAAACCAGTTATACGTTCATTGTTTATGATAGACCGGCAGAGAGGCTCGAGGTAGGCCGCGAACAGTAGGGGTGACAGGGGGCAGCCTTGCCTCACTGACGACAGCACACGAATGCTGTCAGTGAGCTCTCCATTCACAATTATCCGTGTCGTGCAGTTCGCATACACCATTCGAACACCTTCCTCAATCACTCGCCCTATGTTTGAGTGTGTCAATACTTCGAACAAGGCATCGTGCGAAACGCGATCGAATGCTTTGGCGAGATCCAGCTGTATCATTGCCACTCGAGATCCAATCGCGTCACAACACTCCAAAACAGTTCGTACCACGTGCACATTAGTTGCGATGCTTCGACCTTTAAAGGGACACTAAAGACAGCCAAAGATGGTATGAAAATCTAATAAACTACATTTGGTGACACTGTCGCCGCATATCCGGCAGCAAAAAATCGAATAATTGCTGAGATATTGCGATAAGAAGTTGAGGTTTTTTTCTTGTTCCCGCCGGTCGAATTCAAACTGTGGCCTCCAACTACGTAGTTGGAGTTGAGTGACGCACACTATGACGTAAGCGGAGACTCCGTGATAGCTAGCGAGCCGGCGCGGCCCGCGGCGTCGCATCTTTCAAGGGCCAACTTGGCAACAGCGTACTCGCAATGACGGCCTCAGCCGAAATAAATAAAACGATGAAGAGAGTAATTTCCCGAGCGATGGGCCCATAAAGGAAGAAAAAAAAACAGCGCTTGTAATGCACAATACTTTACATGTTTCTCAAGCTTTTGTGCTCCTTCCTGCACTGTGTATAAACAAACCGAGCCCTCGGTCATCGCAACGCTTCCTGACATGTTTACATACAAATAAGATTTAGTTACCAGGAAAATAGTGTCCTCGCTGCTGCGCTTGTCAGTTTTGAAGCTTCGTCGCACTTTTTTCCTTCAAGGTTTGTGCTACAGCTCCGTGTTCAGCGAAAATTACGTCCACGGTAGCAGAACATGACCGAAGTGCCGGCGCCACTACATTTGCCAGCGCTGTGAAATTCCACATGTTAAAATGGATCCAGTGCACACTATAGTGCGCATAGGCATCCAGAACATTAGTTGCAAGACGTGAGAGCTGGCAGCATACGCCGATGATCAAGAAGTTGTAATTTTTAGACCGGCATCAGAAACACTTTATTATAAATGGGGCCATGACATAAAAACCTAAAATATTTCCAATGTAGTTGTGGCGCGGCGTAGCCCAGCGGTTAGCGCCCAACGTTACGGAGCCAGTAGGGGCGAGTTCGAATCTTACCGCTTCTGGCGGTTTTTTTCTTTGTTTTACAAATCGATTTTTTTTAACCTTTTGTAATGTATTTCTGGTGCTTCGTTATTTTTAGATTTTACTTTTTACCCGAGGCCCTTTTTTTCGCCGGGCGACGAGCGCAATATATCGACGCTGTCCTTGGTATGAGCGGCAAGTATGCGCCTTTTGTTTACGACGCCTGCAAATAGCACGTTGAAGGTCTTGTTGACGCAGTATATGTTGGTCAGATGTGCCATGATTTAGTGAACAATTGAATGATAATGCGTTTTTCCTTCGGTACTTAGCATATGTATGCTTTTCGTGGCGTACGTAGCTGCAGTCAAGCGGACAGGTCGCAGTCGAAGCGGCAACGGCGGCGATATGTTGGCGCAGAAGTGTGAACGAAGGAGTGTGTCGGCGGTAGCGGATTTCACTCGCTCGTGCCTCCGAATGCTCAAATGGGAACCATCAAGGCGCATCTGCTGCTCCAAGCTCGTAATTCAGGCGCTGCAGGTTCAAACAAACTATCCGAGTGCGCACGAAATGCCTGAGCCGAAACATAACCAAAACTGAAGTGGGCGCCTGTGGCGCCTCCAAGTATAGTTTTGTATTTGCCTTGCACCGTTTACGTTGTCTTTTCGCCGTCGTTTACGTATGATAAAAGCGTGTTATCATGTTTGAGAAAAAACGTACTACCGCATTCAAACATGCAACGTAATTCGCATTTGTCAGCCTCCGGGATCCCTAGCGCGTCACGTGATTTGTAGTTGCGAGCCTCGGCCGTTTGGCTGTGGTGGCGATACCTGTATTTCTGTTATTCTTCTTTACTACCTTATAACAGCTCTGTTTTCAGTAAGAGTGGTCTTTTTGTAATCAGGAACTAGCATTCTATCGATGCAAACCCACTTCCTTTCTCTCTTTAGTGTCCCTTTAATGCCGCACGTCTGGTGTGGCCCAACCAGACTCGGTATTACACTTTGAAGCCTTTTCGCCAGCACTTTCATGTATATTTTGTAATCCACGTTGGTGAGGCTTATCGGCCGATAAGAACCCACCAACAGGCGTTTTCCTGGCTCATCATACTTCGGAATCAAAACAATGTGCGAGGTAGAAAACGAAGGTGGGACCTGCTTACGTTCGTATGACTCATCTAGCACTTTAAGCAAAATCTGGGCTGTGTAATCTTTAAATGCTTTGTAGAAAGCAGCGCCAAGCCCATCAGGTCCTGGCGACTTTCCCATTGGAAGGTCGTCTATCGCACTTTCTATTTCTGTCAAACTTATGGGTCGTTCTAGACGCGTTTTAACATCCTCATCGAGCTTTGGCATTTGGCGCAAAAATTCTGCCTGAAAGCCATTTTTGACTTCGCGTTTACGGCCAAGCAATTCATTGTAGTGTTCTATAAAGGTATTTTTGATAGTAGCAGGGTCACTAGTTACAGCACCTCGGTTGTCAATTTGCCGTATTTCCTTTTGATACGCGTGCCGTTTCTCATCTGACAGCGCTCGCTTAGTTGGCGTCTCCCCCGCCCAAAATTTTTCCGACCTTGCTCTTATCACTGCTGCCTTATACTTTTCAGTGTCAATGTTTTCAAGTTGTCGTTTCAAGGCTTTTATTTCTTCTGCATATCTTCCCGGCTGGATGCTATCCATGCTAAGCAAAAACTCAAGCTCCTCGTGCATTTCTTTCTCTTTTCTTTTTTCCTCATATCGAATTGCGCTTGCAGTTTTGATAGCTAAAAGCTTTACTCTCTGCTTTAGCTCCTCCCACTCAACTATATAGCTTTCGGCCTGCGTCGAAAGTAATTTATCGAGTTCTTTCGTTGTCTCTCTTACAAAACTGTCGTCCTCTAAAAGCTTCACGTTAAATTTCCACAGGTGCCAGTTAAATCGTGACCTCCGCTGTTTCCTGCCAAATGTTCCAATTACTAAGCAATGGTCACTGAAGCTTACGGGCTTAACGTCATACTCTGTGCACAATGAAGCCAGTTCAACTGAGACATAAATGCGATCTAATCTGGCGTGGCTATCCCTTTGAAAATGCGTGTATTTAGGGTGTGCGTCGTAAGAGAACAAATAGCCAACGTCTTCGAGATTACACTCATTAATTAAAGAGTGCAGCAGCTGAGCACTCTTATCCCTCACTGGCAAATTTTTTGCGCGGTCCTGAGCGAAACAAACACAGTTGAAGTCTCCTATCAATATTACTACCTTGTCGCACCTAAGATGCATTTCGAGACTTTCGAAAAATGTTCTGCGCTCGCTCACCGCGTTCGGAGCATAAACACAGACAACACGATAACTATAATTTGAAAACGAAAAGTCAACAACAAGAAGGCGACCGCATTGGGAAGCCACAACGGAAGCAACGTTGATGCCTAAACTTTTACGAATAAATAAAACGCAGCCACCCGACGCGCCGACGGAATGGCAGACGCATACGTCATACAAAGAAGAAAAGGACGACGCCATACGATCAGTTAGCTCTTCGCTTTCAATCTTAGTTTCTTGGATAGCGATTAGGTCAAGGTCATTTTCAAGAATTAGGCGTCGCAGCTGACTTTGTCGTCTTCTTGCTCCCAAACCCCGGACATTTAAAGATGCTAGACGAAGTGTTACATCGAGATTAACCGCCATGTTTAGTAAAAAAAGCCCCGCTAATAAGAGTTCGTGGCGGGTAACAAAACACTAAACTCACAGTGCATAAAGCCTCCATGCAGCGTTCCCCAATCCAGTCTTTTGCAGGCGCCGTACAGATCACAGCCAGCACCGTCTTTACTGAGTCCACCTGGCCACACAGGCCAAAGGATTATGGAGGCGGTTTCACCGCCTGCCTTGACTCGGATGGGACGTTCGGGTTCGGCCGCGATTTGACGGCCGGCCGTCTCCTCCCGGTTGTTTTTGGTGGCGGCTCCCCGCTGCCACTGCCGTCCAGTTGCTCACTCTCGGTATCTTTCTGGTCACGCGGCCGCTTTCCGGGAAGTATACCGGCACCGACGCCAGCTGCTCCCTGAGTAACGTCCATTGCGGGTGCTTCGGCGCCCTCGATGTTCGATTCGTCGTCGTTCGTCGCGTTTTCCAACGCAGAATCCTCTTGGTCGGTAACTATTGGTTTGCTCGGTGGGCTAGCGTGAACACTAGGCTTCTGCGGCACAAGGACTTGAAGATTAGGCTGCAATACTTCCTTGTCCGCTGGTCCTTTTCCTGCTTGCGAAGTCTCCTCAGCGTCCGCCTCATCCATGTACAGCTCGAACGCTTCATCGCTTTTTCCGGGACCGGTGACGCTTGCGTATGTGCGAGTGCACTGACTCTCTTCGTGTCCGAACCGACGGCAAGAGCTGCATCGCGGAATGCGGCACTCACGCCGTATGTGACCTGTACCTTGGCAGCGCAGGCAAAGCGGGGCCCTGCCAGGCACTACCACTAGAGCCAATTCGCCACTGACGCTCACCTGATGCGGAAGGTCGTCGAGCTTGACACCTGGATTCAACTTGAGTGTCACAAGTCTTGTTGTTGAACCCTTATCCGACACGCCCTGTGCTCTCCACTTCTCCTTTGCAACATCTGTCACCCTCCCGAAAGCAGCAAAGGCGAGCCGCACGTCTTCGTCTGGTACACTGTGCAGCAACCAGTGTACCTTCATTCGGACGTCTCGGTTAGCAGGATCGATGACGAGACACCGAGCACCTTTAACCTGCAGGTCTGCAAAGCGAAGTATCCTCTTCATCGAGTCAGCGTCCTTGAAGGTCACGGCCCAGACGTGGTTCATGCGGTACGCCCCCAGGGCGATAACATCCGGCATGAGCGAAAGCGGAGCAAGCGCATCACGAAAGTCTTCCACCCGGTATGGGCGGGCCCTGATGTCACCGTGCAAAAAAACAGTATTTTCAACAAATCGACAGTGATTATCAGGTTGTACTGCCAAGTTTGCCTACAGCTCGGCTACGCCTCGTCTCAAGAACGTTGGAAATATTTCTGGTATTTATGTCATGGCCCCATTTACAATAAAGTGTTTCTGCTACCGGTCTAAAAATTACAACTTCTTGATCATCGGCGCATGCTGCCTGCTCTCACGTCTTGCAACTAATGTTCTGGATGCCTATGCGCACTATATTGTGCACTGGATCCATTTTAACATGTGGAATTTCACAGCGCTGGCAAATGTAGTGGCGCCGGCACTTCGGTCATGTTCTGCTACCGTGGACGTAATTTTCGCTGAACACGTAGCTGTAGCACAAACCTTGAAGGAAAAAAGTGCGACGAAGCTTCAAAACTGACAAGCGCAGCAGCGAGGACACTTTTTTGCTGGTAACTAAATCTTATTTGTATGTAAACATGTCAGGAAGCGTTGCGATGACCGAGGGCTCGGTTTGTTTATACACAGTGCGAGAAGGAGCGCAAAAGCTTGAGAAACATGTAAAGTATTGTGCATTACAAGCGCTCTATGTTTTTTTTTTTCCTTTATGGGCCCATCGCTCGGTAAATTACTCTCTTCATTGTTTTATTTATTTCGGCTGAGGCCGTCATTGCGAGTACGCTGTTGCCAAGTTGGCCCTTGAGGGATGCGACGCCGCGGGCCGCGCCGGCTCGCTAGCTATCACGGAGTCTCCGCTTACGTCATATAGTGTGCGTCACTCAACTCCAACTACGTAGTTGGAGGCCACAGTTTGAATTAGACCGGCGGGAACAAGAAAAAACCTCAACTTCTTATCGCAATATCTCAGCAATTATTCGATTGTTTGCTGCCGGATATGCGGCGACAGTGTCACCAAATGTAGTTTATTAGATTTTCATACCATCTTTGGCTGTCTTTAGTGTCCCTTTAAATCGCACAAACCAACTAAGGCCCAAACATTCCAATCGCTGCCCTTGGCCGGTTGCGCGCGGGCGGCAGTTTCAAAGGGACGTACGTCCAGGCGTCTCCCCAGAAGATATCGACAGCAGCTCCCTCTGCCGCGCATTCTCCCCAGCCCGCGTTTCGCCGCGATTTATGGCCTCCGCGCCCTTTCCCGTCAATCCGAGACACAGAGCAATTAGCGCCGAACCCACAACCACTGAGCTTACGCTGTACTTTTTAACTGCTCTGGTTTGCTTCCTTCGCGGCACGGTCGAAGCGCGACATTTCCGAGAATCGGAATAGACCGAACCAACGGAGTCGCCCGTTTCCATGTATTCATATACCACTTCCGAAGAGCGGCCGCCTGCGCGACCGTCGTAAATAAACTTGCGTCAAGATGCCACTTGACCTTGGCCGCCGCTTCGGAATCTCCCCCGTGACAGTGGACCCGCGGTGAACACTTCGTTTCTGGGAGAAGCCCGCAAACTTAACTGTCTATGTATGGGCCTCCGGCTTTACAGGTCTGCCTTGGTAACCGTTGTACTTCAGCACGACGAACCTGCGCCGCAGTGCCAAATGGCCCGGCTTCATCCATTGCGACGCGAAGCAAACGCACACACGCTTGTGCAACGCTGCACAGTGACAGCCGCCACGTCCGCAAATGACACGCCCCTCTCCCATCGCGTGATGCGGGCGTCGCCACTTTCCCTTCCTCCTCTTCAAGTTCATGGAGAGATGAATGAACACAGAGAGAGAGAGAGAGCAGCTTCTACTACAGCTCTGCGGCCGCTCCACCTCATCAATGCTGAGCCGCGACTCGCGCGCTTAGCCACCTTCTCTTTCTCCACTTAAACTTCACGAAGAGAGAGAGAGTGAGCGGCTTCGGACAGACGTCGGCGAAATCCGTGATTGCGTCTAGTAGTGCTACGCACTAAAAAAGCTCCACGAGTATACATGTACGTGACGTATCTCGTCACTCATGTGTCACGTGATTGCGCACCGAGGAACTGGAAAAATATTCTCCCACCTAAGAGAGTCAAGAAAAGTGGCACTGAAAGCTGGAAGTGCACTAGTGAGAGAAAATGTAACTCATGAGTAACCAAAGGAGGATATCCTCCTTGGAGTAACCTGGTCTACAGGTTGCGCGGTGACGAGGGGTGTCGGGACAAAAACCTTGAAAACCAGGGAGAGGGAGCGAAGCGAATGAACCTGCGACTATGCCCAAGAAAAAAAGAACACAGATGAGGGAATGGTAATAATTGTGAAATTAGTGGACTGCAGCCTGAGGCCCTCGATGTCACATTACGTTGACCAGCCAGGAAAGGTGCCGGGCAACAGCGTTTGGTCACGACGTGGAAACGGCTTCGTAGGATATCCGGCGGCAGTCAAGTACCAAGCGGCAGCAGAATTTCCCCCTTAAGAGCTTACAAGCTGAGGATAAGCTTGAAGCGTTTCTTATCGAAAGAGAAGAAGACTGCCTGAAAAAACTGGGAGACAGCGACAGTCATCTCAAAATTGAAAAAAGTACAGAACTGCATGCCCCACGCTTTTGAAAATGTGCCCATAATAAGCAAAGACTCGAGTGTTTTGAAATTTTGGGTGCTGAGGAAGTTGCCGCCGTCCAGAACTGTATGCACTAACTACAATACATCTTGCTGTGACATGTAAGTCAGCGTCGAGACAGCATTTTCTGAAATAAAGTGTGTCCTCTCTTGTCATCGAACCCGGATAATGTCCGCAACCCTCGACAATGTCCTCTTCATTCGATCTTTCTATGCTGACAAATAAAAAATTTGGTAACATCTATTGAGCCCATAATGAAATATATGGGAGTAGCCATTGTCATGTCAAGTTTGTTGTAAACTACACGGGTAAACATACCAGTCTAGCCTCAACGTTGTTCTAGAAGAAGTTATATAGCGCGCTTATGCAAACGACCATGACGCGCTGCAAGACGGGGGTCGCATCGTGTCGCGGCCACAGGAGCGAGACAATTCATTAATCCGGTCCTGCGGCAAATAAGATAATGACTCCAACCCGAATACGTGGCGGAGGGGACTTTTTTCAGCGGCTTTCGGGCCACGACAAATGGGTTCCTTTGCGTTTCACCTTCATAGAAACGTGAAGTGCAAAGGCGTCTGCGTGCTGTGCGATATATAGTCACAGATATTTTAAATCCATCTTTAGGCTTAGTGGGTGTGCTCGGTCACGTGGCTGTGGGATTCGTGACGTCACAAACGGTTGATCAGGTGGCGGACTCCACTTTAAGGGTGCTCACGTGGTTGCGAAGCAATTATTTAGAATGGTGTAGCTATGATCACGTGACTTGGCTGCCATCTTGAATCTGAGAGCGGCGGAGGAAGCGGCAAATGTAGGTAGCAAGAGCTAACCCTCTTAAAATTGAGATCGTCGTCCTGTGTCTGCTAACGTCAGCCGTGCGAGTGAAACCGCACACGATCGTCGTCCGCCTCAGGGAGTCTCTAGCGATGTCAACATTCTGAGCGCTGACAGTCCTGGTTATCTGGAAAGTCAGGAAAAAAAAATTGTGAACATGTTTCGGGTTTAATGGTGCATTGTTACAGGCGAGGCTTTGCAAAATATAACTGCATGAGATGTTCGCGATGGTTTCACTCTCGACTGCGTTCTGCTTGGGTTCCCATTCAGAAGGCCGAACCGCAGTACCATTTACTTATGGACGTCGCTCCACCCGAGGAAGCAAACGTGCTTATATGTAGATTCGTGAGTAGACCTTTATATATATATAGGGTGCTGGAGCGTTGAGCTCCGGAACAAATCCTATGGCGCGCTGCTGTTGTGTTTAGGGCAATCTGCTCGATCATAGTTTTTATACATTTGTATGCAGTATCGTTTGGCGCGAGCACAGACCGTGGAATTCAGCACCTGTAGTAAAATTTCCCTTCTTTTCCTGTGCCGAGGACCGCTCGAGTGCTCCGATACAGGCCTGCCTGCTCACGTCATCCGACGTGACGTGGGTTACGCGTGGTGCGCTTTTGGAGCCGCGACTTCGCGAATCGTAGACGAGGACTTTGTTCTTACTGTCATTTATCCGGTGATTTAATTTCTTGGCATCAATTTGGTAGAGAGACGTTTATTCGCGATGTCTCACGTGTGAACTTAACCTTCATCGGCGAGTTAGCTGTACTTTTGTAGCGTAAAGCTACACTACGCTGGTCAGAGCCGACTTTCGCGTGAGTGTGCCTCGCCCGTTATGCGCATGCGCGAGAGCTGCGTTTAATTGCGAAGAAGATGGTATGGTATGTGGAGTTTAACGCCCCAAAGCGACTCAGGCTATGACAGACGCCATAGTGGAGGACTCCGGAAATTTCGACCACCTGGAGTTCTTTAACGTCCACTGACATCGCACAGCACACGGGCACCTTGCTTTTCGCCTCCATCGAAAAGCGGCCGCCGAGGCCGGGATTCGATCCCGCATCCTTGGGAACAGTAATCGAGCGCCGTAACCACTGCGCCACCCCGGCGGGTGAAGAAGAACGCTCGGTAACCGCGGCGAATGGTTTCACTACATATTCGGTTCAGCAGCGTTGAATCCTTCTCATTTCTTTTTTATTATTTGCAAGCAGTGAAACAGGGTGTTTAGTATAATTAAGCACCTGGGTGAGAGCATAAAATGCAGAAGCAAAAAAAAAAAAAGAAAAAAGATTATTTGACATGTTAACTTGTGACATGACCTAAAATACAGGTGGCTTCATTATAAAAGGGAACACAGTTTGTGCATATATAGCGATGAATATTCTGTGAATATTAATGTATTGCAGACGTTTTCGGTTTATTACATATTCTTCCCATCGCCGTACTCAATAACCACAATATATTTTGATCTCTAACCCTCTTCCTTTAGTTAATTGCGTGATTACGCCAAATTAGCTCCAAAAAAGTACCGAAGTTGCTACCTTTTTAGTGGTGATAATTTTTTGATGTAGTTTTGATCCAGAGCCAGTAAGTACTTCATGTGCTTCTGGCTAGAATTAACATAAAAATTAAAAACAACCGCTGCTCTTGTGACCGGAATTTTCATAGTGCATACCGTCACTCTTCGATCGTCAGCTTTTCCTCACTCTCCCATACAAATTCTAGTTCAGCAAGGCTTCCGTCAGAACTGCACCAAGCAGCAGCTCTTTTTAGCAGGGCGTTTTTCATGTGTGACAGCATCAGGAATTGACTCCTGGCCAGGAAAAAACCCTCCAAAGGCTCGAAATGTGCTTGACTTTGTTTTCTTTCTTTCTTTCTTTCTTTCTTTCTTTCTTTCTTTCTTTCTTTCTTTCTTTCTTTTTTTTTTTTTTGCCATGGACAACTACCGCTTTCAAGTGTGGACACTTGTAACCAGCTCAGATTGTAACTGGTCTTTGGTAGCGATATAAGGCCGAGTGGCTCGTCATTGACGAGATAGCGGTACAATCGCATGCTACTAGTACAACACGTGTGGGGTTGAGGTGGTGATATGGTGAATTCGGAAATAGAAGAATATGTCTTTTGGGAAAACTGACCGTTTACTATCATACTGGAGTTACCTGAACAGACCACAGTTTCGGACGAAACTAGAAATCGTGCAGATAACTGTAAACTGCGAGCTATATCAATGCTGGCAGCGTTGGCGCGCGTTCCGCTGCCGTCGCCGGTGCGTGCTTGCTGCCTACGTTGAGTCGAGAGAGGAGGACGAAGAAAAAGAGAGAGAGCGAGACTGGCACCTTCTACAACAACGGCTGTGGCCTTCCGCGACGAGGACGCGGAAGAAGCAGCCCGGCTATCCGGCTTCCCTGGACGGCGCCCCCCTCCCGCCAGGACCGGACTCGATTGAGGCCACCGCCTAGTAGACGATCCCCCTCCTCCCTCGTCTTTCCTTCTCTCGGCGAGGCACCGGCAGCAGTCGGCTGTAGTATGCTTGGGTGCGCGACGCACCGTCGACCAACGCCCACAGCGTTCTTATTTACTTTTTCCCCTTTAAAATACACCACACGCTTCTGAGTATTGCCAGGCACCTCGGCCTCTTCCTGTACGAAGCAATCCGAGCAGTCTGTGCGGTTTCAATCGCACAGGGCCGCTGGCTGCGCAGTTATTAGCTCGCCCTGGAAGAGAGCGTTCTCTGCAGTGCAGCCAGAGATGCGGTGGAGTTGGTTAAAGCATACCCAACTGTGTCGCTCTGCCTTGGGCACTTCTTGTGTGTGCGACTCCATCGCTGGTTTCCAACAGCTGTGTTTTGCCTCGTAGAGGGCTAGGAATAGAGTGTATGTGGTGAGGGGCCACTTGGCTCGAAGACACACAAACTGCTCCAACCGAAAAAACAAAGACAAGCAGACACTTTTTGCCATGTCTGCTTGTATACCAGTGTGGCGCTGCTTGTATGGACTGGACTGCCTCGAAGCTGTATCCGAGTTTCAAACTTCCGTAATGGAAACCTCCCACTCAAGGTTATCCGTGGTTTTCGTGTATATGCGCTGGCATCGAGCTGTCCTTGCTATAGACTTGTTCTTATAGGTTTCATCAAAAACGTCATCCGCAGCACCTGGGATTCTAATCTAAAACCTCGTGTTGAGTGACAGGGCGCCTATATAGCCTTTTTATCATCACGCCAGATCGTAAAGTTCCTGAATTATTTCTTGGTTAAAAAAAAGTAAGAAGGAACAAAAGGGACAAGTAATGAAGGAAGTAGAGAAGCTATCTAATTACGCACGTGTAACTGAGCATTCTGACCCCATTTTGATGCGCTGAAGTTCCTGACCACAACGAAGCGATTATTCTTGGTCGCTGTGTGCGTATCTCACCATGCTTCTTAAGACTTGCTCTAGCTCTTTCGCGCACGGAACCACGCGGAACATATCGACCAGTCCTTGCTGCAGGAAATAAAATGAACTGAAGGTCACCTTTGCTCCAGCATGTCTCGATGGAGCTATCTGGGCTTCCAGGAGAGACAAGTCTTTTCGAGCGATGATTTACAACGTGTATTTGGGAATTCACTCTGGTGCAGCTTGCTCGAGCAGTTTTCTGAAAAGCTGCCGTGCGGCCATAGAGTTCCGTTGAAATGAGGACCACCTGTTGCGTATTCCGGCCGCCTAGTGTCCCATGTCAGCGAGCTCTTGTTGCGTGGAAGCTGTCCGTTAATCGGCAGCCGAGAAAAAAAAAATGTGCTGGGATTAGGCCTTCTGAAAAGCACGGCTGTTCGGACTTTTTAATTTACGATGAAACAAGGAGCGGTTGAGATTGCTGTATGCCACGAGAATAATCCCTTAAAGCGGCTCTTCATGCTCCCGGCCACGTGACAGCGACCTCATGGTCATGCAATGTCATGCATTACGCCAACGGTGCCGTTTATGCCACATGGGCGTACAGTTTCGCTGTAACAACGTGGATATCTTTACAGGTTCTCGAAACTCCGACCGAGATGGACGTTGCGTGCAGCACAGCGCGCAGCTGCTGTTAGCGAAGGTAACGCATAGCATATACAGTATCCGTTATAACCCGATCTTGACCGCTCGCGGCTACGAATCGATGGAGGCGAAACGAGGGACATCTGTGTGGCAGGTACTTCTGTGTGACAGGTACTACCACTGGCAGGTAGCACCGAAAACGCTGACGTTTACGACAGGAATTTTGTTGCAAACGTCAGCAATACCGAATATTTCTTCGTATTTTTGACAGGATTCTGTAGTTTTTTTCGACGAGAAGGTGGGCTAAATTCCTCCGGAGCCCTCCACTACGGTACCATTTACTCTCTTTCCGCTTTCATTCCCACCTCCCGAACTTGACCGCCGGCTGCTACTCCACTGGAGGCGAAACGAAGAGACATCCGTGTGCTGTGCAATGTCAGTACATGTTAAAGATCCCCGGTTGTTGGAAATTACTCCTCAGCCTTCCAATACGACACCTAGCTCTTTCTCTCTTTCCACCTTCCCTCAGTTGTTGTTGTTGTGGCTGTAGGAAGAAGGAAAAAAAAAAAAAATGGCCCCGCCGGGGTGGTGCAGTGGTAAGACGCCCGACTACTGTGCTGGAGTACCCGGGTTCGAACCCGACCTCGGCGGCTGCGTTTCGATGGAGGTGAATTGAAGAGGCATCCGTGTGCTGTGCGATGTCAGCGCACGTTAAAGATCCCCAGGTGGTCGAAATTACTCCGTAGCCCTCCACTACGGTTCCTCTTTCTCTCTTTCCACTTTCACTCACAACCTCCTCCCTTCCCTTACGGCGTGTGCGGTGTGCACAGAAAACTAGTGAGACAGTTACCGCGCCTTTCCCTTCCCATAAATAAATCAGTTTAAATCAGGAAAAGAAAATGCACGGGCCTGCTACTGCATGACTCTGTAGCTGAGCCACCTCCGCTGCCAAATTAATTGGTTCACAGGAAGGGAAAGGCGCAGTATCTGTCACACTTGTGTTTGTGGACACCTGAACCGCGCCGTGAGGGAAGGGAGGAAGGTGGGAGTTAAAGTGGAAAGAGAGAAATAGGAGCCGTAGTGGAGGGCTGCGGAGTAATTTCGACCACCTGGGGATCTTTAACGTGCGCTGACATCGCACAGCACACGGACGCCTCTTCGTTTCGCCTCCATCGAAACGCAGCCGCCGAGGTCGGGTTCGAACCCGGGTACTCCGGCACAGTGGTCGGGCGTCTTACCACTGCACCACCCCGGCGGGGCCCTCCGCTGCCTCGTGCTGACAAAAGAGAGAAAGTAGAGAAGGAAAGAAAAAGAAGAGGGAGAGAAAGACGCGCCGCAACAGCCGTCGTCCACCACCTAAGTGGTGGCGGGTGCAATGACGGCCTACAACAGATAAACATTCGGTGGCTGGCTATAACCCCCGCCGCAAGCGGCTTTGACCTACCGTCCCAATCCCGAAGGGCCAGGAACAGTCACCCTTCGCGGTTCAGGTGTCCATGAAGTAGAGTGACAGATATTGCCAATTTACAATATTACGCGCGCTTCCCGCCTTTTAGCTAAGGGTATACACGCACTGATTTCAGTGGTCGCCATATTACTCATAATGTCACACTGAGAACCGCCATCTTAAATTTTGGAAACCAAAACTATGGCGCCATCTATTCCCCTGACGTCATAATCCCGTGGTTCCACTTCTGTCCTTGATATTATACTTTTCGTCATCATTGGTACCCAAATTTGGCCAGCATCTTTGATCATGACGTCATAAACACATAGTTTCACTTCTGTCTGTCTTACAATTGGTCACCGCTGGCACCCGAATTCGGCTGCTATATTGGAATACTTAATGACGTCATCAATTAATTTTCATTATTGGCCTACGTATTGGATTTATAAGTGCCTTCACCAATCTATCACCAATTGGACATGGTGAAATCAGCAATGAGTCACCAATTGGGTTGCTATTGATTTACTATGGGGCCCGTCATCTTAGATTTATCGGTGACGTCATCAATTGTCTGACATCTTGAATTTATAAGTGACTTAGCCAATCACTCACTAATTAGACATATCAGTGACATCACCAATAAATCACCAATTGAGTTGCCATATCGACTTACTGTGGGGGCCTTTATCTTGCATTTCTCGAACTTAGACAACTCGGACTTAGATTTCACCCCGAAGGAAGGTGATAGCAGATCCCCCCCCCCAGAAAAAAATAATCGAGACAAGATTTAGAAAACGTCGCATTGTATTCGAACCCAGAAATTTCACGTGGGAAGCGAGTATGGAGCGTCGTAGTTTTCGCCGCCGATCGGCCCACGTGCACCCTGCAGCAAACTCGCGCGCTGTGCACTGCGCGTCGTTGTCTCCATCAAATCCCATTTGTGCGCAAAAGCTTTCCCACTTACTCCTTTTAACTAACTATAGGGCCATTCTTTAACCTACAACGGCTATACTAGTGTAGCAATAAATAAACCATTTGAGATATTAGAGTTTTGCTATACTGGTAGGTTAAAAAATAGTCCTTATGTTAAAGCTTACCACTTTTATATGCCTCTATGATTGTCACGCTTCACCGATGTCACACCACACACGCGCTCCAGCACCACCACGTTTTATTCTAGGCGCTATACCGCTCACTTGACCTCAACTGCACTAGAGGTATGCTGCCACTTCATGATGATGATGATGATCAACAGGAAACGCCCTCCTGTGACGTCGCCTGGAACTGCATTCTCATCCTTTACCGCCACACTGTCCTAACAGGACATACAAGTGTCTGACGATTTGCTATAGCTCTAAACTTTCTAAACATTTGTATTAGTGCTTTGCTACTAAAAAAAAATCACGCAGTTGGCAAAGACTGACATATTATTTACCCGAAGGATCATCCGGAAGTAAAAGTAGTAGGTGGATAGAAGTGTTTATTGAATGAAAAGGCAGGAAGTCGGCCGGAAAGGTGAATATCTGGCATTTTACTCTCTAATAGAGAAGGGGAAAAGAAGAAGAAACAGGGTCATGATAGCAGAGAAGTTTGAGAAAGTGGGTATGAAAATATACATAGGCACATGGTAGCTTGCATCACAATCATGAGTCGGGTCTTCCGATATGTAGTTCGAGAAGTAGCAAAAAATCTGCCGCCTGCAGAACTTTTCATTTCTCCGGCCAAGTGCACAGTAGACCCCCGAGGCAGACCTCAGTTGTGAAAACGATTGCGTCCAGCTTTATCCTTTCGCGCCCATATAATGAGTGTACTCCACAGTGTCCGTAATGCCACAAGTTGAACATTTCGGAAAGTTCGCATGTTCAATGAAATATAAGTACTTGCCCTTGAAATTCACATTTAAGCGCAGTTTATGAAGCAAGCATACGTGATGGCATGCTTGCCATCGCGTATGCTTGCCACACCGAACAGCAAGAGAGAGAGAGAGAGAGAGACCGTTTAATGAAAAACGGAGAATTTGTACATAACATGGCACAGCTTACCGCTTACAGCTTACCGCTAGCAGCTTACCGGTATCGCTCAAGAGGAAAGTATACAACAGTTGCATCTTGCCTGTACTCACCTATGGGGCTGAAACGTGGAGGCTAACCAAGAGAGTTCTACTTAAGTTGAGGACAACCCAGAGGGCTATGGAACGAAAAATGGTAGGGGTAACATTAAGAGATAGAAAGCGTGCAGAGTGGGTCAGAGAAATAACTCAAGTTAACGACATTCTAGTGGAAATTAAGAAGAAGAAATGGACATGGGCAGGACATGTAGTGCGAAGAGAGGATAACCGATGGTCGCTGAGGGTAACAAACTGGATTCCAAGGGAAGGAAAGCGTAGCAGGGGGCGGCAGAAAGTTAGGTGGGCGGATGAGATTAAGAAGTTCGCAGGGGTCAAGTGGATGCAGCTAGCACAGAACCGGGTTAAGTGGAGAGATATGGGAGAGGCCTTCGCCCTGCAGTGGGTATAATCAGGCTGATGATGATGATGATGATGGCACAACCCATTAGGAAGAAAACAAGAGGAAATATTCTTTTTAACAAAGAATTTCAGTGGGTTTTTTGATAGGAAACCTGTTGTGACAACAGAACATTTTATAGTGCATCTGAAATTTCTGTAGTTACAACAGAAAAGTACTACAGGACTACAGACGACAGAAAACTACCACAGAATTTCAGTGGGTTTTTTGATAGGAAACCTGTTGTGACAACAGAACATTTTATAGTGCATCTGAAATTTCTGTAGTTACAACAGAAAAGTACTACAGGACTACAGACGACAGAAAACTACCACAGAAAGACTACAGAACTACAGAAAAGTACTAACTAGAGAAAAATCTGATGTTTACGACAGAACTACAGAACATTTTGTCGCATTTTTGACGCGGTTCTGTAGTCCTGCATATACATATAGTCAGTGCAACACGTCATCAGCAGAGTTGCGTTTCCTCCTACCTCCTAGCTTCCCAAGCGTCACATGCACACAGTTTTGTTTTTATGTGCAAAAAAGCGCCTGGTTTTCTCACACCAAGCAACTTTAGGCAGGATTTCATCGTTCGAAGGATTCCTCCCTTTTCTTAGGGAGGGATAAATTTTTGCGAATGTGGAAGCTTTACAGAGTTTCAGGAAGGTTTAACAACGGACATTGTCATAGGCTCGTTTTTTTTGTCAGGAGACAGAATATTAAGCTACTGAGCAAGGAAAATTAAGGAATTGCTAAGGTACGGCAATTTAGGTCTGCGTAAATTTAAGGTTACAGCGTACATGGTCACTGCTAGCAGTAAGAACACGCCATGTTCGCGAGCGGTTCAGAACGGGGTCCGAAGCTGCGTTGAAGGCCGAGCGAAATTGTGTTTGGCGCATGATAGCCATTGTTTGTAATGTAACTAATTAACTAGCAGAGGGAAGTGCAAGCGGCTTGCGAACCATACGCCATTCTGCAATATCGGAAGAGGCTTAGCGTTAATAGTCGCAGGATTGACAGATTACACACACGTCAAGGTTTTATATACGCGGTGGCGACTTGTATGCGATTTCCATAGCCCACAACGTGCCAGAGAGGCTGCTGCCTTTTGTCTATTGTGACGTATTAAAGATGGACCACCGGCTAATTGACTGGAATCGAGTTTTGCTTGGCACTGAATAAGCGATCACTGCCAGCATCTTGGGAACAATACAATGTCAGACGAACGGTGTCCAAAATGTCATTCGTTGATATGATATACAAATACATTACTTTTAAGCATTGTATTTCGCGGACCACTCATTGTTAAACAATCGGGCCTGTGAAAGAAATCAGCTGCTCTTGAAAGTAATTGATATGGCGTACTCCAAAGGCATTTTCAGCGCTGTCATCAGCGTGACAGATCATTTTTCACATTCTGCAGAAGACGAGCGCTGATTCCGCGTGTCGGGCGGTTTACCGGCGTAACGCCACATCACGATTTCTGGCCCAATCGGATCACTTCCGCAGGCGAACCGGAATTAAATATAGATTCCGGACACATAAACCCTACAATCGTTATTTTTTTTTGTGTGTGGAAACGCGTGCACATTGGCTTAAGCATGCGAAACATGCGAATGACGATGAACAAGTCTGGTATGTATGCACCAGTGCATGGGTGACGACTGCGTTTCGCACTCGTCATCCACTGGTGCACTTACTTTGCACTTTTGCGTTTTGCAACTGATTGAGAGTTCGTCCGCCGTCCCATCTGTTGACGTAGATTTTCCGCTATGCTTTTGGTTTGGTTTGGTTTAAGAGGTTTAATGTGTCAAGCGACTCAGGTTGTGACGGTGCGTGCACGTGCACGAAGCCGCGGACGCCGTTCAGTGACTCATGGACACTGCTGACCGCGCCATGCCGGCGTCAAGTGGCCCAACTCTAGGCATGCACATATTTGGTATCACCGGGACGAAACTCTGGCCATATATGGACAGCCACTGACTACTCCCTTGGGACCGGACCTGTGAAAGGGCGAAAGGGCAAAAGCCGCGGGGGAGATAACAAAGGCAGTCGGCGGCCGGAGAAACTGGTCAACCCGAGAAAGGTAGGCACAACAATGGAGTGGGAAGGTTTAAAAGAGGAGGCGAACGGGAGAGCGGGGACAGGATCGTGGGCTATGACATGGTAGAACAGAAGATGAGCACGGCAGAAGACTGGGGCTGTGCCACGACCTGCGAACCCGGGGTCTAGCCGCCGTTGAAGTTCGGCCCCTGTCATCCTGCTTCCACGCTTGGCAGTTCATCTCCCCGCCAGCTAGAAACAAGGAAGCTGCGGCAGCCCTCAGCATTCCACCACCTGACCATGACGAACACCCAACCCTTCTTTGAGGCCCGTGCAGCACCACGCCGACGCAGCGACGCAGCCCAGTGACGACGATCCGCAGCATTCGGCATTCCAGCCCTTCTTCGGAACCCGTGCCGCAACACGCCGACACAGCATCGCAGCCCAGTGACGACGAGCCACAGCATTCGGCATTCCAGCCCTTCTTCGCAGCCCGTGCCGCAACACGCCGACACAGCATCGCAACCCAGTGACGACGAGCCGCAGCATTCGGCATTCCAGCCCTTCTTCGGAGCCCGTGCCGCAACACGCCGACACAGGATCGCAGCCCAGTGACGACGAGCCGCAGCATTCGGCATTCCAGCCCTTATTCGGAGCCCGTGCCGCAACACACCGACACAGCATCGCAGCCCAGTGACGACGAGCCGCAGCATTCGGCATTCCAGCCCTTCTTCGGAACCCGTGCCGCAGCACGCCGACACAGCATCGCAGCCCAGTGACGACGAGTCGCAGCATTCGGCATTCCAGCCCTTCTTCGGAGACCGTGCCGCAACACGCCGACACAGCATCGCAGCCCAGTGACGACGAGCCGCAGCATTCGGCATTCCAGCCCTTCTTCGGAGCCCGTGCCGCAACACGCTGACACAGCATCGCAGCCCAGTGACGACGAGCCGCAGCATTCGGCATTCCAACCCTTCGGAGCCCGTGCCGAAAAAACGCCGACGCAGCGACGCAGCCCAAGGATCGCGAGCCGTAAGCGAAACTGAGCCAGTTGTTATAATTAAATATTTTTTATATTATATCCCGAATCTGTGCTTCTATCTCCTCATGCCCAGTGTGGAGAGAGAGTAAACTTTAATTGTTTAACGGAATAGCGTGGTTGGTTTCCTCAGTCCAGGATACCATTGGCCTGGGCTGTGTCCCGGGCCTTGGTGAGCAGGCTGCGCTGCTCAGATAGACCCGTGTAGGTCAACTCTGCCTCCCACTCCGCTTGGCTGAGTGCTGGAGCTTTATATTTCTTTGCTCTTTGCAGTTCCATATCATGTGAAGGATGTCCGAGACTTCACCGCATACAGTGCATGTGTATTTTTGAATTTTTTTGGGCCAGATTTTGTGGTACTTTGCTAGGTTTGGGAATGCCCTAGCCTAGTGTTTCTCCAGGTTACTGCTTCCTGTCGGCTGTGTGTGGTTCTGCGTATCGTTTTCTTTTTAACTTAGGACCACTTCAAGTAACTCAAGTCATCACAAGGTTATGAGAAACGCCGTAGTGGAGGACTCCGGAAATTTCGACCACCTGGAGTTCTTTAACGTGCACTGACATCGCACGGCATACGGGCGGCTCGCTTTTCGCCTCCATCGAAAAGTGGCCGCCGAGGCCAGGATTCGATCCCGCATCCTTAGGAACTGTAGTGGAGCATCGTAACCACTGCGTCACCCCGGCGGACCCGAAGGAAGTGTAAGGTGAATAGATGTGTCGTCCGCAACCTTGGTCTCTTTATTCAAAAACGCAGACCGGACACAACACTAACGAAACTTCGCATGTATGGCGACCAGGTGGGCCGTATGGTCCGCCGGGTCTCCAATAAGCATGGGGTGATACGAAGTAAGGATGCCTTGCGGCTGGCACATGCATTCGTTACGAGTAGAATTCTCTACCCAACCCCCTACCTTCACATGCGCAAACATTACGAGGACCAACTCGGGGTCATACATCGCAAAGTAATCAACGGGCTCTTGACCTCCCCATTGCCACATCCAACCAGCGTTTGTTGGACCTTGGGATGGTCAACACCGTTTGTTGGACCTTGGGATGGTCAACTCTGAGAGGCCCATCTTTTCAGCCAATACACGCGCCTATCACAAACGCCATCCGGTCGCCGCATTCTTGACAGACTACACATCCAATGCACCGCCATCTTTGACGAACGGGTACGAGCGCCAGAACCCTGGAGACACGCCCTCAGGGTCAGACCCATTCCCCGCAACATGTCACACTCTGATCATAATGGCCGTCGCCAGGCGCGTGCGGAAGCACTGGAGGGGCATTATGGTAGACAACAACATGTATACTACATGGACATTGCCGGTCCCTACCGTGAGAGGTGGTTCACCGCGGCAGTGGTCCACAACACCAACACAGTGGCAGGACTCACCTTTCAGGCCCACAACACAACATACGCGGAGGAAATCGCGATTGCGCTCGCCCTTTCCCTCCCACAAGTAAAGCGGAAGCGAGCCAACATCGAAGGGGCAGCAGCAACTGCGGCTGCTGCTTCGGTGTTGGCTAGCTTCCGCGCTGGGTAAGCTTCTCGGCAAAGGGCTAGTCGGCATGGCTGCTAGTTGCTTGATGGTCTCGGCAGCCTGTCTGGCATGGCTGCAGTCACTGTCTTCAGCGAGATCGTGTATGTGAATCTGCGGCTTCCATCGTGGCTCGTGAGACTTGGTACAAAGATAGTTGAACCCCTACATTGTTTTATTTCATTTGACTTCCGTAGGTGTCGTCCCTTGTTGACGGGTGTCCCTTTCAGCTTTGCTGTCGGACTCTGCAGTCTCGAACCTTCATTTCAAAGTCGGGTGGCGAGTTTTCTGCTCCATGGTCGGGTGTTCGGTCACAATGAGCGGCCGAGGAGCCGGTTGGGAGCCCTCTTGTTTTTCTTGATGATAATTATTTCACATGTATGCGCGTTCCTGTGCCCATTCGTATGTTTCTTTGCGTTTCTTTAAGTGCGCGGCTGCCAAATTCGCTGTGAAAAACCGGGACGACCTCAACGTGAACCAAAGTTTGTATCTTAGCTCCTAAACAATTAAATGTTTAGGTATGTGTTTTTAGTTTGCTGAGAAGTGGAACCATAAGATCACCATAGCCAAGCATCAGAACTGTGTGCGCCTTCACTTTAATGTAGGCTAATCATATGTTTATTGGCGTCATTAAGGCGAATCGCGTCATTAGCCATTTTCATGGTAACCTGAATGCATCTGAAACCTAGCACCTCCCATTTGAAGTTCGCAGCCTCAAAAAAATCACGACACACGCATCCGGCAAGTGGTACTCGGTAGGTGAAAATGGCAGGCACTGATTGGTTGGCGGGTTGTGCGACGCATGCCACAAGACTAGATGACGTGGCCTATTTTGCAGGCCCAACTCAAGCTTTGCTCTTTTGATGGAAGGGTGAGGTCCAAATGTAGCCTAGGCGTTCGTCTGCCAACAATATTGTTGGCCTAGTCTTCACCATCATCATCATCATCATCATCATCATAAGGCGGGCTGCACCCACTGCAGGGCGAAGGCCTCTCATCGCATTTTCCTTCAATTAACTCTGTCCTGTGCTAGCTGCACCCACTTGACCACTGCGAACTTCTTAACCTGATAACATACGTTCAATACCATTTTTAAAGGTTGACTCTAGCATTTTTATGGATATTACTTATGTACACAGCAACGTACGTAACACGTACGCCAGGCCATTTTGGGCTGCTGAGACTGGAGGCCGCGTGTTCAGACGGATACGCACTTCTTTTTTGGAAAGATCGCTCTCGTCCTCTTTGAGGACGAACCAAAGTCTTGACCGAGTGCTGAACCCAACTCTCTTCAGTCTTGCTCTAGTTGGCCTGGTCGTCTTGTTGACACAATCTTCTCGATCTGCATTTACGTGAGCAACATCTACAACTAGACGTCAAGTGAGACGCATCCCGTGTTTTTCTACAGTTCAGAAGGCGACATCGATATTTACATCTTACTATCGTCTGAAGGGCCTGCATAGTTCGACTGAAAAATGTTCTCTTGTAAATTTTTCACACAGAACGTCACTTTATGCCTTGTGTATGGAGCTTATTTGTTTGGCGTCAATTGCCCAAGGGCCGGCTATGCTACACCTTTCCAGGAAAACATGGCGCTTAACAAGATGGCGGTTTAATGGGGTTGTAGGACCATGAGCCCGGCGACTGTATTGTCCGGCAAATTCGATTACGAGTTTTTAAACTGCTGCTTCAAAAGATCGAACCTTGCATGCTCCATATGCCTTCGTCTTCCGTCTATAGCTACCCCCCCCCCCCCCCCTCCTTTTGCATTGTCATAGACGACACCGCAACCCTGCTTGTTAGCAGATGTGAATATGGGAACGATTGCACATCTACTCCGTGAGTTCCCCGTTTTCGTAACGAAATTCTGGACAACCTCGTTACTCGCCCTCTGACGGAGGGTAACCTCCTCGGACCGTACATGCCAGAGCGATCGACAGGAAGCAGTGTTTCACTGTATACCCAAGAGCGTCATGCTTGTGTGACAATCTCTGACAGTACTCCTCATTCATTCCCTCATCCTTCTCCACAGTGCACGTTGGAACACCATTCTTCTTAATCTTGCTGTCTTCCCTCTCCTTATCCTACCCGACCTGTTCTCAGGTACTATAGCTGCAAACCCAGTGCTGGCGCATGCGGTAGCGGTCAGGGTATGCAGATATGGTCAAAAATGGGTGAAGTAGAACTTCTGTATACGCTTATACCGCAGAGTAAACAGTTAATACTTGAGGAGACAGCCTTTAAATGGACTACCTTAAGCGAAAGCTCCGTAGCTATCTGTTTCGGCTACTGATTCCTAGTTGAAGGGATCGAATCTACGCCACGGCGGCTGCATTTCGCCTCTATCGGAGTGCGAAAAGCTCGAGTGGTGGGTGATGTCAAAACCCCAGTTTAATAAACCGCAGTTGGTCAGTTAATCCACAATCCTACGTACGACGCCCGTCATAGCCAACAAGTATCTTCAGGGCAGTAACACCCCCTTAAGCTAGACATTTTACGGGTACTAATGTTTACTTGGCAACTCAGTTTAAACCCTAAAAAAGGGAGTATCCCCTCTACACCTTTTTTTTTTTCTAGGTTAGAGTGTAAGTTAAAGAGTTCTAAAGTACCTTCGCACCGCAACAGAGGAGTTGCCCGGAGCAACCTGTCCTTTTCTGATTCCCTTTCTTATTTTTTTTTTCAGCACGGGGCATGTTACGCCACCAACTTCTTTCCGCCCTAAGTCGACACTCCCTATTGTCGCTCCGCGCAAAGGACAGCTTACGGAACAGTATACCGTCGGCTAAAGACGGGCCGCGCCGGGAGCTGCCACGGGGCTTCGTCCGCTGCCGGTCCGCGGGAATCGATAGAGCGGCAGACGGCCCACTGCCGAAGCTCCCCGCGCGACGCTCGAATCACTAGAAAAACTTTTCTTTTTGTCATGAAAGCACGCGCACTTGGCTATTCACGAACCCGGACGAACGCAAACCGTATTACGAATACATTGTGTCGAAATATAGGGCAGTTATTTGTAACGATTCTTCTGTCAATTTTCTTTTCGTCTTTTCCCATCTGGTTTATTTAAAATAGCGCCTATCTTTCTTCTGTGGTGTCAAAATCAGTAACCAGTAGAATCTTCTCAGTTCGTTCTCGCTTCATTCGAATTGTCGGGTCATTCAAACTTACAGTAGCCTTATTACCATCCGCTAGGGATAGTGTCAAGCCGTTTAATATAAGCCCCATCACCGTGGCTTGCTGACAGTGTCAATCAGCATGTTCAAAAAATGGTCAGTTCTGCTTTATTAGTTTCAGTACTGTCTCCCAAGCATTTTTCCACTGTCACGGGGCAGTAGATTATTTCTTCAGTCCTAACGAGTACATCTTCAAAGGTCTTTTTGCCATAGCAACAGTGCTGTCAGTAAACAGACAACTTGTAACTGGCACTGCACCGCTTACAAGGTTCATATTGGAACACACTTCCATGTGAAAAGCTCTCAACAGTGCACTGTGTGATTAACGCGAACGTCATTGGTGACGTCAAGCCGGCCCGTAATAGCATATGACAAGTTTCTATTTCTTCATACCGCAGGGAGGTATGTGCCGGTGAGCGAGCGAAGTTTTCCAAGCCGGCTCCTTCAAGCCATCTCTTTCGCTGCCGGCCGTATAATATACACTGTTGTCGGGCGCAGCGGAACCGCTAACGCCGAGCGCTTTAATAACGAAACACTGTCATGATCTCAGGAGCCAGCGACGAAAGCGAAACTAAATCCAGCCGGGAGAAGAAATGGGAGGAGGAAGCGTCCGCATCTCTCCTCCAACCTCTATTCTCCCATTCTCTCCTCTTGCTCCCGAACGCCGCGGGGACGACGACGACGGAGGGAGGCGAAGCTACGTTCGGTACTGCTCAAATATCGTGCAGTGCCGCCATAAATACCGCTTATAACCGGCTCCCGGTGGAGTAAGAGGATACACCTCAAGTGTGTCACCCGGTCTCACTGGGAAGCTTCCTTTGATATCACCTGTCGGTATCTGTCGCCTAGAAGACTCGAATAAACGTATGCTTTAGTTATTTGTGAATGTTAGTATGAGGCGGCTCACTGATTAGTGTCAGGGACTTCAGAATGCTGGAATCCCTTGCCAATGGCATAAGTACTGCACCGAATTCGCCTCAGGCCGGTGGGCGCACGTTGGCGCGCTCGCAGCGGGAAGAAATCGAGCCTGGGCTGCGCCGAAGAGGGAAAAAAAGAAACCAGACAAGGCAAGGGATAAAAGCGGGACGGCGTAGCGCTAACTTTTCTGAGAGGAGGACAGCCGATGAAAAAACAGGCGAGAAGGAAAATGGCTGCTCAAGAGAAAGAGAGATGAGTAGGGAAAGAAAAATGCAAGAAAGAAGGAAGGAAACGGCGGACTTGAAGAGGGAGAAGATGGGAATATCGCCGCCGAACGAAAATGGAAACGAGCTGGGGGTGTGGGATGGCGCTGGCGAGGAGAGTGTATCGCGCACGAAGGGAGGTGGGAGGGAAAGTTAATAGAGAGAAGCGGCGTAGGAATAAGGGACGGCGAAAGAAGAGCAAAAACGGGACAGGCGTACAGCTAGGAGAGTACTAGCGAGGAAGACGAAGCACTACGCACATATACGCGCGAGAAAAGAAAAATAAAAAAGTGGGAAGGAAGTATGCCCGCTGGAAGCAAGGGGGAGCTCACGTTATAGTGTGGGTGGCTGGTGGGAATGATGTGAAGAGGGAGAGAAAGGCGGGGGGGTGAGGGCAACGTTGAGAGAACGCCGCTAAGGAAGAGGGTACAGAGCAGACAGGATGGTCTGCTTCTGCTTTTAAACTTGGCCGCGCCGCGGCGTCGAGCCACCCGCTCGGTACGTCGCTCCACCGCCGCCGTCCGCAGGATCGATAGACTTGCTAACACGCCGCCGTCCCCTCTCCTGGAAAAGTGGAGGGCGCAAAACAGGCGGGAAGAGTAGTAGATCGCCGCCGAAGAGAACGAGGAGGAACTAGGACTGGCTGATCACTACGCATGCGCCGCATTTTCGCGGCGTGTTTCCATGGCGACTGCGGAGCGCGATGCGAAGGCTGCGCTGGCGCCCTCTCGAGGGGAAGGGCGGCGAGCTTTGTGACGTAGCGAGTCGCGGGCAAAATCGGAGGAGGATGAGGGTCACAGGTTTCGTTCCGCTGCTTCGCCCACACATACAGGCTTCTCTCTCGCTCGCTCTTTCGCCTTTGTTAATTTTTGCCTGGTTCGCTTGCCGTCCGCTGCCCCTCTTTCTCTCTCTCTCTGTGCCCCACTCGCTCATTGTCTGCTCCTTATTGGTTTGTTTTGTTTCTCTCTTTCCCCCAACGTACGTACCCTCTCCGTTGGGGCGCTCCCTTCGCTTCTAATGGCGGGGAGGCTCGTTTGGCCGGCTGCAACCGCGGCGGCATACATCTACCGTGGAGAGCGAGCGGTTACTGTCCTCCACTTCAATGAGGATAAGTTTGAAAAAAAAAAAACAGAAAGGGTGAAAAGAAGTGGAATGTAAAGGGAAATAAACTTTGGTGCACTCTAAAAGGTAAAAAATAAAGAATAATAACGCGAGTTACTTGCTTCTAACTTCGCTGAAGAGGGCAATTAACCAAGTCTGTGCTGGTACACTTTTCCGAGCGTCGCATCCCGCACGCCACCATTCTCTCGGTACCTACGTGCGTCGTGTGGGAAGGGTTCGGCATCGTCTCTAAATATATGTCATAAAAGGCTCAGTATTAATTCCTTCGGGTGTCATGACTTCTGACCCTGCCATGCGTTTGCCATTCTTCGAGTATCATCAGGTTGCTCCGGCAACTCGGCAGCGGATGCCGCCTGTTGCCTAGACTTCAGTGAAATTGCCCGGATTGCTTCGTCTTTCTGGTTACATGAAGGCTCACCTTTAAAGGAACTGTTTATCGTTGCCTGAAAAACGTTGGAAATGTGTTTGCGGCAATAGCCATTTCAATTTCATATATACAAAATTAGAAACTTCGTCTTCTTATCAAGGCTGTGCCATAATTGGCTGATATAAGATAGGCCTTATGTACCGTTTCCTGCTCTCCCTAGCCAAACCGCGCTTATCACCCCTGCCCGCTAATGACTATTTATTACGTCCACTTTTAAATCATTGCATGACGCTTGCTTTTCAATCCGGGAGCATCATGAATCTGATAATTTCGTCCACCGAATTTCAAACAAACGCTGCCCTATTTGTGGCTAAAGACATCATGTGCGAAGGTGGCGTAGGCCCTCCACGCTCGTCAATCTTTCCACGTCATCCGTTTTCGGTACTGACATTTTCATCTGAGATCGGGCGTGAATCGAGTGACCTTCATCGGTAATAACAACAACTGTTCTGCGCAATGATATGCGGTTAGATTCGAGGAACAGGGGCTCAAAGAGCCCACCATCATGTTAAACCCACTCGAAAGCAGGCTTCCCGTATCCCAGATGGCACGAACGTTTGCCCAATATTGGTACTATGTCGGTATCACATTGGCCTTATATTGGGCCGGCCATTGCCGCCACATTACCAATATTGTGCCAACGAATTGTGCTACTTTGCTGTTAGCGGCGCGCCCAATATTGGTACCATGTTGGTAACACATTGACCCTATATTGGGCAGCACAATTTCAGCACATTATCAATACTGGGCCAGTGAATTGTGCAACCTGGCATAGACCGCCTAATGCCAGCGGCGCTTTTTTGAAAGCACCCAATAGCATTCAAATAGAGCGCGCTTCTCGCGTCGTGCATGGACGCGAGTTTCTTCCCGGCATACCGCGCGGCAAGTACTGGAATGGAGAGAAGGAAGGAGCGAAAGAGGAGAGCGGGGTATTTGCGCAAGCCGGGCGCGGTGGCGCAACTTATTTTCCGCTCGGGCCTTTCCCTCCTGGTCGACGTCGTTTTACAGGGGAGCGCAACGCGCGCCTTGCCGAGGTCGTTTGCTCTGCAAGCTGAGCGGCGCGTGCTTGCAAAAACCTGGCCGGTACAGTACCTGCCCTCGAGATTATTATTTTTTTTTCTTAGTTCGTTCAGGTGAGGACGCTGAGGGATACAAACATTTCAAACATAAGAAACACGTTGTAGCTACCCTAAGAGCTTAATCAAAATCATGCAAGCTGGCTCAACACTTAAATGTTGGTTATTGTCCAAAAACTGACCACTGCACATTACACAGAGTAGTAATTATGACAGAAATGCCAATTTATGAAAAACTTTCTTGAAAGCAACAACAAAAATAACTATAATCGTTACCCATCGATTAGGATAAATCGAATGGTTAGTTGGTCCCATTTTACACGAAAGCAGTTCATCTTTCTGTTTTTCACTGGGAATGGATGTGGGAGAATGGAGGAGGGGGTATCGCTTGTGGAAAAAAAGGAAGTATTGCAAGTTTTCACTCAGCTGCCATGAAGGGGGCCAATAGCTCGTGCTCCTGGCCAGAACAGCAAATTATTTAATGGCGGAGATTGGTAACAGCTATGCACATTCTCGTTATAGCCATATAAAAGCACTAGCTCGGACGTTAGTGACTTTCCCTGTTTTAAAAGTGATCGAGGATTTCCAAAAGTTAGAGGGAGTGGCCAGCGTGAGAGTTCTTTTGAAATAACTGGCCATCAACCCCAAAAGTCAGAGGCAATTCGCCTTTTTTTTACGAGGTGTGGCGCCCTCTGGATGATGTGTGACACAGAAAACTGGTTGAAAACAAACGTACGGAGGCAACGCAGGCGTGATCGCGTTCCACTAGGCGCAAAGTCGCCTGTGAAATGACAAATGTGTGCATGACAGCGGCCCTCATCTGTCACTTGCGCCTGTCGCTAATATGAAGGGCGCATGCGCAGTAGGAGCTGACGGTTTTACAGTGGAGCTCGAGCGGCTTTGCAGGTTGCCCTTCTTTTTCGGTGAACGCATTGACGACAGTCTTAATTTTTTGTATATTACTGAATTTTGTATTACTAAAAGGAAAAAATCTTTTAGACCACTGCAGCAACTGAATTGGAAGAAAGGGAGAGCATGGCGACGTTCGCGGCTCCTTGTCGACGCCTTTTCTACATCTACTTACCCACATGGGATGACTCAGCATTTTTGTCTCATGACTCGGGGCATTGAACTCGCATGACTCGGAGTTACATGGCCACACGCTTTCATGTCAGCCCCGCCGCGGTGATGCCAAGTGGTTAAGATGCCCGGGTACGAACCCGACCGCCGGCGGCTCCATGCGCTTCGATGGAGGCGAAACGGAGTGGCGCGTCCGTGTGCGACTGTCAATGCACGCTAAAGAACCCCAGGAGTACAGTGGCTGGACCAGGGGGTCGAAATTTCCAGAGTCCTCCATTACGGCATCTCTCATTGCCTGTGTCGCTTTGGGACGTTAAACACTACAAGCCAAAGCAACCAAACCAGTTTTCATGCCATATGTCTAATGAATCATGACTCGTTGGTGATGCAGCACTTCTTTTAGCATGACTTACAAGTCTCCTACGGTCATTGACCTATAGAGTAGCAGGCCAGATTTGAATTATTCGGGCCAACCTCTCTGCCTTTTCCTTTCAATAAACCCATCTATCTTTTTGACCTATAGCGTCACTTGGTGATGACGTCACAACGGGCCCAACTTCCGGCGACACATTTTGCGGACACTTTCGGCACCAAGATATATCCTATAATTATGTTTTCACTTAATAAGTTAAATTCTCGCAGTCTCAGAGCAGCGCATCCTGGAGCCGTTGGCTGTTGGATGCCAATCCAGTCCACAGCATGATGCCGACGGGCTGCAACTGCTCATTTCCCTTCCTGTGAACCAATTATTATTATTATTATTATTATTATTATTATTATTATTATTATTATTATTATTATTATTATTATTATTATTATTATTATTATTATTATTATTATTATTACCACTCCGCTTAGAAACGTGCAGGTCTTCCTCTTTCTCTCTCTCTTTATTGAGCTTCCAAGAAAAAGATGGAATGGCCAAGTCTTATCCTAAGATCGCCAGAGTGCCTGCCTCACTTCAGTTCATTTTCGGGCTTTATGTTCTGTTGTGTCTTGTTTTTATTAAAGTGAAATTGAAGTTAAAAGATTGTGCATTGCAAGATTTTTAACGCCCTGAACCAAATCAGGGTATTAGAGGCTGCTGTGGAGGGCCTCGGATTAATTTAGATTACCTGAGGTTGCTTACTGCGTCGCATCACGCCGCATTCGGTCGATTTTGTATTTCGCCCCAGTGAAGCATACACGTCCGCCAGGTAAGGCATCGAACCCGTGAACTTGCAACAAAGTCCGGAGTAACTGATCGAGGTTCAGCAACGGGCCAGTATCAAGGACACAAACAGGAGATTTTAGATTTTTTTTTTTTTATCCTCAGTGTATAGGAATAGCAGTTATCAAGTGCGCATTGAATGGGAGGACATATTCTGTGGTTGTCTATGTTGGCCGGCGGGCAACTTCAGTATGTCTGTATTTGCACGGATATCGACATTACGCAGGGTGCTATATCTGACCGGAGGAAATAAATATATGTTTCTCTGCCCGCCTATATCAGCCGGTGGGGCTCCACAGAGGCGCTAGATGAGCCCCATTTCATCACCTTCAGTCTCCTCCCTAATTCCTTCTGTCAGCCCGGGGATGTTGGCCCGGGCCGAAGAGACGCTGCATGCCGGCGAGCCTCATTGAGGAGTTGCATACAGGGGGAAGTTGCGAGCAGACGAAGTTCTTGCGTCAGAGATTTCTGAGCTTACATTGTCAGCGATGTTGAACTAGCCTTAATGTGGCGTCATGCAGGGACCGGGCTCTGGCATGACTGACAATGGTAAGGAATAGTTATTAATTAATCTTAATTAATCATTGCGCGATGTCGTTTTTTTTTTTGTTCATATTCGCGATTAGTGTGCTTGTAGGGATCTTTGAAAGCAAGAATAATGGCACCCAAGCACTATTTTCGTGTCCTCCTTTCATGTACCGCTCTGTTGTAAGAAGTATACAAAGGACCTGCGGGACTGAACTCTCTTGCAATCGCTTATATTACACTTCGGGTCAGTTCTAAGAGGGAAAACTTTAGAGCTATAAGCAGAAAATGAAGATGCGCCGGACAAACATTTGCTTTTCGATTCCGGTCTTCCGCTCTGATCAATAGCTGTCCGGAGCGCGAGACACAGCCGCCATGCCGGAGAGCTTTTCGCCGAAGTCGATGAGGGGAAAACTGCCGCCGCTGCCGCCGGCCTGTTGCTCGTGGCGGTGCGTGCGTCCGCGTCACTCTGGCGGAAATGTCCTTTGCCAAGAACTCCGTTCCGCAGGCAACGCCGACGCTGGCACTTTCGCCCCCGAGGACAGCGTGGCGATCACGTACAGGCGGCAGCACCTTCCTGTGCCAGCTGGTTTAAACCCTAATTAAAAAAAAAAAAAACGGCTATCGGGGTCTGAATTAATAATATTTCGGAGATCGCATAATAGACGATCATGGATACTATTTATATGAAGTTGAATTGACCTTTAATTGGACATGTTAACGAACAGAAAAAAATTAAATTTGCCCCCCCCCCCCAAAAAAAAAAAAGAAAATCGTTGTATCACAATTTCCAGACAAAATCACGTGCGTGTTTTTTCCGACTTGTTGCTCAAACTGGGTTTAACGACTGATTTTTGGCACAACGAGCCCAGTACTATACTACCAGTAAGCCATTGCACAATACGGCCGAAGCAGGGTTTTCTGGAAAACTGAGCTTTTTAACACTATCCCGTTAAACAATACTTGTCGTGGCAACCTCGCGTGCTATGTTAAGTGCGGAGCTGTTTCCGGAGAGGAAATAAAGAATTCCAAGCCGTGCAACACTGCCGAACATGCATATCGCGCCTATTGGCTCATCAAACGCCACCATGCCCTTGCTGCGTAAATTTGGAGACTTGAAATGTTTTTTGAAGCGAAGGCTTCATTTACGCTATATGTACAACCCATGGTCACCCTGGCAGGCCGCTTGACCAACAATGAGCCAGAGGTCACACTGCGATTAGGTAGCTTAATCATGGTACGACATATGGCGTACCAGCACTTGACCTTTGACCTTGACCTCTGACGAAAGATACAGCATCGCGTGTTCCCTGTTGTAGTTGACGGCGTCCTCGACTCAATAGGCTCGCAATTTGATCCCTGCAAAATCATGTCTGCATGTTCATGCCTAAACCTAAGCCTAACCAAAGCAAAACCAAGCAAAATCCAGCTAAATAGGCTTAACAGTTTTAAGCCTCCGCCATGTTTATTTATATCTATGTTTGCCTTGCTTTAATTTTCTTATTTTTATTTTAGTTTTCTATTTTCATGATGTGATCACGTGTTGATCACGTGTTTCAAAGCTGAGTCGAACACCTGTTGTAGCGCTATGTGTCAAAGGTCGATTACACCATCACTCCAAACTTTCTGAATGTGCGCAGTAGAACTGAACTCAAAATTGACGGGGAGGGGGGGGGGGGGGGGTCACTTAGGCTCCGAAATGCCGTTAATGGCTACCGTTTGCCGGGTCCCACTAGCGGATCCTCGTTGACGTATCCTTGTTTATATATCCTCATGTCTTAATTTGTATCTCTATTATCCCACACATAGTAATTAGCATAAGTCGTAGATACCACACTGTGTGAACGACCATCTACATGAATACAAATCCCCCATTTAATCAAGCCGTACTAATTTAGTGCCTGCGTGGTGTAAGAGCAACGTCTACGTATCTCACTCGGGATTCAAGGGTCCGGAGAAAGTAGATAAAAGTAGATTGCGTGGCCAAAATTACTGCAGTTCCGAATACTAGATGGCGTCACTAGGCTAGAGTTGCTTCCACCATGGCTTCGTCTGCGTGCGATGAAATAAACGCGCGGATATGACAAACAGCGTAACGTTGCTCTAAGGAGTGTTCTAAAGTTTACAAATATTTTTCTGGGTTTGGTACGTAGACATCAGTGTGTGCTCTTATAGCCACATCTGCATACGGCGCGAGCAGACGATGTGCAGACGACGCGGCGTGGAGGAACGCGCTTAATTAACCCTTGTTATCATCCTGAGCAGCACTGCCAGCATGCTGCCAGCTTCCATATTTCTGCAAGTAAGTGATAAGACAGATTATAATCCATGCAAGTACGACCGTACGGTTTGGTTAAAGCGGTGATATAATATAGTTTTGCCGAGGCGGCTTCAGCTCTCGCATTTTGGTGCGGTGTGTAGCCGGCAGTTTTATTGTGTGGTCGGTTTAATTGGTCAACTCTATCTATGGATATCCGGTGAGTTGGTACACATATATATTTAGCCCGTTCTTAGTCGCTCGTCCTAGACTGTCAGGAAATCCGTGTTTTTTGTTACTGTTTGTGTGCTCCCAACGAAAGGTTACGCGCCGCTCTCTTTCCGGTGTTTCCTAACACGTTTCATGCCAGCACAGTCTAGATTGAAAGTGAACAACAAATTTCAACACGTGCCGAAAAAGGAAGCCGGTTTATGTTATTTTCTGAAAGTTTTCAGAAGAACTAGGTGCGCTTTCGTCTGACTCGATTGCATCCGATTTTACTATGCTGCGGTTATGAAATGGTAGAAGGGGAAAGGGTAAATGGCTTGACTAAGAAGATCACAAGCAAGTTTGCATAATTTGCTATGGACCGTAGCTTTCGGCCCCTTCACTCCCTTACAAAAATGGATATTGAATTTCTGTTACCCACGTAATGTGTTTTTGATTAGTCATCAACCACTCAAAGGAGATTCAAGATTAGATGTGTTTTAACATCATATCCGCAGCAGACTTTCCTTTGAGATCACACATGAAGTTTTGTTCTCGGAAAACGCAACAGTATTTTTGGGTAGGATCTAATGTGGAAATACATTAACTTTCTCAAATGAGGAAATGTATACATCACTAAGTGAATATATATATATATATATAGTGTGCAGTTAACAGTATATATATATATATATATATATATATATATATATATATATATATATATATATATACTGTTAACTGCACACTTTACTTTCAGAGCCCTATGTTTTCATTTCTGATTAGCATATGTAGGGTGTTGCCTAAGAAACTATTTTTATGTGTTTTACCATGAGATACGCAACAGACTTTCATTTGAATTACGCAAGAAGTTTTGTACTTGGAAAACACAACAGTATTTTTGTATAGGAGCTAATGTGGAAATACATTGACTTTCTCAAATGAGGAAAATTATACATCACTAAGCGAATGTATGTTCTTTACTATGTTTTCATTTCTCTTTAGCATGCACTGTAAAAACAAAAACAACTTTTTGGACATTTGTTTCATTCAAAACACGCTTAAAAACCCTGCGTCTTGGGTGTTTGTGCCATTTTAAATCACTTCTTGCCAAGCGAATGGGTGCTGTGGTTGGACAATATGCTTGAGGGTGTTACGGGCAATGATATTGTTGTGTACGCGAACCGACGCACTGCCACACCGCCTCCAAGCAAACGGACGCAAGGTAGCTCCATTTCCAATGCCTCCTTGCACCTGCGAGCAGGCCGTTTCGGAGAGACCAGCAGGGGTACCCCGGCCTGCGCCAACGACGACGCGCGGACGTAACCCGAGCCGTGCTTTGACTCGGAACCGGACCGTCCTGGGAGCATGTGCGCGACCAGGGCACGAGAAGCAATGCCTTCTTTATAATGCATGATATTTTGCGTGTTTCTTAAGCTTTCGAGCTCCTTCTTGCTCTGCGTATAGATTAGCCGAGCCCTCAGTCATCGCATCGCTTCCCGAAATGTTTAGATACAAATAAGATTTAGTTACCAGTAAATATAGTGTTGGCGCTGCTGCGCTTGCCGGTATTGAAGCTTGGTCGCACTTTTTTCCTTAAAGGTTCGTGCTCAAGCTCCGTGTTCTGCGAAAATTACGCCCAAGGTAGCAACCACCGAAGAGCCAGCGCTGATAAATTTGCCAGCGATGCCAAACTCGACATGTTAAAATGACTGCAGTGGACAAAATAGTGCGCGTAGGTATCTAGAACATTAGATGCAAGTTCTAATGGTCAAGAAGTTGTAATTGTTAGAGCAGCCGCAATGGCCTGTACACTGCGAAACATACTTCGAAACAGTAAGTCCCAATCTTATGAATGCAGTCCAGACATAAGAAGCAAATACGCTACCAACGTTACCAGTTCCCCGAGTGGCCTAGTGGTTAGCGTAGAAAGCTACGGAGTAAGAGGTACCGCAAGAAGTGCAGTTTTTTTTTTGCTTAGTTCTAATTTTTTTATTTTTTAGCTTTTTTTAATGTAGTTGAGGTGCTTCGCTACGTTTTAGCTTTTACTTTTTATCCAGAAGTGAAAGCCATCAGGTGCTCATTGGTCAACACTCATGAACAACACACAAGAAATGCACACATTAGGTACCAACCAGAAACACGGTGGCCAACTTTCTTGTGAAACTCATCAAAAATGCATCAAGAAAATGTATAGAAATGTTAACGTGCATGATGAGGAATGTAATTAACATTTAATCAGAAACTCATTAAGCTTTTTTGTAAGGGCTAAGGCAAACTGAAAGATGGGGCGTATCCCGCTAATTTCGACGCCCTTCAAGATAGCTTCCTCATTACAGTGTCGAACATGCTTTAATGTGACTCTTTTCGGGGTGGAGAGCAGAAATCGCACACTAAATAGGATCAGTAACATATTTAACCAGAACTGGATTCTCCCGCTCACGCGACGGGCCGACGGTCCTGAGGCGGTGTCTGGACGGACGCCAGCGATGCTTGAGAAAAGCCACCCAGACTTGACAAGGCCTGCTCTCTCCTCCTCTGCATAGGGACCTATGTCACACGTAGTTTCCAGACCGCGGACGATGGTAGGACTTAGCGCAGGGGATGCAATGCATGCAGGTATATACTGCACCTGGGAAGCGGAGGCTCTTGCCGCTCTATCTCCCTATGTTAGCGAACATGCTGGCATTTCTCTTTTCCGGAGCTTCGGTTTTCGAGCTTCAGAACGTCTCATGGTTTGTACGTGTTGAAACCATGATGTGGTGCTGAAGACTTGTAACCGGCTAAACATGAGCCGATGCTGTGTACTGTCACCCGCAAAAGTTTGCGGGATCTCCAGCGCGTGGCTGAGTAGCGGGAAACTGCATTCCTGCGCCATCTACCGTCAAAGAGCACGGCGTCGAGGCTCACGGAAATGCCGCGCCAGAGGCGCTTTGCGCATGCCTGTCCTTTCTTCGCTATCAAGCATGTCTCGTCACTAGCTTCCCCGTGATGCGCTTTTGCCACTCGCGGCAGCCGCTGATGCGCCGCGTCATCATCGTCGCGTGTCTGCTTTGGCGGGTAAGATGAACGACGAAGCAAGCCGGTGTGTTTTGCTCGACGCGCAACGTTGTCACGGGGAAGCTAGTGACGAGACATGCTTGATAGCGAAGAAAGGACAGGCATGCGCAAAGCGCCCCTGGTGCGCCATTTCCGTGAGCCTCGACGCCGTGCTCTTTGACGGCAGATGGCGCAGGAATGCAGTTTCCCGCCGCTCAGCCACGCGCTGGAGATCCCGCAAACTTTTGCGGGTGACAGTACCTGGGTGTCGTGGAGATTACGACCATGGCCCAAACGTATATTAATGTTTGGGTTTCCCAGCTAACAGTGAAGCTGGATTATAGTACTGACAATTATTTTACGTAAATCGTTTGACTCCAGCTGCAGTTATGCTCACGGCGCTGGCAGGACTTGCGACCCATCTTCTCTTATCGAGAGTAAACTTTTTTCCATTTTTCACTTCAGGTTGTCGGGCAATGTTCCCTTGAGAGGTGTGGGTCCCTAGCGTGGCTCTCACTCCTATCTTTCCGCACTGTGCTGCGGTTTTCTTGTCCCCTCAGGTCCTTCCCGTTCTTATAAGCCCTGTCCATCCTGGAAACAGCGCGGTGCAGTCATCGCCAGTACGTCATCCTCGCATTCCAGCGCGGCGGCGTTCATCGATCCTTCTTCATCGCTGGTTTTCGAACAAAAGACGTCATGAACTGGCAAAATTGCGGATAGGTTAATAGCTTCTGACTTGTCGCGCGACCTGGATCTGTAGCTCCGGGCAGCTGGCCGTCTTCAATGCGACCTCGTGTTGGTTGAAGAACCAGAAAAGAAAGCAAAAAGACACCGCGTCACCAGAAAGAAACAACTGCGAGCAAGAACTAAAGAAGACTTATAAGCTATGCCGCTACCGCGAGAGCGTCAGTACGCATGCGCAGGCTACCCCGAGGTCGACAGATGGCGTCACATTCCTGGCAAATTCCGGCGGACTCCGCGCGCACGCGGGCTCTGCTGACGGCGCGCGGTAGTAGTAGACGGCCACGATAAGCGGCAGCGGTTCACTAGAAGTCTCTATTATCCCTCAATCCCGAAACAAGATGAAACGATGCCATTGTTTTGTACACGCAAGTGCTTGCACTTGCGTGCAGCTTACATGCATTTAATGACGACAAATATTCAGTTAGCCAAAAGCAAGATGAAAAGGTGCATGTGTAAACCGTTTACAGAGAGCAGTTAAATTAGACCACGGGTGGCGCCAGTAGTATTGCCGAATTGCGCTTGTACTGCTTGTTGTGCCGCGTGTCAAGTGCGGTGTCGTCGTCGGCGGCCGCCGTCCCACGTCATCCGGCGTTGGCCGTGAGCGAAAAATCCCCAAAGCATAATAAAAACAAGTAGGAAAAATCGCCGACCTGAGGAATCGAACGTGGGGCTCCGGGGTGCGAGACGAGCACGCCAACCACTCCACCACGCCAGCTATTTTTTATTTTTTTTTTCACTACGCCAGATAGGTGGTTTGAAATGCTAGGTGGCTTGAAATGGACAAAGGCGCGTCTATTGATTGCGTTTTTGTCTCAGAAATGTCCCCTAGAGAAGTGTATTGCGGCGTATTATAATAATTACGAGCATGTAAATTACAGAATTACAAAACACGCAGTTAAGCGAGTGGCAAATTACTTTTCCGGTGTACTTCCTCTTCGCTTGGCGTGCACGTAGCGCCATCACGCGTGTGGGGCACGGAATAAAATAGGCAGGGCATGGCCTCCGAAATCTTCATCGCGCCGGCTCGGATCGGCAACGATGTTGCCGACGAACTACGACTGCAACTTGAGGCCCGCGCGTTTCGCAAGATGGCTGGCAGCGCTTTTACGTTCCGGAAGGATTAATAAATAGAAATCAGTATAGCAAGTTGGTCGATAACGCTATCGCGTTCCATTCTTAAAGGCGAAGCTTAAGCGTCCTTCAAATTTTAAACAGGTAACTGTTATCGGCAAAGTGTCCGGAAATCTCGTCTTTTTCTGGTGTTATGACCACCAGCCGGCGCTTGGTCGCATGTCGCCTCTCTATGTGCGCAGCGATGCGCAGCATGAAAACGAAATGAAAACCGAGACATTATAGTTCAGCGCTACCGCTTACCTCTACTGCCGCTGCCGTCTGCAGCTACCACGCGAGCGTCAGTACGCATGCGCATATCACCCCGCGGGCGACAGATGGTGCCACGTTCCTGACAAATTCCGGCGGACTCCACACGCAGGGACCAATCAGCGTGTGCTATGCTGACGGCGCGCGTTAGCGGTAGACGGCCGCGGTAAGCGGCAGCGGTAGCAGTCTGTCGGGTACAGTTCTCGCCATATTATCGGAAATAAAATATAAGAAACATTTCTTTTTGTGTGTTAGAGAAAACTCTGCCAAACAGTACCGTCGCGAATACGATGGCAAAGCGCCATTTCACCATCCACTCTGCAATATACAGTTTGACTTTGAATATACTCATTGTGACTGACTTTGGATCATGAAATGCAATCGATTCCTCGTCCATGGTGAGGCCACACAAAATCATATTTCGTTACCAATAACTGCAGCAGGATCCGTATTCTGAGTTTGCGTCGTTTTCAGAAGTGCCGTAATCTCCCTGACCTCAAACCATCTGATCGGGGCAAACATTGGAACCGGGTGTCAGTTCGGTGACTACTAGGGTGCCTCGATGTAGCGCGCCGCCGTACCCCTTGGAGACACCGCCTTCGACGGCGCCATGTTGGGGCAAGCTCAGATACGGCAGGCTATGGAGCCGCGGCCCTATTTCTTATTCAGCACGCGCTTGCGCTAGCAGGCTCGGCTGTGTACCGTTTTTACACACATACTCACAATCCTGAGCGCTTTTTCGCTCGAAAAAAAAAATGTGAAAGCAACTACTGCTTGCTAGCATGAGTAGTTTAAGAGGAAATGATCAAATTGCAGATGGTAAGCATTTACTCTTTCGTCGTCTCGGATGTTCAAATGCAATTATTTTGACGACTGGCTGTTTTATAAAGCAATGCATTTTGCACTGCCGGCCATGATTGAGTTTATGAGGTGCATAACATTCAGTTGCGTCTATTGCTATAGATGAACAACCATGTGTACGTTTCAGGGAGCCGTATATCGAAAATAATTTGTATCGCATTGGCCCATCGTAAACCGTAGAAAAAACACAGCAAAAACGATGCGTAAATCAACCTTTGGCACGTGTCGCATATGCACACGGCATTTTATTCCAAAACAATCCTCATTAAGACTTTGAAGCTGATTTTGGATGCACGCCTAGGTCACATCTTTTAATAAATGTTGCCGTCAGCTACAGTTTTGATGCCGTACCCATCACTCGATTTTTCTGGCTGACTTAGCAAACTGAAGTAAATGCGCAAGCGGATCGTCCCAAACCGCTCTAACAGTCTGTTCATAAGCTTTGGGTATTCCGCGCAATCAACCACTGGAATCGGAACGGTTTGTTCGATAAGGCATTTATAGGATTTTACTCGACTCTTCAAGCGGAAGATGTCGTTTAGTTCTGATAAATTTTTACACGCAATCAAACAATGTCGGGACAGCTGTTGACAGCCACCGTCCATACACTGTGTTTGCCCTTGAACTGGCGCTGAAACAAGATAGGCTACGAAACAGTCATTTTGCGTATTTTGTAGTGTGCACGCAAATGAATGAAATAATAAAAACATTATGGAAGCAATGCGATATTTACATGTACGATCGCAAAATTTTTCCATGGATGCCAAACAAGCGACAGCACTAATTCGGCGGTCAAAGTTAGCTTCACCAAAATTTGGCTTAACCTCAGACGAGTACTTGCGGGGACAACAGGGTGTGAAAATCGCCTCGCGATGCGTAATTATTATACAGGGAAGGAAAAGCTGCATTCGGGATGAACTGTTGTTCTGCGCAAGAACCTTGCTTCCTCACGACCGTTTTCATAAGATGATGTCGCTACACCTCCCAGCTCACGTACGAGAGAAGTTTCTTTGAGACTTGTCGAGCTGCCAATCATATGCTTAAAACGACCTAATTTTCATGAGAACCCAACTTTTTATATTATTGCTAATCTCAAAAACCTCGTGTAAAACTGCTCCTGTGTATAATTAAAAAAGAACAGTTTCAGAGGACCTGTTAGCTCTGTTTCGCGAAATGTTGTACTAGCGTTAAGCCCACTTGCCAAATTCCAGCGCGGCCAACTCACGGGGTGTTTTTTTTTTTTTTTTTTTTTTTGCGACCAAAATAATTGTTACAAACTGCGTTTCACTTCATACTCTGTCGCGAGATGACATGCCGTCCGTCGCTCTCCATTGTATTATTTCCCGAGAAGGAAAGAGGGAATGTAATCTGTATGAATCTGAAGCCTCGGCGGTTGCCACCAGCTTTCAAGATCGAGTGTAAAGGGGAGCGATCGAAAGGGCACAATGGTGCATTCCTTTGACAAATACCAGGCTCGACCTTCTCCACATGTTCTTGGTGCGGCTATGAACACAGAATGGCAGATCCTCAACAACAGATATTATTGTGTGACACTACGCGAATGATACTAAAGTCGAGTGTCACTCACTGAAAGTTACACTAAATTTCCCCGAGTGACTACAACATAGCTGACGCAATTGTCCATATATTTAGTTTATAAGCCCTCACGTACGCTGAAAATTCAAAATTTACACTTAAAAAACACAGCGCGCTACTCCCGATGCCAGGCAATGCGATGCTTCGACCTGCTTCAACGTTGAAGAAGGCAGACCAAAATCTGTTGCGCACAATGCTAGATGGGGAAGCCAAAAACCGCACAAAGCTCGTGATTACAAGCAGATGGGTGAAGCGGCGTGAGATAATGTCATTCCAAACAGAAGTGCGTAACTGCGTTAGACGAGTACAAAAATATTTTTTAAAACGCTTTCGTATAAATAGATACAGACCGCAAGAAAGACGACACGCGCACATACGCAAGCGCTTGTGTGTGTTTATCATCTTTCTAGTGATCTGTGTCTGCGCTAGACCTTTTTACACGATTCAAATGCACCTATTCGCTCAAAACAATTTTATGAATGCATAAAAGAAGCACAGTTATTGTGGCTTACTTCGCAGTCTTCACGCTTCACTTTCGCGTCCCATACATTTCTCCGTCTCTTATCCCATGGAGAACGAAAACATCTGGCTCTTTTTTTTTGCTGAACCAGCACACAATGGAACACAACAGCCTGGCATGCTAGTTTTCGCGACTGAACACAGTTCAATCACCCAGCACCCAGCGCACAGCACAACCGCTTCGGACACTCCGCAGCAACGGCTTGAAGCGACTTGCCCCAAGATGGCGAGCGCGGAGAAAGCGGCGGCGCGGGGCATGCCAAAGGGTGTCACCACCCTGTACGGCGGCGCTGGTATCGAGGCACCCTAGTTACTACCACTTCCGGTTTCGATGTTTCCATCAATCAGATGACTTCCAGGTCAGGGAGATAACGCTTCTGAAAGCGACGCGCTACTTTCATTCATAAAGCGATGCACGGTGAAATTCAGGAAGATGTGGCCGCGTTTCAAAGTTGTTGTTGTTGTGGCTGTAGGAAGAAGAAAAGAAAATGCACGGGCCTGTTACTGACCTGCTTCACTCCGACCTCTCTTTCTCTCTTAACTTACGGTGCGGTTCGGGTGTCCACAGAACAAGTGTGACAAATACTGCTTCTTCCCTTTGGTGTGAACTAATCATACAGCACAGCACAAGCATTCCACCGAATTTTCATCTCTTGTAGGCCATCATTGCACCCGCCACCTCTTAGGTGGTGTACAACGGTTGTTGCGGCGCGCGTCTTTCTCTCCCTCTTCTTTTTCCTTTCTTCTCTATTTTCTCTTCTGTCTGCACGAGGCAGCGGAGTGAGCCCCGCCGGGGTGGTGCAGTGGTAAGACACCCGACTACTGTGCCGGAGCACCCGGGTTCGAACCCGACCTCGGCGGCTGCGTTTCGATGGAGGCGAAACGAAAAGGCGTCCGTGTACTGTGCGATGTCAGCGCACGTTAAAGATCCCCAGGTGGTCGAAATTACTCCGAAGCCCTCCACTACGGCTCCTCTTTTTCTCGCTTTCCACTTTCACTCCCATCTTCCTCCCTTCCCTTAGGCGCGGTTAAGGTGTCCACAGAAAACAAGTGAGACAGTTACCGCGCCTTTCCCTTCCTATAAAGCAACCAGGCAGCAGAGTGAGTGAGCGGCCTCCCCTGATGGGGCTGGGACAGGTAGGTCACCGTCGCTTGCGGCGGGGGCCGGCCATATCTCTTGCCAGGCGTTACACATTCTACGTTCTTCAGCAACCTCTTCCACATCTCGCTTACTTCTTTGGGCTCCAGCCCACGAGTCGCTCAGCGGAAACGCCCAGGCAAACACTCTCGCTCGAGATCTCAGCGGCCGAGCCGAGAGTATGATCAGCCACCCTGCTTCCGCTGACACTAATATCTCACGCGCTTCTCTACTCACCACTTACACGGACATACTCCAGCACTACCGACTCCAAAGGTGCACATATCCTCCCGCACACCGCGATCTAACAAGACGCGAGGCCGTCCAATGGCGCAAATTACAAACTGGCAGCTTCCCACACCCCCTCTTATACAGCAGGATCTTTCCGGATCAGATAGCCCCCATGTGTAAACACTGCTCAACTCCGGCCACACTCATACACATGGTGTGGACTTGTACACATTACAACACAGACGACTCAAACACCCCAGAGACGTGGGAGTCTGTCTCTCCTGTGTACTTCCGAGCCAGCAGACCAACGCTGGCTTATCCAGCGCGCGGTGGAGGCCGCGGCATCCCAAAGGATCCCCGCCGACCTCCTCTAAGTCAGCGCAACCGTTCTTTTGACTGGTCCCCTGTTTTTGGGAGCAATAAAAGAGTTCACCACTTGCCTGTTACCAAATTTTTATCTGTTGTAGGCCGTCATTGCACCCGCCATAGCTTCGGTGGCGGACGACGGCTATCGTTGCGGCGCGCGTCTCTCTCCCGCTTCCTTTTCTTTCTTCTCTATTTCCTTTTCTATCTGCACGAGGCAGCGGAGGTGGCCCCACCAGGGTGGTGCAGTGGTAAGACGCCCGACTACTGTGCCGGAGTACCCGGGTTCGAACCCGACCTCGGCGGCTGCGTTTCGATGGAGGCGAAACGAAGAGGCGTACGTGTGCTGTGCGATGTCAGCGCACGGTAAAGATCCCCAGGTGGTCGAAATTATCCGTAGCCCTCCACTACGGCTCCTCTTTATCTCTTTCCACTTTCACTCCCACCTTCCTCCCTTCCCTAACGGCACGGTTGCGGTGTCCACAGCAAACAAGTGAGACAGTTACCTCGCCTTTCTCTTCCTATAAATAAATCAGTTTTTTTTTTCTGTCTGCACGAGGCAGCGGAGGCGGCTCAGCTACAGAGCCTTCCACCCATCCAGGCCCGTGCATTTTCTTTTCCTTCTTCCTACAGCCACAACAACAACAATAAAAATGATAATAATAATTGGTTAACAGGAAGGGAAAGGCGCAGTATCTGTCACACTTGTGTCTGTGGACACCTGAACCGTGCCGTAAGGGAAGGGAGGAAGGTGGGAGTGAAAGTGGAAAGAGATGAAGAGGAGCCGTAGTGGAGGGCTCCGGAGTAGTTTCGACCACCTGGGGATCTTTAACGTGCGCTGACATCGCACAGCACACGGACGCCACTTCGTTTCGCCTCCATCACAACAACGCCCGAATTGCAGATCGGTGGTTGCTCCTGGCCCTACGGGGCTGGGACTGGCGGGTCACTACCACTTGCGGCGGGAACTAGCCTGCCAACATATTTTATCTGTTGTAAGCCGTCATTGCACCCACTACCGTTCCGGTGGGGGACGACGGCTGTTGCGACGCGCGTCTTTCTCTCCCTCTTCTTTTTCTTTCTTCTCTATTTTCTCTTCTGTCCGCACGAGGCAGCGGAGTGACTCAGCTACATAGTCAGTAGCAGGCCCGTGCATTTCGTTTCCTTTTTCCTTCAGTCGCAACAACGCCAGTTTATTTCGCCTCCACCGAAATGCAGCCGCCGGCTTCGGGATCGAACCCGGTGCTGTGCGATGCTTTAGATTTTGGTGGAAGAAAGGCGCAGTATACTTCGGGTGGACACCACGGAATCGTGCGCACCCACATTTTATTAGGTCAAGGTCATTTGAAGGTCAAATTTAGTGCCACGCGAAGCCGTCTGTACTTAGCGTAGTTAATATTTAGCTTCAATAGTAAATTAGTTTATAAAAAAGGAAAGGCGCAGTATCTGTCAAGGTCACTTGAAGGTGAAAACGTCCTTGAAGCTGACGGCTCGAAAAGGCTGCGTAGTCAAGGAGGAGGACAAAGAACATTTATTTCCGCGGAATATGGCGCGGCAGCCACCCCCGGGTCCGCACGCAGGCGTCCGGGGAGGCAGTCTGTCGCACCGCGGCCGGAGGACATACGGCCGCGTCTAGGAGAAGAGGTCTTCAGCCTGCCTCGGCCGCCAGGCGGACGGCAAATCGCTGAGTTTTTTCGTCGGAGCTTCTTAGCGTGGTCTCCTATTCATCGCTAGTTTTAATCGCGTTGCGCCCTGGGGCACGAACGCATCTCCATATTATGTAATCTAATGTTGCCACGTGGCCGCAAAATTTACAAATTTCGGTTTCTCCACCATCCCTCTTCCGCCCTCTGGCACCCGTCCAACTCCTCCACAGGGGCGAAAAGAAATTTTGAGCTTGGAGTCTTCTCCAGTCGTATGATTCCTTTTTACTCAGGGATCTATCCGGTGGCGAATATATCCTCCGGTCTTTCTTCAGGTTGTCGGTTACATCCCTAAACGTACCAGTACGTTCTTTGCTTTTAGATGTGGAGGCGTCCGCAGCACCCCGAGGTAGCGAGGAGCAGGCGAGCATGTGGGCAGCCTCGCTGCCGGCGAGACCGGTGTGTACTGGGGCCCAGATTATGGTCACGCTTTCGGCGAGAGACGACTCGTTCAGAATTTTTGCAGCACGATTGCTGACTCTACCCATGCTAAAATTTCTATCCGCCGCTTTGCTATCGCTGATGACGTGGTTCACGCCTGGTCGTGCAATGGCAATGGCTACTGCAATCTCCTCCGCCTCTACCGGTGGTAGATCTCGGTTTCTTTCGATTCCTATGGCGATCCCGGTGCCTAATAGGGCGACCGAGGTTACGTCGCCTTCTTTCCCGATCGCTGCATCGGTGTAGGCGACCGATATTTCGCTTCAAAACGGGAAGTTATTGAGGAGTTTATTTTTATCCACCCGATTCTGGCGGATAACTTTAGAGATCTGCATTGCATAATCATTACACGCATGCTCTCTCTTCGTTTTCGATTTTAAACAGTTGAAACAGGAAACCTATAAGAGATACATTGCCTCATTGAACAGCGTGCTCCTCCGCAACGGGGTTAGTGCGCTGGACTGCCGTACCGAAAGGTACGGGATAGAATCCAGATCGCAACACCGCTTTTCGATGGAGGCGAAAAGTAAGGCGCCCTTGTGCTGAGCGATGTCAGTAGAACCCCAGGCGGTGGTCCGGAGCCCTCCACCACGGCGTCTCTCATAGCCTGAGTCGCTTTGGGAAGTTAAACCCCACAAACTAAACTTATTTAACGGTGTCTCGTTTCTGGTCTTACTCTTGTGTATCAGTTGTTAGCAAGGATTTCCATAGAAACGTAAAAGTGGATGTAGATTTACCATGGTTGGGTTTTTGTTTAGTAATGATTATTGGTTTTGAGACTTGCCTGGTGTCGCCATCAATTCTTGAGCAAGTTGCGACCTTTCCGCTATGTTTCCTGCCAATTTAATAGCCTCATAAGACTTACAGTCTCATCCACTCAATCAATAAATGAAAATAACAATATCTCGTATATCCGAATAACCATAATGAATGCGTATTTATCTCAATATCTACTCCCCCAATAAACTGATAGCCTCATGTTTTCGGCTTAAACGGCTGCATCTCTCTGAGGAGAGAAAAGGTGCGTTTGACGTTGACATTTACAAGCTATAGCTTGTGCCAAAGTACGACCATTGTTTCTCACGATCGCTTAACTACTTTATCTGTTTTATTGACCCGGTGACGAGCACAGAACTTCACTAAATATAACGTGCTGACGTAATAGTGAAGGATGTAAAGATCCAATTCCTTGTTCGTCATACGGACATTAATTAAGTTTGATTAGAATAAGAATGTTGCCGCTGATATCGAAAATGCTTGCTTCGTTTATTGGTGGCAATATTAAAGGCGTTTAGTTTGCACAGATCATGTGAGCGGTGCGCTTTTTTTCTTCTTTAATGCGAAACACTCTTCACTCAGGGCGCTTCACATCAAATATGGCTACAGACATCTCTCCTCGCTGTCAATGTCATTCTTACATCCGGTCCCGCGCATCAGAGGTAGTGCTTATTATTTATGGATACAGCAGCAAAGCATGTGGAGAACTAAAATGAATAGATCTATAACCTCAGCTTTAGGCACCATGAGCAATCGACAGAATTCGCGCGACTTCAAACTGCGCGGCCGTCTTTCTTTCACGGCGACAGAATGAAAATGCTTTGCATCCTTTTCATGCTGTACGGCAGGCGAGACCTTTCTATATCAAACGTCACTTAGAAGAATTTCAAAGCCCGCTGCCGGCGCCAATTCCTCTTCGGTCAGTCTCGACTGCATTTAAGAACTCTTAAGCGGTTTTCACCGCGAATATGCCGAGCGCACGGTCCGAGCGCTAAAGACTGCAAAGTCGCGGTTTGGATCAACCGCTTTTCGCGGCAGATTCTTCGGCAGCTCTCCCCTGTCTATCCAGTGCACAGCCGCCGGCGCTCTTTTCTAAGGTCGCGCAAAGTGCGAACGGCCAGTTACAAGGTCGGCTAGCGACGTCGACGTGATGAACAAAAAAAAAAAAAATCAACCGCAACGAGAACAATAAAACAACAACCTCCGGCCGAGCGTAGCTAGCGCAGCAGAATGCTCTCTGCACTGGCGGCGATGAGTCGGAAAGGGCGCGAGGCGGACCAATGGCGGGCCGCGGCATTTCTCAGGTGGCGCCTACGTCATGCGCGTGACGTCTCCTCGGGTTCGCCTACGTAACGGCCCCAGTCGCCGGCTTAGGAACGCGCGCTCGTGCTCGTCGTCGTTGGTCTGTCCGAAAGCATGCGTGCGCTGGCTCGGGCTCGGGCTCGATCGACTGAGGGCGAACTCCGGGCAGCAGGAGCAGCCGTTCAACGACCTTGATTCGGAGAGACCGCCGCTTTTAGAGCTACGCGCCGCGCTGTGCGGGTTTTGAACGGCAGCAAGCTCCGACGCGCGCCTCGTCTCTTAGCACTGTGCAAGCTATAGAATCTCGCGTCAGCTAAACAGAACAGATGGGCTATATCAAGGTAGTGCTGCCAAACGTAGTATATCACATCAGCTAATCGGAACAGAAGCAGCCTCTCTCAATCAGTGATATACTGCGGAACATAGAATCTTGCCGCAGGCTAGTCTGGAGAGAGAGAGGGAGATTTTTTTATACATTTTTTTTGCGAGCCGGTGCATAATGAGCGCTAGAATCTCGTGTAGGCCATCAATAGAATGCGCAGACGAACTAGTCTGCGGCTATGGCGTCGTCTGCCTGCAGGACTGGTGGCAATGACGCTGCTAACTATAGCACTGCGCGAGATTGAAAAATGTTAATCGATTTCGCTGATAAATAAATGCTTTGTTTTGTTACTGCGTGCGAGTATGTCTGCAAACTTTGTTGTGTGCAGAAGTTTGCCTTAGCCCACCTCATAACCGATGCGAGACTGAAGGCTTCCGAGTAAAACTGAGGTCGGCGTGTGCGTCAGAGCTTTTAACTGGTCTATATCTAGCGAAGCAGTGCAGCGCTTGCAGAAACGGTGTGAGAAAAAAAAGAACTAAATGAAAGGAAAGCTTATAGACTTCTCGTTCTAGTCTTTTGTAACCTGTTAGCTGAAGGTTTCTCTGTCTGCTTTTCCGGGCCTGTTTATATTAATATCGCTTTCGCTGGTCAGTAGTAGAGCGCAGGAGTATAGCGACGGATAATGCCTTCACGAAAACCTACCGTTTTAGGGCACCGTTTTCGGGGCAGCATGAATATCAAAGCATATTGTTGTCTTTCGCCGTTGCTACAAGAATCTCCTACTTTGACTGAGGGGAGCGGAACATGGCGAATGTCTGATGTCCGCTCGTAGAGCCCTTTGATCATAGACATTATTGAATAATTTCCTTGATCGCCATTCCCGCTCACTCTAACCAAAGATGCAGCCTGAAGTACTCCCGTATTTTGTAAAGAGCCACTCCTCACATTTACATGTGACTTTAAGGACTGACGTAAGGCATCTTTACTTTTACCTGTTTTCTCAACGCAGCGTCAAGTGTTCAAACCTTTCAGACTACCCCGAAAAATTGGATGAACCTTTGTCGCGTTAGTCCGAAAATGTCGAGTCGTACAAGGGCACAGCGCAGATATGCAGCTCTAAGTAAGCGTCGTTTGAGCAATCCCAGAAGCTCTTTGTCACAGCCAAAAGTGTTATTATGCTTTGACATCAAAGTTTCGCCTTGAATCAAAGCATCCTATAGAGAACCGACTGCCGACGATCGACGCGAATTTCAGGGTTGTGCTTCTCTATTCTTCGATTTAAAAAAATATGATATAAATCCGTTCGCCAGCCGCCGTAGTTTGTAATGAAACTAGCGCGGTGGAAGACAGAGTAAGCTAGCGGAGATACCAGCGCCTGCAGCGCCTGCGTGGTGTCGAGGGACCACAGTCACCGCCGAGCGATGCAGGCGCTGCTGGCGCTACCGATGCTTCAGCGTGCGCTTCGCAAGCTGCCGGCAGCAGGGGCAGCGCCAGCGTTTTTTTGTTGGTCTTTTTTAATGGTAGCGGCGGAGCAGCGCTGGCTGCGAGCGCTGTTTGGCGAACGTGCGCGCTGCCCTCGTTTCCGGTGCTGTAGCGTCATACCGTAGCGACCTTTCCAACGCCAGTGAAGCTCCCGCCTCTCGCAATGCGTAGCCGTCGCACATGCGATTCCGTCGTGCTGGGGAAAAAAGTTGCAAAAGAACAAGCGCGCAGATGGGGACATCCTCTCTCCACGTGTAACGCATACATGCTCTTCAAGAGAGCCTGCATTATGGGCGCTTTTTTATTAGTATCGTAAGAATATTCCCTAACTCTGCTGTATTGTTTCTTCATAACTCGCTGTTTCGATCCGTGTCATGACATGACACGGATCATGACGTGTCATGACAAAGAAGCGCTTCTTTCTTGGTCATCCGTAGTTCCGTGATGCTTTATTATAACGTACTGGTGAAAAAGCGGGGCTTTTTGAACCTTTCTTATTTCCTGATACTTGTGTATGAAAGGCCATGCACTGGCAATAAATTTCGTGCTACAATCAAACTTGTTGTCGTAAACAAACCCTGCCAAAAGGGGAACGCGGTTGCGACTTTTCTAATGCGCAAAGCTGTTTATATATTCGGGTTGCTTGTAGCCGCACCAGTTTAATATGTTAAATTTGCGAGAGTATAGTGTGGCTGCTGGAGTCACGCGAGTCAGTACAATACCGCCCAATGCAGTGTATTACTCATGTATATATGAAGAAGAAATGCAAACTTTGGCAGCAAAAATGTACCCTGTCCTCTCAGCTATGCATTCCGACCAGCGAAATGAAGCATACGCTGCCACAGACACCGAGTTCTCCCTTCATAACCGCTTATTCCCTGAAATTCCCTGTAAAGGGGAAGGCGTGAACTAAAAGCGTCATGGCCTCTGCATTCCCCTGATTAATCCCTAGAGTTGGCGACTCCCTTGAGGCTGTTTTTAAGCCGTGCACAACGGAGCGCGCCGCTCACATGTTCTAGAGAGGTGTGTGAACGACTGTAATACTCCCTTAATACTCATCTAACGCTTTAAAAAGTGTACAAGCTGGTGTACATTTCTTTACTACCTTCTTACTCCCCGCGTTTCGAACAGTCAAGGAAGGCTTGCATCCACAAAAGGTTTTGCATGTCTCGCGCGTACATATCATCGCTATGGTGGCTATCATCGCAGCTCATTTTGCAAGGTTACCATTTTTTTTTTTTTTGCATGGATATTGGTGAGAAACAGTCCTGGCAACCTTGGCATATCTCTGCTTACAGGGAGCACACCGGAAAACATCATCTGGCTAGGAGGCGCGCTCAACTGCACTGAAATAATCAGGCTTATTGCTGACACTTCAGCGCTCCTGTCATGAACCTTTCTTGCCGCTATAGTTTCCGGTTGATTAAGCGATATGGTATACGCAAGAAAAACTGTCTAAACCTGCTCCTTTCAGAGAGATGAATGAATATAAGTGCTCTATACGTATATCGACAAAAAATATTTGAAAGGGTCGACGTCCAAATTTTTAGTAAGGCTCATTAATCACCTTCTCGTCTCTTCCTCTTCACTTGTAAATGAACTTGCTCCCGACACGAGTTCGACCCCCTTTCTCAATTCGCTGGAAGAGAAACGTCGAAGATCCTCCTCTCTCTCGGGCCATCTCTGAACGCGGCGGCGGCGCTTCGTGGCAACCGGCAACCGTGTCTGCGCGCCCGATCGCTCGCGGGTCACCATGGTAACGGATGAAAAGCGTTGCACAGAGCACGTGCTTGCGTTGCCCGCCAATTTTTGAACTTGGCGCCGAAGCAAGCGTTAGAGCGCTTCGAGACTTCGATCCGTCGTGGTGTCCCACTACCGTGCTCCGCGCTGGGCTCGGCGACGGCTGCGGAATTAGGCGTTGCGGCTCCTGAGCTTTGCAAGTTACTTGATGTCGTTTTTATAATTGTAATTTCTTTATTTCTATCGACCTCTCGTCGAGATGTGAGGAGGACAATTGTGAAGTCGACCAGTCGTGAATGCTGTCAAATAATAAAAAGGTGGTGTCAATCAGTGATTCGAATTGAGCAATAATAGAAACATGACATAGAAGCATGATATAGATAAGCCATTGGCTTATCCAAAGGTGAACTTTGTCGCGTACTGCCATGGTGTGCACTTGCGGAATACAGCATACGGAGCAACCCATGACCTCCTAACCTCATTCAGGCATCGTCTAAAGGAAAGTGGGAGGCACGCCATGTATAGGCTTCTGTTGATCACTGGTAAGGCCGCTCGTGGGCGCACAGTAATTGTTCGCGATTTCCGGCGGTGCAGGGTCATAAGTCTGCGCTGAGAACAGAACAGCGTGATCTGGTTACTTGCGTCCAAATCTGTACACGGGTAACGCTGAAACCAGCGTAGTACTGCTTTTACTGAACAAGAGGAATTTAATAAACTTAATGACAGAATCAAATAAAAGCCCAATAAGTACTATTAGTATTGTTCTTAAATACTGCTTTCGATGTGCGACTTGTGTTAGGAGAATATGGGCAACCGCTTCGGCCGCTCTAAGACTGCCACGGCACTGTAACGACCGCAGCAGCCTTACTCATTTTCGTTACGCGATCTTGGTTTGGCTCTTCTCTTTTTGTGGACCAGAAAAGGCTGAGGGGGGGGGGGGGGGGGGGTTTCTTCCGCGATATCAATTTACACCATTCCAAAATCAAATCCGTGGGCAGCTGCAGCCCTAACCAAATAGTCAAACATAGCAGCATTTCGACTCCAGCGTTATTAAAATCGATGCCTGCAAACCCAGGCAGCCGAGAACGACGTCTGTCACCTCTCGCCATTTATAGCTATTCAGCGCTGAGCGGAAAAGACGTGGTCGAGCATACTGGCGACCATGGCGGGTTTTGGCGCCCCCACTAGATTGTGAAGATCACCAATACGTAGGGACAGAGTGGATTGCTTCTCTGTCTACTGACAAACACACGCACAAACGAGCAGCGTCACACTGGCACCATGTTATCCGAAGATCATCATTTGCGGTAATGCTAATATTTCTGAAATCATTCCACTTAAACTTACAGGCCTATGTTTGAAAATCCGGCACTCTAACTGTTTATACCCGCCGCGGTGAAGCAGTGGTTAAGATGTCCGACTACTGAGCCGGAGTACCCGGGTTCGATCCCGACCGCTGGCGGCTGCGTTTCGGACGAGCGTCGCAACAGCCGTCATCCGCTAACGAAACGGCGACGGGTGCAATAACGGCTTATAACAGGTGCAACCACCGGTGGCAAATGAACTCCTATAGCCCCCCCCCCCCCCCCCTCCCTCCTCTATTCCTAGCACCCCGTAGGGCCAGGAGCAGCCACCCTGATAATCGCCCGCTCCAGAGCCCTTCACTACAAGCAGTCCTCTCCCTCTTTCCGCTTTCAGTCCCACCTTCCTTCCTTCCCTTACGGTGCGGTTCAGGTGTCAACAAGACAAGTCTAACAGATACGACATCGTTTCCTTTCCTGTGAACCAATTATAATAGTTAACTGTGCGTACACTCCAAAGTGTTAGATAACAATCGGGTTTCCCGTTTTAACGAGAGGTTGCCAAGTGTCACTGGCTCAGAGCAAAAATCCTAACCTATCTTCTTAACGGGCATGACAACTTCTTTTTCTCCTTGGCCAAACCAACTGACTCTGCAATTTGCTAAACCCCGTTACTCATTTTTATTTCCTCAAAGGTGATCACTTTTGTAATGGTTCTTTTTTTTTTTTTTTTAATTCCAATGCGTCCGAGATCATGTGTGGTGACTTCGCTTCGGCAGCTCATGACCTTCCGAAATGGAGGTTCTTGAGGAACATGTGCGATGCGCGCCCTCCGCACATGGAGCATCGGGCGTTGGCTGACAACTACATTTTGCTGGAGCATTCGATTAGTGTTATCTAGTCAGAGCTAGAGTTAGGTTTCCTCGCAATTTTTTTCTGGTAACTCTATATAGTGCCTGAGAATCCGAGTGCTGTAACTTTAGTTCATCACAATGGCAGGGTGGTGGTGGTGGTGGTAGTGGTTATTTATTGTACCTATATACAAAAGGAAAGAAAAGATGTTTGCCAACCCCGGTATCTGATATCTGAAGCACAGTATTCCGAGTTTGCGTCGTTTTCAGAGGCATCGCTATTTCCTTGACTTCGAGTCATCTGATTGGTGGAAACGCCGGAAACGGAAGTGGTAATGACATCCGGTTCCGGCATTCCCTCCACCAGCTGACTCAAGGTTGAAGATACAGACACTTCTCAAAACGAAGCAAACTTGGAATACGGATGAATTTGTCCTATTTTTAAATCCATGCTTGTGCGCCTGAGGAAAGAGCAATGTACAGTTGTCAGCAACAGGAAGTACGGCCGCGTTTCGTCACTTCCGCATCCACTGCCGATGCATAAGCTCAGTGTGAATGAGCGTGCTTCAGAAAGGCAAGATCATATAGGAAACAGGGCGAGGTAAGATAGGTGGAAGAAAGAAAGGCGTGAAACGGAAAGAAAAAAAAGACAATGAAAACAACGCCACGCCTGAGAATTCGGTGAAGCTAACACATACTTCAGCCTTTATGCGATCGCCGTCGTCACCTGGCTGCAAAGGTTTGGTTTGGTTTGGTTTGTGGGGTTTAACGTCTGCAAAGGATCGGCCTGTGAAGAGACGCTCGCTTGGACGAGTACTGCTTGTTGGCAAGGTACGTGACAGCTGTCAGTTCCTACTAGCTACATTGGGGAAGCTTCCAAGTGTCCATCCATCTATCTGTCATGACCCCGCGAGTGCGGAAGGCGACGCCAAAACAGCACGGGCTAGTTACGGTGCCAGGTATACGGTTCGCGCTGAGACCAGCTCGCCGGCCGCGAGAACTCTGACACCAGCATATAATGCTCCAGCCGAGGCGGCGCTCGGATGGGAATCGAACACTGGCCTCGCACTGAAAAAAAAAAAAAAAAAAGAATATTAAAAAAAAAGAAAAACCTACAGCACCAACTGACAGCTCTGCACGGATAGTGGAAACCTATAAGGCATATCAGAGCGCTGGAAACTTTTATATTATACGCCTTACAATCGGCGCTGCCATATAATAATAATAATAATAATAATAATAATAATAATAATAATAATAATAATAATAATAATAATAATAATAATAATAATAATAATGGTTATGACGATGATGGTGGGGGTGATGATGACGATGATGATAATAATAATTGGTTCACAGTACAGTGTTCTAGAAGGGGTAGTTGACAGGGAAGGAGCAATATCTGTCACTTGTTTCTGTGAGCACCTGAACCAGCCGCAAGGGAAGAGAGGAACGTGGGAGTGAAAACGAAAAGGCAGAAAGAGGAGCCGTAGTGGAGGGCTCCGGAGTAATTTCGACCACGTGGGGATCTTTAACATGCGCTGACATCGCACAGCGCAAATGCTCCTTTTCGTTTCGTTCAGAAGCATGCATACCGACTTTCAGCGTTGCAAAATTCTAAACAGCGTGTCGAGAAGTTGGTTAACCTCACCTTTGAGGCGCTCCTGGCGTTCGGAATTTAGGAACCGCTAATCGGTCGTTGAGTAACCGCGCTCTACGTGCGAAACGCTATATGCTCATTTTCTAGGCTCGATCAAGGTCGTCCTACATCATCGAAGGTTATCGCTCCGCCCGAGGTCATGTCGCCAGACCACGCGGCTAGCGCTTGTTTGCATGCGTCGGATGATCGCATTGTTTTAGATTAGCGGTGAGGTGACACGGCTTAGTTATCTTTTTTTTTTACTCGATATAGAGATGAGTGCGTAACTTGCAGTTCGGAAGGATAACAAATGTCAAGGCAAGTTCCCGTTCTGTGCTTTTGGTTTAATTTATTCTTGCGTTTAAAAGTGCCATGAAGAGGCATTTACTAAAATTAGAAAACACTCAAGAACAATCAGTTATTCCATCAGCCCTCTCCGTAAAGCGATACTTTCTTTAAGCTATGTTCGATTACTAACACCGAACATATCGGCGATAAGAAATGGTCAAGAAAAATAAAGTCATGCTATATCAATGAATCATGCTATAGTTTTCTCTCTCTCCTGCCCTCCTTCATTCATTCCTTCATTCAAGTGCCTGTCGTGATAGTGATGTTGCTGTGCCTTTCCTTTCCTCGAAATTTCCTGACGCCATTATCATAACGGCTTTCAGTATGGCATGGACTGCGGAGAGTTGGTATACAGCCCAGAATATTTGTCTTCCTTACGCAATGGTCAGTATTGATAAAATGATAACGCAGCAGCATAGTTTTAATGTCCTACTGAGGGTAACTAAACTGGTTCTGATTGTGATTCTGTAGGCACGTCTGGGAAAGAGGCGAATTTTGAACGCAGCTACCTGCTTGGCTCCTTGTTTGTGACCTATATTTTACTGAGTGATATATTAATCCATTGCCCATTTGTTGAAATTGCAACAAGAAAAAAAAAAAAAATAAAAGCAGAAAAACTTGACAGCTGGTGCGTGCTGAAAAAATTCCAAAGCAAACATTGCAGAATTTTTCAACCTTTTCGAGAGGGAGTTAAGAGTTTAAAGACATGGGGAACAGAGCTGTGCTTTGCATTTTCTATCAACTCGCCAGACAGAGAACATATATTTTTTTCGCTTTTCGCCCGCTGAGAGGATGGGCTAACGACCTCAGCCCACGCACTGTGGTTGACCTGCAGGGAAGCTCTACTTATTTCGCCATACCCAGCAGCTGCGCGACCGCTAGTCCGGCCTGTGGCGTGTGTCACTCCAGTGTATCCGGTATGCTGAGCGTGTATTCGTTCCTGTGAGCTGAGCCGGTAGCTTTGCGCGCAGTATATATCTATACTTCGGCTCAGAATTCACCGCGATACGTGGTGTTATGTGTGAACGGCCTCTCTCGAGATTATTTCGTAGTTCACTGATATACCGTCCAGTACATCACACAATGTTCATCAATATATGCACCACGACACGTTGCAGTCGCCGTTGATATGAAATGTCGCGACATGTAGAGTTCGCACGTATGAAAAACTGAGTTGCGCTTTAAATGTGAGGTTGGACTCTGGCGCAGAAAAGTGAAGTTGGTCCGCGTTTACATTTCATTAACGTGCTTCCACCGAGAAAATAGTGCGTTCTGAAAATAAAACATACGTGTCGCCACCTCCAGCGTTTGTCTGCAGTAAACTAAACCGAGGCGTCTTTTTGCGCGCATCATTGAGGCCAGGCTGCGTAAACCACCATTCACTTCTAAGAGGGATAACGGTGCCTTTTAGGAGCGTGAGATCTTACTATTTACATTTGCTGGTTTCTCGTCCATTTCTCCGTCGCTGTCAGATTCAAGATGGCGGACAAGTGACATGATCATAGGCAGAGCATTTAAAAAATTTCTTAGCTAACATGTGACAACACATACAATAGAGTCCACCACCTGGTCCACCATGTGTGACGTCATGATTCCCCAAAGCCAGTGACCCGGAAATTTTGGATAGGTTCAAGGAAAGTGTTTTGGAATATAGTTTTCTTTCTTTTTTTTTTTTTTTTGCATATTGCAATATTGCACCATGGCAACGTATACGCAGGTCTTCCTCTCGCAGGCTTGTAAATTCTAACATAGAGATTAAAAAAAAGAACGTACCCCATTACGCTTTCAGTGACATTCTCTGCTTGTAAGCCTTGTACAAACTTCACAAGCAAAATACTGCTAAGAATCGGAAACTTGGACAAATTCAACTGGTATGTTTCGCTACGCTTTAAGCTTACACCAGTCTCATCTTCATATACAGGGAGTCCCATCTAAATGTAACTAAGTTTGTAAAGAATGCAGTCAGCCGTAGCACACAAAACTATTCAAAGTTGTTTGTACCAATTTGCCGCTTTTCTCCTTTCGCTGAACTTAATTTGCATAGACTATCATTTCTCATTAATATCCTGAGGAATACACTTGACAGTACAGTAGCAAGAGTTGCAAATAATATGTTTGAAAAACGGCTATTTACATTGTTTCCGTCACGCTGCGACTTACGCAGATTTAACCACTGGCCTTCAAAGAAAGCTGTCACGTGACCAGCTGATATTTTAAATGCATACACAAAGCTTAATCGGAGAGAGCGCTTTAGAGAGAAGCAGATTTGTTTATCTGGAGTGTGACTCGGTATACTTTGATCGCCGTCACGCGGAAGCTTTTTCATTGTTCCAGGTGTCGTTTTCGGCTGTAAGAAATTACGTAAACGCTAGCGCAATGGAGACAATGTACATAGGTTGTATTTCTAGAAGGTCTACAACTGTTACCTGGACGCTTTTTTCGTCAAGCCAGTTACTTAAAGAGTTGGGTAATTAGTCATCGCTAATTAATTAACTTTCGCGAATAAAAAATACTGCAGACTATAGACCAGGCGACTCTGAATAGCTCTTAGCTGGTTACTAAGGGCTAGCACTCAGCTGAACGGGCCGGGTGTCCAGAAAGCTGCACTTGCGTGCTCAATCCGTGCACGGGAGCTACAGGCGCAACTCCCGGCCACAACTACCATTCACAGATGGCAGCGAACTCTGGCGCTTCAAAAATGAAAACGCTCCGAGGAGGGTTTTGGGTGACATTAAACACACCTTGACGAAAGGAAAATTGCTTGATTTTCCTAGCGCTGGTCCACGATGTGGAGAAAATCGGAAATGTTTCCGCGACACCCTACGCTGCAGCTTCTTCACTACAACAAGCTTTGGAATACATCCGGAAATTGATGATGCGATAATATATCTAGCGACTGTCTTCTTTCGCTCATCAGTCGCACAATCGGGAAATCTTGTCAACATATTAATCTGGAACAGCGCTGGAGCTTCTCTCTATTGTGTTCGCTGCACTCCGATCTCACTCTTCTTCCTGAAAATTGGTTCGACGCACTTGATACCTCTAGCACGGTAAGGCGAAAGCCCATGACTCTTGGTGCTAATTCAAAATTTCAAAAAAATTGACAAATTGTTATCTAATTCGACACAAATCTGGCGTCTTTTGCTCATTTTGTGAGATCTCGCACTGCCTCGCCGTCTTTCCACCGGATTTGACGTCAGCATCCAAGTTTCCTCATTTTTTTACCCAAATTACAGGTCCTTCAATGATATGAAGTATTAATTCCTCTTAATTACGCGTCCTTAATCTAATTTGGCGGAAATACGGCATTTCTAACCAAGTTTGGACGTTTTTTGTACTATTTCTACGTCCTAGCTATTTTCACGTCCCCCGTGACTAAATCGACGTCCGGCGTGATTTCGAAACAAATTTGACATTTATGGCTGTAATTAATCAACTAATTGATCTACAGTGACCAACTTGGTTTCGAGGTTCATTTTTTCCTTCTCTATCTCATACAATCATTCCTTTTCTTCTACCTTTGTTAGTTAACGCGAGGAGTGGATACCTCGCGCGAATGCACAATTTCTGTACACACTCATGAGCGTATAAAGGCTTTCCCCTTAATCGAAGTTAAGGCCCAGTTGACAGCGCCTGCCAAATCGGCCCCGTCGTGTGGTCTTGTGACGTCCCGATGACCAGTCAGTGCAGAGTCATTTCCCCGGCCAACGACCTTCTGCCAGAGGCACATCCGTGATTCTTTGTTTACAACGCGGCCGCCGATGATGTCGGATTCTCAGGAGAACGCGAGCCTTTAACAGTATCTGTTAATAGTAGACCGGTAACGCAGTGTAGAAACCTTACTCCCCTCCACTAGCTGCAGAATAGAAAGCAATATTTATTAGTTTGCATATCCGTTAACGCACATATGGGGTAACGTTAGTGCGTAACAGCGGCGTCAGCTGAGGGCGAAAACCACGCGCTAACTGATAACAACGTAACACGGAACAGCTAGCAGCTACTACTGTACGCAGAGCACAATACAATTTGAAAGGATGCGCTGCTTAGGTGTACAGGGGTGTATTAAAAAGACTGCCAGAGACAGTAGGTTTTTAGATTGCGCTTAACGTCTCTAAAACATGCCCCCATAAGCAGCTTATCCTTTCAAATTATGCTTTTCCACAGAGCCCAACCCCAAGCATAACAGCATAACAGTGGGTGGCCGAATGCTATTATACTATTTCTGTTGTAGTGTAACGTAGTATGACTCCTGTACAAACTGATCAGAGTGAAAGAGACGCATTTAGTGTACTGATGTTGTTTACGCGATGCGTTGAGTCGGAAGGGCGATCGTCGTCTTCGTCACCGGACGGAGGCTGCGATCGAGCGTCACGCGGCGAAGCTGCCCGCGCGTTTCCGAGGCCGTGACGTCATATCGCAGCCGCCGCGGCCGCTCGTCGGCGAGGAATGCTGGCGTGGGCGACGCCGTCGGTCGCACGTCGGCGGCCGCGCTTGGCTCTTGCAACACGGCGAGGCAAAAAGCTGGCCGAGCAGGAACTCCGTGCCGCTGCGGCCGCTCGCAAGCTTGGTCTAGCTGCACGCGCTGGGACCGAATGTGCCGAGCGAACAGAAACACGCTGGTCCTAGAAGCTCCGCTCTCGGCTACCCCTGGAGGGGACGTACGTCGATAAGCTCCTTCAACTGCGCGTATGCTCTGCGGTGTAGTACGCGTGTCGCGAGAGCGTGTGTGAGAGCGTCTCTTCGACGTAGTTCGATCCAACGGAGCGACGGGTTCGATCGAACGCCTGTGACCCGGGTGAAGTCTCTCGCGCGGTGTTCGCGCACCCGCCGCGCTGAGTCTGGCGACGCACGACCGTTCGCAATTATCTCGTCTATTGGTTTGTTTAAAAACTCTGATCCGCTATTGATGCGCAAAATCAAGGAGCAAACGAAATTGTGACAAAACGCACCTGAGCCGTATTTTTTTTTTGGCGGAATTATTTCCCCCCCTTTTCAGTCTGGTCTCCTGCTACAGTTGCACCTTACGGCGTCGTGAGCAAGAACTATATGAGTACCTGGCTCCAATATGGAAGGGGTTGCTAACCAATAGGAGGGAAGCAGAATAGTAAATTTAGAACAGGAACGTTATGAAATGTGAGATCGCTCCGCAAAGAATTGCGTGCCGCTATGGATAAGCTTCGGATGCTGGTAACTTGATGACTAGTATAAGAATGTTCTTATCATGTATAAGGAAGAATATGCATGGAGATAGAGAAAAACGTGCAGCACTAGTATTTTGAACCACACATAATCGTTGATAATCGATTACCCACCAAGCAAAAGAAGATGACTGGAAAATTTAAAGACTGGAAGGGAGCAGTGCTATTTAGGGAAGAAAGGACAGGTAATGATGTCCTGGCTAATATTCAGACATAACAGATGAAGAAAACTGCTTGGTTCCTACTGAGTTGTTAGAAGCCCATATACGTGTTCGACCTTCTATGGTTTGATAAACAGGCAAGGAATAAATAAAGAAAAGAGTGAACGAACTACATAATGAATGAATCAAAATATTAACTGAAAGACTGGAACAAAGCCCGCCATTATTGTTCCGTTCTTCTTGAAGGGTGCCGTATGAAATGTGCGCGCATTTTTTTATTTTATTTTTTTTTTTGCTCGTCCAAAGAATGCGCTACGAATGTAATTTGTCGACGCACATCAGTCGCCTTTCCTGAGGCACAAATAAATCCCCCTTTTCACATGTCATTTAAAAGTACAGTGCAATGAGATTAGTGTTTGTACATTTTTATTAGCTCTTTCGTTGTTGTTTTCTTCTTGGTCTCTTACGTAAGAAGCACGTTCGCAAGTCGCAAACTTGTGTGCTAGATTCGCCAAGGTGCGCGACATGGAATGCCCTAGCGCGCTGCACGTACCTGCAGGGCTAGACAGCTGTATCGATTTTTCAGCACGCGCTCAAGACATCCACCTGATGCGGATACAGCGGGACAAAAAAAAAAGAACTTTCTGGCGGGCCACTTTTCTGCTTTGGCATGCCATCGCACTCAGTCGGTACTCAAATATGGCAGCCTCGCGCTTCATGTCTGGTTTGGTTTGGTCGGTTTTTGGTTTAGTGGATCCGCCAAAGCGACTCGGGTTATCCGAGAAGCTGTAGGCTCCGGAAATTTCGACCACCTGGAGTTCTTTAATCTGCACTGATATCGCACTGCACACGGTACTTTGCCTTTCGCCTCCATCGATCTCGTATCCTTGGGCACAGTAATCGAGCGCCCTAACCACTGCACCACTGCGGTGGGGCACTTCGTCATTTCTGCCCCATCGCTAACCAGCTGGTGCTTGTATTATACCATACTAAAGGAGATTCAACAGCAACACGCCCTTCTTCACGAAATATACGCGATGACTCTTGGGTTAAGATGGGCTTTGAAAATCTCAGTCTATTTGATTATTCCTAATCTCATGCTAACTAAAGAAGGCTATGATTTCAGCCATTTCTCAAAGTCCTCGAGTTGGCCAGTTTCATTTGAGGCCATGTATTTTGTGCAGCTCGACAGAACCGAACTTCATAAGCTGCCGCGGAAGTCTTCACCTGAACCGCACATTCCATACGTCAGATACAATTTTAGACCGTAAGGATTTGTTAATTTTCCTGCTCTTATAGGAATTGGGAAGGGGGGGGGGGGGGGCACTATAAGCTCCACCTTGGTTATGTCGCGAGAGCCATAATGCTTTCCGTTTGCAAACTCTTCTTGGAAACCCTTGTTCGCGATGGACTTAGCTGCTCGCTTAAGTACTAATTCCTTAATTTGTTCCACTAATATCTCACACACACTTTTTAGACATAGATACACAGCCTCCGTTAACCAAGGCGTACAGATGCTCTTGCGCGTGGCCTATGGTTAACGTAGTCCGACTCAAAATGCAAGGATCATGGAAGGTTGATTCTGACCTCAACTTTCCACCTGAATTGAGAAGCTCACTTGGAAGCTCCTACCAAATCAGCCGTGTCACGTGACTGCATGGCGTCAGGAAACCCTACGACCAATCAGTTCCTGGCCATGCCAGTCATGCATCTACTATACCACCTGCCAGGACCATGCCCTTAATTTTATTTATTGCCTCCAAAACTCTATTTTAGAGACAAAATGAATGGGCGTCTTATTCCGCCAGTCCACTGGCCCTCTGCGCAGCTGCATTCCTGTTCACCAGCCGTCGCTGGTAATGTGGGTCATCACTGCACAGAATGGCCTCACATTGTCCTCTGAGGGGTTGTATATGTTGTATATGTCTACAATTCGGTCGCAGTGGTCGCTCTGAAAGCTGTGTAGCGTTGGATGCCACTGATGTAAATTTAGAATTGAACTTACTTCATTCAATGAGTGTGGCACTGGCAGGCACCTCTTCACATTGGCATTAAGTGCAAGTATAGAATTTTTACGAGACTGTCGCATGCATCACCATGTGACTAACAGCTGAATCATCGGATCAGTCTAAGTCCGACCTCGTTTATATATGTGAAACATATTGGAAGAAAAACGGACAACAAGGTTTGAAGAGGAGTTTCAATTTGCAAGCCAAGCCAACGTTTCAAGAAGGGCACTTGGCGAAACGTACGCTTGACTTGCGAGCTGAGGCTTCCCCTCCATCCTCCGTTTTCATGTCCATACCACGTAGCCATCTTCTTCCCCACTTTCTAACATAGTGGATGAAACACACTCTAGATACGCACGCGGAATCGCGCTACTACTGATAAGAATTCTCTCTCTGGCTGACCATTCGCGGCAGAACCACCAACGCCGCATTGAGTCGCGAAAAACACGCTCCCAAAGTTATCGCGGTTTTCGAGCGAGCAATTGAGAGCCGTTTCTCAGCGCACTCACACCGCCGATTTTGACAAATGGTGAACTGAAACTTTGCAACTCTGTGGGCGCGCGTCCGTAAATTTGCGGCTGAAGAGCAGGAGAGACCGGAGTACGACCTCGCAAACGTAAAGAAAGCTCGCGCCGCCTTGCGGTGCCCGGGCGAAGCCTGGCCGGGATCTTCCCATTGCGCAACAGGCACATTTCCAGAGCGGCCTAGTGGAGTTGCGTAGAGGCGCTGGCCACAGCTGATCGAAGACTGCACGGGCCCGGTTGGGAACGCGCCGAGGGCGTATACACCGCGCGCCGAAGTGCAGGCGTAGCTAATCCATTCGCGTGAAACATGTATTCCCTTTCGGGTTCTTTCTCCCTTTGTTGTTATTTCGCTTCCGCCAACCTGCTGAAGTGGCTCGAGAGTGGCTTCGGCTTTCGGCTGCCGAGCATGATGAGTTCGCAGGATCGATCCTAGGCTTCGACGGCCGCGTTTCGGAGGGAGCGAAATACAAAAACACCTATATGTGCAGTCCGATGTCTGGGCACTCTGAAGGGCCTCGGGGGCTGTAATTTAATCCGGAGTGCTTCACTACGCCATCTTTCTTCTGTGCATGCTTTGTTGACCCTTTATACCAAGCTACGGTTCAGTCTTTAGATTTGACTGACAATAGCAGTCTGACAGCTACTGATCTACTCCTTTCCTGGTAAAGCATTTGCGTAAGCACTTATTTTCCGCCCGCTTTACAGCGGGAGCCGTTATGCGGATCAGACCCTCAGACGTCGTGTGGCTGAAGTCCGTCCAAGGTCACGGCGGATCAAAGGGTCCAGGAAAGAAAGGTACTAGAGCGGAGATTGGCGGCGATAAGAGGAAGGAGGGGAGTACGGAAGGAAATCTAGGGCCACTGTCATGCGCTGCCGGTTTTTTTTTTTAAGCTGGCGCTAAGTTTTGCCTCTTATCCCTCCCGCCATTTGCTATCGGCGCTACCTGATTCCTCGCCTTATTATCTCGATCCTTCACTCTAAACCCGAATCAGCCCAAGGGGGAATAACAAGGTAGTAGCATGTTCTCGAGCGCACCCCCTTGTTAGACCACGACATTCCCTTTAAACTCAGGGGTAGATATTTGTCGCCAGAAATGCAGAATACCTATGGCCGGCAATGAAAACACCACACTTGGGTGGATCACACGCACCGAGATATAGATATTGCTTAATATAAGCGATGTGTCGCGCGCCACAGCGCCCTTGTGGGGCTATTCGAGTCGCTGAGCGCCCGGACTCTGAGGGCGTCCTGTCCGTGAACAGTGTATACTAGGGATCGGAGTTCTTGAGGTGAGCCGGCGAATATATCAGGCAAAACACATGCGAGTCCACGCTTCCTACTGAAAAGAAACATTTTAACTGGCCTCTTGCACAGCTTGGCTTGAGCCACCATGTTCGGGAGATAGCGGACTCGATGCGCCGCTCGCGCGGATTGTCTCGGTGTCTCCCTGCAGGGTTGATGTGCTGCCTGGTTTCATGTTGTTTCTCTGGGTGTTTTTATTGCGAAAGCAATACTGCTAGCACTTCGATCCTTTGGCATGTCGTGGCGCCTTCATACATGACCTTTCACGTGACCGTATGACGGCACGCCAGACCGAGAGACGGGGCCCCAGCTCGCGCCATCGGATGGTGGCGGTGAGTCTTTACAGCAGCCGCAGCGGTGACGTCCCGCCATTTTCACTGGACCATGTGACGTCACGCCAGACCGAGAGACGGGCCCCCAGCTCGCGCCATCGGATGGTGGCGGTGAGTCCTGTGGGATTCGGGCTTGCTGCGGCTGCCCTTTGCGCGGCCGCCGCCCGCTTCCCAGTTCTCCCCGTTCCCTTTCTCCCGCCTGAGGCGGCGGAGAGGGGCTCGGACGACTTGTCACTGTCGTTCGGGCCACAGCTCCGCCCTGGCGTCCCAGTGGCTGTTCTCATTGGCGCCTTTTGGCGGGAACACGACACCGCTTCGACGGCCGCGCTTGCGCGACTGTCCGAGCGGAGCTGAGAGAGAGACCCCTCCGAGACATCGCAAGGTGCGTACGCAACTGTTCTTGTCTGCCGGCCTTTGTCCGCGCAGACCAGTGTGTACTCGAGTTCGTCTGCTCCGGGTCTTACCTGAGAGCGAAGCCCGAGCCTGTCGATCGTGATCCAACGATCCGCGACAGGCGTACATTGCGGTGGTTGCCCACACTCTCTCAAAGGAACCCTTTGGTCACTGCGAGAGAGAGATCACAGCACGCCCTTGCGTGCTTGCGGCGCGCACTCCGTGTCACTTCGTGCGCGCAGGGGAGCCTTGCTCCTCGCGCGCTCCCTTGACACGGTGACTGCGTATGTGTGTGTATGTGTGTGTATGTGTGCGCGTGTGTGTGCGTGTGTATGTGTGTGCCGCTGGAGGATGGCGTTTCAATAAACGTCTCCTTTGTGAACTTGGAGGTATGTGTCCTTGCAGCGACGTGCTCTCCTCCCGATGGAAGTTGAGTGCGCGCTGCAGTGTTTCAGTGTGCGCGTGGTGACGGCTGATCGGGGCTTCGGCTCGCGCGACGCTCGAACCCGCGGTGGTTCGTGGCCTATGTCCACGTAGAAACCACAGTCCATACACGGCGCTGTGTCGCAGTCGAGAGAGGGCGCTCGCTGTTTGTGACGTCTGCTAGGAGGCTAAATGGGGCTGTGGCTCGGCTCTTCGCAGTAGTCGGGGCGCAGCCTTACGGTATGTCGGATGATGCCTATAAGGCGTATAAGGCCCATTTGAATGGGCAAACAAGAAGTGAATCAAGCTACTAGAAGCAAACAGAAGCAACCAACAGCAGCATCCGTACTTTCGCATTACTCCAGGTTCTGCAGTGCTCTAATTTTTTTATGCTCTGTTCTGTTTTTCTGGAAGGAATTCGCGAAATGACAGAGAAGGCAGGGCAGGGCTAGTTATAGGCAATTGAGTAGAGTAACTTAACTGTCTTGCTTATTTTATTTCCACGAATTACTGGTTGTCGCATGTGTAAACGAGTCTCCACCGCACAATACGCGGTGAGTGCGTGCAGTGAGACGAACGGAGCCATATATTATCAACAGCATCTTCACCAATAACATCAGGGAAAAGAAGTTGAAAAGTAGACTCCGCACTGGGCGAATGCTTGTTTTCAATCCGAACCTAACCTTGTTAAAAAGCAGCTACTTTAGGAAGTAAAAAAGGCATCCTGCCATTAATTAAGGGGTTTTCGATTGACATAAAAAAATTGCAGGAAAAGTCATTACACTGTCCCTTTCATGAAAGGATCAAATCGGAAATGTCTCGGTACAGAGCCTCTTTCACGATCATGTGGGAAACTTACGTGCATGCCAGATTTGGGCAGATAATAATGCTAAATATGCTTCAGTGGCCATGTTGTACTTCATCATTTGCGTAATTGTCAGCTTAATTTGTTCACCGCTTAGCGCATACATATTAACACTTCAGAATTAAAAGCCTTATCATGGTTAGTTTCGAAGTATCGTTTGTAATTGAATTGGTTGACTACCTTATGCAAGCATTTGCAGCCGTCTTTATGCAGCGCCCGAAAACGCTTCCATTAGTCATAAAATTACCTGATTGGTCCGCCGGGTGATGACGTCATAGAGCATCATGACATGGTCGAGCGTTGGTTGGCCGACACGGTGTGTTACGTGTCATGAAACCACGTGTCGGTACGCTGGCACATGGGCAGTTGGACTGATCGCGTTACATGGTCGAGTACGGTAGCAAGCACGCCAGCAGTTGGAAATTGGACAGATCCGCGTATTAGGCTAGAATAAAACCAGAATCAAAGTCGTATGAGTCTACTGTAGACTACAACTGAACAATCCCCGCAAGAGGAGAGAGCAAGCAACCATGGCAAGACGTGAATATTGAGTACCAGCGACTGCACAGAGCCTTACTGTGTAAGGCGGGCCGATCTGAAGCTGGAGAAGCAGGCCTAGCGAAACTTCACACTTCATTCATCTCGCAGTCTCAGAAAGTAACGTAATTAAATCCCCCAAAATGGTGGCTTAGTGGTTAGGGCACTCGACTGCTGCGCCCAAGGATGCGGGAGCGAATCCCGGTCACGGCGACCGCTTTTCGATGGAGGCGAAAAGGAAGGCGCCACCCGTGTGCTGTGCGATGTCAGTGCACGTTAAATAACCCTTAAGGAGTTGAAATTTGCACAGCTCTCCACTACGGCGTCTTTCATAGCCTCAGTCACTTTGGGACACTAAACACCACAAACTAAACCAAACCTAATGCAATTAAATGTCCCCTACGTTTCGTTGATATCAGGGCATCCGCGCCAGCTCTGCCTTAACCGACTGTGTAACCTTCTCCCTCCGCATGTTTAGAGGAATCATTGAGAGATCTAGGCCTAGAAAAGTCGTCGATAAAAGTTCATGGAGAATGCCTTAATAATATCTGATTCATTAATCTGCGCAGGACAGGCAGTGGTCGCATATCCTAATCACGAGTCAGAAACAACTATAGATATTAAGAAGTGGGGTGCATTTGTCAATACTCTGAACTCGTGAAAAGCGGTTTACTTGCATACCCCAAGACAAAATTATATTACGGCCGCGTGTTACCGCTACTAATTTATGAAGCGGGAAAACGGAGTCTTTTGAGCTTACACTGAGGACAATGGAGCGAGTTGTGGAGGGGAAATGGCAAGTGTAACTTTAAACGAACACGGAGGACAACTATTAAAAACTGGTTACCTAGTTCCCTACATGAATATGTTCGCCACGGCGTGGAAAACACGCTTTTATCGCCGAGGAAATTGGATTTAATAATCTTTCCGCCAGTCGATTCAAAGTGGCAGCGTCCTTACAATAGGATTGTTTCACTTCGCTTTGATTGATTGACAGAGCCACGTAGCCTCCGAGATCCGTACCTAAAAGTGTCGCGCATGCGGTTAACTTGCAAAATCGGCCGATGGCGGCGACACCAGAGTCACGTTGCTTTTTCTGCCCTACAAATGCTCTGTAGACAAAGACACAGTCATACATACATACATACATACATACATACATACATACATACATACATACATACATACATACATACATACATACATACATACATACATACATACATACATACATACATACATACATACATACATACATACATACATACATACATACATACATACATACATACATACGTACATACATACGTACGTACGTACGTACATACGACAGACAGAGATAAACTCGACCTCAGCGTCCATTCTGGAGAGAAGAGTTGAGTGGGCCAGGGAACAAAAGCGAGATAATGGTGTGTCCTAGGTGAAATCAAGAATTTTAAATGGGTATGGACGGGGCATGCAGCTCCAAGGTAAGAATAGAATGGAGCGACTGAAAGTTAAGCTGGCAGATAAGATTGATGACGCGGGGATAAGTGAAAAGGCACAAGAGACGGTTAACTTGAGGGATACTGAGAGCCATTTGTCTTGAAGTGAATATAGTTAGATTGCAGTTTACGATGATGTCAACCTCATTATCCGAAATGAGGCATGGTGTTGTCTTCTGCGTTGTTTTTCCCATTCACACGATTTCAGCTAGGATGTCAACTAGTGTCTGCTAATGCAATTTATTTTGTACGTTACTAAGGAAAGATAACATAGTTCGTGGAAACTTTTGTGACATTGCTGTGCCTGCTCATGCACGTTGTGGCTTAGGTGGCTTCTGCATATGCTCCATTGTCTAAAAGCCGTTACTTAGCGCTGTGCCGATGCAATATTTCCGTCGGGGATATGGTATGAGCCTGCCAGATTTTAGTGCCTCAGAACAGCCAACGTGGGAAGGATATGGGAGGCAGCCTTGCCCAGCTCGATCCTCAAGAAACAGCCATCCCTTAGGAAAGAGCCAGTGTCTCGGCCTTAGTCAACGGAATCCCGAACAACGGATTCGACCTGCTTTTCCACAATTCCCATCTCTCTTTTTCTATCAAATAAACGTTCCCGTCACCATCAGATGCTGACTTCAATGAAACGATGTTACAGTCTCGATACAAACCTCTAAGAGGCATCCACCTGTGCCGAGGAGCACGGTGGCAGAAACTTGGATGAAACTTTGATAGACTCCAAAGTTTCCGAACGGGCAGAAAGTCTACAGGACGCCTTCAACAAAGGCTTCCCGCTAGAAATAAGGCCCCCATCGGCGGCCTCGCGCACTCCGTCGTCGGCTGGATTTCACCGCGCGCAAGCGTCGTCCTTGGCTGCGGAGAGAGGATGAAAAGAAAAGAGAAGGAAAAACAAAAGGAGGAGAGATAACGCCGCTACTACGCGTCCTTTCCCGCCTGCTCTCGGAGCTTTCGTACAAAAGCAACTCCGTCCTCTTTTTTGCTTTCTTCTTTCAGTACATCTTTTTTTCTTTTTTTTATCTGCCGTCGCTCCCCGCCTCAGGCGCTGCCGGTGTGCAGTCTCTTTTCCCCTCACCTTCGAAATCTCTCTTCCTCTCTCTGACTACGTGTGAGCGTGAGCGTATACCTAGTTTTAGTTAGGGCGAACGCCGCGCGGTGGCGCGACCGACTCAGGCGCTGGATCGATGCCTATGGCAGCAGCGCTGCAGCGGCGCTGCGCTGCCCTTTTCCAAGGGTGATGAAGTACGAAAGAAAAAAAAAAACTAAAAAAAAAAGGGAGATGACGTCGCTGCCCGCCTGCCGCCCGGCTGCTCCTCACAACGCAAGTTCCTCGTTGTCGGCTCCAGGCAACGCAGTTGGAGCTGAGAGCGGTGGCTCGCTGCTGCTGCTGTGTCGGCCGCCTTGCGCCGGGCGCATGTGCTCACCGTTATGTTGCGGTGCGGTCGCAAGCTAGAAACTAGCTGGCGCGCGTGCTTTTGTGGCTTGAAAGTTTTCGCTCTTTTTATTTTTTTTTCTATGCCGGGTAAAGTAAAATGACCCTGGTTCATTTTGGCGACTTTTTTCGGTTCATATTTTTTATCTTTAAATGCGAAGTGTTAAAAGGTTCAGAAATTACTCACGACACCGGTGGAGCATCGATCGAATGCATTGCAATCCGAGTGGGGCTGGGAGATCAAAAATGTATACGCATCGGTATTCGATTAACCTGGGGTTACCGAGGGAAGGAAAAATGTTTTAGAATGCTATCGAAGTGGGCCTCAAAGAGAGGATAGCCTCAATGTACATAAGGGCGTTTGTTGTGCTTGCAGTTTTAGTTCAACTTGTGTCCATATCTGAAGCCAAAGTCGGCGACATGTATTCCTTGCTGGTTATCGGCCATGAAGTAAGAATCCGAAGCAACGAATAATGGAGGAGCAAAAAAAGAGCCAGTCGGAGAAAGGGCATGTTACAAAACACGGTTGTAATGTTAAGCACAACATGAACATTGAGCCAACTACGTTTGCCAACCAGCAAATGCCTGAGCGGTCAGTCTTGTGTAACAGTAAACATGAGCGCCACGTTCAACACGGGTTCGAAGCTATAAATAAAAGAGGGTGAGGTCAGGCACAGCAACAACCGCAATAGGTGGGAGCTGACACTGGCTATCAACTCGCGTTTATCTAAGCGGGATGAACTTTTGTGGGAACATGATGCGGTGGACGCGCAAGGAAGCCACGGCTAGCCATGAAGTTCACAACACACGGACATTAAAAAGCTTCCCGTTTACATTTCCACTTGCAGCGCATGAAAAAAATATCGCGGTGGTCCGCGCCGTGAAGACTTTCGAAATGCTACCTCACCCATATTGAAGGGGATACTTCTCTGTTTTAAAGTGCCTAGCTCTGAAGAATTTCCGACTCGCGCTATGTCCGTCGACGTTGAAGAGCAGGGAAACGCTGACACACTGTTTGCTCAGCAATTATAATTTCTTTATTGTCATTATTTTCCTTACCTTTCGCACTGCAATATCCCAAAGCACAGTAGTAAATTCGACCAGAGCCGGTGATGATGCATTACTGTTCGGCGAATTGGGCGCCGCCGGCGCAATCGATTAGTTCTGCGAGAAGAGGTTTCGGTTTCGTTTCCGGAGTTTTAAACGTTACGCGCGCTTCAATCGAAAGTCGATACAAGGACCGCAATGCTATTGGCGAATACCAAGAGCCTCTTCTAAAAATGCGATTTGCTGCGTGGATAGAAGAAACCGCAATAAGCCTAAAGGAGTAGGGGGCATCAATTTTTTCTTACGCCATTTTTTATTTAGACTTATGCGCCATACATTATAGTGAACGTATATATTTCACATACGTTCCGTAAATAGCTTATAATTGCCTTTCTTCTACCACGCAGTTTCAATTTTGTTTTCACCTCTGCCGAACGATTAAGGTTCGGACGTCACAAGCTGACGCATATAAAAGCTGATATATTCGCTGCCGCTGTCTTAATTCACGCAAACTCTTACTCTAAGCTGCTCCAGATACCGAAATGACACCGACTGCAGAAAGAGCCATTAATGTCTTAGTGGGCCACACCTGATCTCACACTATACCTTCTGACGAAAGAACCTTCGTTCGGCAACCTGGAACCGAAAGTGAAATTCTGGGGCACAATAAATGCAGTTATAGGTTACCTGCTGAACGCAGGCAAATTTCATGGAATGATGCATGATGACGATTATAACGTGTTCATTAACGTCTTACGGATAAAACAGACATACAATAAAAAAAATCTGATGACTTTATGAGCCCTGATAACAATGTCAATACATATCCATATTGGCTCTGTTTTTTATTCTTGCCCTTATATAATTTTCTGACAGCCGTTTTAATAATGTCCTTTCTCACATGGACGATGTTGCACCACCTAACTAAAATTACAGGATTCGACTTAGCTTCCCTGAAGTGCTTAATGGCGAATGTCTTTTCTCGTTCTCCTCTTCCTCTTCTGTCTATTCCCTTCTTCCTGTCTCTTCAATGTTTGTCCGTCATAATTTCATTACTTTTTTTGGCTTCGTCATCAGAACCTAATGCGACGTCCTTACCGGGAAAAATATATTGGCGTCAAAACCTATTGCGGCGTCTCGGTGACGCATCTCACGGAATCTCGCAAAATGTCGCTGACACATCTCGAATCATCGCGATATATTTACCATGAGTCCGTAATGGCTTTCGCCTTAATATCTCAGTGCCTGACTGCCTGTCGCGCATTCCGAACACTGACATGTGGTGCATGGTGGGATCCGGTAAAACGGTACCCGGAAAAAACGTCCCCGGAGTACACGTCCCCGGAAAAAAAGTCCCTATTTGCGAAGTAGGAAAAAATGTCCCCATGGGCGGGGGACCGCGTTTTCCTTGGCGATCTGCAGTGATGTATGCTACAGCAGCAACAACAACAAAATGATGACAGTAACACAGTGACAGCGCTTCGTCGTGGCCTTATTTGCGGGGAAAATGCAAGTTGACCATCGGGCTTATTAGACCGGGAGCTTGGAGCGATGCGTTAGAGTGACATTGGTCAACAACCGGTTCAGCCTCGGCTTGCCTTCCCCAATACAGCAACTCTATCACCACCGGAGTGCACAAGGATTCTAAACCATCATCAAAGGAAGCAAAGCAAAGCAGTGATGGGGGCTAGTAGAACCTTGTCACCGGAAGTTCTTCGAGGTAGTTCTAGAGAAGCCTTCTGTTTTTGACTGTACCTCAAAACTACCACGCTCCCAGTCGCTTGTACCTTTCTCGCGAGTAATATAACCGAACTTATTAGACCTGTATTAATGACTGGTGAATGAAATGCAGGTCCCTGAATTACGCAATGTATAAAAAGTCAATTGGTTCTTCACCGTGCTTCTCAGCATTGCATGTAAACACGGCAGGCGCCCAGAGGACCTAGGTCCCAAATGATGATTACATTTATCTCAAAGCCAAGAAAGAATGAAATGTTTATTGTTGCGATGGTAATTCCGGAAGAGTCAGTTCTAGGTCGAATTTTTGCCTTGGGGACGTTTTTTCCTAGTGCCCGCGTTTTCAGGGGCCTTATTTCCGGGGGAGTTTTTTCAGAGGACCTTTTTTCCAGGGACGTTTTTACCTAACCCGGTGCATGGTACACCGTACTGTTTGCAGCTACATATGCACATAAAAAAAAAGAAAAAGAAAATGGGACTCTATGCGGAGCAGTTTGCAGCAGTTAGGATGAAAGGTTGATTTTTAGTTTCCTCCTCGGAGAAAGATGAAAAAAAGAGCCCTCTTCTTGCAAAGCGCGTATCCGCAAACCGAATCAATCCTCGTCGAAAGGCTAGAGCGGAAACACGCGCCAATAATTTCGTCGCCCCTGAAGCGCTTGCTTTCTCGCCGGCAATCGGAAGCAGATAGCGGCAGTGGTCGCGATAGCGCGGCCATTCTTTTGTCGCCAGCTGCGTATCATATCACGCGCCCCCCGATTCGATAAGGAAAGCACCCAAGGTAACGAAGGCATCGGGGCGCTGCGACGCCCGGACGAGAAACGATGCGCAGGCGTCAATACTATACTGCTTACCAGAGTCGATCATGTGTGCCAACCAATCCCAACAAGAGGCGGCCTTCTTTCTATATATATTTTTTTAAGTAGGCTCCCCGATTTTGGCGCCAGATAGGATCTCCAGAGCAGGCTTCACCGATAAGCGGCCCAGAGTAGAAATAAGACTTCAAATAATTATGTCCCATTAATGGATGTTTAGTGTGGTCGATCCAAGTAATTTGAAACGTTAATTCCAGTTAAGTTGTAATAAACAAGACAATTTTGGTCCTACTGGTTCACTGAAGCGTTATTCTGCAGAAGGCCAACTGTACATTGTTATTCTAATTGCCCTGTTGCATATATTTAGGGTTATGCGTTTTCGGGTTTTATATTTCTTTTAATTACGGGGGTAAAAGTCGGGCGTTATATTTTGACTTGATAAGGAAGAAATCTTGGTTTTTGTAGAAACACTCCGAAAGTCTGGTTTCATTGGGTTATATTTACAACCTAATAAAAGGGAAAGTCATTGAGCATTCATGCTCGCACAGGTCCTAAAATGCGAAACTATAGTTCACAATTTGTTTAAATACAGCTTGTACCTCAGGGCGGCGCCCAGTGCCGGTGTCTCGCACGAATACGGCGTAGGTTGCTTGGTTTGTAGGGTTTAACGTCCCAAAGCAACTCAGGCTATGAGAGACGCCGTAGTGGAGGACTCCGGAAATTTCGACCATCTGGAGTTCTTTAACGTGCACTGACATCGCACAGCACACGGGCGCCTTGCTTTTCGCCTCCATCGAAAAGCAGCCGCCGAGGCCGGGATTCGGTCCCGCGCCCTTGGGAACAGTATTCGAGCGCCGTAACCACTGCGCCACCCTGGCGGGGTACCATACGGCGTACTGTGGGCCGTATGGCATAATTATGGCAACTAACAAACTTCAATATTGGGTTTGTGTTGCCCAGGACGTAGCTGCGTCTCATTCAGTTCTAGGCTTCCTTCGTTTTCTATGCTATCACAGCGCAGAGAGCATCCCATAAAACCGAAAATTCGAGATGGGAAACGTGGCTGAAGGTGCTTCCGACCAGTAATATTTTTTCTTTTTTTTTTCTGGCTCTCTTCAGTGTATTATTTTGAAGAGAGGAGGAAGAGAGTCGCTTTTAATTGTCGAAACTGCTAGTGCTGCATGACCGAAGCAAAAAACAAAAACAAAAAAGAAACCTGATAATGGCTTAAATCTCTTGGCATTTCATTTTTCTTAAAATACCTTGTCAAAAAAAAAAAAGAAGAAAATACGACCGGGTGGTGCTAAAAATACGATAAATCATTTTGTAGTTCTGGCATAACTTCAGATTCTCCTGTTCTGAGGTATTAGCTATACTATTTTTGTACTTTCCTGCAGCTGCTATACTTCTGTTGTACTTTTCTCTGGTAAGTACACAAACGTCTGATGTTACTACAACAATTTCTGATGTCACTACATGCGTCAGAACAGAAAATATGACCTTATGACAGAAAAAATCATTTCTGTTTTTCTTTTTTTACTGGGGGGACATACCATTCCAGGGACTCTTTAATGAAAGCAAAGTGAAGAAATGAGGTCACAGAATACCGCAGGGATTTGACTTTCACTGTGTTCTTTGTAGGAAGGTTTGCGGGACAATACAGGGGAAAAATTGCTGCTTCACATGATCACATGGTCTAAAATTATTGACGTATTCAGATCAGCGTACCAGAGTTTCCACGAGTTTATGGTTGCACTGGTTGGAGAATGTCGGTAGCCTATACCGAGATGTGGGCCGTAATAAATCATGCATGATTACCAAAAACATGGAGGCGGTCAGGGTTCAGCCCATTAGCTATAGATCTGTGATTCGACCAGTGATATGTAAAGCACAAATAGGAAGTTTTACGAAGCCCCTGGAGTGATATCATGGTACCATTACACTTACCGGCAGGAACCATGTCATGATAAATGCCACCACCGTGAGCAAAAACTTGCAGTGGAGTTGCATAAAACTGCAGAGGCTCTGCTTGCGATATATTCATTATATTAACTACACATGTATTCTACAGCTCTGCTACATCATTGCTAATTTTATCTACAGCTGATTGGACTGGACACGCCGGAAATGGGTTACCGTGGCCTCGCCCGCACTCCGCATATGCGATGACGGAAAATAGACCCTTCAAACGGCGGAAAGCATGCAGCGTTCAGCATAAAGAAAGCCATTCCTAAGGCAAAAAATGGCGTCGTGTTAGAGAACATTGACACAGTAAAAGTTTTATATGCAGTATATCTGATACTTGTCGGATGTGATGCATGTAGTGGAATATCATGCGATGCTCCGGCGGAACTACTCCGTCAGCACCAATAGAAAAAAAAAAAGTCTGAGAAAGTTGGAGAAACTGCAGACACGACAAGCGATGGCGACTGTCCTGTCAAACCCCTGCTCCGTCTTTGTCACCTCGGTTCGGGCAAAATAATGGCAATGGGAAATAATGGAATAAAGGATCTCGCGAGATGTCGTTCAGCCAGCGTTTCGAGAAGCGCGCCATTGTTGTGGACACACAATGGCCTCCAAAGTGTCTCATCCATTGCCGCGGAAGTCCAGATCTTGTCTTCGCGCGGAAGTTCTCGTAGATGGCGCCACTTACACTGTTAAGTATGGCGACGACATATCGGGCTCTACAAGGGTACTTTAAAACTGCCGCATGGAATGCTCCATGTCACGTGTTTCAGTGCGGGCAGTATAAGCGGCGAAACTTACCTGATCACGCCCTTTTTAACCGTCAGAAGGGAAAAATGACAAATATGCGCTGCGATGCACTCAAAAGGGAAGTTTTCATATCCAGATATTATAATTTTGGACTGACTTCCGTTTTATGAAAGCTTTATCAAGTGCTATGAAATCAACCTATTCGTAGGCCGCATGTCCGACCGTGCCGCATGCAACCTAGCGCCTAGAGAAGGCAGCGCTCTTGCAAGTTGCAACACTAATCGGGACTAGCAAGTCAGTGGTAAAAGTAGCATGTTGGACTGCCGGATGTTTACGAACTTGAAGGCAACACAGGCGTTCGAGACAATCAATATGTAAATGTCTAGAAGGAGAACTGACGCCTCGCTTCGTAAACTGCTTAGTCATCATCATCTTTACAAGCCAGGTAATTACATTGCGGAACGAAGGCCTTCTTCAGCAACGCACTGTTGCTGTTCGTCATGCCATTCGGGCACGTTTCTGAAGTTCGTGACTAGCGCCATCTGTTGGACACTCTCGGTTACATTTAACTTCACTCGCTATGCACTCTCTCTCACTGTAGTGTTCAGCTCAGTATGCTAAATGTCATGCCATCTATTATTCCAAGTTCTAACTAAAGTTCAGCTTAGCTAAGGCTTCTTTGTCTAAACAAACAATTACTTTCCTTGTTCATAATTCGGCCCCAAACAGAGGCTCGAAATTTTGGTCAAATGCGAAGAGGGAAGACATCCGAAGAATTGAGGAGTTGTTGGGGAAAAACAAGCAGTGAAATACGAATAGGATCAAATGTTAGCGTTCCGAGAAGGGAACCTTAGCCAACGATTGATCGACACATGCGTTCCCAGCAAGGAGGGAACGGTGTAGCCAGGGGCTGGGTGGGAGCGTGGCCCCGTCGCGGCAGGGCTGACTGTCACCCGGCACCATCACCAGGAGAGGGAGCTCTGCACGCCTCGATCCCTCTTCTCCCTTCTTCCTCCCGCCTTTCTTCCCCACCGTTCCGGGAATCGGGGACCCGTCCTCTGTACCCAGCGCACCATCGACGACGACGGCCGCTCTCAGGGAAGATGGGAGCGCGGTGTGCAAAAACGGGAAGCGGTCGGTCGTTCGCTGCGCAGGCCAGGACGAAAGGGAACCACTGTGGGCCCGGGAGAAGGGGCACAGTGTCGCATCGAAAGTGCGTGACTCATCATAAGCTAGGCATAGAAGGATTTGAGTGAGAATAGTTTATTGGTTTGTTGAGATGTTCTGAGAGACGTTATGTCTAGTGACCTTTCTCGGTACTCTCCACTCTTTTGCGTTATCGATTCTTGCACCTGTGTTTGTCCAAAATTTATTGGTGGTCCCAAATTCACGTGGATTCCGCCAATCATGCTTAAGGCACACATCCCCCCCCCCCTTTTTTTGCACTTTTCTGTAGCTGAAAAAGCTGGTAAAATGTACGAGAGTGATTCACTGAAGTATAAGACGGCGCATTCTTTCAGCAGCTACTACTGCGAAAGAGAGGTCTTATCGACCATTTGTTGATGTTGATGGAGGCAATGGCTACGTGAATAGGACATGGAAAGCAGACAGAAATGAAAACTATACCACGGGTAGTGCGCACCATCCGTGTTTGCACGGACCGTTTTATACAAATGCAATTATAACAGCACAACTTTGATTGTGAGCACAACACTGTTAAAGTTGTAAGGACTGAAATTTATATCAATGTAGTCTTTCCACTAAAGGTACGTTATTGTCAGGCGCGCGAAGTGAAATTAAAACCCTATTGGCATCATCGTTACGTCTATAATAAAATGTCAAAAATGCGCGCACTACATTCTGTTTCACAGATGGGCGCTTTTTTTCCTCGTAGAAATTTTGACCAACGAAAATTGCTAAATTAGCAGCTGAATCAGGTGCTGACTTGCAGCTTTGTACACGACCAAGAGTCAGAGATATATAATTTGGTCTACAACATAATGAAGCCGCTGTATAGCCAAGCATCATTTGTGACCTATAACTCCTCATTGACATAAACCGGTGCTGAGCCACCGTGCAACATGCATATTGCTGCCTTCGAACGGCGGCTTGGGTGTACTAATAAGTGAATTTTGTTGGTCGTAATTCCTATCCGATTTCGGAAAACTTTGGTGTGGTTTAATTCAGTAATCGTTTTTTTGCTTTTTGTGCGCATTTACTTTCATCAGGTTTTTTACAAGCTATCGAGTCGATGTCTCAGGTGTGACCATCACCACTTGATATATTCTGCACTCTTCAGAGGGCATCAACTATAGTCGGATACAGGTCAAGAAAAAAAGCGGCATCCAGCTATCAAAGGACCCCCCTCAAGCCAATAGCTGCCGAGCTATACCATGAAGTCACGGCCGACCGCCTTGCATATAGGTATAGCGCTTGGAACGTGGTTTCTTCGAATATGTCCGTGCTGGCAAATAGTTATTAAAATGCTTCGTGAGTTCCAGTAAAAATCGATATTCGATCGATATTCGTTTGCTCATCAGAGTACAACAGGTTAAACGACGAATTCTGGTGGTGAATTTCAGCACTATTGAGTTTTCACGAAACCACTTCGTCATTCTGCGCTTCACTGCACCAGCGGTGTCACCTCCTTGCGAGGTGACACCGCTGGCGACACCGATGGACGGACGCGACAACCGGAGGCGGTCATTCTGGGAAAAGTCCGTGAGACCGTAAGCGCGGAAGAACATAATTTTCTGTCTGTTTTTTTTTTTTTCCCTTGTGCCGCGACGTTACACGTTTGGAGCGATGCCACTGGTTGGAAGGGGGTCCTTTGAGCGCTCTTTGCCACCTTTTTTTTAACCTGTATCCGACTATAGGCACGCATATTTGTAAAACTTCACCCGAAAAGCCGCAAAAACAAACTTCACGTACTTGCTTTACCATCTTCCTGCATGTGACTGTCGCGGCGTTTTTCACTGTCAGCGTGATGTCTGGGCTACGCTAAGAAATATTTAATACGTTCATTAAGCATAACCTAGCGTACCTCGATGCGATGTTGAAAAATCTTCTGACCAACCGTTTGTCTAAAGCTTGGTTTGCAGGCGCAAAATTTAAAGAAAAGGGGGAGGGGGAAGTAGCTAATAAGGCGCGAGACGATTGGAGAGCGAGGGGAGAGGAGGTATTCGAGTCACACTCGGGTCATTGGATTGTACGGGAGAATGAAGAGGAAGATACATGCTGCACGGGGACTGACGACGGGATCACGCCGTACGCTGGCAAGGTCTGAACCAGTTACTAACATCGTCTTTCCCGTCGGAGAAATCATTAATGCTAACGCTTACTCTGCCACCCCAATCGCTTTGATCGTCTGTGCTTCTTTAGCCGTCTTGTGACTTTTTATTCGGATGAATTATAATTATTGTATCCGACCCGATGTTGCTATTATTTAGTTCACCGCAATTATGCGACAGTGCTTACTCTTTGGGATCGCAACCAAAACACGAACTGTTCCCTGACATTAAAATTGTGAAATATATTCCCACACGTCACACTTTTATTCGGTGCCGGGCTAGTACTGCGCTAGGTTCTAGCTTGGTCCTGTATTTTTTCGGTTGTCCTGTTTCTGCGCTGAGAAAGGAACAAATAACGAAACTATATGCCATACTAGATAAGATAGCGGAGTCATGACTAGATCAGAATAGAATAGCATAGGACGATACAACACCGGACCGGACACGAGTGTGCAGAATATAACAGGGACAACACGCTTGTGCAAGTGCTTTTCTTGAGTGCGACAATATGTTGGGACGAACAATGGCTCGACCAGTTACAGAGTTTCGGCACTTGCTTCGCCGCTTACCGAACCGTCCATTCGTCACATTCGCAACTCCGAAGCGTGTGTCAGAGCGGCGGCGGCGCCGGCAAACATCCCGTTGACAGTTCCGAGAAGAACCGTGCGCGGCGTCCCACCGCTGGCAAGGAGACATGGAGCAAGGAGAACAGAGTGGAGAGAAAGAGAGAGAAGCGATGACGACGCTTCCTGTTGGCAGCGGCCCGTGCAGCGCAAACCGCATTCCGCGATTGCTGCGCGTCGCGCTCTTCGCACTCTTGTGCTTCGCTCTCTTTAATGCTCGCTCCGTAGACGTCTTTCGAAGCGGAGCGGCGACCCACTGTCGTCGGCCGTACTTTCGCAGCATTTGAATCTCGTCGACTTTACAGCGTTCTTAGTACACTGGCCTTGGTTACATGACTATAACTGGGATGATTTCTGTTTATTCGGTCTGCTAACGCCACCGACGATGTAATTAGACTGGAGAAACTGCCGGCTTTGGAAGGGGAGCGCAGGGGTTCGACGCATGCTGCATGGACAAAATCCGTACTATACTGCATGGGACAGGAGTCCTGGCCCCATTTATGTTTCTCGCCACAACCGTCATTGGCCGGCACACAGTAGGAGATACGTTTGCCTAGAGGCATGGCGAGCAGAATCTTTTAGCTTCATTATTTCATCTGCCTTCACCGGCGTTAACTCGGTTACTTTCCACTCTGTAATAATAATTGGTTCTCAGGAAGGGAAAGGCGCAGTATCTGTCACACTTGCTCTGTGGACACCTGAACCGCGCCGTAAGGGAAGGGATGAGGGTGGGAGTTAAAGTGGAAAGAGAGAAAGGGGAGCCGTAGTGGAGGGCTACGGAGTAATTTCGACCACCTGGGGATCTTTAACGTGCGCTGACATCGCACAGCACGCGGACGCCACTTCGTTTCGCCTCCATCGAAACGCAGCCGCCGTGGTCGGGTTCGAGCCCGGGAACTCCGGACAGTAGTCGGGCGTCTTACCACTGCACCACCCCGGCGGGGCTTACTTCCCACTTTAACCGAAAATCAACTTGATGAGGCCAGAATATCTACCTCAACCCCCTTCTCCTTAAAAGAGCATGAAAACTGCACCAGTTTGGAAAATCGCGACGATTGCGTTTCTGAAAGCGTCCCAAAAATCCTTAAAATTGTTTTTTTACATTGTACCTTTAATTTGCACCGAAAAAGAAAAAAAAATGCCGGAATGGGCAACCATTGCGTCAGCTGTACACGTTGACGTCTGCTTGGCGCTTACTTTCGAAAGCACAGTGTCAGGTTCCGTGAGGTGCAGAAGGGATGCAGTAAGATCACTCGGCGCAAAATCCAAGGTTTTCGTTTAAGCAGCCGTATATTTTAAGGAGAGCGCACTGAAGGGGGGCCTCGTTCACCAAAAATCTGGCGCCGGCTTTGTGAACGAGAAATCACTAGCATGACCCTGGCAGCTGACATGACCGCCCAATGAGTGAACGTAGGGTTGCTAGACGTTACGTTTGGCAGGAGCTGCCAACTCGGGCCTCTCTTTTAAGGCGAAAGCCTTTAATGGCTCATGCTGTCGTGGACAAAATGTGTCCCGCTTTTGTGGCGGCTCTGATTGGCCGAGGGGGGATGACGTCATAGAGGTCTCGACCAATCACAGAGCACCACTACAGTATGCGCGAATGCGTGCCTGATATGACAATATGTCAATCAATGACTAATTAATTAATCGCAGACCTGTATATTATTCACAGAAGTATAAAACGGCAATACATCGAACGACCCTGTCATCGCCCCTATAAGCACTGCCGAAAACTAATGTAGTTTCACTCGCCAGACAGTAATTAGACATTGTTTAGTAGATATTATCATTAACTTTAGTTCCTAGACCCAAGTCTGTTACGCCACAGGAACGTACGCATCATCAACGGACGTTTTAGCGAGCCGTGGTCCCCGCTTCATCCAAAATATTCAAACACTGTGGCGTCATCTAGTGACAAATGCTAAAAGTACATAATAGGCCTCTAATAGGCCTCAGGTCATCCTTATGAATAAAGATTTATGAATGAATGAATGAATTCTAGAGTGCAAAATATAATAAAACAAAGCGAGCCCTCTTCAAATTATAGAGAACACTATGCACTTGCGAAAACCAGGGATATTTTCCCGAGATTTGGTCACGTGGGTTACTACAGTGATAATTACAGCGTTTCGCCGCAAGAGGCGACATCGGTCATTTTCATGCGACTTTCGGTGCCAAATTAAAATTATAAATGTTTGCTTCTTGGATATTGTTGCGTTCGATCTATACTATACGAGGCAAGATCATTTCATTTCCACCGTAACCCCATTATATATTTTCGTCAATGTTCTGTCCCTTTAATTTATTATTTGCGCGAGTTTGATTAACATGCTTTTAACATCTCTGTCAACACCTTTCGATGGCTTTTTATGTACACAGTTAACTATGCAAATCGACGGGGCTTGTGCATTGATGGATAAAACTTTATTTAAGCAAAGGAATTTGGGACTCGTAGATCTCTGGGCCCCCGCACGGCCCCACTGCACTCAAGCGTTCATGCCACGAAGGCCCATGTGACAGTTTCCTGGTCAGCCGGGTCCGTAGAGCGCGGTAGGGCCTCCCAGTCCTCCCAGGTGATAAAGTGCTCCAGGCCCCGCGGGGAAGGTCCGCCGGGCAGAGAGTTAAGATGTGAAGGGCGTTAGCGTGTGATTCGGGACATAGGGTGCATGCTGGTGTAGGATAGAGGGGATGATAGTAAGAAAGAGATTGAGGGGATGGAAAGGTGTGCGTTTGGAGACGTCTCCAAAGAGTGGCACGTCTATTTCTAGGGGTAAGTGAGGCGGAGGGTATAACTGCCGAGTAGCTCTATAGGCCTCGGTCAGCTCGCTGAAAGTGTACATGCGCTCCCTCGTGAATCCCAGGTAGGAGGCTTCCTGTGCCCGGTGTGTGGTACCTCGTGCTAAAAAGTTCCCGGAGTGCGCCGGCACCCAAATCAGCTCCACTTGCGGGACGGGTTTTGCGCAGCAGACGAGCTTAGAATGCCAAAAGCTGGACTATGGACTCTGCCTCGCGCAAAATTTTGAATGGCAGTTTTGGAGTCGCTGAGAATGTAATTTGCTTTCGCATACGTTATGGCGGCCGCTATTGCAGCTTCCTCGGAGGTGAGGTTTGGTAGAAGTGGCAGCTTAAAAAGCGGGGAGAGAGAGGAGTTTACTGCGGCAGCCGCGGCGCTTATGCCTGTGAATGTTGCATGCTGCATCCACCCATGCGGCTTCTGAGTCGGAGCCGTACTGTCGGTGGAGTGCCTTATTGATTGATTGATTTAGCACGGGCTATACGGCGCTGTTCGTGGAGATGGGGATGCATATTTTTGGGAAGGGGCTTAATAATAAGCTCTTTGTGAATGTGCTTGGGGATGGGGAAGAGGTCTGGGTCATTGGCGGGTATTCTGATTCCGAGATGAGAGAGTATGTGGCGACCCGTTGATGGGCGTGTGAGTCGTATGTTTTGAGCATGTTTGTGGGCTTCAGTGAGCTCCTCAATGCTATTGTGTATGCCTAGGGCTGCAGAACGTTCGTTAGACACGTTGCAGGGTAGTTTGAGCGCGGTCTTATAGGCTTTGCGAATGAGTATATTTAGAGCGTTGATGTCGTGTTTTGCAAGTGGGAGGTAGGCAGTTGTGTAGAGCACCCGACTAAGGACAAAGCCTTGAACGAGGCAACATAAGTCGCGTCCTTTCATTCCCCTGTGCCCTACTGTTACTCTCCTAATGAGGTGCGATATGGTGCCAGCAATCTGCTGGAGTTTCTTGAGTGTGATGGTGTTTTTCCCATTGGATTGGATGTGGAGTCCCAGTATCCTGAGGTTGGGGGGCTTGTGCAATGGATCGTCTAGTCAAAGCAGGTGCAGCGCCTGCCTGCCCCGTTGAAAGCGCCCTCTATATTAGCTCTTTCTGGGTGGCTTCAGATAGCGCGTGTGCGGAAACACTGTGCGCAGTGAGTGGCAGGGGCTGTGGGCAGCCATATAAAACTCTGCTGTTTTCATTCACCACAGTCAGCTGATTGCTTTCCAGGTGACCCTCACTCATGTTACACATGCGGCTGCATGGAGATTGTGCGACGCTTCTGAGCTAATGTGAACACGCACCAAACTGCAGGTCATTGAACCTGCGAGCCATGCTGAGTGTATCTACCAAAGTAAGACAACTACACTGCCACAGATGCGGCGTCGGCGAAAAATGCTACCACGAATGCGGACAAAGTGTCACCGCTGAGGAGTGGCCTTTCGTCAACCATGTGCAGCTTTCTGTTCTAAAATTAAAGAGCACTGCATAATCTGCATTAGAGTAATTCGAAAGCACGGATGCTGCAGTTGGTTGCGTCTGGTTGCTTCTAGTTGCTTAATTCACTTCTTGTTTGCCCATTTTAGTCTTTGGTACTTTCAAATTGTGCGCCAATCCCTTCCTATGCCCTTTTTTTTTTCGACTCTACTTCCGGTTGCTTGACGTCACATCCTTGACGTCATATCCACTACGGCACCCCTTTCTCTCTTTCCGCTTTCATTCCTACCTTCTTCCCTTCGCTGACGCGCGGTTCAGGTGTCCACAGAGCAAATATGGCAGATACTGCGCCTTTCCTTTCCCGTGACCCAGTTATTCTAATTAATTACCTAATTAACTTATTGGCCTAATTATTTTTAGCAATAACATTACGTCCCCCTCTATCGATTGACACGACTCATTAACCTCTACCGCTTCTCAAGCCATTCTAGGCTCATGGAGCGGAATCCCGTGCGCGAGAGTTGTGCGCGATATCTGTCATATTCCGCGAGATTTCGCGAGGTGTGTTCTTGCCTAGCGTTCCTGCCATCTGCAATCCCACACTTGAACGCGCGCCAAGGAACGCCACGCGACAGGATCCATGGTGTACCATCCAAACACTTGCCGGGAAAAGTGTGATAGATACTGCGCCTTTCCTTTCCTGTAAGTCAATTAAAATTATATGTATCACTGCAACGAAAGCCAATAAGAGCCAAATAATAGGAAAGGAAGGGGTGAGCTTTCGCCATTCTCCTCTTAAGAGGCATCTAAAAGACCCTCTAATTTTTCCCGTCATGCTAACTTCAACGTTTTAGTATTTTCGTCGATGAAGACTTATTTTCAGCATTCTTTACATGCGTCCAAGCGCCATGAAAGCTAAATGAAAGGCCTCAGGCAACTGCGTCCCCAGAGCAGCAGGTCTCTCAGTATTTGCATCGGGTGCTTTCGTTCGTCCCGGTGTTCCTCGTTGCACCGGTCGTGTCTTTAGCACGCGTTTCTCCGTAGAACGTATGCAATCGCCCAGACCTGTTTCGACTGGCTCATGCAAGCAGACCGCCGTCTCTGTAGGGCGTGACGTATCTCGGCACCGTAAGACCATCGTTGTGCACTTCCTTTCGGAGTACGTCACGCTAACCGGAGTACACGCGCCACTAGGGCCACATTGGCACGTATGCGTACTTTACTAACATTAGAGCACGCGCTTTTCCTGTTCTTTTCCTGCTAGCCAAGCTGGTAAAAAACCCCTATCGAGACAGGTCTGAGCGAGCCGTATATGCTTATGGCGCGGTCTGTTGTTGTGGCTGTAGGAAGAAGGAAAAGAAAATGCGCGGGCCTGCTACTGGCTCTGTAGCTGAGCCACCTCCGCTGCCTCGTGCGGACAGAAGAGAAAACAGATAATAAAAAAAAGGAAGGGGGAAAGAAAGACGCGAGCCGCAACAGCAGCCGTCGTCCACCACCGAAGCGGTGGCGGGTGCAATGACGGCCTACAACAGATAAAAAAAATTCGGTGGCAGGCTAGCCCCCGCCGCAAGCGGCGGTGATCTACATGCCCCAGCCACATCAAGGGGAGTCCTGCTTGCCATATGGATGATACCAAGGGACACTATTGCGAAACCCACTTGTTTTTTTGTTTGTCCTTTTTTTTCGCTGTCGCTCACTGGCTCGGTACCTCGCATTTCTGGGACACTGCCGGTCTCATAAGTTAAGCAGGAAAGCATATATATGATAACGAAGTTGGCTTGATTGTCATGTTTTTACCGCGGTATATGAAAATTCTGGAATTTTATGAACATAGAAAGGCACGCAAAGCACATTTAGTAATTCGTGCAGGTTGCTGTTTTGACCCGCCCATATGCATTTGCGCTCTCTGCTTCCAGTATAAGCCTACTCACGTTGGACTTAAGTTCTCCTTTTGCCTCCAAGTAGATTCACAGCGACGCTAGAGTACAAATAAACCTCAGCCTGGCAAGTCTACGTCTTGAATAAGATCCAGTGTGACTGCCCCGAGCTCTTCAAACTCACCGAGGCCGAATTCGAATGGCCCATGATTTAAAGTCCGAATCTGAACTGCACCGCAGTCAAGTTCCGAGAGGCTGAGCCGACGTCAGCCAGCTGTTCAACGGTTCGTGTGTCAAGAGCACTGAACAAGGATTGACGGGACGCCTCGATTCGCAAGCCGAGCGAGCCAACATTTCGACAAGGCCCAGACGAATAAAAGTCCCCTTGTCGAAACGTTTACTTGCCTTCCAAATTGAGCCCCCCCCCCCCTCCTCGTTCAGTGCTCTTTCATACTGTGTAACAATCTTCTTTCTCTCTTTCTAACCTGCAGTGTGACTAGACGTGCAACATGATGTAGCCTAATTTACCGTATATCCACACAGAAGAGTCATCGACACTTGACCTTCACGTTTTTGTCAAACCCTGTATCACTCTGTCAGTGACAAACCGCGAAGCAAAACCGTACTAAACATTGTTTTCGCACGTTTTAATCTGATTAGGCGAAACTAAACCCTCGACATCGTTTTTTTTTTTTTTTTTTTTGTAACTTAGGTTTAAGCACACATGCCTAAAAGATCAGCTGAAAAAAAACTTCTTACTGGGCCCGGCCGGGTTTTGAAGGCAAGCGGATTTGTGTTCATCCCCCTGCGATGGTTAGGTCTTTCACGGATGCTTCAAGAGCTGTAATAGTAGCAGGGATTAAGCGAACGACCTGGGCTCTAAACATTTAAAAGAGGTTTTAAGTTCTTCGATAGACCTAGCTAGCATGAGCCTGACTTCGCGTATCAGTATTAACCTACAGTCTTAGAAAGGCGGGAATGCGCTCCGAAGCATTTTTTTTTCTTTTCGTATCCAGGATTTATACGTGATCGTGCAAGCTCGTTGCTGCATGATTGATGATTTTATTATTTTTTGATACACAATTACCCACGTCCGTCCAGTTCCACGCAAGAGGAATAAAGCACCGGGAGAGCTCTTCACATAAGCTTCACGTTCCTGCGAACATTTTCGAGAGCTCTCATTTCTGAAAAAGGAAAAGAAAAAAGAAAAAATCGAGCCGGCGTGATGCCGCGAGCAGAAATGCTCCAGCGGTGTTCAACGCCAGGCCAAAACACAGGGAGTCGTGGGTCAAGCCCGCAGTTCATTTTTTTATTCACAGCGGTAACACATTTTTTTTCTTTTCTCTCTCACTCCAGACGTTTTCATCTTTTTTGTCATTTTTCTCGCCTACGCTTTTTTTTTTCTGGCGACACTTTTTTTCATAAACAGTAACAATATATGGCAAAAAAGATGTGGCTGCGAGTTGTATTCATTTCATTTTTTTTTTCTGTGCATTTTCACAGCTCCAGATGAAATGGGCAAGAAACAAAAAAACTAAAATGGAGACGTTACAGAATCAACACCCCTCGGGTTTGAAAAACAAGTGAAAGTTGATTGACAGTGAGCCGTGAGAAATGAACTGACATGTCACGAAAAAAAAAAAAAAAAAAAAAAAAGCACTAAGAACAGCTTTCCCCAAGGATGACGGACAGGGAGATCGGGAAAGAGGAATTATGCCCGTGTTTGTGTGTGTGTACGTGTAGTTTAATGATGTGCCTGCGGGTGTGACTCCGGTCCACGTATATTTATATATTTATATATATAATATATTACACTTTGTAACATCGCGCGCGCTTAAATATATAATATACTCTCGTCCATATTTACTCCATCTTATTCGTCCTGTAGCACGGTTCTCAATATACATATATATATTTATATAATGTATATATTTATATATAATATAAATCTATTCTCTTCATTTCCCACGTGTTCGCTTTCCCCACTGGGTGTGTCCCAGTGCAATGCTTTTCGCCCGTCATTCTACCGCCATTTCCGTGTGCTTGCCAAAGGAACCTAAGCGTTGAAGAAATGACACTGTTTCCGCTCATACGCTCTCCAAACATTTCGTGTCACAAGACAGCGTGCTTACAATCTGCAAACAACCAATAAGATGCTTGTTTAAGGGAAAAACTGCAAGCATAAACCTGTCGCACTCAGATTTGTTGATCCTAATTTTATGACACTTTGTTCCCCCACTCTGCTTCTTTCCCGGTTATAACACGTTATAATTTTTTTTTCATCACAACCAATACTTTTTAACTATCTGTACCAATGTGAGCACTAAGTAGGATGCTGAAAACGCACGAGTACGCAAACGGACTCTAGTCTAAGCAGAACCGTCCGGGTATACTGATGCTAATTAGAGCTGACCATCCGCGGCTCCGGATGTTCGCCGTCTATGTACGGCAGGGTACCAAATTAAAAACGCCACCTCCGGATATTTGTTGGGGGAGGGAGCAGAGGACTTTGCCTGACGTGCGTGGTTTTACGGATTGGTTTGAGCGACCTGGGGAACGAGCGTGCTGTTGGCCAGTGAGCAACGTATGAGAGAGTAGTACCAGGATATGAGCATTGGGTGCCAGTTTAGTCTCTGCTCGCCTGTTCCGCTTTGGGTCGTCTTTTACGCTGTTAATATTTGGGTTGCATGGAGGCATTTGGGCTTGCCAGGTCTGACAATGAAAATTGAGAGGGAAACCCGGCTAATCCTACTCGAGACTGTTTTTTGCGGGCCGAGTTGACGGTACATGAGCTGTCTACCAGACAGGCGATTTGATCTAGTAACTTAACCTACTTCTTGATCAGAATTTAATATAACAATTGAGGAATCAGCTCAAGAGTGAAGTTTTCTCCCTACATACATAAGGCCAGTAACCGTGTTATTGAAATGCGCGGTGACTGTGCCTACAGCTTAATGAAAAAAAAAAAAAGAAAGAAAATCGCCGTCTCGCGCATGTTCTTAATTTAGCCGCCAGCTTCAATCGGCTTCTTTTCAATGCATGCCTCATACAGCTGACATAACCCTGCGATGATCGACGGATATGGCAGCTGTAGTTCGCATAGTCGGGCAACCTTGCCGAAGCGTCCTTCGTGTCATCGACTAGCTCGGTGCGGTGCTTGATGCACAACTGATCATGGCACGTCTTCCCTTCGTGACAACTGCCGATGCACTCACGACTTTCCGTTTTAAATAAATTTGAAAAGTAAGTGCGGGTAAAAAAAAAAAAAAAAAAAGGAACGCTCACGTCTACACTATCAGTTGAAAAGTCCGCCCCTAGTGATCACTAATAACCACTGTGCACTGACTGACAAACGTCCGTTCACAGGGTTTGAAGCACGGTCAATGACAGCTATCCGGACATTTGACCACACACGAGGTTAACTGCGATAAGCCGCTGTCAATGTTTTTTTTTTTTTAATTACAAGTCTTACTTATTTTGCTTTTGCGTATCCTCGAAGGCACTTTCTCGATACAGGCTTTTTTTCCCCCTCCAGCCGGCAACATCCTCTCGCGTTTACTTTGGCTCTCCACATTGTCTACCCATTCATAGACGAGCCTCTTCTTACCAATGACAAAGCGCAATCCCAGTGCATTCTTAAAGAGATCACAAAGTAATTTAAGAAAAGCGGGCGAGAAAGAAGCAGGCGCACTGCCGCTACTGCTACTGAAGACACACAACTTGCTTGGGGCAAAAATGGCTGAACACTTGTATAGATAGCTCCTTGCTTGGTAAACGTCTGCACTGTTTGGTAACACTCGTTTCACACACGACTGATGAGTAATACGCGCATCTAAGTCCACTACAGAAGCAATGGTATGCGCTGCATATGAAAGGCGAAGGAAATGACTGCGGCCAAGGCTTGTTACCTAAAGCGTGATGTAACACTGCTCAAGGAACGCGCAAATTATTTCGCCAAACCTAGAAATTTGTAAGAACGGATCAACGTTTGTGTTGTTGCAAACAACCAAAGTTCCTTTTAATCGGGGAATCTTATGTTCGAGTATCGTTGAAGCAAAGCTTTGACTTATTTTACATTCACATGAAATGTACCCGAATTATGCGCGGTTTAAATTGTATCTGCTGTGCACTGGAACTCCATTTAGGATCTTTCTATCAAAATAGCCATGCAGATTGATTGCAGTTACATTAGTATTTTCACGGCTGGGTTTGCTCGTACACCCGTCGTACTCCAAACCAACTCATAACCGAATTATAGCGAGGAAAATCACTGCACTTCCAGCGACTCTGCTGAGCGGGTCAGGTTGCAACCAGTGTTAACGAGCCTTCAATTGAATATCTATAGGGATTCCGCTAGAACTATTGAAAGTCGCCAGACGTTCGCGCAATAGGGCCAAGGGGGAGGGGGGGGGGGGGGGGGGGGTCATCCCGATACCTTGCAATTAAAACGACTGGGTGTAAAAAGAAAAAAAAAAGTTAACATCGTCCTTCCAGTTCCGTTACCTTCGGATCGCGTGTCATAATGCAGAGTATTGCGCTCAGCGGGGGTTCACCCCTAACCCAAGATCTGTGCCTTATTGCAGGAGCAGCTTGAACACGGGTGGCAACGGCGAAGAATATGTGGGGAGGGCCTTACAAAGTTATTATTGCTTTTGCATGCGCGAACAGGATTACATCGTCGCCTTGAAAGAGGACCATTGTTGCCGCGTTGATTGAACATTTGATTTCTTTTTTGCCCCGCCTCGCTTCGGTGACAAAGGGGAACGACATTGTGTAAGAGTCACAGAGCTGCTTCGCAAAGTTCCGATGCGTTGCCGTTGTATGCGTTGGTGTTTGTGTTTGTGTGTGTATGTGGGTGCAGGATGAGCATAGGCGGATAATTATATGGAAGGAATTCGAACACGCTCACGAGCGATTGCTGCTGTTTTTGTCCTTCCCTTCCCTTTCTTTCTATGCGAGCAACTTGAGTTCGGCGGCTGACATCTACATTAGTACGCGCGCTGCGTTAGGTAACGTTAGAATAACAGGCTTGCACTCTCGTATGTCGACAGACAGACGCGTCGGAGAAGGTGAGAAACCACTAAGTACACTGTCAGGACCAGTTCGACTTTGTGTAGTACTGCAGTTCCTAGAAATTCGCAGTGCGGCTTTTAGACGTTGAAATACCTAGTGTTTTACATCATACCTCCTGGTAAAAAAAAAAAAAAAAATGAGGTCTACGGAGGTCCTGACAAACAGCGCCGCTGCGGTCGAGTCCGGCCTGCTTACTGTAAATCGTCATACGAACAGTCCGACGCGAATGCTGCGTCTTCCTCGTCGGTATTACATGAGCCGTGTTCAAATTTTCAGCCACTCATTAATTAACTATTCTCATGAAAAGCCTGATATGCTAACGCCCCACTGTTGCTACTTCGCGAATAAGGGTGAGCATAGGTTATACGCGGTAGTGACTTCTCCTTCGACGAAGGCTTTTAGACCATATGTTCCTAACTTTTTTCTGCGGCCAGCCAAGGAAGCCGAAGTGTCCACTGCCTGCATACGCCAAGCTGGTTCCTCCCAGAAATTAATTTACTGCTGCTGTTGGCACTGTTCTGACTTGAAACGCTGCCCCCGAAGGAACCAAGTCTCACCTTAAAGCATCTAAGCGAAACAAATAAACAATATGAGCAAATAATATGCAGTCTCTCTATCGGCCACACATTGCGATATCGTTGCAAGCACTGACGAGATAATAAGCCTCACAAGGAAAAGAACTGCTTAGGCAAGAGCTTATGGAACCATGTAGCTCAGAGCGCCCATCGGAATTGAAACGGACCGCAAATGCAGGGCATAGTTTTCCAAACTGCCTGTTGTTATGCACTGGATAAGCGATGAGCCGCCAAACGATTATAGAGAGCTTGTAACTGATCGGGCAAGTTTGTGTTGCTACACAAGATGTCGCATATAGCAAGCGTTGTAAATTTAAACGCAGTATTCTTTTAAATTTCTACTCAAGTTATTCATAAAAAGAATGGATGGCTACGGAGGTTCTCGTGTGGCTGCATCAGGCAAGAAAATAGTAAAATACTGAGGCGGTGTTAACGTTAATGTTATCCGCGCGATTGAGAGGCGCATGCGTTCACAGCTTTGCAACCGCTAAGACAAAACGCGACCTAATGCAGTTTTGTTCCACCAAAAAGAAATCTCAGCGTTCAACAAATACGAGACCGCCCATGGGTATATACCTATCGGTGTGTGTGGTGTGTATGAAACGATAATGGATGAGCGTGAAAGCTTGCAATGGTGAGGGTTCCGTTCGTCTCCACAATGTGGCGTGTATCGTGAGGGGTTTTTTTGCTTGAGCTGTCTCATTGGGTAATAAATGAGGAAAACAATAATAAAATGGGGGTAGCTCCGGCTTTCCCAGCAGGAGATCGCCAAGTCTCGAGAGAGGATTACCGCTCAATCCGGCTCCATCTGCCAGCCCTCTAACATAAAACTTTTTTAGCAGTTTCAAGAAAGGTGCAAGAATTTGTCCTCAACTCCGATATGCTGCGTCGTTTTTCCGTCGGAGCGCCCGTTTTCGTAGTTCGAAGCGTTAAGCCTAACGTGGCGGCATGTTAAGCCTGACGTGGAAGCGCAGAAAGGGACAATCTGCAATACCTTCGAGCTGCGCGACTTGCAGGCCTGGCGGACCTCGGCAGGGATAAAAATACTTTAATATTGGACGCCAAAGGGTTTTTTGCCCAAATCTGAGATCAGAGTAATCAAGCGAAAAAAGAAAATCGTTGATCTCTCCACGTTTGTAGCCCACTGCCAGCATGCCTCGAGACTTGGCGGTCTTTCAGAGAGTCGGCGTTACCCCCCATACAACTCTATGCACAAAGTGAAAGCCTTGAGCGCGCACGTACATAAACACACACACACACACATGTATGTACAAGGCAATTTGTGTGCGGCTCGCACTTCGGAAACAACAAATGATCTCGAAAAATAAAAACAACTGGGCACGCGCACATATATATACACAGCAGTCACCAATACTTCGCCGACAAGAGTAAACATACAGGGATAATATAATAATAATAATAATACTCTTCTCCGTCAGCAAAAGCACAACAAGGGCACTAAAATAAAATCGGGCAAGACTGGGCGTAAAAAATAAACGATGATACATTATGTACACCACCAAATGTTGCCGTGTGGTCGCTGCTGTTGGCATCGGGCGTGAAAATGCACAGCTTTTTCTTTCATTCTTTAAAAAGTTGCGTGGTCCGAGAGAGTTGATGCGTCCTATCACAGTTTTACGGGGTCTTTTTTTTTTTCATATATATATCACAAATCGAGAAAAAAAAAAATCCCCAAGTCGAGCCTCGGCAAATGCCGCTTCTCAATCATGTAAATGGCCCCATTTGTGAGCACTTTCCGTGAAAAAAGAAAACAAATGTTAGAAAGGTGTACACATTAAAACATCCCTGAACCCTATCCACCTTACTCATATTCATTTCTCTCTGGAACAGTGCAGTTCACAATTACTCCACACGATCAGGAATGTGGCGCCATCTAGGGTGTACTTTGTCCCAAAAATGACTCGACCACGAAAGAGAGCGGCGAGAGAGGGCTGTATAGCATGTACACCTTTTCTTTTTCTCGGCAGTGCTCCCAGCCCTGTGATCAACGACGTCTGCAGATCACAAGGCTTCACCGACCACCCTCCTTTTTTTTAATTTTTTTTTTCTCCCCCATGGCAGAGTGCGCGCGCTAAGCTCGGACGACGCAACCCACAGACGCTGAATGCGCACCAACCACTACAAGGCTTCGCGCGGTTAATATACATGTACCTTCGCGGACGATACATGGCGCTGGCTTCTTCTCTAAGTCACAAGCACGCTTATTGTGTAAGGCCGCGGAAAAACGCAGTTCGCACCAAAACAACTTCGCCGCAACCCACCAGGTGGCGCCACCAGGTACCCCCATCATCTCCCCCCCCCCCCCACCAGGTGGCGCCGCGAATCCAGAAGTGTTCACTTTCTGTACCCCATCCTCTCCCCGTTCGAGAAGACGCACGTCCCCCACGGACTACCCGTAGTTCACGATATCCGCCCCCAGATTGTCGTCAGTGCCATCGAGAGCCCACAGTCCGAATCAAAATGCCCGCGGGATTAAGGAATGACTCAAATCTGAGACCGCGAACCTATCAGCATCGATCGAAGTCATTTTGGCATTCGTTGCATCAGCGACGTGCATGACCAATTGTTGATTAAAGAGTTAAAGCCAGTTTGTGCCACAGAATTAGTTTCATGAATTAGTTTAGCCCCAATGAGATCAAACTTAAGCACGAGTTGAATATTTTGCTCTTTGCAACAAGATACGGTAGTGCGTTTGGATAAAATTTTAGCAGCACTTCCGGCCTGGAGCTCCCGAACGACACCAGAAGATACCCGTGCGGCGAAAATAAAAATCAGAAAGACGGCTTCGAAACCAGCACCACATTTCGTCAAGTAAAAAATAAAAGAGAAAACGACGACCGCTCCCTCGAGTGGAGCAGCATCGGCTGTGGAAATACGCAGCCTCTGCGCGAAATTGGAAAGCCCAGCGAAGAGAAGATTCAGCGGAGACGAGTGCCCGTGAGACGAGGAAGCAAAAAAAAAAAAAAAAAAGAATGGTGTGGGTCGCGGAGCTGAGACTGTGGATGGGGCGCTGGTGCAGGATGTCTCTGCCGATAGTGGCGCCATCTACCTGCAGCTGCGGTATTTGCTCTCGCTCGGTTTTGGGGCTGCGAAAGATTGGCCAGCCCGATTCGACTACGACTGACCAGCGCTGGAGAGCCCATCGCTGCCGCTTTGCCATTTGGTTTCTCCTGCCTTATTAGCTTTGTGGTCAAACTGTTTGACTGTCTTATAAACAACGGTGTAACGCTAATGGGGTGTTGAGGGCATTAAATACGTTGTTCTTACACGTATTCACAAAAGACATAACGTTACCTGCATTTTAGCCCTTATACATGTTTCACTTTCGTCGAATAGACTTGCCGACTTTGCCTTCAAAACAGGGCTGTCCGGTGTAAAGGAATGTCTCCTATCCACCTTGACGTATGTAACATAAAGAGCTTAATTTGGCCTACGTAATGGTGTTTCTAAAAGCCCGCGCAGGAGGAATTAAAAAGAATAAGGCAATGCGGCTGATATGGTATGGACCCCTCGTAAGACGCTCTGAAAAGCCGATCGGTTGTACCTTCACTGACTAGGTCGCGAAAAGCGTGGAACAGAAAGCTTCGTTTTGCCACACCTTTATGTTTACGATCGGCATGCGGGACAATCCCATCGCAGGGCCGTTCCGTAAAAAATAAACTCAACTTCCGTTTTCATGCATGGGTGTTTCTTTTTAGTCTCAGTGGCACTCGCCGCCCATAGCGCGACCGCAACTGCCCGTACGATTGAACATGATTAACCAGGCCGCAGAAGTGGCCGAAGAGCAAGGTAACGGGCGATGCGCAGAACGGAACCTCCGATCTTTACAGTGCCCGCTATTCTGTCCCCGGAGCTAGTTAATTACACTCGACGATGGATAGGTGATCAGCCAGCCCATCCATGCACCGCTAAGTGAGCGGCTGCTGGACACTGACCGACTGCGAGCGAGCCCTGCGAGTGACACAGTAGCAGCTGGGCCACCCGCAAACAATGAGCAGTCGCGACTCTTTGGCAACGTGAATGTCGGTACTCTTAGATGATGATTCAGCGCTCATAGTCCACCTCCCTCCCTCGCTGTCACACTGTCCTATGTACACACAAACACACACAAGCAAGCGCATCCTCCGAGCAAGAGGAAAGAACCAGCATGGAGGGAGGCGGCTAGAAGACAAGGCCTCTTCCAGGACAACCGCCAGCAGTGGACCCTCAGGACATGACGGTGGCAACGTGGTCCTCCGCGGAGCAGCCCATGAGTCCCTTGTAGCCGAAACTGACCTGCTGGCCGGAGGAGGCGACCAGTTGACAGGAGGCGGCCGATGGTGACGCTGCTGTGGTGGTGACTACGCAGTCGGCTGCCTGCTGCTGTGATGCGGCCAGCGAGCGCATCAGGTCTTCAGCGCTGACCGGCGCCAACTTGACGTGCGGCGGCGAGAGCGGCGACAGCAGATCGAAGTCGTACAAGGACAGGTCGATGTCGCCGAAGATCTCGTCGCTACTGCTACCACCACTGCTGCTCGCCACGGAAGATGACGACGAGGAAGAGCAACTGCTCGTCGAGGCAGCGGAGGCGACCACGGATGTGGAGGAAGTGACCACCATGGCGGCAGGAGAGTTGTGCGCTGGCAGCAGCGTGTACAGTGGCGCTGGACCTGCGCCGCAGCCCGGTTCGCCGATGCCGCCGCACGCCGACGACACCGGTTCGGCCACGCTAGGTGCCGGAGGCGTTACGGGCGCCCCACTGCCGAAGTTCAGCACCGAGCTCCAGTTGAGGCTTGGCAGCCGGTCCTCCTCTGTCCACAGAGGCGCGGAAGGGGGTCCCGACGCCGTTGCCGGCTCGGACCGCAGGAAAGGCGTTAGCCGACCGCCGTTGTCTCCGGGTGGACAGGAGCGGTCATAGTCGTCACCATAGCCGCCGTTATGGAAGGGCGTCGTGGCACCGTACGGCTGGTGAGGTGGAAGGTGGTGGCTGCCGCCTCCGATTGCAGCACCGTTCAGATGGTGATGGTGGTGGTGGGGCGAGTGGTGGTGGTGATGATGAGGCGAGTGCGGGTGGTGGGGTGAGCTGGGGGAGGAGGCCGGCAGCGCCGGCTCGGGTCCTCGGGGCGGCCTCATATCCCGCTCAAGAGCCCGCAGAGTGTTGCACACGAGCACGGACCGCAGGAGGCTGGGGTCGGGCGCCTGGCGGAAGCGGGCCAGCTTGCAGAGGCTCATGTTGAAGACGACGTGTTGCCGGCGCGTGTAGGAGCGTACGTCGTCTCCCGACGAGCCGCCTCCCGTCGTCGAGCTTGCTGACGAGCAGGAGCTAGACGAGCTTGAGTCCTCTTCCTCTTCGTCGTCCTCCTCTTCGTCCAGACCGCCATCGGAGAAGTCATCGAGCGAGTGCGCTTTGCGCTTGATCCCCCGGGGCTGGGCCTCCGAGAACATGGCGCTCACATGGAAAGGCGGGGCAATGGGCGCTGCTGCACTCTGCAATAGGGTAAGGGGGGAGGAGGAACGATAAAGAAAAAGACAAGGGAATTAGGATCGTAGGGTTTTGTACAGCACGGGACACAGAAACACTAGCAAAATGAGGCACCATAGAATCATTGCTTTGGATTGATTTCCGTCACTTAAGAGCGCAGCGAAGTCAGTAATAATCAGATACACGTGGTCGTCGTGAGTGGTGGGAATTCAATACCTGAACCAGTCTACGACCGAGTAGCGCATTCATTGAGTCATCGCTGCAAGAGGCAATGCAGTTACCACCACTGCCCAAATGAAGGCTTAAGTGAACATGTCTGATAACGTGCTTGTCTGACGTGACTTGTGCGGCTGTGGTTTATCAGGTGGCCGGGTTAATACGTTAGCGATACATTCACTGTGCCGCAGGTGTGAAGCGGCCCTAACGGGCGGTTGTGCAAGTGAAGTTATGGCCACTGGTTTACATAAATGGACAGATAACTAAAAGGCGACACCAACAACTGGCACAGATGAGACATTGGCGGTTTGTTCCTTCAACAATTCCACACCACGAGTTTACTGAACGCGAAATGTGCAAAGTAATCGCGAAACAGCCAGCCGCTTATAACTTTTGCCTCTATTTATTTTATAAGAGCAAAACAAAAAAATATCGTGGATAGAAAACAGCTTGCACCGAACGAGTGGCATCGGCTTCGCCCGGCTGGGCGTGCCAACTCGAACGCGTCCTCCGCAGTTTGAAAACTTGGCGCCCAACGTTGGGGACGTGCCAGCAAGGACGCGCACAAAGAGAGGCTGCCCGAAGCGGGGGAGAAACAAAAAAAAGAAAACGGCACAGCGCACAGGAGGCACAGGGAGGAAAGGGAAGGAGGCGAGCGTTACTTTATCCCCGACAGGTGCCGCCTCCAGCTCTCTGGACGATTTCGTTAGTGTGTCTTCGTTCCTCTGTTTTTATCCGCCTTTCGTTATGCGCCTACCAGCAAGCGGCTGCCGATGCGTCCGTAGCGCCGCCCTAGGAACGCTCGCGCCGCCAGGCAACCGGGCAAAAGCGCGTAGCAGCGCAAGCCGCACTGTGCTCTGGAATATCAGAGAGAACGTGCAAGAATTGCGTCGCCAAAAAAGATGGGGACCAATCTGACAAGTCTGTTAGTGATTAAGTGTAGTAAAGTACAGGTGGACACCTGTAAGAAAGCGTCTCACTTCAGAATACTATAAATACAGGCTTTACCGCCTTGAATGCGACCGATGTACGCCTTCCACTACCCCATCCCAAAAAGATTTCTCGCTGTGTCGCTGTGACGTCACGTTTTAGAACGCGGGTGAAGGCTAGACTAACACTGTGTGATATTTTTATCGCTAAATACGGAAATGAGCGCTCTAAGTGCTGCGCCCCCGCCCCAGCTAACGCGAAAAGAAAAAATGCATCAGGTGAGCTTTTAAGTATTCTGGTTTGTGCGAAAGTTTTTGTGGGACAAAGTATGCTGCTTGTACATGTCTTTGCAGAGCTCGAGTGTTTCTAAGGCATGTGTAGTAGCGCTCCCTACTAAGTGTTTAGGGAGTCCTTACCGTTGGTGAGAGTAGAACAAAAAAAAAAGTCCTTATACCTTCGGGAGATATGCAACACTGTGAATGAATTACGAGCCACAAGTAAAACCCATCGGCTCTAAACTTTTGACAAAAATAACTTTTCTTCAGTGAGTTTCATAGCTAGAGCAAGTGTGCTTCAAGGAAAAAGATCTATTGCGTATCAGCACCAAGGTAGGTAATAAATAAGGGGAAAGTTGCGGGGGAGAATTCGTGTGCCAGAATCCTGATAGTCAAAATTTACCACGGTTACCTGTAGAAAATTTACCTGTAGAAACCTTGCGCTGTATGTTTCATAGTTGGTGGCAATAGGGAAGTATTGCATCAATTTACCCGTTAATAAATGAGTAAAAAAGGCGTCACTTTTTTGTAGAGATTTCTTTGGCCCGCTAGTTCCAGCTAAATGACTATCGGAATAAATTTCACCTCCATAACGTGCTGCTCCATGACATTAGGGGACATGTTACAAAAAGCCCTTCCTCAGGAATCAAAAATGGCGTGGGGGTTAAGGAGAAGCGGTAGTCATTTTGGTAGAAATAATTAGTAAAAAATTGGCACTGAAATTGAAGTGGTACCTTCAAATACTTGGTGGTATGTAGGAAAATCACTGTGGTCACCGCGAGCGCTGACGGGGTATAAACTTTTCGTCACCAGGGATGATTAAGCTTGCCTCTTTTCAGACAGCGTCATATATTGACACGCCGACAGTAATGCAGTTCTGTCCAAAACTCGTATGGCTCCCACTACTTCGATAGAAACTACACTGTAAAAACAAATCGCACCCGTACAGGTGCATTTCGTCTCTATAACTCACACCCTCCGAAATAGGGTACATTGAGGCACTGATGCACCCTTTTAATGGGCACTGTGCTGCTTGCTGCACTCGATAATAAGGCGCATCAGTACACCGAGGTACCCTTTTCTGGACGATGTGAGTTATAGACAGGCAAGGGTGCGATTTTTTTATTTACATTGATATGTGTGTTTTATGTTACATGGGTTTGCGACTGGATACGTGACCGCCGCACCATCAAGTTCTCTCATTACTGCATTTGCCAAAACAGAGTTCAGAATCTTCGAGGCATGATACGTGTTTTCCAAATAATACCTATGGAGACATTATTATGAAGGAAGAGCTCCTATATCAAGAAGTAAAGATAATCTCTTACACCTTACTTCACAACCGCATGTTTAGAGCCCGCATGCAATTTTTGTTTTCTTCCCAAATCTACGGCCTTTGCTCCAGGAACGGGCTCCAGCCGTTAGCCAACGCCAAGAGGCACTCTTCGCGCTCGCTCCAACGGTTGCACCAAAAACGACGGGTGCCGGTAGCACGTCAGGGAAGGGAAGGACAGCGGGCGCCCAAGACTACTGACGACCGGTTGAGGCGCTGGGCTACTCATGCCGCGCATGCGCGAAAGGCGCGCGGTGGACCGGCTTGGCGCGCGATCTGCGGACCACGGCCGCCGCCACCACCGCTCCGACAACGTCGGCACAGCCGCAGATCCAGCCCAGCCAGCGAGCGGCCGTTGCGGCGGTCCTTGGAGGCTGACGTTCGCGCGCAGGCCGACCGTCCGCGAGACCTCGTTCGCACCGGTCAAACCGGTTCGCAAACAGAAACCAAAGAGCAGGAAAAATAGAGAGACGACCACCGCAGCTGCTCTCCCTTCTTGCTTCCTCCTCTCGACCGTCCAGGCTGTCTCTGTCTCTGCTCTTCAGGTGTATTTTTTTATCCGCCTTTCCCCTTCAATTTCGATTCTCGTTCTTATTTTATTTCCTGGGGCGGCGGGGTTTCTTTTCTGGCCGCTCCGCTGCTTCTCTGACCGGGCATTTATTATAGTCTGCTTGGCCGCGCGGCCTCCCGCGGTGGTTGGTTGGTGCACGCCCTCTTGTTCTCGGAGATTTCTTCACCTGCACCGTTTTTTTCTTTGTTTATAGTCTACTGCTGCAGCGGACTTGTGCTGCCAAGTTGGTTATTCCCCCACACACTACACATTTCTGCTGCTCCGTCCAGGTCCGACCACTGGATGGGAGCCCGTTGAAACTGTACCGAAACGCGATGAGTGAACAACTAACTAAAAAGGCGAACAACAAAGGGGTGATTGAGAGAGAGGGTGGCTCAACCTGGTGAGCGAAGGGACGGCGTCCTTTCTCCCTCCGTCTCTAATCACCCTGTCCTTGCCTCCGATGCTTTTGCTTGCGTCTTCCAGCCTGGCTCGCACCTTCCTGGGTTCACAGCTAGAGGGACTGCAAGCTGCTTATTTGCTTTACGCTTGCTTCAAAGCTACGAGATGGCATTAGAACGCGGCTGTGACAGATCGGACCCCGATGTGTATTTTATATTTGTTACTACTACTCCAAGCTTTCCTCAACTTGCGTACTCGCGAGACCAAGTAGTGGCCGAGATGAAGAAAGAGACGGGGGGGAGACAAGGGAGCACCGGGTCCGCCGCCGCATCAGGAAATGCCGCGACGGACAAGCGCTATCCAAGTCGAGCCAAGCAAAGCCAAGCCAAGCATCAGCGGCAACGCTAGCGATCTCCGCTCCGCGTACGGGACTTTACACTCCGGCCCTGTGCGGCATGCATGGCTGGCAGCAGAGAGGGGAAACTGGACGCTAGCGGTGCTGCTGCGTCCTCTATGCTACCGCTGCCCCCAGCTTCACGTCCACCCCTCTCCACCCTCTCGATCTTATTTTCCTCGAAGCCCTTTCTTACGCTCGGCGGGGCGTAGGCTCTGGACGTGACGGCGGGAGGTCGTCCTCGCGAGACGACGACGCCAGTGTACGGTACGCGCGTCCTGTCGACGCCGGTGTGCGTCGCGCGAACTACGGAAGTAAACAGGGACTTGGCGCCTCTTAGTTCAGTCTTCCCGTCGCCTCCAGGTGCGTTGGGAACGACACACGACGAGGGTCGCTACGGGTTTGTGCGCCTCCGTAGCGGATTAGCCATGCCGCAGTTTAGATGCCCTTTGCCATTGAGCATTAGTGCCGAGATATTTCTGCTGACGTGGAAAGGGGTGGTGAAGAGTTGGTGTTGACAAATCAGCTGAATAAAATACTTACCTCGGAGATCGTAGCCATGGAAGGAAAACGCGCATTCAGGGCCTGTTTTTTAATATATGAGACAACTGCGCAACGAGGAGAACAGCGTGTACTTGGCCAAATTTTGATAGCGTGGAAGAAGTGATCAACTTAAAAAAAAAATCAGTTCGGCTTTTGAGAAAGATTCAACGCAAGCCTACAATTAAGAGGCTGCTCAGCAGCAAGGAACTGTACAGCACACTGCGCCGACTCCTCGTTCACCTAGCACAGCAGACAAATGTTCAGTTCAGTTCAGTTCAGTCGTTCAGTCGTGTCCGACTCTTCGTGACCCTACGGACCATGTCACGCCGCCCTTTCCGGTCTCTCACTATCTTCCTAACATCACATAACTTCATCTGCAGCGCCTCGAGGATGCCATCTAATCATCGCGTTCGCTGCCTACCCCTTCTCCGGTGAACCTCAACCTTTCCCCTAGCGGCAATGCAAGCGCCCGAATTCAGTAGGGCGACCGAACCTGCGGTGAGGTAATAAACCCCCAGAGGCTAGCAGACGCACTCGGAACGAGATGAAAACCAAATGTATTCTATATGCTAACAGTTCACGCGATGCTGGATATGTGCGCGAAAATCTGCGAACTGAACATCTCGCAAAAGGCCCTCAAGATCGTTGGGGTACCCGTAAGATTAGCCAGTGAGCGACACCCCTTCCGGCAGTTGTTGGGGTCGCATTAAAGACACAAGCACACACAACAAATAACGAGTTTGTATTACCAGCACACATGTGGCTCGGCACCAGTCCAACCGAATTGAATCCGGAAAGATGAAGCCCATTTCTAATCGGGGAACAAACTGCGCGCCCCGCAGAGCAGCACTCTCGAAAGACGGGCCGTTAAGGAAGAACGCGTGCCAACGGTCCGGGATTCGAACCCTGGCTCCATCACACGACCACAGGGAGTTGCTCTGCAGTACCCGCAGAGAGAGAAACAGTTACAAGGACGAGTGGTTTGAGGGAGGGGGAATATGCTGGTCGCTTACGTTCCGCGCCGAGCGACGCATTCTGCGGGCGGCCAGTGCAGCCGTCCGCGCGAACCTCTCGGCACGGGCAGCGGAGATGAGCATGTCGCGAACACGGCAGGTAGAAGGTGAGAACTGCCACAACAGCACCGGCGGCAGAGTCCAGTCACCGGCAAGCTTCTGCTTCTTCGTTGGCGCGCGCAGGGCGGTCACATCGTCTTCCTCCGTTCCGCTTTAATTTGTACACCGATGCCGACACCAATTGCAGCAAAACGATATACTACTACAATCGCTCACTTCTTCGACCACGGGTTAAAGAATCCTCGCGGATACATCGAACTTGCTGGATACATCGAAGTGGACTGCACCAACTGATTTCGACCGTCCGCGAGCGGAGGAGAAAAAGGGGGGGGGGGGGGGCAGAGCTTTTTAATTCCAAATGCGGATATCGGCGGATGCGCTTAACCTCCATTCATTTGAAAACGGTGGCGACCCGTCCTTTTCGGTAATGACATCACGCGTGTGAATCGACTGTTGGGATTGGCTCTTCGCGGCTTCTTCCGTCAGGCGGATGTCTTGTTGCTGTGGAGCAGGGGCCTCGCTCCGCAACTCGGAAACGACTTTGTTTACTATTTCAAAAACTACAAAGAGAATCTAGCAGTTTCGAATGAGCTGGCCAACGTCGGCGCGAGACCCTTCACGACGCATGCGCACAGCGAGTGCCCCGGGGTATAGTCCTTCGTGCATGCGCGATACATCGGGGGTCATTCATAGAATCAAATTTTTTTTTTATAAATGAACGCAACGTTAAACGGGCTGAATGAAGCTGTCTGCAGAAATTAGAAAAAGAACGCAGTTTCATGACAACGAAAAAAACAAAGGCAATCAATCATGATCTGTGTGCCACTTTAAAGGCCCACTGTCCACCCTCCGGTCGAAAATATTTTCTTCCCCGGTGACTGTGAGACTTCGCCCCTGGAACGCAAGGCCGCAAAATGTTTTTGAAAAGAGTAACTAATAACGCAGTTACAGCCACCGCAATCACCCGATTCTATCCTGCCTCTCTCCTTCCGTTCCCTCGCAAAGGTTTTTCACTCTCCTGCCCGAGGTCGTCTAGCCTCCGCAATACAAATTCCCCTTCCTCCCCCGCGTTTGGCGGGAGGTGGGGCGTTGCTCTCCGCGAGCGCGAAAAAAAAAAAAAAATACGGTCGAGGGAGCGCGCGCCGCTGGATTCAGTCTGGCCGTGGCGAGGGAAAAGCGCGCTGCGAGCGGTAGACACCCATCCTTCTCCCGTCAGTCAGCGAGATGGACCAATGGACGTCGTTCCCGGTACGTACGTCATTATCGGGGCCCGTCGGGCCAGCGCAGGAAGCGGTGAAGCTGGCTTCTCAAATGAGAGCATGAGGGAGCTTTGAATTGTATTTTCGATGCTTTGCGGCGCGCGTGTCGCTGTAGAATTTTGCACAGACTATCCCCGGTACCTGATCGAAACACTGGGCTCCTTTTCTTAAAAGGGCCTTCCATGGACAGTGGCCCTTTAAGCTATCACAAAGCCCTAGTTTGATGCAAATGACGACACCTAGCGACAAGTTACCGATCTCCTCCGTCAAATCCGGAAATATGCGTGCTCTATCTCCGAGTTTCTAGTAGCCATTAAAGCAGGCTCCGTTAAGCTTTTATTTTTCCTTTCTGTCACACCGTGAAAAGAAGTAAGCTAACAAGTTACGCGATGTACGCACTGATTTAAGAAGGGTGCCAGTCATGATGAACCATGACTTGATTACAGTAAAAAGCTCGAGCTGCACACGTGTAAACGCTCGGTACTTCCTTCCAGTTCATAGGGGTCGCAGTGCGCGTGCGAGAAGCCAGCAAAAAACAAAAATAATAAGACGCGACGCAGATACTCTCATTGGTTAGCTTCTCTAGCCGGCCACGTTGAATGGCAGAAGCAAAGCAGCTGTATAAGTGAACAAAAAAATAAAATATACAAGGCGGTTTGGCAAGGAAAACAAAACAATAAAAGGCAGCTATGAGTACGCACCCATCTACACAGCATTCCGCAATGGACGAAGAATAAACGACACACTGACCGCCAGCAGGGCGCAAAACCGTGACGCGTACAAAGGGACATAGTATCTCACACGAGGAAGCGAGCGACAAAATGATTGATAAATTATCCAAAGGCCAGAAATAACACATAACAAGCAGTTACAAAAAAAAGAAAGAAAGAACGACACACAGATTGCTTGCGCGGAGAGGGGAGAGAACCTCGCGCCACGTTACAGCGCCGCTGAAGTCAGACGGCAATGTGGGCGGGAAGCTGGCGAAACGCCGGGGCGAGATCTACAAAGCCAATTGTGTTCCATCGCCGTCAAACCTCCCACGCGCAGCGTCGACTTAGCATCGCCGCATACGGCGAAGGGACGTCTTCCCTCTTTTTCGAGATGCAACACTTGCTACGCGCGCGCAAGTGCCGAGCTAGGCTATGAGGGGAAGCTGCCCAAGCTGTGAGAACTCGAAATGCCACGACGGCAGCTCTCCGCTGCAGCACAGCTGACTGCTGCTACGTGCGGTCGCCTCACATCTGGGACAGATGGTGTGAGACGTCTTGCGAGATCTTTAAGTTGGTGCGCCCTTAGGCAATCACTGACGATGACCTTCGCAACCTCCCTCCCCCCCCCCTTTTTTTAATATTTTTTATAGCTCTATATGGTTAGACGCGCGGGTGTTTCTCATAAATGCTCCTCATTTGCGATTGCAGCCTATACTACCGCTGCTCGAGCGCAGGAACTGTGAGCGTTCATTATAAGACGCTTTCCGGCGGGGGCAGAAATTAAATAAATGCTTGTAAGACACGTAGTGCCTCAGCAAAAGAATCGTAGAACCAGACGCTTCAGATAACGGCCCTCTGCTATTAAAAGAATATTTTACAACATCCTATAGGAATGCTTTGTAGGGGCAGCCCAACAAGGACGTGGGTTCGCAGTTGGACCATATTCATGCTTCGTGCGATTCGAATGTCATATTGGTTCAATCGTCGAAGAGGCTGACGAACAAGAGTTACTAGCATGGACGAAAGAAATGAAGGAAGCGATTTCCTTTTTACGTTTCCGCCGTCGGCCACCAATCAACGGGTGGCCGCAGCCCGCAAATTCTCTGGCGGAGGAAGACTGCACGGTTACCACAACTCTTCGACACAAAAGCGCCCGTTCCGGACGTGAGGACCTCCACGGCGCCGAACAACAGCGCCAACAAACCCAGGAGGAGTGGCGGCGGAGGGGAAGCAACGATAGTAAGAGGACAGTCACTAAAACAAACTAAACACCAATCTAAATAAACTTTATCATGTACCGAGATACCATCCGGAGAGAGGACCAAGGCAAGAGGCTTGCAAAAGAAAGAGGGGGGTTGACCTCCTCTCGTGTAGTTCAGCGCCCGCTTCTAGCCTGTCGCAGCGATGGTGGAGGGCCGCCGTTCCTTCCCGTCCGGGCGGAGACCGGAAACGGAAGTTGGGGCCATCTTTTTCTTGGTCTTCTCTCGAATTCACCACCACCACAGAGGCAGGCAGCGGTAAAGGAGAGGGGTGTGCAAGGAGAGGGGGGGGGGGGGGGGGGTCACACGTGCTTCCGGCGCCGCTCTCTCTTTCCGAGCACCGCCACTCTTTATCGTGGACGATGCCGGCTACGCTCTGCGCGAATTTAATTGCCTGCAGCAGTGAGAGGCCCACGTGAGGAGAGGTGGGACAGTTTTTAACTGCGCGCCGGATGAAATGGACGCGAATTCACCAGATGCTCGTTGGAACGGGGTTTCTCTTTCGATTAGCGATAACTCGGACGTGTATTAAACCTGGAGGGGGAAAAATATAAGCGCTTTGAATACCACCAGAAGACTAGATAATTGTTTTATACCCTCAGAGCACTCTGCGATTCTCTCCCGTGGTCCCCCGTGCAAGTGCTCGTCCGAGTATATTTACCATTTGCCTATCGTAGCGAACAACCCAACACAACGTAGCGTTGCCGAAATGTTATATATAAAAGCTGCGCAATGCACTGAACTAGACTCAGCCCGTGTTACAGAGCGATGTACACAACGGGTGCGTTCTTCTCGCGCTCTCCTGAGAACACGGCGAGCCACAGGCTTCAGCTTCCGATAGCTTGTTCCCCTGCACGCTACTACACTTCAGAGGAGTGAAACTAGTTGCTGAGAGGGAGGGGGGAGATGACTGTGTCGGCCCCAGTTTGAGCGTCGGGTCAAGTCTGACGATGGCACGAGTACAAACCATGAATCGCGCGGCACCCGATCAAACAAACAATTACAAAATCGCTTTCGTTCCGAGACAGTTCAGCCAAATATCGAACGCTCCCATTAGCTTTCTCTTTTCAGCTCTCCACGTCGTTCTCAAGAGAGGCTGCATGCTGATTGCTTCGTCTAACCAGGCACAGAGCTGAAACGTATGGCGTACCTGGCTGGCTTGTGGCTCGATCAAACTGCTTGCCGCCACGTGCGTTCCCAATGCCCTCGGAATAAATTGACTGTTCCGCTTTCTTAAAATCCCGCTGCAGTGCATGCTACAATAGCAGCTGCCCGGAGATTCGACCAGAGCTGCCAATAAAACAAGCGATCTAACTCAGAAGACTGTCGCTCAGCCATGACTCGTTTGGCTTCTGAAGCAGCTCCTTATCTCTCGCATTCGAATCATGGTACGCCGGGAAATTTAACCCTACCTAAAAGCCTGGTTATAGCGAGCGAAAACGGCCGCCGCGGTGTCTCAGTGGTTAAGACGTGACATGGGTGCAAATATTGCATATTTTGAGTGCAATGAAAAAAAAAAAAAAGTGGCACAGTGGTTCAGGCACTCGGCTATCGAACCCGAGTATCACAAAGAAAAATCACACCCTTAAAGGTGCATTTCGTTTCTATAACTTACGCCCTCCAGAAAGTTTCAAAAAAAGGTGCATACATTAAAGGGTGCATTGAGGTACAGATTCACATTTTAATGGGTGCAGTGCCGCTTGCTGAACCCAATAAAAGGGTGCATCAGTACCTCATGACACCCTTTCTAGAGGGTGTGAGATATAGACGCGGAAAGGGTGCGATTTTTTTTCTTCGCAGATACCCGATTCGGAACCCGACCGCCTGGAATCCCTTCCGATGTTTCTATTTTTGTAGGTTCTGAGCAGCGAGGGTTGGAAGTTGGGCCAGTCTGCAGAGAACTTGTCGCTGAACTTTGCAAGGATCACTTTACACCCCTAGTCCGGAGGCACGTTCGTGGCCGATAGGAACTGATTTTCGTTTACTTCGGTATGGGGCAGAAGTCAGCACATTTCGAAGCCGAGAGGCTGCTAAACGTCCGACGCAAGTCCAGCCTTAAATCATTTTATCGTTAATGAACAGATATCCATTCTCTGTTCCTTCCTAATGTTGTTAAAATTTCTACAGAAGGTGCACCTGTGTTTTTTCCCTTCAAGTGCAATCTGCTCTAGCTTGTATCGAATCTGCTACCTTTGGAGTATTTGGCGAAAACAATTCATTAAACCGCTGTGTTCGAAAGTTGTGGCTGCGCTACTAAGTGCACAGTGTGCCAGACGTAGAGTGCCAACGCCCAGAAGAGACTGCATCGTGTGACCACCTGAGCAAGAAAAAAAAAAGTGTCAGACCAACTTGCCCAACAATGTCTGCTATATGTGGTTTCACAATAAGCAACCGTAACCGTACCTACGCGTATCTTCGCGCCATAATTTGAGCTAACGTCGGGAGCTGTGCTATCTCCACACACGAGGGCAATAAGCTACTGCATTTCGCACGGTAAATTTCCCTCGACACCGAGGGCGGCACTAATTTATTCGACTGGCGAGAAAATATTTAAATCGAATTTTACCGACAAGCAGCGTTTTGTGACCGGACAAATGTCAGCATAGACAGAAAGAGAGAAATAATCAATGGTTCATGCAGTACAACCAAATTAATGGTGTTGTACTCTGCGTCCATTTCACACCCGCCTTTCTTTTCAAATCTATAGTTGCCGAGGAGCGCGACAACCATTTCCAGACTAAGTAGGCGCTAATGGATCGACCAATTTTCATTATACTATAATGCGCCCGTAGTACTGAATTCGAGAGAAAGCAGACATAGATAAAACATAATGCATGAACGCTGCAAGAAACTATGACCATGTTTTGGTTTCGAACCGTACAAAAGCACCATTATTTATCAGAATGAAACTGCACAAGCTGTACTGCGCGTCTCGGAGCAAACGAACGACTAACACTTCTCAAGAAAGCAGCCTGGCTTAGTCGGTAAATGATAGTAAAGAGGCACGGTCATGTTTTTTTTTATTCACGGACGAAGCATTCCAAAACTAATGCATAACCTGGCGGCAGAGCGACGAGTTCACAACCTGCAGCTAGAGCCTCCCTGCAGCAGACGACAAGCGCCGCCTGCATTCTCTTCCATCCACCGCGAGAGGCGCGACACTCGCGGCCCAGCCCGAAGAAACGGGGGCAAGTCAGCCTCGAGGAAGGAAGCCGCCGAGCGACGAGGGGGTAGAGGCGAGAGAGAGAGGGAGGCTGATCAAGGAGGAAGCGCGCTCCCGACGCCCCACGACGTTGGGCCGCGCGAGCGAACTCGCAACCGCTCGCAACGCGCGCAGCAGCAGCAACGTTCGTCCCGTCTGTTTTCCAGGCCAGCGCTATGGTGGCTAGAAGGGGGAGGTGGCGCCAGCGCCGGCGTATCCGCCGAGAAAGCGCGATCCTCTGGTTCATGCGCTGCCGCGAAGGCCGCGGTGGCGCTGCGGTCAGCTTGGCGATGCAGTCACGCGATCGCGCGCGTGTGCAGGTACGGGGACTTTAGGTACGCGCGCGGTGTATGGACGGTGCGGCAGTGTTCCTGCTTGTTCGCGGCTGCCAGCGTGACCTCTCGTTTATGGACAGATGTGTTGCGCTGCTGGCATGTTAATGTGAGGGCCTAACTTCGCCGAACAGATGAACTTCAGCGCAAAAAAAAAAAAAAAAAAAAAAAAAAATCACAGTATGTCCCTTCCAAGCAAAATTATCAAATTTTATGTTCTTACCAGGCAGCACTTCTATGTTAAGGCCCAGAACTGTAAGTGCAACGCTAAGCAGGGAAGAATGAAAGTGCTGAAACTTAAGAGGGTGCTCTAAGTTGCATATTTATTCAAGGTCGAATGTAATTTTTTTTTTTATTTAGCGGGAAGGGATATCCTTGCCTCCCTATTTCTTGGTGCCAAGCGATGCATGCAGTGTTGGTAATCAATGTTTAATGTTTTTTTTTTCTAGTTACACAGAAGCATGTGTAAATGTATCTGTTATTTTGAATTACCCTGAATGTTATTATGTGCAGTACATTGCTATTACTACGATATGCAATAAATTTTTGCTATGCTTTGTTTTGCTTGTTTGGATCCCCAATCACATTTTTTAGGAGTAATGCTGATGCTTCATATCCTTGAAACTGAAGGAGGTGGAAAACATCGACCAAAGAACAGCCAACCTTTTTTCTTTCATTTATTACCCCTTTTTAATTTTCTTACATATTATTTTATGCCCTGTGGCAAACAACGTTGTGGGAAAAAAATGCGACCACACGGAGCCGAAACATCCTTCCATCCTCATTCTCTTGAAAGAGTGCGTTGTTGGGCGAGTCAGTCAGACATATCTTCAAGGTATACTGCGCGCACACAAAACAAGGAGGAGAAAGGTACACAACAAGCGCAACACCTGCGCTTGTTGTGTACCTTTCTCGTCCTTGTTTTGTGTGTGCGCAGTATACCTTGAATACTCATTATCTTGGTCTGTCTTCTACTTTCGACATGCACTATCTCGATCCGACGGGACTCATTCAAGACCCTCCAATTCCTGGAACTGAAAGGATAGATACGCCTGTATTCTACGCACCAGAAGTATTGGAGTACCATCCGATCGATTTTAATTGTTTTTCTTTGTTGGGTTTCATGTGCCAAAATTACTCGGGCTATGAGAGACACCGTAGTGGAGGACTCCGGAATTTCGACCACCTGGAGTTCTTTAACGTGTACTCGTACAGCACACGAGCGCCTTGCTTTTCGCCTCCAGTGAAAAGCGGTCGCCGCGGCCGGGATGCGATCCCTCATCCTTGGGCACAACAGTCGAACACCCTAACCACTGCACCACCATGGCTTAAAATTGAATTCTGTCAGCCGTAATCAGGTTCGACTAGAGTTTAATGAGCTAAACCATTACCTGCAACATCACTGAAAGGCCGACGCGTTGCACGCACGGCGGGCATACGTATGTTCAAGTACCGTGGCGTAAGGCGAGCGGCGCGTACCATGCATCGCACTACGGCCAACAGCGCCACCTACACTCGGCTTGAAATGGAGGAGCGGCTTCCGTCCGCCGTTGGCGTCACCTCCCCCTTCTAGCCACCATACCAGCGCCGACCGAGCGGCCGCAATCGGACTCTTCTGGCGTAGGCTGCTCGCGCGCCGCCGTCGCCTCCACGGCCGCAGCATGCGAAAATGGCGCTGACTGTGCTTCTGCTTCGAGGCCACAACTGCGCACTGCTTTCAACATTCGGATGGCTGCGCCGCCCTGGCGGAGAGACTCGGGACGGCGCCTGCAGCCGCGTTGCAACGATTTGAATGAAGGTGCGGGGAAGCCAGTTCGTGTTTTGAAGAAAGAGGTGCGTCACCGGCTTGAAAGGGACGTAGAGTGCAATTGGTGGGTGCACTCCCCAAAAAAGGTGCAAGTACGGCTGTATAGCCGAAACAAAGGGTGTAAAAGGTGCTGCATTGCTGCCTTCCAATTCTAGTGCAGAGCCACGGATGGCGGATTTTACAGGTATATGGGGATAGGAGACAAGAAGTGGCGTTGTTGCCTAGCTGCACATATTGCACAGTTCACGGTTCCGAAAGAAAAATGCATCCACAAAAGTATTGGCAGGATGTATTGTACATATGGCGTCTCTTTTTCTAATACTCCTCCGACCAGCCAGCTGTCCCGCAAAAAGGGGGTGTTGGGTTGTTTAGCACCTTGCACAAGAACGTCATCTGCATTTTGCAGTAGTGGGGAAATATGACCACCAACCACTATGCCCCGGCACTAAGATATCACGTTTTAAACTATTCCTC